>NC_065537.1:49775801-50399551 GCF_932294415.1 Quercus robur | reverse complement strand
CTAACCCCAACCATTAGTTGCAAAATTGATAGAAGTTACCAAGCATTGCATAAAGAAAAGAGGTTTGACTAAAACATGTCAGAAAAAAAATCTCACGTACATCAACCCTTAGGAATGATTTTTGCATATTCAACCATCCCATCTTTAAATGTTGGTGATCTATCAAATTATATTCTGTGTGTTCTGTGCTCAGGGTTGGTACTTTTAGTGTGTTTCATACCCATCAACTCATTTCAGAAAATAATTTGTCCAAAATCATCCCTTAGGCCTCTTGCACAAGTGAAGAAGCCTGGGGAGACTTTCAATATATGAGTAGATAATGAAAATATAGTGGAAGAGATATCATTCAATCTGCCTAGCTGCTTGATGTCTCAAAAATGTGAGAATGCTTAGTTTCTTGGTGAAGCTGAAAGACTTGTTTCATGGCAACTTTGCCTTCCTAATTCCAGTAGGAAAACAAAACTACTGTGAGTTAAATTTTACTAGCATCAAAAAACAATATAAGAACTCCCTACCAACTGTTTCCGTATGCATCTCAACCTCAATTATCATGCAGAACAAGAGAATTAAAACAGCCTAATTATTATTGCAATATGAATAAACAAGAGCTACATGTTACACAAATAATCATATTTGGAGTATACCCGTATGGCAGCAAAATGCCCGAGAAGGAAGAGAGTCAAATTCCACACCAAGCGGAGGGCCCTCCTTGCGGAAAACTTTCTTTAGAATGTAATCCGAAGTAAACAAATGCTGAAGAAGAATGGGTTTTCTCTTTCTCTTAGGAATCCTGGTCTCAACTGTAGATGGGTGATTGGCTATTAAAGACAAAGAAGCCTTTGCCTTATGCAACAAGGGGTCTCCTTTAAGTACCTTTCTAGCAGCAATAGTACCCGACCCAACCCTTGTAGTAAGAATGGGATTTTTCTTACTTGAAGCGGAACATGATGGTACAATACTTCCATTTTCTCTTTTATCCCTCCTCCTCCTCTCAATAAACCATCCCCGGACCTGCTTGTACGTCAACCCCAAAGCAGCAGCATTGTCTTCCATCAACTCTTTTGTAGGATACTTATTCTCTGCATATTAAAAAGGAAAAAATATATTAAAAACAAAAGGTCAGTATATTAAGATACCTACAAAACAAAGATTTCGAATAGGCACTGTAAAATTATATAACTAAAGTCCGATAAATAGCAATATTTATTACAGATATGAAAATATTTGAACTTGCGGTGTCTACTCCATGATGATTTTCCTTTCCCATAAGACTAAGACACCAATTAATTTTTTGGTGTAGGCATCATTCAAACCCAGGTCTCTTATTTGGCCACAAGAGAATTTAGAAATTGAGCTAACTATAACCCACGCAATATTTAATAAATAAAAACATGTGCAGCCCAAGCACACAGGATGTAATACTATGGTAACAAATATCAAAATCAAACTCTAAAAGTACAATGATGAATCAAATCTAATAGGGTTGAAAAGGAAAATAATCCATCCACTCAAACAATAGTGAGTGGTGTAAGTGGGACTGTATGAAACTTAAATAGTTTTATGGCACAAAAGTTTATCATGGAAGATATGGCATTAAATCTATAGGTAGTGAAACAAATAAATAATGAATGGTTATTCATGGTTTAGTAAGAATTGTACAAGTAGAGTTTTAGTTTATGATAAATTTTTGATTATCCCAAAAACTTAAGCTCTCAGATGTGGGTCCAAACCCCTGGGCCCCAACATGTGAGTAGGGTGGAGACCGAAATATCATAAATTACATATTGTCCCAAAAGCATAATAAATTATTAGGAAATGGTGAATTTAATAATAATTTGAACAGTTTTGAGTAAAGAAATTTAAAAAAAAAAAAAAAAAATTAGTTTTATGGGTTGTAATTTTTTTTTTTTTTTTTTTGGTCGGAATGAATCAGAAACAACAAAATAAGGCATCAGAAAGGTGAGAAGAGGAGAAGAAATGGGTTTAAGGTACCTAAGTAGAGTTGTTGAAGGGATTGAAGTTGCGAGGCCGTCTTCCTTGCCATTTTCGTCTCTTCTCTTCTCTTCTTAATTTGCAAAAGAGTTCAGCTGCAAAGTTCAAAAACCCAAACACCAAAAGCTTTAATTTCTCACTCAAATTACAAATAAATAAATAAAAATTATCTTCATCCATAAAATCAGAAGAAGAAGAAGAAGGTTGATATAAGAAAGAAAGGGTGCAAACCCAAACGCCAAAAGTTTAATTCTTCGCTCAAATTTTCCAAAAATTACAACAAAACATGAAAATTAAAATAAGAAGAGGAAGATTGATATATATATATATATATATATATAAATATGAAAGCATGGAAAATGAAGGAAGAGAGAGAGTGGGCGTTGATTGTAGCTAGCAGTATCAGTAGTAGTGGATGAGACATTTTTGTTTGTGTATGGAAATGAAGCTACTACAACAAACACACACAGAGACAGAGAGAGGGAGAGAGAGAGAGAGAGAGACTCACAGTTGATAATTGGGCCATCGACGATTGAATTAGCAAAGTGTGGGAATTGATGTCATTTGTAGAGAAGCAGAAGAAGATAGATAACAGTGAGAGAGAGTGTGAGAGAAAGATACAAGTGTAGGGTTTTGGGTTTGGGTTTGTGTATGTGTCTGGGGTTTTACTTTTTCTTTTTTTTTATTACCCAAAAAAATATACAAATAAAAATATATAAAAAAAATAGTAGTGGCTGCTCTACGGTTTTCAAGTCTACAGTTATCTCCTTTTTCATTTTAGATAAGTACACGTGGCTTTAAACAATCCAAGGGTCACAACATTACCACTTTAATTACAATTTTTCATTCCTTCTTTCTTTCTTTCTTTTTTTTTTTTTTTTTTTTTCTAGAAAACTCTCTCTCGTCTTATCTGTAAACCAAAAACAACAAAACCGGCCGCTCGGAAATCAACCCATATCGAATCAGCCTCAGACGAGGTTGGTTAGTTTTTTTTTTATATAGTAATATTTATTGTTGTTTTGGGCATTCATTGTGTTTGTGTTTTGTGTTATATGTCATGCGCCTGAACTGAATTACTTGTTTGTGAAAATGCCTGTGAGAAACAACCAACTGAACATGCAGAACTAGCGTATGCTTTGAACACGACCGCATGCATTTCTATGGATCCACTGTGCCCATTAGGTAGTCTGTATTTATGATATGTGTATACCTTTTACTAATAATTATATACACACCCAAGTCATATTTCATGATTGTTTTGATACATTGATAATTGGGGGTGTTGGGATTTCAACACTGGATGTCATTGTTGGAAACATCAGGAGGTGCCAGTTAACCTACAAGCACCACCAATGACATAAATAAGCACTTGGGTTGCACACCAATGGAGAGAGAGAGAGAGAGGAGATTTAACAACAATGTCTAAAGGTAGCCTCATTTGTTTAGATGATGGCTCATGGGAAGATTCTCACTGTGGACAATCTTAGGAAGCATTGCCATCAGTATTAAGAGTAACTAGAGGGAAAGGAGTGAAGGACTAGGAGCCCTTGAAATAAGTTGAGGGAGTTTAGGGATGGGGATTGCAAAGTGGAATTCAGTGACATGTTGAATGCTCGGGCAGTGAAGTGGAGCGGTTGAAGTAGTCGTGCTGTGAACGACAAGGGAATTGCGGGCCAATTAGAGGAACCAGAGGATGAATTTGAATAGGGTGGGCAATTGGGTTTTGCATTATTTGGAGTCTCATGGGTGTGATGCCGATGTCTGTGAAGGAGCTGCTGTCTTGTTGGAGAGGTGGTTATAGGAAGCATAATATATGTTGGAGGTGTGGGAAGTTATCCCACTTTGCTAATTATGAAGTGTTTGGAGAGTGTAAGGTTAAGGCCGTTTGTGGGAATTGAAATTCCTTTTGCTCAGCTGAAATTTTTAATTTTGAGATCTGTATTTGAGTGGGCTAGAGCTCTTGGAGTATTCAATCACTTCATGGCTTTTTGGATCATTGCTATCTTAGTGTTTTCTTTTTTGTTTGTGTTTCTCTTGTATACCATGCATGTACTTGGATTTCCGTTTTGTTTAATAAAATTTTATGTAATTCATCAAAACAAGATTTCATATTACTTGGAAAAAAAAAAATCATGCGGGTCCCCTAGTAAGCAGAGTTAGAAAAAAGAAACCTTGGTAATTCTTTGACAAAATTATCTATCCTGTTTATCATCCTTGAGACTTTCTTTACTTCATTTTTCTCTATTTTTGTTTTACGGTGCTTAATATCAAAGGATAATGTTTTTTGTTTTGTTTTTTTTTTCTTTTCTTTTCTTTTTTGATGCTTTACGTATCAATAAAATTTGTAATAGTGTGTTTTGACAGTGCGATGGAAGCAAAAGAGGGATTGAACAGCTTGAAAGTTGGTTCACTGCCCACCTTAATATACATTCCTGACTTCATATCCGAGAGCGAACAAACCATGCTCCTAAATAATGTAAAAATTCCATCTTTTTCTTACACATGCTTTGTTCTGTTTTCTCCAATTCTTTTTTGTTTTTTATTAGAGTGTTATTGCATATTACTTCACCTATGCTTTATAGGTTTATGGAGCCCCTGTATCAAAGTGGAAATCTTTGAAGAATAGGAGACTACAGAATTGGGGTAGGTTGACATTTTATTTTGTAAACCTTTCTTTTTCAGTTTCTTTCATATTGAGTAAAGTTTGCTTTTGTGGTCTATGTTAACTGACAGGCGGTGTTGTCCATGAAAAGGGTCTTCTGCCACAAGAATGTAAGTGGGAAAATAATAATGATTTATGGCATTTTCAGCCTGCATGCATAAGTAATTATATATGCTGTGTGGTATTTGAATGCTGCATATAAATTGAAGCAGCATGGAATACGGAGATGTGTTTGCTTTGTTCATTCTTATTTCTTTCAGTAAACAACCATGTTACCATTAGAGGTGTTTGGGCATCCATAGGCTTTGAGATTCGCACTTTGCATGCCTTTACTTTTATTTTTAGGAAGTGTTTGATGCAAATTCATGTGATTCAAACTTGCTTCTTCTTCTTCACTTTTTTTTTTTTTTTTGGGTTCTCTAATTCATGCTTATTTTGTTCAAAACTTTATTAGATGTCCAAGCACCCTTAAATCTTCCCTTCAACCCATGAAATTAAATTAGCTGTAAAATGTTTCTTTGGTTTGAAGCGCACAATGTTTCTCAGCCCCCTTTATTAGAAGGTAGTGTATTATTAAGCAATTGTCTGTGGTTGATTGGTCAAATTTTAGCTCTCATTGTCACTAGGGTTGAGGTATGATGCACATATAATTCTGCTGAATTGTGTTTTGCCATTGCTGAAAATTATTATAAGCTTTTGATTTATCAGTGTTGAAGTCCATCCACTGCTAGTTGTTGCGATATGCACTAATGATATTCTTCGTCACTCTATCATGCAGTGCCCCTGTGGCTAACAAAGATTACAGAAAAGATATATGAAGAATCAGGGCTATTCCCCTCAGCAATTAATCATGTTCTTATCAATGAATACCTTCCTAACCAAGGCATAATGGTTTGCACAGGACCCTCCTTAGTTTTTATATAGCCATTGCTTTATAGTTTCTTTTTCTTCTTATTGTCAATTATTTTTTTGATAGTAATAAAAATCTATTAAAAGAAAAGGTGCTAAAGAGGTGCAATCCTAGCATACAGGAGGTATACAAAGGAAAAGCCCAAATAAAATATAGATAAAAATAAAAATGAAAGTATTAAAAAGAAAAAACAATAGAGGGTAATGAAACTCACTTTATCCAGGAACTCTAAAAAGTCCACAGCGGAATAAGCCTAAGAATTCAAAGTCCAGTCAAACAAAGTCTTCAAAACTAAATACTTCAACTTTGACGTATGCTTCTCTTGCCCCTCAAAGCACTTAGCATTTCTTTCTCTCCAAGGGCACCACATTATACACAGAGGAACAGTGTTCCAAATCTCTCCATTGCTTCTCTTACCAAAATGTCCCTTCCAACAAGATCTTTTTATTCTTCCCTAAACCCTTCCAACAAGATCGTAATTCCAAGTTCCTAGTAGCATTTAAGCTCAAGTCTGCAATATAATTCTGGTAATGATATATTGCTCTTGAGAACTTTATTGCTTCATGTTTATAAATTATAATTTCCATGTGATAAGCGTCAAAATGAATTCATGTTATGCACGACTTAAAAGTGCATGTCTGTCATACAGCCACACCAGGATGGGCCTGCTTATTTTCCAGTCGTAGCAATTCTGTCACTTGGATCACCTGCTGTTATGGACTTTACTCCCCATTCAAGATTGAGATCTTGCACAAACAATGTCGAGGATACTAATTCTGATGGTAGAACTTCTGACATTGGAAAAGAGAAATTCTTAGGTGATGACCACTCTTGTTCGATTGTATTGATGCCTCGCAGTTTATTGATATTCAAGGATGAGGCATACTCAGGTCAGTATTTAGTCTGCTTTTTCCTTTTATATTATTTAAGATTACCATAATTACTAAAAAATTGAAAACATTATGCCTATGGTTTCCAGATTACCTGCATGGAATAAAAGATAGTGAAGTGCAAGAATACGACAGGGTAAGATTACTTTAATAGATGGGTGAATTGGACTTGAGTCAAATGAAAAGTGATATCTACTGGATATAAGTTTATTATTCAACTTGAACTTATTCCTGAATGAACTTACATGTCCATTATAGCTTCTTCTTCTTTTTCACATTTTGCTGTTCAGGCTGTAAATGAGGTTGAAGCCCTGAAACATTCTGTACAAGATCAGCAACAATTTGGTTCGGACGTAGGTAGTGAAGAAATGAGAACTCAAGAATTTAAGACCATCCATAGAAATACTAACAGAATTTCATTGACATGTCGATTAGTATTGAAGGTACACAAAAAGTTGTTTAAGTTTTAGAATTTTCTTAAATAGACATAGTTTGTGCCATCTAATCAAAAGTGAAAGTGCAGCTCAAAGGTTTTCCTTCTGTAAGAGCTTCTTTGAGGAGTAATTAGGGAGGAAATTTTATTTTATTATTATTATTTTTTTTATTGTTAGTAACAATGCTAGTGTTTGTGAAAATCATTTTTACTCTCTTTTCTGTCTATAGCATTATAATTTTAGTTGAATAAGCTAAATATGACTAAATAATAGGTGTTTTGAAGATAGTGAGCATTCTATGCCTGATCTCAAGTTATTCTTTTTTATAACATTATTGGAATAGTTGTCAGTGTGGAGAAACCAACCCTTTTTTTCAATTTTGGATTTACTTGATTTATGTAATTTTTGTATTTGATCTGTAGACCTTGTGTACTCTTTTTGTACTTGGGTGTCTCTTTTTTTTTATATCAATATATCTTTATTTCTTATCAAATATATATATATATATATATATTTATATATATATATATATATATAAAGCAACTACTACGAGAAGAAAAGACCTGGAAAAAAAAAGGGGGAGGGGGAGGGGGAGGGGGGGGGGGGGGGGTGGTGGGGGGACAAGCTAGCCAAAATTTTCAGCTGAAAACATATGACATTTTTAGATCATTCTTGCAAGGTCGGGCTTGGGTCAATACAATTTGAGACTTAAGGCAAAAAAAACTTTAAATAAATTTTTATTATTATTTATAATTAAAATATAACTTAAATATAATATATAGCAATACTACTCCAATGTTTTTTTTTTTTTTTTTTTTACCAAAAAAAAAAGTCCAATGTTTTTTCAATCCAAAATACCCTAACCTAAAAGAAAAGCCGAAGTAGCAACAACCTAAACTAAACCAATGTAAACCCAAGACAGGTAGACCAACATGATAAAGAGAGATAAAGAGATCCCAATAACTGTTTCCGATTAATACAGAAGGGGAATGGGCCAAGAAAGACCCCGCAAGCCTGCTAACGTAGCTACTTCGCTAGATGTTTTTAGGGCCATATATAGTGTGACAAGGTTAGAGCCTGTTTGGGTAAGCAATTTCCACAACTCAATTCTCAGTTTCCATAACTCATAACTCAAAAATGGTGGGACCCATAGCAAAAAGGTTGTTTGGCCAAACGATAACTCTGTTTCCATAACTCTGTTTCCATCACTCAATTCTCTGATTTTTGAGTTATGAGTTATGGAAACTGAAAACAACAAAAGGCTGTTTTCAATTTCCATAACTCTTAACTCAATGGCATTTCCGTAAATAAACACACATGAGGGACCCATAGCCGCAACTTTTGACCACCTTTTGACTTTTTTTTTTTCCCTGCTGGGTTGGCGTTGGCTGTTCTTCCCTTTTTTTTTTTTTTCTTTTCTGCTGGGTTGGCGTTGGCTGTTCTTTCCTCCTTTTTTTTTTTTTTTTTTTTTACTGGTTCGTCTATTCTGTTCTTTTTTTTTTTTTTTCTTTAGTACCTAGACTCACCAAACTTAGTGAAAAAAAAAAAAAAAAGAAGCTGCTAGTGAAAAAAAAAAAAAGCTGCACTGTGACAAGCGTGGGCCCTCTAAATAGTGTGAAAAATTGTGAGTGATGGAAACTGAGTGATGAAGGCAAACGGATGTAAAAAATTGAGTGATGAGTGATGAGTGATGAAAATTGAGTGACGGAAATTGAGTGACGAAAAATGCTTACCCAAACAGGCCCTTAGTCACTTGGCACCCAACATACAATTGTTTCAGGGTCTGTTTGGATTGGACTTATTTTGTTGAAACTGAAAACTGAAAACACTGTAGCAAAATAATTTTTAAATGTGTGAATAGTACTATGGGACCTATTTTTAATGAAAAAGTTGCTGAAAACTGATATTTGTGGGTCATGTGTACTGTTTACGGGACCTACAGGACTGATAAAAGTGATGAAAAAATAGGAAAAGTGTGGCTACTGTTCATGAACAGTAGCTTCTGTCCTCTGCTGCAGCTGACAAAAAAAAAAAAAAAAAAAAACGCAACACAAAACGCAGACGTGAGATTTATTGCTATCCAAACGTTCACTAAAATAATATAACAGTCAATCAATATTAAAAATATATATATTGATCCAAAATGGGGGATTGGCTAGCATTTCCAAAATGGGGTTAACAGAAGTAGAAATTAGGAAGGAGCTAGACAAGGACCAAAAAATTCACTAAAGAAGTCCTTTCTAAATGGACAACATTTGTTTGTATTACAAAAATTAAAGGAACTCAACTTCAAATGGGGGATGAACAAGATGCACCATTGAATACGAGTAGATCAACCAAAAAAAAAAATTGTAAGATTTGTAAGTCTTGATCAATTGATGATTAGCCAATATCCAATGTAATTGATTTGATACAATACTTTATATAGTACGAATTTAAGGGGGGAGACACTAATTTGTTGGAACAAACTAATTGATGGTATGTGGGTTCCAATTAAATCAAATAATACAGGTTCTACATAAACTATTTAAGCATATCGTAAGGACAAGGCAAATTCCACATTAGACACCCAATTAACTTTATTGGTATAGAAGCTTTCCTAATCAAAATCCATAAACATTCTCCGTACACGTATTTAAATAGCCCAAAAGTGGATCTTCAAGACAACTAGATACCATTTGTTTCCAGACAAGAACGAAACATATACACCATCCAAGACAACTAAGTGTTGATTCTCCTTAAAAAATAAAAAATAAAAAAGACAACTAATTGTTTGTGTAGGAACAATTTATCTAGTTTTTTACTAAAAAAATTTACTAAAAATGTGTTAAAATATACTTGTACTTTGAAAAAAATTGAAAAAGTGAAAAAAAAAATAAAAAGAAAAAAAATTAGGTTTTAAAAAACTGTACATAAAAGTTAAAAGTTAAAGCTGATGTCAAACTCACCATAAATACCATTTGTTTGTGGACATGAACGAAGCATATACACAATCCAAGAACAATTTACTATTCACATTCATACCATTCTAAGGAGGAATTTTTTTTTTTTTTTTTTAAAGAGTAATAAATTTGATTGAAATAAGAAGAAACACAAGTGCAAAATGAGCATACACGAGAATCTCCTATAGAAACTAAGGTGGAAGAAAAAGAAATTGAGAAGAAGCATTAGTGCATGGGTAGATCCTGATCTAAAAGAAACCGTGAATTCTTTTAGTCCTGTCTATGGTGCAAAAGGAGGCCAAAATATAGCAAATGCGGCAAACACAAAATCCTGTCTAATTTAGAGAGTAAAAGCACAAAATGATGTTCCAATAGTCTCTCTAAATTGCAATGTTTTTGTGCTAATGAACAGTCACTCTCTTGGTCTAAAGAGTACTATATTAACAAAACAATTAAAGAGAATAAAAAAGTTGGTCACAAGTAACCCATTAAAATATTCACCTCTCAATGGCTACAGATCTCAACCGAATTTATTTTTCTCTCAAATGTCTCTAAATGGAGACACACAATCTAGTTCTCATAAAAGTAATATCAAATTGGAACAACAAAGTTGAATCAGAACAAGAAAAGAAGAAGAGAAAAAAAGACAAAGAAGCCAATCTGACCCAATTCGAGTCGTATGCACTTGGCTGTGGGGAGGAGGATGAGTGGCATTGGAGCAAATGAGGCAGCTTCACACGGTGAATGCCGATCTGAAATTTTGGGGCTTGTTTTGGATTTTTCTAGGGGAATTGATGGTTATGGATGGTGAAGAGAAATTGGACTATGAGAGCAATCTCTCTCTCTACTCTCTAGTGATCTCTCAATTGGTCTTGTTGTGTCAATCTCTCTCTTTTTTTGATTAACGATTTCTCTCTTTCTCCCAATTTTTTTTTAATATTATTATATATGTGTACTAATTTTAGCAATTTTGTTCTATGAAATTACATTTTGTTTCCTTTAAATAATATCATTGATTCTTTTAAGAGTAATGTTATACTCACAAACTTTTTTACAACATTTTTACAAAATGTTTTAATAGCAAATTTTTTTTTTTTTTTTTTTAATACAAGATAGAATTCTACTCTAGCTTAATCTAAGTGTATATATGTGTGAAGCTCCTTCCTAGAGACTTGAACCCCGGCCCTTGCCCCCCACACCCCATAAGTACTTATATTTGTGAAGTGACCATCGCACCAAGGGTGTGCGGTGGTAATAGCAAATTCTTATTCATTCGCATATGGGCTCACCACTCACATCATTTTTTTTACTTACCAATAACCACTTATCGCATCAGTCATTTATAAAAAAGCTTGTAGCTCTAGCATTTTTTTCATTTTAGTAACAATAAAAAATAAAAAAAAAAGTATAGATCTAAAATCTAAAAATAAAAATAAACAAGCCAAAAAAAAAAATAGCTCAACAATAAAAATTACCAATAGTAAAACTAAAATAAATTAAGTTTAATTAACCAATTTTATCCAAAATAAACAACCCTACTCTTTAAAAAATACTAAACAAAATAATTTTGTTCTTACCCACCAAAAAAAAAAATTTTTCTCAACCGCTAAGTAGTAGTAGAGTTAGAGATTAAAATCGCTGCACACAGCTAACAGTAAAGTTATCCCCTCTAACTCAAAATTTTGACAGTCCCTAAGGCTAAAGATTGAGTAATAATTTAGGAGTGAAAATGTGTGGTTGAGCAAACAGTTGAGTTAATGCATATTATATTTTTTGAGTGAAAATATGGGGTTTTTAAAATTAGATATGTGCTCATAAAAAATAAAAAGAAAAAGAAAAAGAAAGAAATCAGATAGTTTTTTATTTTTGAAAAAAATAGAAAGGGATAATTATAAGTTAATGAAGAATAAAAATAATCTAAACAAGAGAACTATATAATAATTAATGAAGTTTTAGGGAAACTTTAATGAATAAATTCACTCCAAATTATAAAAATTTGATAAATTTCAAGACTTAACATAGAATTTGATATAATTGTAGACTTGTAGGGAATGAATAAAAGAATGATGAAAAAATATTTAAAAAGAATAAAGAAATAATATTTAAATGGGATAAAGAAATAGATAGAGAGTCGGTTGAAAAGTGTACTTGAAAAAGTAAGTAAGTAAAAGGCAAATATAATTGTTCACTCTTAAAACAGTAGAACAATTTAAAGAGATTGCTAGAAATGCTCTAAAAGCAATTACAACAAGTGAAGAACATATAAGAATTAGATTGGTGAGAAGCATGTCTATTCATGGCTTTAGTGCAGGAACACACAAGTAGACCCAATTTGATGCCTTTGTTTCAGTCATAGAACCTGAACTAACAAGTTCTGTTGTAGCATTTTAATATTACATAATTAAAATGAACTTATATTACAACATAAATATAAAAGATAAAGAGTTAGTAATATGTTTAATCTCACATTGAAAATGAGAGATACTCTTTTATCTATTTATTTATACATATATATAACCGAAACCTCTGAAATTCTCACAATTTTCTACGTCAGCACAATATTTAAATAAAATTATTTTGTTTAGTCCAAACTTAATAAGGAGTGAAACTCTATCTCTCTAACAAGTGCAACTTAAACTTAAACTTAAACTCAAACTCATCATTATCATTTTTTTAAAACAAAAATATGTTTAGTCCAAACTTAACAAAGCGTGAAACTCTATCTCTCTAACAAGTTCAACTTCAACTCAAACTCAAATATTGATAACTTATCTCCAAATTTGCAAGGTTAATCATGAACATTATAAAAACAAAGCAAACCCCAATAATTTTTTTTTAAAGCCAAGTAGAGGTATGAGTTATTCTTATGTTATTTTCTTCTCCTCTACTTTTGTGGGGGCCGGTCCGTCACTAAAGTTATTAAAGTCAAGTTAGTTGGGCCTGTGACCCATCCGAGGAGGCAAACTTGTCCAAGGAGGCCCATATTAGATTGAAGAGGTAACCAAACGAAGGAAAGAGGGAATATCACGAAAGGTGAGTTCAGTGTTCATTCGAGGACAAAACCCTTCTCGGCAATACGAGTCCGAGGACGATCAGGACACCATCTGGTTATAGACATACCCCGGAGCTACGTCACCACTCAAGGTGGGATAAGGGGCCAAAGGTGAGAGAGAGAAAAGGCAAACAAATATCTATGGTAACAGCTGCCTCCGCATTAATTGCCTCTCAACCAACTCTCTGGCCGCATTAATGTGGAAGTGATGCCTGAACAGTGATGAAGCAGCCTTACAGCTGCTAGAAAGAGGTTCCAGAAGGTGTGAGGTGGGACAGAAAGAGATCCCCTGAACCCAACCTACATGTGTGTGGTGAAGATGGAATAAAGAGGGCGGTATATAACATGAAAAGAGGGCATGCAGAAAAAGGATCGGAAGATAGAGAAAAACAAAGAGAAGACTTAGGAAGAAAACTTGAAAAACAAAAGTACTGTATCTATTTCAAAGAAAAACCGATTGTTGTATCAGCTCTAATCCATCTATAAACGTGAGGTTGAATCTTTTTACTTCTAGAGAGGTTAATCTAGTTCTTGAACACCCACGCTCTACAAATTATATTGTTTGGGCCCCTAATGTACGAACCCAATATCATTTTAGGGCCGTTACGAATTGAATCCTTACAACTTTGTTTAAAAAAAAAAATTATTTTATGGTTTTTCATGTATTTTTTAAAAAGTAATTTTCGTACATGAACCACCAAACTCTCTTTAGCCGTTTTTTACAAAATTAAAAAGCTTGCAATAATTGAAATTATTCTTTCAAATGTAACCCATCATTCTCTTATATTTTTTATTGTTTAATCATATATATTTTGTTTTGTTTCAATAATTTCTAAGTAGTGAATCATCTGATTCTTTAATATTTTTTGGTCTTTTAGAAGTTTTAATATCTAAATTTTTGAGTTTTTTTTTTTTTTTTTTTTTTTTGCAGTATCTGAAATTGTTTGACAAATTTTTTATAAGCCATTGTACAGTCAAGCAATGACTTTTTCATCAAATTGTAACGCAAATTGAAGTCATACAAGAGCAAATTATGCAAAAGTGTAGTTTCTTAAATTTTTTATAAAATGGGTAAACTACATATTTGATCCCTATCATTTACACCGTATTTCAATTTGGTTCCTAACATTTCAATTGTGTCAATTTGGTCTCTAACTTTTCAGTCTCGTGTCAATTTAGTCCCTACTGTTATATCTTATATGAAAATTGATGACATGGAAAACGGCCAAAATAAAATTTTAGTTTATTCTCACATTAATGGAAGCTAATTTTTTATTTTGGTCATTAGACATGTTATCAATTTTCATCCAAAAGATAACAACATGAACTAAATTGACACGGTACTAAAAGGTTAAGGACCAAATTGACACAATTGAAAGGTTAGAGATCAAATTGAAATATGATATATAAGATAGGGACCAAAAACGTAGTTTACCCTTATAAAATTATTTTAGTCTACCTCACAAATAGGTAGACTCCCGTGCATAGCACAGGTTAGGGACTAGTTTTTTTTAATTACGATGATTAATGGGCTAATATGTATTGAATCTGATATTGGGCTAGATATGTGCGCAAGGATGTAGACACCTCATTTTGCATCCGTTAATAACCTTTAGTCTCCGACCCTAATGATGAGCATGACATATGTCAACTAATGATAATTAAAGAGTTCACAAAAATTTGGAAGTAATTATAACTCAAAAGTGCTTAAATTGCTTTAAAAAGTGTAAGCTTAATGATTTTTTTTTTTTATAATTAATAGTTGAGAACGAGGGGATTTGATTTGATTTCTCATTCTTAAAAAATACACTAGGGGTAATTGCATTCCCCTCTTTTGAAGTTTGGAAGAATGATACTCCATCCCAAACCTCAAGAGAAAAAAGTCTCCCCTTTTGTTTATACTAGCTCATTGGAGGCTCCTTGGCATACACCACACCAATGTAGTCCAAGCCTACTTATTCCTTTTTGTAGGATTTCGCAGCTGCTAACTTGACTTCGTCCATCTGTATTGACAAGGAATTTAATTGTCGATTTTTTGCATTATGAAACATATTCAAATACATAGCCATGAAGATTGTATTTTGATATAAACTCAAATTCTTACTTCTAAAATATCTAAGAATTAACTCAAACTAAAACGGTAAGAGGAAGAGAGAGAGTGCATGTGATGGGGAACTCAAAAAATGCACCACCTTAATAGAAAGTAAAGATGCAAAAAACACAAAAATTCATCAATCTTAGGTGGAGAGAGAGAGAGAGAGAGAGAGAATAATCGCCTTTTTCTTAGAAATTGAACAATTACTCGAGACTTGTTTTTATTTATTTAAAATTTACTTCATTTTCTTAGAAATCAAACAAATAGGAGTATAGGCTTTTTTTTTTTTTTTTTAATTAAAAAATAAAGGTGCATAAGAATGTGAAGTGAAATAAAATCACCATGCAAGCCTAAAGTGGTTCAGAACTTCTCTTTGCGAAGTGGTTTTGTGAGCAACAATTTGCCACTTCCGAATTCAAAGAAAGAGTAGGATTTATGGTGGAGTAGTCAAGAAAAATGAATAAAATTTTATAATCATTAAGACCTGATTCTAAAATCTAATTGAAGTGATGGATGATTGTGAAGCGATTATTTGGCAAGTTTCAATTTTGATGGTCTAAATAGTTGCCGATTGAGGTTTTTTTTATTCATGCAACAGTTGGGAGTCAAAAGTTTGTTTAATTATAATTAAACTGTATCAATCTAATGTTATCTAGTTAGATAACATTTAGCCAAGAGTGTTGCAACTCAAATGGTTGGAATCTCTTGGTGTGTCCATGACATTCAAGGTTCAAATTCTCCCTACCTATTATAGCTATTGAAAAAAACAAATAGATAGCATTTATGTTTTCAATCTTTTTTGTATAGAACTAGGTTGTTTGAATCGATGAAGTGATGATTGCTATTTTCCCTATTTTGGGAATAGCATCTCAGGTTGTAACATTTGTTTTTGAGCTAATTATGAATTATTGAGGAAGAATAAAAGTGTGAACCAAATATTTGAATCCCTTGTAAATGAACCAGTATCAAAATAATGATGGTGAACTTAGTTTGTTTGTCTTATTGTTTCAAAAACCACAAACAATAATGTATTGGACTCATTTGCTGTGTTTTGCATTGCTCTTGCTAAGGACATCATTTATTGCTTCTTTTTTTCAGTCCCTTTTAGCCTTTGTTCCATTTATTGAAGGTATGCTCTTGTAGTTTACTACTGCTCTCTAAGCTTTCCTAATTAGGGACTACAATTTTTCCCCACCCCACTTAACCCGCCCCTCCCCAGTTCACCCTGCGTGGGTTTTCCCTACCCCGCAAAGGTGGTGGGGTTGGGATGGTGCAAGATTTTAGCCCCGCACCACGAGGCGGGTGGGAATGAGTTTAGACTTTTTAGACCCACCTCGTCTCGCCCCTTCCTGTCCCTACCCCGCCTCGCATTGCTAAGGGTTGTAATTGTAAATTTTTCATATTCTAAAACCCTACTATTTAAACAAACATATTAATATTAGTTTATTTTATTCTACCCAATGTGGTTCTTTGCCTTTATTTTGTCATGTGTTATACTATGAGATTTATTTATTTATTTGTTTTTTTACGATTGTCTTGT
Organism: Quercus robur; assembly: GCF_932294415.1. NCBI lineage: Eukaryota > Viridiplantae > Streptophyta > Magnoliopsida > Fagales > Fagaceae > Quercus > Quercus robur. The sequence continues at coordinate 50,383,034 of NC_065537.1, read as the reverse complement.
TAAACACTTGGATATATTATTCAATTTTTTCTAAAAATTGATTTGATTTGATGGGATAAATTTAGTTTTAAATTCAAGTATATTTTTATTAATGAAATAGGTTTCATTAAAAAATTATACTAGTTGTAGGGAAAATTAACAAAAAATAGAGTTTTACGGGGTGGGACGGGGCTTCACAGGGCCTTAAGAGGCGGGGATGCGGTAAGGAAATTTTTCTCGTCATGCGGGGCAGGGCGGAGATGGGGCAAGACAAAATCTTACGGGGTGGGGGTGAAGACCCCATCCTTCGGACCTGCCCCACCCCATTGCCATCGCTATTCCTAATGCCATCATTAAAACACACATATCATGCCTTAAATGATCAATTTTTCCATTTTGTTCAAATTGGCCTAGCTCAAAATGATGAAAAAGATGTATTTCTTCTTTTAAAGTACTTTAGAAATGTCTCTGGCCACTTAAAAAACCCTCATTATTAAACTCTCTATTATTTGGATCAATGTTCCTAAACCCTGCAAGAACCAAATTCCATATTTAGCATTATCAAAATCAGATAAAAATTAAACCCCAAATAATGTTTTGAGATTTCTATTTTTTTGTGACCATTAAACTTTTGAGGCAGATTTATTGTTGTCTATTGGACTGCAAGATCAAATTAATATATGCTGCACATGAAGAAACAGTGTGCTAAACATAGTATTTGTCGAAGCAAAACAGAAATTGAGAAAGATCTCACACCAAAAAAGAACCATTGAGATTAAAAAAAAAAAGAAAAAAAGAAATTAGTAGTTGAGTAAAAGATAGTATTCCTTAAGAAATGAGTTTTGATTATTGACTTTACACAGTCATCTTAGGCGGTTTTAACATTACATATAATTTTGTCTTTATATATTCATCTACTTTAATTTAGATGTTTATAACTAAATAATGAAATCAATGAAGAATCAAAAACCAAAAACAATGTATATACACATCTATGCTATATATAACAATGGAAGTTTTGAAATAACTTTCTTTCTTCTCTTAAAGTTCCTTGGAAATGTCTCTAGCCACTTAAGAAACTTTCATTGTAAAACTCTTATATATCTGGGTCAATGATCCTAAACCCTGCAAGAACCAATTTCCACATTTAGCATTATCAAAATTAGTTAAAAATTAAACCCCCAATCATGTTTTGAGATTTTCTATTTCTGTATGACCAAACTTTTGAGGTAGATTTTTTATTGTCTATTAGACTGAAAGATCAAATTATTATGTGCTGCACATAATAAGAAATAGTGTGCTAAACATAGTATTTGTCAAAGCCAAACAGAAATTGAGAAATATCCCATAACAAAAAAGAACCATTGAGTTAACAAATATGAAAGCAGTAATTGGAGTAAAATTATAGCATATACTCTATTATTGTTTCAAAACTATCTGAGGTAAATACATTAAACTTTGGTTTTCTTTTCTTCTTTCTTTTAGATAGAGTTAAACAAATGTCAAATGTAAGAAAACCAAAATGTCAAAGATAAACAAATTGAATGGGTAAAACATAAATATAAAATAAAAATTGTACAACATGAATATGAATTAAGAAGAAGTTGTAGAGATTTCTAATCCTTGAAAACATAATTGACAAACCAATCCTAGCCACCCATAGCCCTAAAGTGATCACATTGTCGGCAGCCCACAAAAAATCATATCATCCACAAAATTTAGAAATCTAATGGAAAAACTAAAGTTGGGAAAAAGAAAAAATAAGAAGGGAAAGAACACATCTCAGAGGGACTTTTCAAATCTGATGCCACTTTGGCAACTTTTGCGGTGGGGGGGGGGGGGGGGAGAGAGAGAGAGAGAGAGAGAGCAATTGGAAATTTATAGTGTTAAAACTAACATAGCTAATTGCAAGATTGACAATTGAAGGGTTTGAACTTCAAAAGAGCCAAATGGTTTTGAAGGGGAAAATGAAGAGTTGAGAATTGGAAGAGGGCTAAATTAATGGTAAGTTGGATTTAATGAGTTAAGGAATGTGTAAGGCTATTCATAATGAGTTAGAGAATGTGTAAAGTTGCACTATTTATTTATATATTAATTATTTTTTTTAAAAAAAGGTGACATGGTCGATGATGTGGCTCAACTGGAGCATAACAATAATAAATGTCATGCTTCATCTTTTAGATATATATATATATATATATGTAAGACTCGATTTGTTACGACCACAATATGATATGATATTGGGTTCGCACATAAAAAGGCTCAAACAATATAATTTGTAGAGCGTGGGCTTGAAAGGCTAGGCCTTAGTTATCGAACGATGGTTAGTCGTGGTGTTCATACGGAGATAAACTATGTTCGTTCGAGAAGTCTTTCTCTTCGGTACGACCTGGGAGGCTCTGGTTCTTAGCCTTTTTTCCCTGCCCCTTTTCTAGATTGCTTACTTCCCCTTTTATATTAGTTTGCACCCCTCATCCAGCGACCAAGTGTAGGTTCGACTTTCCAAGACTGATACTTGTCCCATCAGCCCATACTCAAAGTGGTTGGGGGTGGTTGTAAAAGCTGAAAAGCATTGCTCTGTCTGACGCAGAGTATTCAATGGCAGTAATGACAGCCTTTCTTTTGTCTGTTGTCGCCATGCTGTCCAGGGCTCCTTTATCTATCGATGCGGATGTGTTCGGCTCTTCCCAAAACTGTTCCTATGCCATTCTTGTTGAAAGTTCAAAAACGTGTACAAAACACTTTTGAACGTTTAGACCCCCAAAAATTAACTTAACCAACACAAGCAATTTGTTAAACAACAAGTGTGCGGAAACTTAACATATGCTATAATGTGAAATAGGTTAAATACTATCTAAGCCATAACATAATAAAATCACAGCAGATAATATAAAGGCAAAGATAGAGAGGAAGGAAGATGCAAACACAAAGACAACACGCGATGTGTTATCGAAGAGGAAACCGAAGATCTCGGCGAAAAACCTCTCCGCCGCCCTCCAAGCGGTAATCAATCCACTAGAAAATACAGTTGGGATACAAGGACAGCAATAGACCCTCCAAGCCTAATCTACCCAGTGCACCTAAGCCCTCCAAGCTTCTTGCTCCAACGAGGTTGCGCCGAACCTTTTTCTTTTCTAGCTTCCCGGATTCCGCTACTACACCGTAGCATCAACCAATGAAGATTGGCTCCTTCCTAACTGCTTCCCAGAACTCCAAACGACTGTCTCACAGAGATGATAATGGTGAGAACCAGGTTTGGTATAATGCCTCTCAAGGATTTAACAATGGAGAGGAAGAGAGTGAGGGAATTTGATGAGACTCTAAGGTAGGGATTGTGTGTGAAACAATCTTGTTTTTCTTTAGGGTTTCTCTCTCAAAATTCTCTCTGGAAACTCTCTTTCAATCGTGGGTTAAAAGGGTATTTATACTGGAGTGGAGAGGAATGCGAAACGTCAGGTTTTTCCAAAACAGGGGTGGCTCGCGGCTTGACCAAGTCGCGAGATCCAGTCGCGAGTTAACCGTATGGCCAGTTGTCCTGTTTTGTCCTGTAGTGCTCCAGCTAGCATGACTGTTCATCTTCCAGCATGCTTGGCACGTGTGCATCTTCTGGCGGGTTGAAGCCGCGAGTCCACCCGCGACACTCTGTTTTTTTGCACACTCTTGAGCAATCTTCACTCTATCTCACTCACTCCCCTTACAACAATCCCACCTAAATACAGGGTTACTAAATGCTGAATTACAAGCAAATTTGGTACGGAATAAAGCCAATTAGATGGTTGAATAAATTCAACCTTACACTTGTCATTTCTTTTAGGAATGCCTTGGGGATGCCGAGGACAGAATCATCCTCGGCTATGTATCAAACCTACTTGGACTTTCATTGTGTGTCCTCGGCTATATTCCTGTCCTCGGCTCGGGCCTTGGGTCCCAATGTAAAAGTGGGCCAGGGCCACAAATTATTGGACCCCACAATAGCCCCTCAAAATCCTACTGCCCGACCTCTTGGTCGAGGAGGAGGGTTTTGGTGATGTCGGGCCTGTATTATGGCTCGCCCAGCTTTGTCCTTCATTAATGTCGGTGTCTCTTCATCTGCCTAGAAAATGTGCTGGGTTACGAGACATTCTTTTAGATTTACTCACGATGCGCTCCTGCCGTTTCTGTGTACGAGGTGCGTCTTTAATAACTTTCCTTTACGAGGCCAATCAAATCTGACGGTCATAGACGGCGTTGGGGAGTTGAATGGACACTATCTCGTTTGCAGCTCTTCTTGGAAATCTGAATGGATTAAATGCCACTAAACTTGCCTGCCATATATGAAGCAAGGCAAGAGGTTACTTCCTTTAAATAGAGACCCTTTAGTCTTTCTAAGGTCTTAAACCTCCAACTGCGCTCAAAGTTTTCCTTATCAGTGCAATCAAACCCTAAAGTGTGATATGTCTGAGGCAAAAGCGGGGGTGAAGGAACCACACCCTTTCCAGAAGCACCGTGTCCCTCTGAAGCTTAAGATGGCTCGGTCAAGACAGGGTAGGCAGAGACTCAAGATATTTCTCATCTTCCTTCAGCTAAAATCCGAAGCAGGTGTTAATCGCATCAAGCTTTTGATGCAACTGAGCTGGGGTTGCTCATCATCAGTACCATCAGCTCTCCTTCGAGCATAGCTAATATGGCACCAGCGTGTTAGAAATCAGGGCTGATGCAAGGACTATGTATCCCTGCTTCTTCCTCTCTTCCTTCACTGATGCCTCCTTTTGCCTCCTCTTCTTCTTCTTTCCCATCACCGGATCCATCCTGGTGCTTTTACTTCTTCCTCTTCTTCTCCTCATCCATCAAAGGGGGTCACCCTCTCATACACGATCGCTTCTGGAGCAGAGTTTAGAAAGATTTGTCGTTTTATTGTATTATTTATTTTTTTTACTTTTGCTTTTGTAATTAGCTTCCTGTATAGGCTTGTTTAAGCCCCTCATAGTACGCTGTACTACTTCTTTATATTAATAAAAGTTGACATTATTTTATTCTATGTATTCTTTCTTTTCTGCAATAGTTATGTTGTGAACGGATGTGCTATCATATGATTTTTCTTTTATTATTCCGAACGATACTTAGGGTCAAAACTCCTATTAAGAAAAAGGTATCTTTACGAGCTTATTGAAACTATTCGGCTCAATAATGCCGACCTGAAAAAACGATACTTAGGGCCGAGTCCATTGTTAAGAAAAAGGTCTTATTTCGAGCTTATTGAAACTATTCGGCACAATAATGCCGACCTAAAAAAAAAAGGTTACACACCCAAGACTAACCTAGATGACAGCTGAATGTTCGGTACTGTGTAAGAGGTAATCATCCGAGGAGGGGTAACCCAAAATGAGCTGCCCATGCGGGTTGCCAAGTACTAGGGTGCTTTGCCACCTTCTTAACATCCTTCATAGCCTTAGCCATTTTTGGCATCCGGTCTGAGGATTGAAGTACGATCATACTGAACTTAAACGCTCGTTTGCATCAATTCCCTTTGAATTGAGGATCCGAGGATAGGTCGGGATCTTCACTCTGTCTAGGGCTTAACCCGACTTTTAGCAAATAATCCTCCCGTAGGTTTGAGCAATCTAGAATTTTCCTTAAGTGGTCGGTTTCCCCATAGGTTTGAGTCTGAGGACCATGCAATACCTTAGTTCTGTCCAAAACCTAGCTTTTTTAAGTAGTTGGTTTCCCCATAGGTTTGAGTTCGAGGACCATGCAATACCTTGGTTCTGTCCAAAACCTAGCTTTTTTAAGTAGTTGGTTTCCCCATAGGTTTGAGTCCGAGGACCATGCAATACCTTGGTTCTGTCCAAAACCTAGCTTTTTTAAGTAGTTGGTTTCCCCATAGGTTTGAGTCCGAGGACCATGCAATACCTTGATTCTATCTAAAACCTAGCTTTTTTAAGTAGTTAGTTTCCCCATAGGTTTGACTCCGAGGACCATGCAATACCTTGGTTCTGTCCAAAACTTAGCCTTTTTAAGTAGTTGGGGAGATTAGCCCCTCGGCCAAGGTGTGGGACATTGGTTTGGGGGGATTAGCCCTTCGGCTAAGCCCTTAGAACCATCCGCGCTACTGACGCTTTGAAGCGTAGCCCCTAATGGAACTTTATGTTATAACATTACAACGAGCTGTTGGAAGTGATGGGGGGACTTTCTCGACCCACCGCCTGTGCCAACACACAAGCCTCCCCACAGACGGCGCCAATGGTAAGGACTCGATTTGTTACGACCACAATATGATATGATATTGGGTTCGCACGTAAAAAGGCCCAAACAATATAATTTGTAGAGCGTGGGCTTGAAAGGCTAAGCCTTGGTCACCGGACGATGGTTAGTCGTGGTGTTCATACGGAGATAAACTATGTTCATTCGAGAAGTCTTTCTCTTCGGTACGGCCTGGGAGGCTCTGGTTCTTAGCCTTTTTTCCCAGCCCCTTTTCTGGACTGCTTACTTCCCCTTTTATATTAGCTTGCACCCCTCATCCAGCGTCCACGTGTAAGTTTGACTTTCCAAGACTGATACTTGTCTCATCAGCCCATACTCAAAGTGATTGGGGATAGTTGTAAAAGCTGAAAAACATTGCTCTGTCTGACGCAGAGTATTCAATGGCAGTAATGGCAGCCTTTCTTTTGTCCGTTGTCGCCATACTGTCCAGGGCTCTATCTATCGATGCGGATGTGTTCGGCTCTTCCCAAAATTGTTCCTATGCCGTTCTTGTCATTTCTTTTAGGAATGCCTTGGGGATACCGAGGACAGAATCATCCTCGGCTATGTATCAAAGCTACTTGGACTTTCATTGTGTGTCCTCGACTATATCCCTCCTCGGCTCGGGCCTTGGGTCTCAATGTAAAAGTGGGCCAAGGCCACAAATTATTGGACCCCACAATATATATAGATTAGTAACAAAATATTATATATTTATACAAAATTCTCTTTGCCAAAGTTTAACCATGATTAGTAAAAACATAATTGATAAATTTAAAATAGTAATGAAAAGTTTATCAAGCACCAAAAGATTTGTAGTTGAAAATCTCTCCACAACTCATTGAAAAAAGAAAAAAGAAGGGGGAAAATCTTGGAGACTTGAGGGTAGGTTAGTACGAAATATTTTTAATGTCAATTTAATAGAGTTTAGTCAAATGGATGTAAGGGAGAAAATATTTTCTCTCTCATAAACCTTAAAGAATGAGAGTGTAATTCCCCCTATAGTATATATATATAGAAGGAAGTAGTGTCACAACTCACAACCAAAATATTCCGCTTGTTAAGATACCCAAAAATCCTCATGGACCGATACTTATAGCAAATCTTTCAATTTCCCATTGAACTCAGCTGTTTTGCAAAATGAGATACAAAAGACTTGAACCTTAGATGTTTTTTTGTTGAAAACACTATAAAGTACCGATTGCATCTCTTGGCTACATTAATAAGTTAGAGCATCCACCAAAAATTTGGCTATTTGGCTGGTAACTACAAACAAGAATATATAAAGGAGCAGTGTTTGTTTAATTGTTTTATACACTGTTGTGCAGCGCATTTTGTTCGCGTGTTAAGAACGTGAAAAACAGTGTGTAAACACATTCTTAGCCTATATAAAATGAGTCATTGACGGTGAATCTGAATCCAATGGGCACTATATAATTGAAAGAAAAAAAAAACATCCATGATCAGGTCCGAGCACTAGGACTCTATACATTTCCACATTACAAAACTACCTTACCTTATTCTTGTTCTATCTAATTTCTATGACGCAGAGAACCCAGGGACGACCTTTGCAACATCTGCCTCTCTCTCTCTCTCTCTCAGCCCTTCAACCCCTTTTTATGACAACCCATAATTCTTCTTCTTCATCTCTTGTCTTGTCTTGTGCCCCTCACCACCTCCTTCATATCAATCCTTTTCAGTCTATGCAACACCAAAACTTTTATTTTTCTCAATCTCAAAGATTGGTCTCTCTGAGTATCAGATTATACAACAGATTTTCAAGGCTCAGACTAAAGTAAGTAACATAGGCAAGTGCTTGTTCCATTTCAACCTGAATTTTGTGTAAATAGTTGTTTTTTGAATCATGGGGTTTGACATTTTCAATTGCTGAAGCAGATAATTGTGTCTATTGGATGATGTGAGATCATGGTAAGACCTCTTTTCTAAGTCTTGGTCTTTGTTCTATGGCTTTGTTTCTTGTTAGTGTTAACGCATTGAATATTGTTCGTAAAACCAATTGTGGACAATGTACTAAACATTTGAGCGTTGCTTATTGTTGTTTTCCCAATAGCAGTAGAGGATTATAGCATAGCTGTAAGAGTATTGGACTATTTGTTGGGTTTGTGTTGGAATTTGGGTTTTGATCCTTTAGGTGGACCAAAAAGTGAAAAACAAATCAAGTAATGATTTTTTTCTTCAATAGTTGGCATATGGGCAGAGTTTATTGATTAGGGGTTTTTCTTATCATTGAGATGGTCCCAAGGTGTGAAGGATGAGTTCAATGGTTCAATCATATGTGGGTGCATGAGTTGTACATTTTTTTATCAAGAAATAAACCTACAAAATATAGTATTTTCTCATTGTTTTGGTTTACATAGGTATAGAATCTTATGGGGATCACACCTCATGAAGGAGGTCACTAGTTTGAATCATCCCTTGGGGCCAAGACTCACTTATAAAAGAAAAGAAGCCTCTTGATTCGGTAACTTGGCCTATAAATGCAACAGGTGTTGCTGAATTGAATAACTTTCTTGGACATTCTAGTTAGATTATAGAGACTTCATAATATTACTGGAAATAATGTGTGTATTTTTTAAGGTTCTTGTTTTTATTCATTGATATTTGAAACTTCGAGAAACTTGATTTTGAGGACACTTAAAAAGTAAAAATTGAAGAGCATTGGTCATACCAGGTTGTGAAGGAGATAATCATCAAGGGAGTTTTCATTGACTTGTTGATGGATAAGGGCTCTAAAGTTGCTCAATACTACTATTAGTCCTTCTAGCTGATTGATACCTCCCCCTTCATTAAGGAGGTCTTAAGTTTTACTTATATGAGGGGAGAGATTTGGGTATGGGGTGGCTACCCCCTGCAGCTTTAACCTTCCATTATTATTTGATTAAAATATACTCAATAATGAGGATCACACATCATGTCATGGTGATCTTGATAGTTGTTCTTGAAATAAGCATTTTTGATAGTTACTAGTACTCAGGAAGAAGATTTTGGACATTGTTGATGACCATATAACTTAGGCAGAGGTATCAAAGTTACATTGTGAAGTTAAGAGACCTTCTCTTGACTTCTGGGGTTTTAGTGGAAGAATTTTTGAATCAACAATTAGGGTTTCGTAGAGTCAACAGTAAGCGGTGAAAAAGGAAAGATAGAACTTAGTACTCAGCACTTAGGGTTGCTTGGAGTCAATATCAAGTATGGAAAAAAAAAACGTAAACACAGGAGTTAGCCCTTAGTGTTACTTGGAGTGAACCAAGCAAAGAAATAGAGATAAGGACCATTTAGCACCAAGTGTTGTTTGGAGTTAGCATCATGCATTCAAAGGAAATTCCCAATAAAAATTTTATTAGTCCATGAGCAAGTTGTCTACAATAGCGAATTATAAGGCCTTCAAATAGGATTCACAGGTTACATAAAGAAAGGAAAGGATTAACTCCATGACCATGTAAGGAAAAGAAATAAATCGTTACCAATTACATAAAAATACAATAATAAAAGCAAATAAATTAAAATAAAAAAAATATCCTTGGCATCCATCTACATCAATCAACATTATTTGTAATCAATCATGATTCATGTCCAATGGAATCAATCAACATCAATGGGTCAATAGGCATATTTGGTGTTTTCTCTAGTCTTACTCCCAAAATCATCATATATGACTGAAAAAACTGATATTGAAGTCTATATTTTGGGCCATATTGTCCAGCTGACATAGAGTTGACACAAAATGGACCTATTTTAGGATTTTTATATGTGAGTTTAGGATCAGTCATTTGTTTCGTTAATTGCATTTGTTTGGACTATATATCATTTGAATTTATTGTGTTTAAATCTTTGTGCTGTAAGCATGTATATTTATGTTATATGGTAGGACATTGTTTGTGTTACATTAGAGTGTCATAGTTTGCATTATTGAATCTTTCTGTTAGCTTTTGTGCGACTTTATAAACATATTTCCTCAAGTTATTTTTGATTTAAAATTTTTAAGGTTATTTATGAGCTAATGAAATGATATTGAAGTTCGTTATGTTTTTTTTTTTACTTATTTTAAAAAAAACAGAGAGATGTTAGGTTTGTTTAAAAGGTTAACATAATTTTGGATCAAATGTCATCTCCCCTGGTAGGGAAGTGGAGGGTTAGGTCATGGGTTAAATTCCATGTGGACGTGTGAGTTGTGTATTCACTCAATTAAACAAAGAGTCAAGAGGTTTGGACTCTGGAGTGATTGATATTGAAGGTTGTAAATACTGAAAAGAATTGTGATTTTGGTTAAAAGGAAAGATAAAAAAAAGGCAGATCACCCCATTAAGTTTTTGCCAGAAGGAATTGAGTGTGTTGTAGTTCCCCTCTCTTGCTCAACCATTTTCTTTGAGTTTGTTCATACTCATTGGTGGTGTCAAGGTGCACCACATTTTTCTTATTGGTAAGTTACACATACACCAATTTGATTTTGAACCCACAATTTTACTCTCTACCCATTATTATGGGAGGAGGAAGGAGCTCATTGGCCAAAGCAGCACCACATTTTATACCCATGACAATACTGTCAAATTTTTGCAATCCCAATTTTTGACTAATTATTAACCTCAACCATCACTAACTCTCTATAGTCGAGTTGTGGAAAAGGTGGAGGAAGCGGTGGGGCATTTTTCGGTTTCTTGCAAGTTTAAAAATGTTGGCGACCAATTTGAGTGGGCTTTTTCAGGCGTTTATGGGCCAAATTTGAACAATAGGCGTAAGTTGATGTGGGAGGAACTAACCGGGTTGATCACTTGGTGGGATTTGCCTTGGTGTCTAGGAGGGGACTTTAATATTATCCGTTTCCCTTCAGAGCGGTTGGGGGCTGCTAGCTTCTCTAGGGCTATGTTTGGTTTTTCTGATTTTGTTTCTTTGCATGGGTTGATGGATATTAATATGGAAGGGGGCCTTTATACCTGGTCCAATTCTTCCTCTGCTTCTCGGCTAGACCGGTTCCTTTTCTCCCCTTCTTTGGCTGATCACTTCACTCAGTTCACCCAAAAAAGGATGTCTAGAGTTCTTTCTGACCACTTTCCTATATTGTTGGAGGGTGGGAGGCAGCGAAGAGGAAAAATTCCTTTCCGTTTTGAAAATATGTGGTTGAGGGTGGATAATTTTGTCGACAAAGTGAAGATGTGGTGGGCTTCCTACTCGTTCCAAGGAACCCCAAGTTTTATTCTTGCTAAGAAGTTGGCTGCCTTAAAGTTGGATTTAAAAAAGTGGAATGAGACCGAGTTTGGCAATGTCACTTTTAAGAAACAAGACCTTTGGAACAAACTGAATGGTTTGGATGCTAAAGCGGAGACTCTTAGTCTATCTGTTGAGGAGAAGTTAGCTCAAACTAATCTTCGTACAGATATTGAAAAGTTGACTCTTATGGAAGAGACTAGTTGGAGGCAAAAGTCTAGGGTGTTGTATTTGAAGGAAGGGGATGCCAATACCAAATTCTTTCATAGAATGGCTAATTCTAACAGAAAAAATAATGGTATTGAAAGCCTTATGGTTAATGGTACCTTGTCTTCGGATCAGGGTATAATTGCAGACTACATTACTCATTCCTTCATGAATCTTTACTCTGAGCAGCAGGTTGAGCGGCCATTTCCGGATTCGTTGGTTTTTCCAATGATATCTGGTGAGAATGCGGATTGGTTAGAGAGGCCTTTTGAAGAGGCAGAAATTTTTGATGTCATTCAAAGTTTTCATGGTGATAAAGCCCCTGGTCCAGATGGTTTCCCTATGGCTTTTTTCCAAGCTTGCTGGGGGATTGTTAAGCCTGATCTCATGGCTGTTTTTCATCATTTTTATGCCATTGGTCAGTTTGAGAAAAGTTTAAATGCAACTTTTATTACTCTCATTCCTAAAAAACATGCGGCTAATGAGATTGGAGATTTTCGGCCCATTAGTTTGGTTGGAGGGGTTTATAAAATTATTGCTAAAGTCTTGGCTAATCGTCTCCGCTCGGTGATGGGGGATTTAATCTCAGCTTCTCAAAATGCTTTTGTGAGGGACAGACAGATCCTTGATCCTGTTCTTATTGCTAATGAATGTCTTGACAGTAGATTGAAGTCTGGGATGTCGGGGCTGATTTGTAAGTTGGATGTTGAGAAGGCCTTTGACCATGTAAATTGGAATTTCCTGCTGCAGATGTTAGAAAGAAGTGGTTTCTCTGCCAAATGGAGACAATGGATCCTCTTTTGTCTATCCACTGTCCGTTTCTCCATCTTGATTAATGGCTCTCCTTGTGGATTCTTTGGTAGCACTAGAGGCTTGAGGCAAGGTGATCCGTTGTCTCCTTTCTTGTTTGTCTTGGTGATGGAAGCTCTTGGAAGAATGTTGGGTAAAGCTGTTCATGAAGGTCGCATGTCGGGTTTCAGTGTGGGTAACTTGGAGGGAAGATCCACGGCGGTGTCTCATCTCCTTTTTGCGGATGACACTCTAATCTTTTGTGAGGCTGATTTAGATCAGATTTTGATTCTTCGTATGATTCTTATCTGGTTTGAGGCGGTGTCAGGCCTAAAGATTAACCTAGGCAAGTCAGAATTGGTTCCAGTTGGGGTAGTCAATCATATGGACCTTTTCTTGGTTGTTCTTGGCTGCAAGCAGGGCTCTCTCCCAATGAAATATCTTGGTCTTCCTTTGGGTGCTAAATTCAAGGATAAGACTATCTGGAATCCAATTCTGGAGAAAATGGAGAGGAGATTGGCGGGTTGGAAACGCTTATATTTATCCAAGGGAGGTAGAGTCACCCTAATCAAAAGCACCCTTTCTAATTTACCCACTTATTTTCTATCTCTATTTCCTATTCCTGCTAGTGTGGCTAACCGAATTGAGAGGCTCCAGCGGAATTTCTTATGGGGCAATTTTGGAGATGATCCTAAAATTCATTTGGTTAAATGGGCTACTGTTTGTTCTCCTATTTCTTCGGGTGGCTTAGGGATAAGGAAGATTAGACTCTTCAATGAAGCTTTGCTTGGGAAGTGGCTTTGGAGATTCGGGATTGAGGAAGATGCCCTTTGGAGGGAAGTGATAGAGATAAAATATGGATGTATGTGGGGGGGCTGGTGTACCAGAGCTGTGATTGGCCCTCATGGTGTTGGTTTATGGAAAAATATCCATCAGGGATGGCCTTCCTTCTCTCGCCATATTCTATATGATATTGGTGATGGGTCTAGAGTGAAGTTTTGGCAGGACTGGTGGTGTGGAGAGACTTCTCTTGCTGTTAGTTATCCGGACTTGTTCAGATTTTGCAGGAATAAGGATGCTAGTGTGGCTGAGCTTATGATGTCCACCAATGGTGTCCGCTTTTGGGATGTGAGATTCGTTAGGGGTGTGCATGCTCGGGATCTAGAGGCTATGTCTGATTTCTTGGAAACCATTTATTGTTCTTCTATAAGGGGGCTAGGTGAGGATAAATTGTGTTGGATTCCTAGCAAAGTTAAGGGTTTCTTGGTTAGTGATTATTATAGAATTTTAGCTGGCTCCGCCTTCTTTGGTTTTCCTTGGAAAAGTATTTGGAAGCAGAAGATTCCCTTTAGAGTTGCTTTCTTTGTTTGGACTGCTGCCTTAGGGAAATGCTTGACGACTGATAATTTACGTAAAAGGAAGGTATGGATTTTGGATTGGTGCTACATGTGTAAGAGAAATGGTGAATCGATTGACCATCTATTCCTTCATTGTCCTTTTGCTTCGGATCTATGGTCTATGGTTTTGGGTCTTTTTGGAGTTTCTTGGGTTATGCCACACTCTGTTTTGGGGCTACTGCGTTGTTGGCAAGGCAGCTTTGGTCGTCATCGAAATGGTTTTATTTGGTCTATCATTCCTCATTGCTTATTGTGGTGCCTTTGGAGGGAGAGGAATAGTAGATGTTTTGAAGATTCTGAGAGATCTATTCCGGACCTCAAGTTTCTCTTTTTTAGAACATTACGGGATTGGTTGTTTGCTTTGCAAAATAAATCTTTCCCTTCTTTTATTGTTTTCCTAGACTCTTGTAATTTTTGTATTTGATTTACTATCCCTTGTTCACTTCCGGTGCACTTGGGTGTTCCTTTTTATCAATATATCTTATTACTTATCAAAAAAAAAAAAACTCTCTCTTGGTAATGGTTTGTGTTAATGAACTAGTAGTACAAGCACCTTGTAAGAATTAGAAAGGTTGGAGCAATGGGCTGGGTGGCAATCCTTTCAACCCCTTGAGTTTATTATCTCCTTCAATTGTTGGAGTAGACATTTTGCAAAGCCCATACAAACTTGTAAATGAATATTTTGATTTACTTCCTATTTGCCCAAAAAAACTCATGGATATTGTAGCTGTGGCCTCTTCGTTTTGTAGTATTCCCTTAGATCTTGACTTAAGCAATTATATTCTGTCTACATTATCCATGGCCTTTTCCCTCATGAATGAATTGAGGTTACCAGCAAGTGATGGAGTCACATTACAATGAAGGGGGCAATGGCCCTTGCCTTGTTTTCATTCATAAAGTTAACTTCTTAACTAGGGCTGTAAATGAGTCGAGTCGATTATTAAAAGTTTAGGACTTAATTTAAATTTATTCTGAACACAAGCTGAAATCGAGCTTATCATCAAATTAGATTACATGTTCAAGCTTGATTCATTTTCTTGTCGATTAAACTTGAGCTTGTTCACAAGGTGTTGCAGTTGATTGCTCTCTGCATGTAATAAAGCAATTATTTTTTATTACCAAATGACTGCTTTTCTTTTCTCATCTTTTCTAGAAGATTTAGATATCTTGAATTTAAGTTTCCTCATTGAATAAAGTATCCTCACATATTAATAGATAAATAAATAAAATGTGGACGAAAAGAAGTATATGATCACTTGATTAAGTTAGTTATATAATAACCTTACTCCTTAGCAATTCTGTAATTAGCCACAATCAATTTGCCAAATCATTAATATTAGAATCATTGTTGAAATGCATGGTGCAGTGAGGAAGATGAGAGAGAAAAGGAAAAAAAAAAAAAAAGAGGCTTTGCTGTACTTCCAGTGCTAAAGAAAGGAGGATAAGAAGTTGGGAGTACTCAATTTGTTCAATGGCAATTCATCATGGGCTGCTTAAATGCTGTAAGTCAATGACAAGTTTAACTTTAATTCTGATCAATCTCACTTCCAAAGGAAGCAACTAAACTTGCTCTTACACTAAATTAATCATTCATTGAGGAGGTTGCATATGAATCCACTAAATATCATTCATTACATGGCATGTCATGCAGGGGATGGTTCCACTCCTGCTAGTCAGTGGAAAGTTTTTTTTTCTTCTTTTTCAACGAAAGCAACTCATTTTTTTTTTTCTTACATTAAGCTAGAAGAATGTTTGAAATCCACAGATTATTATCAGTAAATATATGACTTCCACCCCGATTTCCTGTATGCCAGTAGAACATGGAACATGAAGCATGTAACCTTTTTAAAAGCTAAAATTGCTTTCATTTCCCCACTTGTCTACTGTGGGTTGTGGCTCTCTCATATGTGGTAATGGCATTCACCAGAGAAGGGGGACTCTGTGATGAGGGAGAAGTAAGGAGATTTTTATTTAGTATTATTTATGTTTGCAACTCAATTGTATTTGTATGTTTTAGGTCCTAGTAGTTTATTAGGCTATTAGTATTTTAATTTGGAAGCAAGGTTATTTGTAATAAGGCAATTAGGGTTTCCTAGCCAATTAGAACTAGGGTTTAGTAATCATTTATGGGGACAAAAATCAAGAACCAAGATTACAATGATCAAATAAAATGTGAAGGAAAATAAAAGAAAAATGTGACAGAGCCACTCCAAATAAGGAGAGCATGTAAGAAAAATGACTTAATCTGTAGCAAGGACTGTTCACATCCCTCAAAGCATCTAGCATTTCTTTCACTCTAAATACACCATCGTAGATATTAGACTCTTTGATATCTCAAAGTACCATAGTAAATATAAAGCTAAGTTCTTCAGTTTGCCCTTGAAATCTTTTTAAGCGTGGCCTATTAGATTACTGGTCCCATCCTTTTCGTGCAAACATTATTGGTTATTATTGTACTTAAAGAAGGTTGCTTGCACTCAGATTTCAGACAGTTTGTCTTTTATGTGTTTCCTTTGGGCTCCATTGACACTAAATATATTATTTGTTACATCAAGAAAAATAAAACTTTGCTGTGGAATGTATTCTTGAATGAATACTTGTCTTCTGGGAGAAACACAGAGAATACAGTTGGTGGACACGAAATGCCTAGCCTGGACTATAGATGATTGTATTTTCCTCGGTGGTTTATCAGAACGAAACTCGTCGCTAAAATTTTTGATTACTTAGGTTCCCTGTTTCTTGTTAGTCTCAGGACCAATTGATTATTGGTCGGCATGATGAATTAACTACCTCTCTTTTTCCCTTTTTTTTTAGCTTTAATTTTTATAAAAAGTTCATAATCCTTCCATAACAGATTTGATTGATTCTCAATATTACCCAGGAATCCATACTTAATCGGAAAAGTGAGTTCAATAATATTGTTTTTTAGATTTACCAAAAGGGGGAAAGAAAAGTGATGATGACAGTCTTAGAGGTCACAAATGATGAAAGTCTTGGAGGTCAGCACAGCCCACGATACGTAGCATATCATAAAATCTTTAGCAACATGTAATTAACATCGAGTATTCTACCCTACCTACCTTGAAACATTTATTAGTCCCGGAAATTTTCTCAAGTATTCATGTTCCAAACCTATTGATAGATTGGAAGCTCAAGTGCTCAACTGACACCACTTGCCACTTGATATTTTCGGCAAAGATATCTATAATTCAAATTCCTTCCCCCATTTTAAATATTGAATTATTAAAAAAATAGTTATCTTATGAATTTAAATGTAACTACTAAGCCTTTAGTGGATCGTATTAGAGAGTTTGCATTAGCATTAAGTATTGTCTTTTTTTGGGGGGAAGGTTTGGTTGTGTTATGTCATGACTCTTGACTCTTTATTCTTTCTTTTCTTTCTTTTTTTGGCTAAATCTGGACTCTTTTTTCATGGCCGACTGGGTGTGGAAAAATTGTATGTGAAGAAGAGTGTAATTTTCTTTTTCCTGTGATGTGACATTGGCTGGTGTACAAGACTTTCCTAGAAAGTGGTAGAATATTAAATATAGAGCCCGTTTTCCCGCTTTAAAGTGCTTCCAACGATAAAAGTTGTTAGGTCTAGACACTTTTGACTTTCATGAAAGCACAGCATATTTTATTTTTCTCACCTTCTGTCTCTCTTGAACAATTTACTAGTCGTGACTAATAAGCATTTCCTCAGTAAATTTATTCCTCCCTGTAAAACATAATTTTTATTTGCAATAATTAAAAAAAAAAAAAATCTATTTCTTTTGCTATTTTGCATCAAACCTAAATTTTTATTTTAGTTGAAAAGTAACTTATCCATCAGGAGCAAACTTTTATTAATTTTTATCTAAATTTATTCCATACATAATTTTTTTTAAATCTTATCACTAACATTCTGCCACGTTAACAAATTTCAAATTTTGTGTAACTATATTCACATAGTATCATTAAATGTAAATGTGATAGTCTATAGCTATTTATGAATCTAGATGGGCACTACATAAATGCATAGCTGGATCCCCAGTCCATCCCTTTCCTCTGCTTGTTTTTTTTTCTTTCTTTGTCTATTCTTTTTTAGGGAGACAAAGGACAGAGACTGGTTCAACCTGCAACACAGAAACTAGAGTGTAGAGTAGGTGCCAAATTGCCATTCAAGCTTGGACTATTTTTCTAGTGGTAGAAGAGTGGCTACATATGGACCCCACATTACTTCTCTACCACTCATAACTTATTATGTGGGTGAGTTATGACATCAGTATAACTTATTTTTTTATTTGTTATTTGGATGGTATTGCCTTCAAATTTTTTACCCATTATTAAAGGTTTATTTGAGATCTTTTTATTTTGCTGAAATTGAAATTTTTTGGTTAAAAGTACTGTAGATAAAAGTAAAAGTCAGTTGAAATAATATAGTAGGATCCATGAATAGTACAAAAAAGTGTAGTGAGACCCATAAATAGTAACAAAAATAAGCTGAATAGTAAAATAAGTTGACAAAAATAATTTTGACATACAGACACTAAATATCAATTTTTTTTAAAAAGGAAAAAAAAAATCTTGGATAGTTAATTTTTTTTTGGGTATGTGTTGGTAAGCTAAGCTGTAAAGGCTGTAACGGTTGTATAATATGATACGGCTATTCTCCTATTGGTCATGTGTTTATTTGGCGTAGCGAGCATTAAATTATTTTAACTTTTTTTACCCTTTCAAGACTTTTACCCCTTCAAGATTTTACAACTGTATATACGATATAGTGTCTGCTAACCCCATTTTACCAGCCCGATTTTACTGCAGCTAGACTCGCCGCTTTTCAGTTTTCACCCCCCACATTTATTTAAAAAATATTAATAGCCTTTCTCAAAAAGACCAAAAACCCCATCCTCAAATCCCCAAATTCCCTCTCATTTTTATTCTACTCAACACTCCTTTGTGGGTCCTAACCTGCCACGCCATCACATCAGGTCCATTTTTGTCATTTCACTCACGTTAATAAATCCATAAAAATATCCACAATTCTCACACACACACACACTTGTACACACACAAACACACACTCTCTCTCTCTAAAAAGCTGAATCTCTCTCTTTCTCTCTCCTGGTGGGTCTTTGGAGCCATCGAACCAAATTTCGGACTCTTCTTTATTTATAAATATATTTCAAAAAAGATCAGGACCGTCCTTTCACCCAATCCAACGGACCATATTAGTCGGCGTAGTTGTTAGTGGTTACCCAATCTCTCTTCCCTCCTTTGTGGTTTTTATCATAAACCCTAGCCGATACTCTCTCACTCTCTCTCTCCCTCACATAAACTTCGTGAACCGCCATAACTCTCCGATCTTCGATCTCTCTCTCTCTCTCTCTCTCCTCTCTCAGATCTTAGGCTTTTAGATATTTCTTTAAATTTTTTTTTAAAAAATATAAATTATTTGTGTAATCTTTTATCTTCTTGTTATTCTAGAGTTATAGAATTAGATGTATCTTTTTTTTGTAAACTCTGAGTTGATCGGAACCCGATTCGTGAAACGGTTCTCTGTATCGTAGTGTTTTTTTCTTCTTTCTATTTAGTGTTTGTTTGTTAGTTATCCTTATTTTTTTTTGAACTATTTGGGTCCGGATCCGAGTCCGATCCGAAACCGAGTTGGTGAGTCCGAGTCTGAGAAATCTCTCTGTGGTGGTTTCGGTTCATGGAATCGGCGAGTCTCTAGCCTTTTCTCTCTCCGCTAATTCCGTACGCGTTTTCCTTCGTTTTTGGCAAATTGTTCAGCATGCGCTGAAAGAGTCGAGTCTCAAAAGAGTCCGAGCCCGAGTCCGAGTCCCGGTCCCAGTCCGAGTCGAGTTTGTTTTTGTGTGTGTTTGTTTTCACTGAGTCAACTCGGAGGGAGACTCAGCGAGTCGAGAGAATCGGATTTGTAATCGAGCCACGACTCGTGCCGATTCGATAGGGAACCGAACGGCAATGCCGTCGGTAGGGATGCGGCGGACTACGAGGGTGTTTAATGTCGTGAATGTGGTGAAAGACGGCGGCAGGGTTCTCCGGTCAGGCCGCCGCCTTTGGCCCGAATCGAGCGACTCCTCCAAGGTCAGGAGAGGCAGCGGAGGCGGCGGCGGTGGTGGCGGTGACGGTGGTGACGAGTGGTCCAAAATGATGAAGAGCTCCCCAAACAACAGCGCCGCCCTCACCTTCAAGCAGACCTCTTCCTGGTCCCACGGCGGCGACGTCAAGAGAGTAGTCGCCGCCCCAAATGTCGCCGATGCGGCGGCAGCAGCAGCAGGCGCCGCCCTTGATTGCGAAATTGAAAAGCCGAAGAAGAGGAGCAGAAAGGCGGTGAAGGTTGAGGAGAGTGTGGATAAGATGTTTGGGGTTGTGTACAGCAGAAAGCGGAGGAGAAATTCGGATAATGATAAGATGTTCGGGATTCGATTCGCCCGTAGGCAGCGGAGGAAGGCTGACGATGGTAGTGAGGAGTGGGTGATTCCGCGTCCCAAGCTTTCTGTAGCTGTTGTGGGTAGTGGGAGCGACGATGATGATGGGTTTGTAGCGAGGTTTTTGTGTACGGTTTTGAGGTACATGAGGAGGGCAAGGCTGACATTGTCTCAGCTTTTGAAATTCTTGTGCACAGAGCCGATTGCAGGCGTCTATGCTTCGCGAGGAATCCAATTCTCGAGGGTAAGTAGTTGCTCTGATTCTGATTCTGATTCTGATTCCAATAGGGAAAACTTGAATTAAGGTTGGTTTATTTTTGTTCTTTCAATTGTAACACAACATGGGTAGTTTCAAGTTTCAACTTTTCATGAAGAAAATAACTGAACTGCATTCTTGGTAATAGTTGATAATAAATGTGAACTATTCAATTTTGTATTCATTATCATGGTAATAGTACTACTGTTCCTTAAAAAAAATGGTAATAGTAGGTTAAGTTGATGGGGAATCTGATTTGAATAATGATATTATGCTTTTGTTATTTACTTTTATAAAGTTGAGAATTTGATTTGAATTATGTGTTTTAGGCTTATTTGTTCTGTTTTTTATTTATTTATTTATTTTTATATGTTCTTTCAGGATCCTCCTACCACTAGTGTCTCTGGAATATGCAAGTTTTTTGGGGCCTCAGAGCATATACCCATGTTTTCTGTGGATTTTTCTGCAGTTCCTCGTTGTTTCAAGTACATGTATTACGGGATGTTTCTGAGGTTTTATTGTCGGAATTTTGTCATTGTAAATAAGTTGATTAATATGGACACAGATTCCGACACAATGACCGACAGTGAAGAAGATGAGAGCGAAGAACAACACCATATTATCATCACTACTGACAGAGATGTGTCTGAAGGTGTACCCCCTGCAAGAGATTCTTCGGAAAACAAAAGCATTGTGCATGAAGTTCATAACACTGAGAACAGGTCGATCTTACATCCGTCTGTTCGAGCTTCAAAATTAGCTGGTCGAACCACACAATACAGAAATGGTTTAAATTCTCGTGGTATTCGGAAGAGGAGAAGCTCAACGAGGAGGAGGAGGAGTGCTAGAAATCCTTTAATGGTGGGTATGCACAAATCTGGTGGAGCCCTAGCTTCCGATGTAATCAATAGTAGGAGAAATGGTTCACCTTTCTCTTCTGTGGTGACTAATAGTAAGTGTAGGAGTTCAGTTCGGATTGCCTCTGCACGACAAGGTAAAGAAGTGAGTTCTACCATGTTGGGATCCACACGTGAGATAGATTCATCTTCCTGCTCCGCAAATATATTGGTGACTGAGTCAGACAGGTGTTACCGGGAAGAAGGGGTGAATGTCATGTTAGAAGTCTCTTCTTCAAGGGAGTGGGTTTTTG
The DNA here is from genome assembly GCF_932294415.1 of Quercus robur. NCBI lineage: Eukaryota > Viridiplantae > Streptophyta > Magnoliopsida > Fagales > Fagaceae > Quercus > Quercus robur. The sequence continues at coordinate 50,361,383 of NC_065537.1, read as the reverse complement.
TAGTCAAGAAAGATGGATGGACAAGATATACCCAAAAGGCTGAAAGAATCATGAAACCCTATTCTTCTTGCAATCGTTTCACCAATGCAGTAATATGGAATTTGGATAATGGTTGGAAGCTAGAGTTTCCCATTCGACAGGACTGGTCTATTTTCAAGGATCTTTACAAGGAATGTTCAGACCGTAATGGTGTTAAGAACATCCCTGTGCCTGGGGTATTGGAAGTCTTAGACTATGGGAATAGAAATGATATTCCCTTTTGCCGACCAAATTCATATATCTCTACAGAATATGATGAAGTGTCTAGAGCTTTAGCAAGGAGGACAGCAAATTATGACATGGATTCTGAAGATGAGTTGTGGCTAGAGAAATTCAATAATGAATCTTTTACACAGAATGAGCTTCATCAGCATGTTTCTGAGAATAATTTTGAGTTAATGGTTGATGCATTTGAGAAGGCTAATTATTGTAGTCCAGAAGATTTCCCTGATGAGAAAGCAGCTGCTAATCTTTGTCTAGATCTGGCTAGGAGTGAAGTAGTAGTAGCTGTGTATAATTACTGGATGAAGAAACGGAAGCAAAAGCGCTCAGCGCTGGTTAGGTGTTTTCAGGTAAAAGCACCATTATGTTTAAGATATCTCATTTCATATTGGGAATGTGTTACTTACGCAAAAGATTGGCAGAGTGTTTATTTTATTTATTTGTGCTTTGGGCATGGGTTATATTATTTTTTGGTTAGATTTGTAGAATCAGCATTTCTGTTTGTACCATTTTATCGTAGTATAATGTTATAAGTTTTTCTTTAATGATTCAATTTCTTATTCTCTCTCTCTCTCTCTCTTTGTGGGTTGATGTATGATTCGATTTAGTCAGCTTATGTTGTAATCCTTATAAAAAAAGGGGCCAGTTCTGGCTTGGATTGAAGTTGAGCTTCTGATAGCAGAATGTAATAAAATTTTTATTTTTTTTTTAAATTTTATTTTATTCATTTTTGTAGAATGTTAAGAGGATCATAAAATCGAGATATGTTTGAAAGAGTGTAAAATATCATTTTGTTCAGATAATTCTTAACCATCTCTTCCTTATTTGATGTTTTTGCAAACAAATATTGCATGATAGTTGACTAAGGGACATGTGAGATGCTTCAATCTTCTGTACCATCTTTCATTTGAAATGTGTTCTTGGAAAAAAACAGTATTAAACTTCCTCAATTCCTGCTCTACTGTGGTCCCATGAACTTGGTCCACTAATATAGCAAATGGATGTTGCATTTGCCACTAGAGTGCTTTGCACTTGAAGGAGCCCATTTGTATCAACCAGGGATATTTGAAATTCTTATAATAATTTAATACTGTAATTCATGAGAGATGATCTGCCCTTTGCTTGCCTCCCCCCCTTACCTTCCATCTCTCTTTTTCATCCCTTCTTTGTGGTGTACATATGCCAATTTTGGCTTATAAATTGCTGTTGAATTGTTATTTGATCAGTGTAAATGATTTTTCTATACAGGGTCATCAACCCAAGAGGGCTCCAGTGATCCCTAAGCCAATTTTACGAAAGAGAAGATCATTAAAACGACAGCCGAGCCAAGTTGGAAGAGGCAAACAGCCGTATATCTTGCAAGGTAATTGATACAATTTTAAGTTTTAACATTCCTGTATCTGATACCTGGTTAAATTTGGGATTCAATATTGAGGTGATGAGACAAAATTAGGGTGTTGAACTAGGATTACTTTTCTTGTCATTTAAATTAACTGTCTATGGTGTTATTTGGAAAGTATTAGCGTGAGTTTGGATTGGGCAATTTGCCTTTTTTTAGGGGGTCCCATGGGTACTGTTTACGGACCTCCAAACTTAGCAAAACGCAGATATCTAGGTAAATTTGGGTTCCGAATTACTATTCACACCTTTAAAAATTATTTTGCTACAGTGTTTTCAGGAATAAGTTTTTAGTTTTCAGCAAATAAGTGGTATTCAAATACACCCTAAGACAATATCTGCTGTTTAGAATTTTTGTAAGTGCAGTTGTATGTTATATTGTTAGTGATGCTTTAAAATTAAAAAGAAAAAATTTATTCTAATTTTAATTATGTAAAAATTTGAGAAAATAGGATTTAAAATATTCTGGTTAATAAAATTTCTCAATCTTGTGGTGGTTAATTGATTGTTATTCAAATTTAGCTCACTGAAAGTGTATTGATTGTTTTGGCTAATGTAATTGGAGTTGTGAACCTTGATCAAATTGCCCTAAACACTTTATTGTGATTTGTGACTTAGCGATCTGTTCTGTTTTTGGTGGGAAACCAATAGCAAGGCTTCATTTCCATGTTCTTGGGTTTTGTCTGGTTCCGATTGATAGAGTTTTTTGGCCTTTTCTCTTAATTTGTATTTTGGACTTTTATCATGCTAAATTTTAAGCTTTTGAATTAATCTAAAACTAAGTCAACATATAAGGATGTAACTCATGCAAACTGGTTTGCAAAATCTTCATTCCTCTCCTGGATGCGATATTGTAATCGGTAGTGTTGAAATAATCATATTAAAACTTAAAGAGTGAAAACTGAGTTTTACCATGTCTTTTCGTAAGCATCTGCACTGTACTTGTGTTACATGTTTTGTCCTAACAACTGTATTCCGTCTTCTATTGATGTACAGCAATGGCAGCTGAACAAGATGCTTTGGAAGAAAAGAATGCCATGCTTAAAGTTCAAGAAGCTAATGCATCAGCAAACAGATCTGTGGAATTTGCTATTCTCAAACGTAAAAGGGCTCAATTACTAATGGAGAATGCAGATTTAGCAACTTACAGAGCCATGATGGCAATTCGAATTGCCGAAGCAGCACGAGTTGCCGAATCACCAGATGCTGCAAGTTGTTTTCTTGACTGATGGGTGTAGGTTTTCCCGAGGGATGGGCATGGCGATTTTTTTTAATTTTATTACATGAAAGATTGCAGTACAGCCCTGCGGCTGTTTTTGGAAGTCGTCAGAAAGACTACCCTTGAAAGATTGTAATTTTGTATAGATTTTGATTGACTGTACATTCTGTATTATTATAAGTTCACACCAATCGTGTACAAGGAGGTTTAGTTGATTTCCTTAAGGAAAAGAAGAAAAAGTAAAAAAAAAAAAGAAATACATGAAAAAATTTAAGCCCTCAGTCATGCTGATGCTTAGAGATGCTCTTTTCAAGAATGTGTTTTATTTTTTAGCTTTTCTTTATGCATTTTCTGTTCATACTGGTTGCGGTTGTTTGTGTTTGGTATCTAAACCAATTCTTTTAACCAAAACTGCGTTTGGGTTTCTGATTATGTAGCTAATTGAAGTTGAAAACTGGATAGAATAAAAGGATGGTCATAAGAAACATTCATTTGGTGAAATTTGTCAAAATGGCATTCTATTTTTGGGACTGAAACTAAAAATTATATGTATTACTCCTGGCTGCTATCTGCAACTGGAGCGGCTGTCCAGTCTTGCAAAATATGGATCAAATCCCTCTTATTTTGACAGCAAAACCCTTTTGATACGTGGACTTCAAAAAAAAGAAAATTGACATATTTGGTACAGTGCACTGATTGGGTGATCACGAGAAGGCCATGATTCATGAACGCTCAGGATGTGACCGCTCATGCTTGCTCCTTGCTCGTTTTATAGTTCGTTTAATTTGCTGATTGTGGACCCATGCTCCTCGACCTCACTTGTGAAAACAATAGCCTTTTCCAGCTTCTGTGTACACCAACTGGCCCAATATTTAAGTGCTCGGTCTTCAACAGCCCTTTTGTAAATAAATTTTTTTTAAAAAAATAAAAAATAAATTAGTTTCATATATATTAGTGTCATCTTTTTGCAGTGTATGATAAAGCTTGATAATATATATATTTTTATTATATATATGATACATAATTAATTATTTTAGTATTAAAATAAGAAGTCAAATTAGCTCTTTTTGTAACTCTAAAAACTAAATTAAAAAAATATACCTTTCGATAATTTACATGCCAACATTAAAGAAGTCAAAAAAGAAGAATTACTACTCTCTAACCTGTATAATGCACAAAATGTTCAACAAAACATATTTATATATGATATATATTTAAATAATAAGAACTATAAAAATATATACAAATTAACAAATAAAGAGTCTAATTAGAGAATTCTTAGAAATTAACCTACCTAATCTAATTATAATTTTTTAAGAAAATAAAATGTGATTTAATTCGAATTTCAATGGTGTTGGCTTACTTTGTCATAAAAGGCTTGAATTATAATTAATTTATACCAATATAGTTTAATACTATTATTTGACTCTAAAAACCAAATTTGTAGAAATGATTTAAAAAAAATGTAGGCTTTTAAATTCTTATGTGACAACATTAGGAAAAATTCATAATAGTATTTTTTTTTTCATTTTATAATAATATGATGCTCAAAAGGTTTATTGAAAAATATTTATAGATAATATATATTTAAATATTTATTAAGAAATAAACAATAAAAAAAATGAAAATTTGTAGAAAATATGCAATGCAATTAATTAGAATTTGTTTAGAAAATGTTTAACGCAATTTAACTAGAGTTTGCTTTGTGTTGGGTTTCTTTATTCTAACAAAAGAATGTGTTCTAAAGAATGTGAAAATATGTGAAGAACTTTACGTGTCAACATAGAAAAAGTCAAACAAAAAATCAAAGGATTTATTTTTTATATACTAATTGTGGCCCGTGTAGCTTAGGTGTACATATGTATAATCTATAATGTAATTATTTTTGTAAAGGGATATAATATATAATATGTATGTTAACTAAAACATATATGCAATTTGATTTGATTTTTTTTTTTTTTTTTGGTAGTTTGCATAAATGTTAAGCAGTTAAACATAATGTATTTTGCATTTATGCATAATTAATCAAAAAGTTCTAAAATAATCGTAGTGGTGGCAACGTTTTAAAAAAAAAAAAAAAAAAATTATTATTATTATTAATTTTTTTTTGATTTCTATTTGGAAAATTTTTACTTAACTCTACCATAATCAGTTTATTATTATTATTTTTGTTATGTTTTTGTTTTTCGTAGTTGATTAAGAATTGATAAAGGTAATAGGTTTTCATCCTAACCCCATTCGCATAATAGAGCAATTGCGAGTCTTCGGCATAACGCTTAACAAATATGGTAGAAGCTCCCATATTGTCAATGTTATAGTGTTGAAATGCAAATTAGAATCAACAATTAGCCACCTGTTAATTGTCACCCCCCATTTTACAAAGCCCAGTACAACGCAAGCCCAATTATGGTTGGGCCTATTATTCTCTTATATTTAACATAGCCTAAGTCCTCTTTCTTTGAAAATTTTGGAGTGTAATTTGAGGGTAGAGTGGGCTTATATCAGCTTATTCATGTGTCCAAGACATGAATTTTGCCAAGTGAGCTTGAAACACTTGGTGAAATCCATGAGCTTATGTGCAACACAAAAAAGAGCACCTAAGTAATTTGTTGTATGTTCCCCTACCTCAAAGTCATATATAATATTTGGACCCTATTAATGCTCATGAGCTTATATGCAACACAAAAAAGAGCACCTAAGTAATTTGTTGTATGTTCCCCTACCTCAAAGTCATATATAATATTTGGACCCTATTAATGCTAACTGATGAGATCACTCAAATTTAGTAAGTTCTTAAAGGGGTCGTTTCCCCCTCAAAGAGCAAAGAAAAATTAGTTTACCTAACCAGATTATTCAAAATTGTTAGCAAACCAAATTGTTGAAATACTCAAAACGCACATTGCTGAAGGTTGCCATTCTTTCAAAAATCCATCAGCCAAAAGCTTCAATCGGTACCTAAAGATGCATATTAGACATATCTCTGATCTACTAAGCCAAGCATTACTCAAGTTTTGTCTACCTCACCAACTACAATTATGTTTTAACTTAGGCCAAAGCTTCTGATTATAGGAAGCACCAAATTTCAAAAAGTTCTTATGTGCGTGGTAGCATAAGTATTGCTCTCTCTCTCTCTGTCATTTGTATTGTAATCCTAGTTTATCATCATTATCTGATCATTATCATGCTTCTTTCTGTGAGTGAGAACCTTTTTAACAGTGCAGTCTAACCTCCATTGTTCAAAACATTAGAATGAGTAGGGGCTCAACTCCCTTTTCTTTTGAACCTAGGTGGTATTGTAATACCCCAAAATCATAAATAATAAAAGTCCATTCAATCTAAATAATCCATAAAAAATATTAAATAAAAGCAACCAGCAACCTAAAATCTCATTACAAATGTCAGAGTTTTAATCCACTAAAGATAAAACATCATCAAAATAATTCTCCAGTACAATGGTTAATGCCATAAAAATAATAATAAAATTCTCAATTCCACAAAATAATTCGTGACTGCTGTCTTCCAAGAATCTTTACTCCAATAATCCCTCTAATGTATCTGTAAGGGGAAACAAAAGGGGGGGGGGGGGGTAAGATAACTCAATAAGTGAAATTTACTAACATTGGGATGTGGGACCTTTCAGATAAATAATTCTTACAATAAATTCATAACTTGTAACTTATAAATATTTTATCATCAAATACTTCATATATATATATAAATAAAATATCTTTATATTGTGAGCCATCATAATACATATATCAGTACCATCATATAAACAATTTTCTAGGTTTTTCTCGTGGTCAACGTTTACACCCCGTTGACAGGGTTGTGTTGTTCCCTTTTATAACTAGAACCTCCTTTTCATCCACTTTCTTAAGAATGGCTCCTTTGGAACCTAAAGGTGCACTCCCTCACTAAGGAGCTTCATTTTTGGATCCTCAATAGTAAATCTTCTTGCTAAGGAGCTATCAAATGTGCATTATCCCCTTTCTTGGGACCGTCCCTTACTAAGGACTAGCTGTAGTATGATCGTCCCTTACTAAGGACTAAATACAATACTAAGCTTTTAATCACGACTTGCCATAAGTTTTCAAAACATATTCAATATGCTCACAAAAATAATCCATTCATAATTCTAAAAAAATATAAAGATACATTCACACATACAAGTTTAAATAAATTCAGGTTGTCCCACAAGCTTTTCATAAAACGAATAGTCAATGTGCGCATCAAACATTTATAAAATATCAATTTATATATAGAATATCAATATATTTCTTGATATGAGAATAGTTTGATAATCAACACTATTTTGGGAAAACCCCAAAAATTAGTAAACACCACTTATCTCTTATTTGCAAAAATATGAAATCAACCACCCTTGAGTCACACTAAATCAGTAGAATTAGAACCTAGCAGCACCAAAAATAGGTTCATCAATACATGAGTTTCCCACTTAAAATTAGTTTTCATACGTAAATAGTTTAATCTATCAATATCAAAACCTACAGAGATGTTAGATTCTTTGTGCCACTCTGATTGCGGTACTAAGTGTAACGCCCCAAAACCATAAGCAATAAAAGTCTATTTAATCTGAATAATTCATAAAAATATTAAATAAAAGAAACCAGTAACCTTAAATCTCATCACAAATGTCAAAGTTCTAATTCACCAAAGACAAAACATCCTTAAAATAATTTTCCAATACAATGTTTAATGCCATAAAAATAATAATAAATCCTTAGTTCCACAAAATAGTTCATAACTGCTGTCTCCCAAGAATCTCTACTCCAATAATCCCTCTAATGTATCTGTAATGGGAAATAAAGGGGGGTGAGATAATTTAATAAGTGGAATTCACTAACATTGGGGTGTGGGAACAAACTTTTCAAATAAATAATTCTTACAATAATTTCATAACTTGTAACTCATCAATATTTATCATTAAATACTTCATATATATATAAAAAAATATATCTTTATATTGTGAGCCATCATAATTTATATATATAATACCATCACATAAACAATTTCCTAAACTTTTCTCATGGTCAACGTTTACGTCCCGTTGACAGGGTTGTGTTGTTTCCTTTTTGGGACTGGAACCTCCTTTTCATCCCTTTTCTTAAGGATAGCTCCTTTCGAATCTATACTCCCTTGCTAAGGAGTTTCTTTTTTGGATCCTCAATAGTATACTCTCTTGCTAAGGAGCTATCAAATGTGCACTGTGCCCTTTTTTAAGACCGTCCCTTATTAAGGACTAGTTTCAGTATGATCATCCCTTACTAAGAACTAAATACAATACTGAGCTTTTAATCACGACTTGCCATAAGTTTTCAAAACACATTTCAATATGCTTACAAAAATAATCCATTCATAATTCTAAAAAATATAAAGATATATTCACACATACAAGTTTAAATAAATTTCGGTTGTCCCACAAGTTTTTTCATAAAACGAATAGTCAATGTGCACATCAAACATTTATAAAATATCAATTCATATATAAAATATCAACATGTTTCTTTGATATAAATAGTTTAATAATCAACATTATTTTGGGAAAACCCCCAAAATTAGTAAACACCACTTACCTTTTAGTTGCAAAAATAAAGGAAATCAACCTCCCTTGAATCACAACAATTCAGTAGAATTAGAACCTAGCAACACCAAAAATAGGTTCATCAATACACAATTTCTCACTTAAAAAAAAATCTATCTTCACACTTAAACGGTTTTATCCTAGACAATATTGATATATCCAAAATCCTCTATTTAATCACTTAACTATCCAATACACTTTTAGCTTTGATCAAATTTTTGGACTTAAAAATGCTGCTACCTAATCTGATTTTTCCATTGATATAATCATGGATATTCAAGACTTCAAAATGGACGAATAAGGGAAATCTCATCAATTTACAATTCACATCCTTTCTTGTCATGTAGTTATATCCATCACTCCTAGTCTAATATAATAATAACTGTAGGACATCCTTTCCCATGATATAAGGATAAGTGAGGGTTGTTGAGATCAGAACGTAAGCCTAGAAGTTCTTTTACGTTAATATATTGATAGGTTAGATTTTATGAAGTCATGCCTATTGTCCTATTAGCTACTAAAGCAATTTCAAGCACAATTCCTCCCTGAAAACGTGGGACGATTTTCTAGCCATAATCAGGTTCTTTTTATTATTATTATTTTTTAATTTTTAATTTATTTTAATTTTTTTATTATTATTAACATGATGACAATGTTGAATTTTCAAGTCCACACCTGCCCCTATGTTTCGTGCAGCACAAAGACTCATATACGTAGAAATTCTCCATCCTAGGTGTGTGATATACCAATAGCCCTTAAACTAGATAGACACTTGTTAGGTATCACATAAATACAAGAAACCAAATAAAGAGAAGAGTTGACCTGATTCTCCTACACAGCCTTACAGAAGAGAAGAAATAGCTCACTCATATGTTGCGGTTGAAAACAAAAAGGAACTTCTTATGTACATACACGTGTAACTTAAAAGGTAAAAGGCTAGGGTTATTAAGGCCCAAATATTTACTTATGCTACCTCACTTAGGCTTCATATCCCATAATATTTATCTTATTTTTAATATCTTAGGCTCAATTCAATTTAATCCATTTAATTGTAGGCCTCCTTATAATTTACGCATAATAATTAAATTGGTATCAAAATTATGGGTTGTTACACTGAGACTGCCTTATAATTCAAACTATATGTAGGGCCTAGTTTTGCTCAAAATTTTTTTCCCTCTCTACTGCCCAATTTCATTCCTAGTTAGTGGACGTTTTCTTTACTAATATAGAAAGAAAATGAAAGCATTATTTTGATGTCACTGGAAAGAGTATAAGAAATATCTAGATATTTTCTTTGTTGGAAATTTCTTGTTTAAGAAGGCATCTCAACCTATTAGTGGCTAAAAGGCCAAGACTATATTTGACAATGAAAATAAGGGAAAACAAAAAAGCTGTATGCATCATTCTTACTCTAATATAAAACAATTAATTATAAGTCATCCTCTCCATTAAATTCATATAAGGATAGGTGGAGATTGATAGGTCAAACATATGGCTAGAAGTTAGAAGTCCTTTTTCTTTTAATATATTGATAGGTTAGGTTTTATAAAGTGATTTCTTTTGTCCTATTAGCTACTAAAGCAATTTCAAGCACAGTTCTTTCCAGCAAACGTGTGACAAGTCTAGTTATTGGATATTCAACACCCTAAATTTAGAGCTAAAGGAAACCATACCTTCTGCAGTCTCACGTTCAGCTGCAAAGTAGAAAAAAATAAGTTTTTCAATCGTGTGTTTTAGCTAAAACAAAAGAAAACCTTATATATATACACACGTGTGTCTTAAGAAGTAAAATGCTAGGGTTTTTAAAAACTTATCAAGACCCATATATTTACTTATGTCACTTCACTTGGCCTTCATATTCTATAGTAATTATCAAATTTAAATATCTTAGGCCCAAACTAATTAAATCCATTTAATTGTGAACCTCCTTTTTAATTTACGTATAAGAATTAAATTGGTATCAAAATTGTGGGGTGTTATGGTAGGTACAAAAGCACATTTCTTCTTTATCTCAAATCAACCCCAAAACAACTAAAAAGGGAAAACTGCATATATATATATATATATATATATATATATAAAAAGAGAGAGAGATAACGTATCAATTTTAGAGGAACTCAAATTGTATGTACTTTGGTTGGTATGATCACATGCCTTCTTTATAGATCTAGATAGTATTCCCCTTATGCTATTGATTTTGGACTAAACTACATGTAAGTTTGAGATTGTTTCATTCTGATCCTCTACATTTTTAAAATTTTATTTTGACCTTTCATGTTTGATTCTGTGTCATATTGGCCTTGCAATCTATTTCCGTTAGTAATTTGACCATCCATATATGTTTTTCTGCCTATAATAATAAAAAAAAACCTTGCATTTTACTACACTCTAGAGTTAGTATTTCATGAAATTTTTAAATATCAAGGGCCTTTAATGGTTTGATCATTAACAGAAATGGATGACAAATCTAATATGAAAACAAAATCAAACAAGAAGGATCTAAATTTTGAGGGCCAAAAGTGTACTTTAGTTTTAGTTTTGTTAATATTAGGTTAAATGTATACTAGGAAGAAAGAAATTAAAAACTATTGCTACAAAAGTCTATAAGTAAAAGAGAGTGATTTGCAAAATTTTAAATTTTTTATAGAGAATTAAAATTTTTTTTTTTCCTTAAAATTTTCACAGAGAACAATAATAAAATAGGGAAGGGTGAGGAACATTAATTTTTTTTGACTTGTATTCATTTGTAAAATTGTTGTTACTTTTGGACGAACACTGTAAATACCATACACCCAGAAGATCAAAATGTAGTCTCAATATTTACGCATTTTCTTAGTAATAAAATAGTTTATGGAAAAGATTTTGGGGGTTTTATCGATTTATTTAAAGTGAAATATATCCATTAGATTTTGAAAGTGTCTGGTCGTAGTTTTGACTCAAGAGTCAAGACAATCAGCTACTTTGGCAGCTAGCTTCTAACGTTTCGCAGTATAACCTCTTTCGTTTGTATATATTTGCCTTTGTTTATTTTTTGGTTTTTATTTATTTATTTATTTATTTTTGAGAAGGATAATCAAATAAATTTTCTATGTCTCTAGTTGATCAGCATGTAACATTTTCTAATGATTTGTTAAAAGTATTGGAAAATTCCGATCCGATGTAATTGATTTTATTTAAAAAAAAAAAAAATTACCACCAAAGCACAAACTAGTAAACATGTATGGTTAAGTTTATTTTCTAGATCCTATAAAAAAGGGTTTATTTTCTAGTTTATAATAGTATTTTTCAAGCTAAATAAACCACGAAATAAACTAAACACACATGTTATGCATGTTAACGGTAGGAACACATGTATTAGAGTATGAGGTTAGTCATATTATACATTCTTTAAAAATTCTTTCATTTAATCTTTTAATTAGTGTCATGTGTCACTTAAAAAAAAAAAGAGAGAAATATATACTAATATTCTTTTAACTTTTCATTTAAGCAAATGTTTGAATGGATTGATTTATTTAACCTAGTAGATGTCCTGTGAGATCAATGTGCAGGACATCTTAAAGGTACAACTAGAAGTTTCACAATTCACATACATAGAGTCCGTTTAGGAATAACTTATTTAGTTGAAACTGAAAATTTTTTGTTGAGAGTACTGTAGATAAAGTTAAGAGGTAGCTGAAATAGTACAGTGAGGCCTATTAATAGTACCAAAAAGTGCAATGAGGTTCATGAATAGTACAAAAAATAAGCTGAATAGTAGTAAAAATAAGTTGAATAGTAAAAAAAGTTGGCTTTTTAAGCTAATGGCAAACACAACCATAGACTCAACAATTTAGGCTCATAGTGCATTTATATTTGTTTATGCACCAACAGTTTAAAGTCTCAATTTTTGTTTATGCACAATTATATTTTTTTTGTCAATTTTAAACAAACAAATAAATAAATAAATAAATATAGCCAATATAATCAGTTTTCAAAACAAAAAAGCTAATCTAAAAATACGCATTAAAAAAAGTATATAAATGCCTGAATAGTAAATATATATACCATAGTCAAATAGTAACTTGAAAAATGCCTCTTCTTAGTTTTTTAGAACAACACCAGCGGCCAACACTAAGAGAGAGTTTGGATTCGAATTATAAGTGACTGCGTTTGTGTTCTCTGACTTTTTTTTCTTTTTTTTTTTGGTTCCAGCCGCACTATTTGACCAAGTCACGTGTGTCTCTATATGCATGTACTATTTAAGCTAGCTTAGATTCCTAGGAAACGACGATTCAAATGGAAAATATTGTGATTCTTGTCTCTCTTCTCTTTGTCTTGGAACAGGGAATTTTTTTTGACTGAAGAGCGACTGTTTAGAAAGCGTATCTCTACTCGTTTGCGTTGGGGTTTAAAAGGTTGGCCCTACAGTAACTGCGCACTTGTCAGCTGCCAACTTCACTTTAAATGCAGATTATATATTTTGTTGGGTCTCACATGGTATTATTTATATTTAAAAATTAATTTGTTATATTATTTTTAGCAATAAATTTTCAATTTTCAACAAATAAACGGTATCCAAACAGATCTGAATCCCCCTCAAATCTTTGACAAACTTTGGATAATTAATTCCATGCATACTCTTTCATCTTTATCCAAAGTCCACACTCTTTATAAATATCCATTTCAGTCAGTGACATGCTCTTACTCCTCACCATCTTCTCCTACATATACCATGTCCAAACCACCACCAAGCCACACATTCTTTCACACCCATCATCTCCAAATTTAGCTCAAAGCTATCTGAGTTGTTATTCCAGATTCACATGTTCATGAGCTCATACAGACTTTTTTGAACTTCTTCGCACACTATTTTTAAGTACTCTTTTGAATTTCTATGGCAACTTAAGTTTTGTAGTGCATTAAAGTAAGGAAGTGCTAAGTATGGTATTATTCAAACACTAGGGAATAGTCAGGCGCTCGAAAAGTTAAAAAAGAGAGTATTGTATTACATTATGGCAGCTGCTTTGGCTGGAGATGAAATTGTAAGGTCCATGAGCAGCAAGAGGATGAGTTTCCGGTCATCCAGCAGCAAGAGAAGCTGGGCCTCATTGAGCTTGCGTGAGGCTTGGACAGGACAAACAGATGTGTTTCAGAAGAGTGGGAGGGAAGATGATGAAGAGGAGCTGATGTGGGCGGCATTAGAGCGGCTTCCAACGTATGATAGGTTGAGGAAAGGAATGCTGAAGCAGGTTTTGGATAATGGGAGAGTTGATTATCAAGAGGTTGATGTTACCAATCTTGGAGTGCAGGACAAGAAGCATCTCATCGAGAGTATACTTAAGGTTGTTGAAGAAGATAATGAGAAGCTGCTTCGTAGACTAAGGGCCAGGACTGATAGGTAGACCCTTTTCTAAGAGTAGGGTATAGTTTTGGTTACATAATGTTTTAGTATGTGCCTTTTCTTCTTCTTCTTCTTTTAATTGTTTGAATCGAAGTTCTATCATTAATTTTGATTTTAAGCATCTAATGATCTTTAATCATTTGCTTTTAGGGTGGGAATTGACATTCCAAAGATTGAAGTCAGGTTTGAGCATTTATCAATCGAAGGAGATGCATATGTTGGAGCCAGGGCACTCCCAACTCTGCTGAACTCATACTTGAATTCAATTGAGGTGTTTTTGTCTCCTATAGTTTGGTATTTTTTTAGTCAAACGGGGATTACACAACAAAGTTTTATATTTTCCATGATCCAATTTTGCTTCTTCTCCCGTCTCTATATAATTTTTATCTTGGAAGAATATGGAATGTTGTAGGGTAGTCAAAGTTTTAAAGGCTCTAGTATATATTTCTTGAAATTTGAGAAGAAATACTACTTCTCTCTCTCTCTCTACCTAACTTTTACATGGGAATTAATTTCTAAGACTGATTTCATATCCAAAATGACAAAACATATATCTGTTTTTTCTTTTTCAAATTTTGAGTATGTCTGAATGAAAATTATTTTCTTTTTGAAATTCTCATGTACAAATTGACGGTGAGAGTTTGAGACTGTGACATATGAAACAAACAATATCTGTAATAAATTCAGTTCAGTTGTCAATGCATCAAAGAGAAGGTATTTAATTGTTGTTGTCAATACGTGTTCAATTGTTGCCGTCAATGCATCATAGCAGAAATGTTGCTTCAATTTATTTTACAGCTTGGTATATGTACTGACAATGGTTTGGTTTTTAATTTGTTGTGATAAATAGGCGTTTCTTGGGTTAATCAAGCTTTTGCCATCGAAGAAAAGGGTTGTCAAGATTCTACGTGACGAGAGTGGAATAGTGAAGCCATCAAGGTATTGAATTACTGCAAAACTTACTATGTAGTTTGTGTCCCCTGACTTATTGTTGAAACTTGAAACAATATGTTGTAGAAAAACCTTTTAATGAATTAGAATTAACCATATAGCTTTCTTCTCATGTGCAGTGTCAAGGCTATTTTATTGAGCTTTTGAATTTCTTGTATGTACTTTGTTGATTAATTTGGTGGTTTTTCTCCAGAATGACACTGCTTCTGGGACCTCCAGGATCAGGGAAAACAACATTGCTGCAGGCACTTGCAGGGAAGAGGGACAAGGATCTCAGGGTGTGTCATTTTCTCCTCCCTATAACTAGGACAATGTCTGCCAATCATTTTAAGATCTTGCATTATTCAAACTATAATATAATCTTTTTATTTTTTATTTTTTATTTATTTTTTTGTTTCCTATTTGGATAGAGCAAATAGCAGGTAATGCTGGAAATTTTAGTATATAAAAAGTTCATGAAGTCTGGTTTGCTAATTCGTTACGTCAGTTTTCTTAGACACATTCCTCAAAATGTTTCTTAATTTATGAAAAATTTTAGTTTTGCAAGCTATTTCACAATAAATTCCAAAAGTAATTGTTGAATTCTGAGTACTTCTACTAATGATTACTCTTATATTATGAAGTCCTAACTTCGTCATTAACAACTTCCACGAACAGATATCAGGGAGACTCAGTTACTGTGGTCATGAGTTATCGGAATTTGTTCCTCAGAGAACATGCGCATACATTAGCCAACATGATCTTCATCAAGGGGAAATGACAGTCAGAGAGACATTGGACTTTTCAGGACGTTGTTTGGGAGTTGGAACAAGGTATGACCTGCTGACAGAATTGTCAAGACGAGAAAAAGAAGTTGGAATAAAACCAGATCCTGAGATAGATGCATTCATGAAAGCCACAGCAATGGCAGGCCAAGAAACAAGTCTTGTTACAGATTATGTTCTCAAGGTATGTTGGTAACCACCCTTTTAATTCTCAGACAATTTTCTTTTCTAACTTTTCAAAGTATGTACAACAGATTCTTGAATTGGACATATGTGCTGACATTATTGTGGGTGATGAAATGAGAAGAGGCATATCTGGTGGACAAAAGAAGCGTGTTACAATAGGTGTGTATGTAAAACATAGAAAAAAAGGGCAACATATAAAATTTAAGTGTCAGTGTATTTTTATTTTATTTTTTCCAGTTTTTGGATTTAACAAAATGTCGAATTGGAATGATTATACTGAGTGCAGGAGAAATGTTGGTTGGACCAGCAAAGGCTCTTTTTATGGATGAAATATCAAATGGTCTAGACAGTTCAACCACTTTCCAAATAGTCAAGTTCATGAGGCAGATGGTTCATATAATGGATATGACAATGATAATTTCTCTTCTGCAACCTGCGCCTGAAACCTTTGATCTTTTTGATGACATTATTTTACTTTCAGAAGGCCAGATTGTCTATCAAGGTCCATGTGAGAACGTACTTGAATTTTTTGAAGATGTTGGCTTTAAGTGCCCAGAGAGGAAAGGAGTTGCAGACTTTTTGCAAGAGGTTATTTCCAAAAAGGATCAGGAGCAGTACTGGTGCAAAAAGAATGAACCTTTCCGATATACTAGTGTTCCTGAGTTTGTAGATCACTTTCATAATTTTCACATTGGCCAGCAACTTTATGATGAGCTTGGAATTCCATATGATAGCTCTAAAGCTCATCGTGCTGCATTAGTAAAAGAGAAGTATGGAATTTCTAATCGGGAACTCTTGAAGGCATGCTTTGCAAGAGAGTGGCTATTGATGAAGCGCAACTATTTTATATACATATTCAAGACAACCCAGATTACCATAATGTCAATTATTGCCATGACAGTGTTCTTTAGAACCGAAATGAAGCACGGTCAATTAGAAGATGGAGGGAAATATTACGGTGCAATGTTCTTCAGTCTCATTAATGTCATGTTCAATGGAGTGTCAGAACTTGCATTGACTGTTGTTAGGCTTCCTGTATTTTTTAAGCAGCGGGATTTCTTGTTCCATCCAGCATGGGCTTTCGGCTTACCAATTTGGCTCCTCAGGATTCCTGTCTCATTGATGGAGTCAGGAATATGGATCTGCCTAACATATTACACTATTGGGTTTGCTCCTTCTGCTAGTAGGTATGTGCTTGCACATATATTCTTCCAGATAAATGAATAAACTTCAAGCGTATATGATTTCTTGTTATGTCAATTATTTTCCATCCATGAGCTATGTGAACATATAATTTCTGTTTTATTAACATATCTTGAAAATTCTATTAGGTTTTTCCGCCAATTATTGGCATTCTTCAGCATCCATCAGATGGGCCTATCTCTGTTCCGGTTTATTGCAGTACTGGGAAGAGTTCAAGTTGTGGCAAATACGCTTGGTACCTTTACATTGTTATTGGTTTTTGTCCTTGGTGGGTTCATTGTTGCCAAAGGTTAGCAGTTTATGCTTATGTTGATCAGTTTTCAATAAATCTTTAGTGTTCAAGTCTCAACTAAAATGATTCTGTACAAATATATGTTGAGAGATGCTCGTCTCTTCATGCAATGCTATAATAATTGAAATAGTGAAAACCTCCTTCTCCTTATCTAGATGACATTGCACCATGGATGATATGGGGCTACTACGTTTCTCCCATGATGTATGGACAGAATGCCATAGCCATCAATGAATTTCTTGACAAAAGATGGAGTACAGTAAGATCTCCAAGAAAACTTGTAAACAATCATTCTGTTCCTTTATAATTATCTTCAATTAATTATCTTCACTTTTTCTTTGTTACAGCCCAATCCGTACCCACTTATTCCTGAACCCACCGTCGGAAAGGTTCTTCTCAAGGCCAGGGGCATGTTTGTGGAAGACTATTGGTATTGGATTTGTGTTGGGGCACTCCTTGGGTTTTCTGTTCTTTTTAACATCTGTTTTATCATAGCACTCACATTTCTAAATCGTAAGCAATCATTTACCACACTAATCTCCAGTTCAGTTACTGCAATAAGATTTTAGAGCTGACATTACTTTGAAAATCAAACGCAGCTTTAGGTGATTCTAAATCCGTTATTGTTGAGGAGGATGACAATAAAAAAAGTGGAAAGCAGTCCTCTAATGGACAGCTTCAGATGAGAGGCATAGAAATGAGTACATCTTCAACCGCTCAAGGTTCCATAACTTGCAGTTCTATTTCTTTAAGAGATCATCTACATATTTGCTTTAA
Organism: Quercus robur; assembly: GCF_932294415.1. Classification (NCBI taxonomy): domain Eukaryota; kingdom Viridiplantae; phylum Streptophyta; class Magnoliopsida; order Fagales; family Fagaceae; genus Quercus; species Quercus robur. The sequence goes on along the minus strand of NC_065537.1, from coordinate 50,343,350 downwards.
GGAAAATAAATGGTTCCTGCTGTTAATGATTGTAACATGTGAATGAGTACAGGTATTGATATGGCAGTGAAGAACACTCCAGACAACTCAATTGGTAGTGGTGCAGAGAATGCACCTACTAGAAGAGGAATAGTTCTGCCATTCCAGCCCTTGTCACTTGCATTTAATCATGTAAATTACCTTGTCGATATACCAGCTGTAAGTATCTTTTCCCATTTCTCTCTTCCCCTCTTGGAGAATTGCCTTACGGTAGGGCAAGAAAAAGTGAAAAAATAAAAGCTGATTCAATAAAATAGTTGAATAAAAGGTTTATTTACCCAATAGACTGATCATTTAGAGCCTTTTTTTTGTTGATAATATGATAGTTACAATAGGAGTGGGGGATTTGAACTGCCAGCTGAGTTACAAAACTCTAGACAATCATTTACAACTTTTAATATTTTTCCTAGAGTGCATCATAAGTGAACCATTAAATAATCAATATAATTTTTCCCAACTTTTAATAATCAATATAATTTTCTTAGACTGCTAGATTTCCAACTTTCTATTTGTCATGACTGAGGGACCATTAATTTTATGATAATGATATCCTGAATGTCTAGAAGATGCTCGTTAAAATAAGATGTCAAGATATTTTGAATACTGCATAAGATTGAACAACTCTGTATTGGGTGTTTTCCTAATTAGGCTCATAATAATGTGTCACATCAAGCTAACATCTTAATATTTGGAAAAATTCAAAAGTTTAAACCTATTAGTTTTTGAAATCTAGATTCTGAACACTAGTTTCATCAGGAAATGAAGGGCCAAGGGATCGAAGAAAGTCGTCTCCAACTTTTACGAGATGTTAGTGGTGCTTTCAGGCCTGGTATTCTAACAGCATTGGTTGGCGTAAGTGGTGCTGGAAAAACCACATTGATGGATGTGCTAGCAGGAAGAAAAACTAGCGGGTACATTGAAGGAAGTATCAGCATATCTGGTTACCCCAAGAACCAAGCAACTTTTGCTCGGGTTAACGGTTACTGTGAACAGAATGATATCCATTCACCCAATGTTACCGTCTATGAATCTCTTGTTTACTCTGCCTGGCTGCGTCTTGCCAAGGAAGTTAAGCAGGAAACTCGAAAGGCATGTTTCTTTGTCCAAAATGTAATCGTTTTATCTCCAAACATGTCATTTCCGTGACTGTATGAGCTTATTCTATTTTATCTCTCAATTTAATAGGTGGGTTTTACTTGCTAAGGAAAAAAAAAAAACTAACTTGTGCCTCAGTCCACAATATTCTAGTTTCATAAGTTAATTAGCCCAAATAATTAGATAACATCATATTTTGGGCTGTGCCCATATATCTACAGGTCATGTGGGTAGAAAACTACTTCACAAAATCTTTTTTATTCATACAACTTGGAGCCATTTACATGATTCATTTTTTCCATTTAGGTATAGTTCAATTTATTTATTCTAATTTCGGCTTTCAATATTTTGGTGTCTTAAGACAAGAAAAAAGTTGGAGTTTCTTAACCTTTCCTAACTTTCTTTCTTGACATGAATGATTTTCTATTAATAGTAAATATGTAACTCATAATATGTAACTTCCAATTGTCCAATTACCATGCATGTCTAGCAACTAAGAGTTTTACAAATGGTGTTACTTACCACAGCTTTCATTTTTTGTGCAATAGATGTTTGTTGAGGAAATCATGGACTTGGTTGAGCTAAATTCATTGAGGAATTCCTTAGTTGGTGTTCCAGGAGTAGATGGTCTGTCAACTGAACAGAGAAAGCGACTCACAATAGCTGTAGAATTGGTTGCTAATCCCTCCATCATCTTCATGGATGAGCCAACATCAGGCCTTGACGCTAGAGCTGCAGCAATTGTAATGCGTACAGTGAGAAACACAGTGGATACAGGGAGAACTGTTGTCTGCACAATTCACCAGCCAAGCATAGACATTTTTGAAGCTTTCGATGAGGTATATAGGACATATCAATATAAACATTTTGTGTTTGACTGACTGTCTTATAATCACATAACACTTCTAAATTAAATATCAAATTGCCCACAGCTACTGTTGATGAAGAGGGGTGGACAAGTCATTTATGCTGGACCCCTCGGTCACCATTCTCAAAAGCTTGTAGATTACTTTGAGGTGAATAGCACTATTCGCAATGCTTAGAGAACCAACATTTTATAGCATTAACTTTGTGAAGTTTTTATCACAAGCTAATATCTATAGCCACTGCAGAGGCTATAAATGCAGCAACTCTTAGGAATTTTACTCACAAACTAATATATGACGATTTCAGGCTATCCCATATGTTCCTAAGATCAAAGATGGATATAATCCTGCAACATGGATGCTAGAAATCAGTTCTCCTGCAGTTGAGGCTCAACTCGTTGTGGATTTTGCAGAAATTTATGCCAATTCTGAACTGTACAAGTAAGAAGAACATTAGATATTCTTGAAAAATTCCAGCTTGTTTTTTCCTCTTACAATTTTCAATTTTATTTTCAGATAGAATAAGTTTTTCTATATTGATTTCCCGTACAGGAGGAATCAAGAACTCATCAAAGAGCTAAGCACGCCATCACCAGGATCGAAGGACCTTTACTTCCCCACCAAATATTCCCAATCCTCTGTAATTCAATGTAAAGCTTGCTTTTGGAAGCAATATTGGTCTTATTGGAGGAACCCACGATACAATGCCATCCGGTTATTCGTAACGATAGTCATCGGTGTTCTATTTGGGCTAATTTTCTGGAACAAAGGAGATAAGACGTAAGTCTTAAAATTCTTATTTTCATATCTTAAATTGGACTAATATCAAAGAACTACCAGGGTATGGTAATTAACCCATAGGGTATGATTGATTTTAAACAAGAATTACTTATATTATCTGATTTTAAGCATGCACTGAAAAAGATTATGATCCAAGGAAGTTATTAACTTGATCTTCACTCGTCATTTTGTAGAATTCTGCATAGTTACAGAAGCATAAAAAAGGGACAATTAACCTCTTAGTTATACAATGGATGGACTCTACAATTAAGTGCACCATTTCTGTGCTACTTCATTGATGAATATATCTGAAGCTAATTGCAAAGTATCATGTTAACAGACATAAAAATCATACCATTGACCTTTTAGAGTCTTAAAATAAATGGTCCAACAATTAAGTATACTATTTCTGTCATTCTGTGCTTGTTTAATGATGAAACTATCTTGTTAACAGGCACAAGGAACAAGACCTGCTGAATCTACTGGGGGCTATGTTTGCTGCTGCTCTTTTTCTTGGAAGCACCAACACAGCTGCAGTGCAGCCTGTTGTGGCAATTGAAAGAACAGTCTTCTACCGTGAAAGAGCAGCAGGAATGTATTCAGCTTTGCCTTATGCTTTTGCTCAGGTAAAGGAAGATTAAAACCACTTTATCACCGAGGAATTATTTTTAATTTTATACTCCAACTAATTAATGAAAGAATCAGAACAAGAACAAGTACAACAACAAACAAATTTTTAGTCCCAAAATTTTGGGGTCAGCTTTGGATCCTAAACATATTGATTAATGAAAGAAAAATGAATTTAATACTCTGATTTGCAGCAGAAATAATTGGCATTTTTATTTGATGCCCTACAGGTGACAGTGGAGATAATTTATGTAGCTATCCAAACTTTTGTCTACACTCTTATCCTTTACTCAATGATTGGATTCCATTGGCGACTTGAAAAGTTCTTGTGGTTTTACTTCTTTATCTTGATGTGCTTTATATACTACACATTGTATGGGATGATGGTAGTAGCTCTGACTCCTAGCTACCAAATTGCCGCCATTTTTATGTCCTTCTTCCTAAACATTTGGAACCTGTTCTCTGGTTTTCTCATCACGAGGCCGGTAAGTAATACCTAAACAATTACACAAAATATAGTATGATATATCCACGTAATGAGTATAGTACACAAAAGCTTTATTTGAAGCGATTTTACTTATATCAAATGTGCATTGGCATGTTTGTTATAAAAATTTTGCCTCCTTTGAGATAAAATCCTAGCTTCAACATTGTCACAATCAATAGTGTAGAAGACCTCCTCAATGAACTGTTATAATTTAGGGCCAAGTCATAATTTGAACATCTAGATAGGGAGTTGGGAAACCTTGTGGGAGTCAAATTAACACATATTTCTTCTATTCCAATAGCTTTAACTATACATTCTTGAGTAAGATAAAGTATACATTGAAGTATTATTAAATGGAGAGGACTTAATGAGTCATTTTTAGCATTGAGCATATATACAAATAAAAGCAGCTTATTAAAAAAACAATGGGAAACCATATCATATGCATAAATTCCACATGGTAGGAAAAACTATGGTTTAACGATATTTGTGTGATTGTGATACTGATACAGGAAAGGATCCACTCCCATTTTAAATCCTCTACTTTCCTACAGTTTTTAGTTAGATGAAAGACATGTCGCATTTAAAAAATCCAGTCTTGAATCCCCATATAAATCATTCAAAATCAAATAAGAAACATATGTCACAAATCTAACTACAAATTAGAGGGAATCTTGATATGGAATGCACCATTCAAGATTATGATACAATTTTCAAGTCCATTACATTAAAAGAAAATTGAATTTCAAAATTCTAATGGTTGACATTTGCAGCAAATTCCAATATGGTGGAGGTGGTATTACTGGGGCTCTCCTGTGTCTTGGACAATCTATGGCCTTGTGACCTCTCAAGTGGGTGACAAGACCACTCCAATTGAGGTACCTGGACAAGGCTATATGCCTGTAAAATATTACCTGAAGTCTCACTTGGGCTTTGAATATAACTTCCTTGGAGCTGTTGTTGCGGCCCATATTGGCTTTGTCCTCGTTTTCTTATTTGTCTTTGCCTATGGTATCAAGTTCCTCAACTTCCAAAGGAGATAAAAAAAAACAAGGATTCAAGCTTCAACAATGATAATAAGATTTTGTTTGAGCAATTGATCTAGCAGAAAGATATGGTTGGCTTAGTATTTTTTTCACCAACTTTGTAAATTAATGACTTTTTATCATTAAAATATTCACAAATTCAGGTCCTTGTACAAAAAAAAAAAGTTATGCTAAGAGTTTGAATTGGCTTTTTAATTTTTTTTTTTTGGGTAAAATTGAGTTGTGCTCATAAGAAGTATGAGCTCTCACTGGTTATTGTACATAGCAAAAAATGCAATTTACTCCCTATACTCTTTTTTTTTTCTTTTTTTGTGAATTATCATTTTAGTCTATTAAGTTTAAATTTTATCATTTTAATCCATTAACTTTGACAACATTGTCATTTTAGTTCTTTCATCCATTGCTATTAGAAAAATTCCATTAATATTGTTTCTTACTATTTTTTTTTTATTTTTTATTTTTTTTAAGGAAGAGTTAACATGCAATTTTTAAGTAGTAATGGACAAAAAGACTAGAATAATAGCGTTGTCAAAGTTTTGGTACTAAAATGACAAGGTTTAATTTAGTATATTGGTGGGTTCCACCGTTTCATTTAGCTTATATGATAAAGTTTATTGTTGTTTTTTTTTTGAGATTATGTTTATTGTTGTTGAATAAGATATTTAGGTTCGGTCTTTGTCAATTGTTTTTTCCACCAAACGTACAATCACATTGTCTTTCTACAGTTGTTACAAGAAGCTAGAGTCAGAGTCAGTACATACTACAGTGAACTGAGTTTTTACTTGAAGCTCAGCCATCCCAACACTTTCAGGCTTCAATTTCTAGAAGCCCCAGACTCACAATCGCAATCAACCAAAGAGTCATTGAGACCCTTTACAACATTGTTACTGTTAATATTGTCTTCTTGTTTTTTCAACAACTTGGGGTTGCATTTGGAGCTGGTTGAGGCAGTAGCAGCAGTACTATTTGCAGTGGCCCTTGTCCTTGTTGCTCTCCTTGACCTCGCAGTTGAGATTTCGCTAGTTAAACTTGTGTCTGAAGAGGAAGAATCACGAGCCTTGCCTTTTCTACAACCTCGACGTGGTCTTGATCTTCTTCTTCTTCTTCTCTCCAGCTTCTTCAATCGTTCTTCTTCTTCGTCTTCTTCCATAGCAATAGCAAGGCCAGCAACTGCCATAAAGTCTACAATTATGTCCACCTTTTCATCAATAGAAGAGTCAGAGTCAGAGTCAGAGTGAAAAGGAAGCATTTTGGGTGGAATATCTTCAGACATAAAGATTTAAACTCAGTAAAGTTTAAAGAGAAAACAAAATATGGAGTGCTACGGGTCTGTTTGGATTGAACTTATTGTTGTTGAAACTGAAAACTGAAAATATTATAGTAAAATAATTTTTAAATGGGTGAATAGTATTGTGGGATTTGTTTTTAATATTTTTTTTAAATGGGTGAATAGTGCCGTGAGACTTATTTTTAATATTTTTAAATGCATGAACAGTGCATGCACAGTGCATAAACAATGCATGCACTGTTTATAAACAGTGAATTTTGTCTCTGAAAGTCAATAACTACAGCTCAAAAAAAAAAAAAAAAAAAAGAGAAAACGCGCGCTTGTAAACGCAGATGCCCAATCCAAACCTCACCTAAATGAGAATTTTAGAGAGAGTGATGCTATTTTTATACTTGAGAAAAATAGGACCGTAGGACCAAAATATTGTCGTTGGAACCTTGGAAAATGGAGTGAAAAGACAAAATATTTATATGAAATAGAGAATTTTTTTTGAAAATTTATTTTGAAAGGTAAACGTTTTTTGATTTTTGAAGTAACTTTCTAACTAATGAAGTTCACAAAATAGGTAACTAGAATATGTGTTGTTCACACATGTTATGACAGAAAGGTTTCATCTACACTTGAGATAAATATGTCCAGTCAATTGGGTTTAAGTTTGACTTATTCGTTTTTTCAAAAAAAAGGTTTGACTTATTCGGGTTTGGATCAGATTAAAATGGGTCAAAATTGGTTGTTCTAAACATGTTATCAAAACTATGACTCTAACCCAATCTTTACTATGTCAGGTCATGATATGGCTTGTATTATATTCACAAATGAAAAAATAAGAGAGAGAGAGAGAGAGAGAGAGAGAGAGAGAGAGAGAGAGAGAGAGAGAGAGAGAGAGAGAGAGAGAGAGAGAGAGAGAGAGAGAGAGTGGACTGATATATACCGAAGTAGAATGAATTGGACTGAGTGGATTGAATAGACTGAAATTGATCGAATGGACTAAATTGATGATTAATTCACTTAAAAGAGTAAAACAATAGAAATTAGTTTATCAAAGTCACTATAATCACTTAACATTGTCAACCTCTCAAGCTAGACAAAGACTTTAACACATAAGTGGATAAAATTAATAGTAATTGAACCAATATTAATTTATTGAAAATCCAATATTATGATTTAGCTGTAAAATTTAAAATTTTTGAAAATTTTTTATATTTTATAAAAGACTTCATTTACAGGGCCATTTTTTTTTTAAAAATCAATTATGCAATTACTTGGAGTACTAGCATTGGGTTGTGTAAACACCTTACAGTTGCTATTTTACAACCCAAGACAGCAAAAACTCACTCCATCTGGGTTTGTATACTTAAAAAAATTTGCAACCTATGAATAGTAATGTTGCATATGGTTGTAAAGAAAAAAATTAATATTTAATCTTGTAACTGTATGCAACCGTACTATTCATAGGTTGTAAAGAAAAAAAAAAAAAAAAATCTTGTAGCTGTGTGTAAAGAGAAAAAGATAGTGAAAGAAAAGAGAGAAAGAAGAATTCTTTTTATTATTTTGTTAGGTAGTTTATATTATTTTATTGAGTTGTATGTAAAAATAAAAACTGGAATGTAAAGTGAGTTGTAAAATGAATTGATAAAAGGGCTAAAGTAGTGTTTGAGGATACAAAAAAAAAAAAAAAAATATATATATATATATATATATTTATATATTTTCATCCCCAAATGCTAGTCCTCAAGAATTCCAAGCTCTTAATAAAAGACAATTCATATTTATATATTCTTCTAGATTGCTCTATGTCAAATCAACACAGTTTGCAAAGTGCAAAGTCCCATTATGTAGATGAGTTGTTCTAGGACCATGAAAAAGGCACAATTTTGTGCTACAACTTGCCACATGACGAGTTGTGATTGGCGAAGATGTGTCCCAACATGGCCTACAGACACTCCTTCACCAGTCACAACTCGTCACGTGGCAAGTTGTGGCACAAGGTTGTGCCACTTTCGGTGGTCCTAGTATTTTCCTATATAGATTCTTGAGCTCTGACATTTCAATTCTACTCGTAGTTTAACATGTTAAATTCATTTAATTGGTATTAGGAAGAATACTGTTTATTACACAAAAACAATTTTACGGAGAAGTACAATCTATGTGCGTTTCTACTAATAATTCTGGTAAGGCCAAGAAAAGCTTCTAATTGCCGAGATAATAAAATGCCTTTCGTTTTGGGTAAGATAATAAAACATAAACTTACATGGAATTTATTATTATATTTTAATTTTATTTTAATGAAGGATATAGTTTATCAACGCACTTTGTATATAAAATTTCTGATAATATGATAGTTATAATGTAGGTGGGGAGTTTTGAACCCCGGATGTCTTTGTTGGAAACATCACGGGAGTTGAGCTATAGACTCTTAGACGTACTTTGTATACAAACTTGAAAAGTCTCTGTTTCTTGCATCTGAATTTTGAATATGTCCTTACAACTTCCAGTCTGTATCGGCATACAGTGGACATTACCGTCCAACTGCTGAGAACCTTGGCAGCTTCCTAGCCTTCCTTAACGAGAATGTGGTCAACCTTGATGAAAGTTCAGGTATGCAACTGTAGGAGGCAAAATTTTAAGCCAATTATAAAATGCCACATCAAAATTTAATGGCAAATTCTGAATTAATGTCATTAAATTAATTAAATCAAATGATGACATGTGTCATCCAAATTGGCATCACATTGGCATATCAAAATTTGCCATGTGTCATTTGGCCCACAAGATAAAGATAAATTTCCTATTCAAAATTTATGGATAATAATCTTTATTAAAATAAATAAATAAAATAAAGATAAATTTTCTATTCAAAATTGGTAGATAATTATCTTTATTAAATAAATTAAATAGAGATAATTATTTATCTTTGTTGATTATTATCTTTATTAAAATATGATCTTTATCAAAATAGATAAATAGAGATAATTATCTCTAAGAAGAATTTGGACCAATCAAAAGTCTACTACATACTTTCAAGCATATCAATTCATAGTGGAGCTTATCCTCTGAAATCACTATAAATAGAGGACATCCCCTCTCATTTTTGGAAGAACAATTTTTCTAAGACGTCAAAGCTTTGGAGAAATTCTGTCTCAAGAACACACAAAGAACATTCAAATAAGTTCTTTGAAGTTCTATTGGAATTAAGCTGAAAAAGCCTCCATAAACTTCAACAAACCTCAAATCCTTGAAGCTCAACGGATCAAGCCTCTAAAGCCCCAAAGAACTTCAACCTAAAAGCCTTCATATTCAAAGACTTGAAGAACAATAAATCTCTAATAAGCTCAAAGCTAGAGATTTGTTGTGAAGACCATTCAATCCATCTTTCAACTAAAGTCAAGAAGATTCCTTGTTCGAGTCAAGTTCAATGAAGATAGAATCAGAGGGTATTCTTTTGTAAAAGAATTGAAATAGAGATTGTACTCATTATTCATCAATACAAATTATTATTTGCTAACCATATTTCTTTTCAATTGTTTAATTTTCTACAATTGAGAAAAATTTGTGTTTACAACAACTTATATGATGCTAATTATACATCTATATCTATATATCTATATATTACTAAAAGCTGAAGCGTAGCATTTAATGCTGCTGCTTTCACGTTGCGCCACATCAGCTGCCACGTCATTTTCTTTAAAAAAAAAAAATTCCTTCAATTTTTAAATGGTTTTTACAATTTGCAGCCCTATAAATCCCAACCCTATAAATGCAACCCACTACTTATTTATTTACTCCTACTATCACCCTATAATAAATTTGTATAATTAATCCAGCCCATCTCTTATTTATTTAGTTCCATTATCAAGCTCAACCCAAAGCCTTTTAAGTTCAACTTAAAGGAAAAAAAAATTAAAAATACCTAACGTTCAAGTTGGTTTGGAAGGAAAAAAAAAAAAGGGAAGTGTTCAGGGTTTTTTGCGTGACTAGCTAGAAATGTGAGCAGAGAGAGAGTTTGAAATATGTAACGTAGAGGGAAGCTTAAAGGGAGGAAAAAGAAAAAAAAAAAAAAAAAAGCGTTGAAGCCTTCACCAGATAGAAATGTGAGCAGAGAGAGTTTGAAATATGTAACGTAGAGGGAAGCTTAAAGGGAGGGAGGAAAAAAAAAAAAAAATCCAACGTTGAAGCCTTCAGGTATTGCGTGAGAAAACAGAGAATTTGAAAGCTACCCACCTTCCTACTCTATTGTTTCTCAGTAACGGCTGCCTATCTGATTTCCTTCCTCCCTTTATTCCTTTCCACATGGTTTATAAATATTGATAGAACCTCCCTGCTTTGGTTGAGGTATCTCTACATCTCAATTCTTTTTTTTTTGGGTGCAAAACTTTTATGCTCTATTTATATTAATATGAGACCCTTTTTTTTTTTTTTTTTTTTTTTTTTTTTTTTTTTTTTTCGTTTGTTTGTGTTTGTGTTTATATTAGATGAGCATCCTTGGCATGCCATTGATGTGTTTGTGAGATTGCCTGAATGTCGTTTCAATAGTACTATAATTTTACTGCTAAAAAAACTATTTTATTTTACCCTGGTTTATTTGGAAATATCTCAGGTCTCATTTTTTTTAATGTGTTGTGGCTTATTGGAAGAATGTAAGACTCTGAAGTAGTGAAGAATAAAGTGTTGGTGACACGTCTCATCCATTCCAAGGGGATTTAAAGGTGAGTTTTCATCTCTCTCGATTGCTTATATTCCATGACTGAGGGAAGTAGTTTGATAGTGGTATAGTGGAGTTTGAGTGGTTGTTAGGAGTGGGTATGGCCGGATGTGAGTTTCTATTGTATTTTAGATTAGATACAAGTATACGGTGAATTAGGGAGAAATTTTATTAAACAGATAAAATTGAGCATGGAAGCCCAATACAGTGAAGTGAATGAAAGTTTTTTCTATTAATTTTTTTTGAGTTCTTTTTATATTTTAACTTTCAAAACCTATGTGGACGTGATATCCGGAAGCCTTTTCCCACAATTGTCAATCTATAGCCAATCCAGTTAAGGTGATGCCCGGTTGCTTCTGGTACTACACGTGTCATATGGATCAACTGGGAAAAACAACTGATAAAGATGATTAAATTGATGCAGATTTCACTGATAGAACTTCTCCTTGAAAATTTGTGTTTTCTATGTTGGCTGTGATTTTGCATACTATGATGTGCATATTTTCAATGTGATTTAGAGAATGGGTTGTCTATGGGGCATCCTCTTGAAAGAGTTAATAACAAAATTGGAGATTGTACGTTTTTTTCCAATGCTACATTTGGTCAAGTAGGTGGTTGATTTTTATAATTAGAGCCACCAAGGTTTATTTATCTTAGTTTTCCATGATGAATTTGCATCAACAGTGTATATGAAATAAGTTTAGCGCCTTGGTTTCAAGTATAATCTCACTAGATATTTATTCACTTCACTATATTTGATTTAACCCCCTTACAGAATTTCGCAACAACTAATCTAAAGAACAAACGACAAAGAACAGAGGGATGCCATAGACACAAAGAACCAAGCTAACTCTGTTGGGTACCAAACTGGGAAGCAACTAATTAGAGCATTAATATTGGTATATTTTCTGACCATGGATGCATACTTAGATCTAAGCTTGCTCAGCTTTATAGGGAGTAGAGCACATGGCTATATGCTATCTAATAATTATTAATGCTCTCTACGAATTTGATTTGATAGCAAGATTGTGTTTCTCTTGAATATTCCTCAATTCCTATGAAAAGTATGTTTCCTATCAAAGCTTTATGTAAAGCTGCTGGATTCTACAGCTCGTGTCTTTATTCCCATTAAATTGTCTAGGCGTTTTTAATATGTTTGTTCAAGCTTTCAACAAGTTATTTGTTACTAGTTTTTTTTTAAAAAATATTTTTTATATTATTATTTTTGTTTTTTTAATTGAGTCCCTTTAGTAGTAGCAATTCTTCTCAGAGTTTTTTACTCTAGATGAGTCTGTATTGGGATGTGTTGTCACAAAGTGGCCAAGGGGGAGTTTGTTAGATTTTTAGTGTTGAACAATTCCATTAGATTTGTTTGTAATGATGAATTTCAAGTTTATTGGTGTTTTATCACAAAAATTTAGAAACTCACTAGATATTTGCTCAAGACTCGACTCACATTGTGCTTCAAGTACTCTTGAGATAAAGTAAGGGAATAGTAACAAATAGAAAAAAAGAAGCCCTTAAGCTGTAAAATTAAAATTAAAGATTAAGAAATAAAAGATTTGGAGTTTGATTACTTGATTTTCTTCCTTTTTTTTTTTTTTTTTTGGAGATGAATTTTATTAAATCAAGTTTTGGACTTGATTTTTTCAGGGAAAAAAAGAAGAAGAAAGAAATCTATTACCTTACATAAATATTAATAAATTTTGAATTAAGATTGTGAGTTGCTTTCATTTGAGGTTAGACTTTTGGAAATTTGAGGCACCTAGGTTTGGTAGATCCAAATTTTGCTACTAAAGTTGAAATTCCTTTTTTTTTGGAAAGGTTGGGGAGGGGGGCATTCATGTTGAGATGAATTTTCTCAATAGTGGTATATTGGAAGGTAAGAGTTAGACTTTCAAGAATGTGGGAAGCTGTCAACCGAAAAAATCTAGAACTAATCAGTTTGGACATGGTTCTTTTAGATGAACAGGTTAGATTTGAATTCAGAATCTATTTTGTCATATTTTCTTTACTCGACTCACACCTTAAAACTAAAATTGTGACTAACAAATTACTTATTTAAATACTAGGATGACACAATACAAACGACAATTCAAAAAAACAATATTAAGAAGTTTCAGGCACAACTACGAGAAGGACAATTATATTCACTGTCCAATTTTCGAGTAGATACTTAGAAGGGAAAAGATAGCTATCGGCCTATAAGTAAAGACAAGAAGGTTAACTTTCTACGTACAACAGTTATTGAGGAACTAAAAGAGGCTGAAATTACTATCTCTCAGCATAAATTTGAATTTGTTGATTACAGAACAATTGTGGATCGCTTTGACAATAACAAACAATTGACAGGTAGCCTAAAAACTCTCAAATTTATTTTCAAATAATTAAGTTCCAAATTACTTAATCAACTTTGTTTACTGCAGACATCATTGGAAAAATAGTTGGTGTTGGACCACTAGAAAATGTTCATGTTCAAGGATCTACTGTCCCAATGAGAAATATAGATATCATAAATCCAGAGTAAGCTTTAGCATGTACACATGGATTCATTGCATAATACTACTTCAAACTCTTTATCACTTACATATTTGTTTGCCACAGAGAAATCAAAATAAGAATTACTCTCTGGGGACTAACATCAAATGAAATCGAGGACAATTTTTGTCCAAACAATTTAGGATCCTTGGTCATAATAGTGACATCTACTATTGTGAAAACATTTAGAGGTAATAACTTCTTTTAAACATATCTTTTCTTTTACATAATTAACATATTTTTATTAAATATAGGGAAACACTATTTGTCATCTACAAGTGCAACAAAAGTGTACATCAATTTAGAAATACCTGAAACTGCAACATTGATTGATAGGTATTTAGATTTTCCATACCATACTTTTATTCTAATTTATTATTTTAAAAATAATCTTGATACTTTTATTTAGTACAATACAATCTTCATATCAAATAATTATTCGCTATGTTTTGATTTAAGTCTTCTACCATCAAAGAAATGTGGAAAAGACTGAAATTGAAGGCATTCCTCTACAATTCAAGCAAGAAATATCAGTTGAAAAAAGAATCACACAAAATAGAAGAAAAATCAAGCAAATAACATCCTTGGAATGGACGTCAGATGATTAGGTAATCAACATTTTTCCCCAATAACGTTAGACCAATAATATATTTAGTTCTCAATAAGCTTAACACTAAATACATTTATTTTTTTCTTTTATATTGTAGGAAAATGTCTTCACATGCCTTGCAACAATTGAAAATATTGAAAATAACTTTGGATGGTACTATATCGGATGTGCAAAGTGCAACAAAAAAGTTAAATCTGAAAATGATTTTTGGTGTAGCCATTGCAAAAGTAACTCTAATTTTCCAATTCCAAGGTAAAATATAAATTACCAATTTTAGACTCATTCAATATATGTAAACATAAAACAAAAAAATATATATTTATCAAACAAAAATGAAACAAATTATATATTTATACATGCAGGTATAGAATTCAACTCAACGTTGATGATGGAACAAAGCGTGCCGTATTTATTTTGTTTGACAAGGAAGCTGAAAAATTACTTCACACAACAGCAAGAGAACTATCAAACAAATATGCAACTGTAAGACCATACAATTAGCATATATAATCTTTCGTTTAATTTGAAAAGAATATACAACATTACATTTAATATTTTATCAGATGAATGCAACTTCCACCCTACCAAATGAAATAGAGAAGCTCATTGGAAAAACATTTGTGTTCCAACTAAAGCTTAACGACTATAATTGGAAGGAAGGATGGGAATTATATACAATTGAAAAGGTGTTTGACAACATTTCAAATGACGAAACGACAATGAAACTTGATCATATTACAATAGTAAGCTGTCAACTATTAAAAACTTAAGCCTATTTGCAAATCCAAATATTATGTTTTAAACCACATATTGTGTTTTAGGAACCACTGCAAAATGATGAAATCAAGGAAACTCTAGATCATACTTCTGACAAAAACACATTTGAAGTATTTGATACAAAACCATCCACAGTCGCAAATAATGATCCAGCTAACCCACCCAAAAAAAAATCAAATGGTGATATCACAATAGTAAGCTTTCTACTTCTACATTTATTTGCAAATTCATTCAAAAAATATATATACTATGTACTTTAATAAACAGTCTTTGGTGTAGGAAGCATTGGATAATTATGAAGTCAAGAAAAACGCAATCCAAACTTCTGAGAAAAACAAATTTCTACTGTACTTGATACAAAACCATTAACAAGCACAAATAATGATGAAAAAGATCAAAACAAGAACACAATAATGGCGCCATACCATCAATGAGTTCTGCCTCTAATGTTGAAGATGCTGAACCAAGTGACAATAACATGTTCCTTCGAGATCTAATCAATCGTCAAAAAGCTATAAAACACAAGTCGTCAAAAAAGAAGAAGCTTCAAAGACGCAAATGATATTGGACTTTTATATTTTCTTCCCTTTATTAACTTATTTCAAGGTTCTATTATATCTTCATATTGTCCCAAAAAAGTCAAATAAAAGACTTTGCTTCATTAATAATAAAAGTTTTTTGGAAAATCAAATTGGTGTCCAATTAAGCACAACCACTAATAAAATCAATACCAGCCACCACTGTTGTTAAAAAAAAAAGTACCCAAAAGCAAGGAAAAGCAGGAAAAAGGTTCATTTCGCATCCCCAAAAACCAAGCATGCAAGAACAATGGAGTGGGTCATTGGGATCGTGAATGCCCTTACCCATATGGAAATGAAGAATTACATGTAACATGCAAAATATGCCCAATTGACTTGGAAATGTACAAATTAACCTATCGAGTTTGGTAGAAATTATGTTTCCAAAAAGCATAATACAATAAAATTTCCTCATCCTATTTATAATACTAATCTCTATCTTTAAAGGTATAGATCTTTTTTTATTATTAATATTTATTTAAAAACACTTGAAACAACATAATTATAGTCCTCTAAAGTTTTCACCTAGCATGACGCTAACTTCAAATTTATAAAATTATTTCTATCTAATTTTAAATTAAATAAATTTTACTAACTTGGAAAGATGGATGATCAGCTCGCAATCACTGGAAGCTTTTTATTCTATTGAAGTTCATACCAATCAATTGGTAATTATTTTTTTTTCTTAGAACCTTTTGAAGGAAAGGGGAATAATTTTTTTGTTTTTCTTGGGTGGTGCTTGATAATTTGCTCTTTATGGTTCAACACACATTAGCTATATAAGATTTCTCTTTCCTTATATTAATAATTTGTTGTTTATTATTTAATTGGACTGTTTGGTGTCCCATTAATAATTTCCTTATATTGACAAACAACTTTGGGGATTGTTTAGATTTTGAGAAATTGTTTGGGATTTTAGGAGTGAGGAAATTCAAAGAACTGAATTCTTTTAAAATTCTATTAGTATCTAGCTTTAAGCTAATTGTTATGCGAATGGAGAAACTAATTGGTTCTTGATTCTTGAATATCTATCTATAATATGTTTTTAGTTTTAGATTTTGGATTATGCTACTTTCTTTCAACTACTTGATTTTCTTTTTGGAATTGTCTCTTATTGAAGGTCTAGAATATTGTGTACATGAGTTTTAGACAAAACATAACAATACTCCTATACTTGAGTTTTAAATTTCATATTTTTCTATTTCTTTCCTTATTAAACATTATATGATATAGCTAATGTGATGCAATGAAGGTAGGAGGAATTACTATTTCTGGGGCATAGCAGCTGATACATTATGATAATTTCCCATAGCCATTTAAACTTCATGACTTGGAATGCTAATAGCCATCTTCTCTGAGGCAAAAACAATTGGTTGAGTTCAATAAGTTTGCCACTAACTTTGACCACAACATCATGATAATATAAGTGACTCACACACTTACAATTCATATATGCACTATTTTGATTCTTTGTGGAAATTCAAAACATTGATAAAATGAATGTAATGGCAAGTGGATGATTTGTATATAGACACGTTGATGAATGTGTGTAGTGGACATGAGTAGAATCAATGGCATGTGTTTGAGAATTTGGTCTTTGATGGAAATTAGTATAAGTGAGGGTCTATTAAATTTTTACCTGTTTATCTCCCCACTATTCTCTACTTTACTGTCTTTATCTTCCCTCTACTCTCTACTTTATTGTCATACTTCCTTCATCATTTTCTCTATATTATATTTTGACTTTTCTTCTCTCCATTTTATTTTGTATAAATTCGATATCATTTCTTCCATTCAATCCATATTTTTCCCACAAAAAAATTGTAAATACTCTCTTTCTCCCTCTCTTGTGGATTTTTGTTCTTTCTTATAATTCTGATTAAGGTTGATGGTTTTTTATTTTTAAAAATGTGTTTTGGTATTTTTTTTAAAAATTTCCCATTATAGAGTCTTCTCTCTCCCTTTTAAAGCTTTGATTGAATTTTGATTTGGGTTAATAATTAGTTTTTTAGAAATAGGAATTTGAGTTTATGTCAAAACACATTCTACGTGGCTATAAATTTGAATATACTTACCAATTTTGAGTAATAAATTATATAAAGTATGTCTTTTATTCCTTTTGTTTCATTTTAATTTTTGTTAAGATAACATTGTAATTTTGTGATGAATTTTTATTATTATGATAATCTCATTATTCCTTAAGAGATGAAAATTTTGAATAATAAATTTGAAACTTATAAAGTTTAGTTGTATATCAAATATAACACACTACAATAGAAGTTAGAAAAATATAGTTCATCTTAAAAAAATATTAATCAAACATACAAAATATAATAGTATGATATATTTGTACTTTGTAGATATAAAAAGATGAAAAATACTTGTAGAAGTTTTTTAAAAAATAAATAATATTTGAAGTAATTGTTAATTTTTATATATTACACCCCATTACAAAATATTTATATATTCTCACGCATTGCGTGGGTCTGTGGCTAGTTGACATAATTGCAGTTGATAGAACATTTGGGGACATGAGATTAGTATATTATGGGTCACAAGTTGACATCTATGAATTTTTTCTGTCACTGGCCACTTTTGTACATCTTTTGATAATCCACAACCTGTACAATGTAACCAACAATTGCCTAACATACTGCTTCCACCACATTTCCCTCTAAGCTTTTTCTATTTTAGCCAGGTATGTTCCCCCTTGGAAGATCATGAGAGCTACAATATCAACAATCAGTTCAAGAAAAAGATAAATTCTGAACCACCCCACCAAGCTCCTAGTGAGAATGAGGTTAACAGCAGACCCTCTGAATCGTGTATCTTTGCTCAAACAAAAAGCACACCTACACACAATTATAAGAGAACCTAGTCCAATAATCTCCAGAGCAGCAGAACAAGTCTTCTGAAAAGAGGAAGTAATGGCCTGTTTGGATGGAGGGAGGAAGGAGGGGGAGTGGAAAGGAGTAGAGTAGCATTGGCTAAAAATAAGCTAATTTTGTGCTAAATCTACTCTACTCTACTTTACTTTACTCCCCCTCCCTCCCCCTCAATCCAAACGGACTATAAGTTCCATATCAATTAGGACATCAATTCTCGTTGAAATGGTCGACAGGAGCAACCAAAGAATTGGGTGTGTCAGCGGATTACCCTCTGAAACTAAGAATTCAAGCCCTTAAATTTGTTAACCTCTCGCCAAGGGACCCTCCCACACCATCAGTCTTTGATCTTCCCTCCCTTCTTAGTTCAACTACAACATTATGTGGGTAAATGTGAACTTAGATCTACTTTCTTACAAGTTACAATAACGAGTCAGCATCATTTTGACTTTTCACTATTCTTTCTATACTGTTTATCTACAAGAAAAATGCCTATTAGCGACCAAGAATTTTTGACAGACCCAAAAAGCCCTCTCAAAAAATCTTATTTGTGATGGCAAAATAAAGTCCTCGCAAATACTTGGTAAAAAGTGAAATATTTGTGACCAACAAAAAAAACTGTTGCAATTATGTGTTGTAGCCATCACAAATACTAATATTTTGGAAGGAAATTTTCCCTCCATATTATTTGCGAGGGACAATTAAAAATCTCTCGCAAAAAGCATATTATTTGTGATGATTGAAAAAAACCGTCACTAATACTAAATTATTGCGAGGGTTAGTCCTCTTTCAATATCATCTCAGACCATCATGGATTCATTCCTCTTATTTTCTCACTTGTGAAGGACTGTAATGTATGACCAAATACTCAATTCCCCACTGTGCAATACAAACATGGCATCATGTATGTATCCTGGGTCAAACAAACTGGGCTGTCAGCGCATCCAAAACCTCATGGAGATTTTGTTTATTGTAATTGTGTGTAATGAGATGCAGAAAAGTAAATATATATTGTTCTTCAATTCAGCCCAGCTATATGCTGTATCTTTAATTCCTATTCCATTATTTTTTGCACTTGTGTAGCTTCATTCCACATCTTGGCTTCAGCATACATATTTGAAAGCATGATCTGAGCTCAAGCATCTTCTGGATCAATGCTCAAAATTTTCTGAGCAGCGTATCTTCCCAGAGCTACATCCTTGTGAATATTGCAACCGGACAACGGGACAAGAGACACCGCCACGCCACCTTATTAGGTTCCATTGGAATACTCCTAATGAGTTCAAAAGCTCTTTTTGTCTGTATTTTACGGGGAAAGAGGCTGACCAAAGAAGCTAAACGATCTGTCCTAGGGGCAATGCCATGGTCTTTGATCATGGAATTAAAGTGGTGCCATCCCTCCTCTACAAGTCACACATGCCCACAAGCAGATAATATTCTAAGAAAAATAATACCTTTTGGTTTGGTCCCATTACTATGCATTATGTTATGGATCTCTAAAGCTTCCCTCCCAAAACCATGTTGGGCATGTCCCACAAGCATGGTATTCCAGGAAACTTTTTTTTTGGTAGATAGATAATCATAAACATTCTGAGCTTCACTTAGTTTTCCAGACTCATACATGTCTATAAGAGCACTCCCTACAACCACATCCTTCTTTTGGTCCCCTCGAGATGCTAATAGGGCAGCTCACTCTTTAGCAAAATGGTGTCTAAGATCTAAAGTTATTGGCTATTTTGATCTCTGTAATTGCCCTCCCTGTTTTGTTGATGTTATCAGGGAAGAGGCTGGCTCTGTTGTTCTTGTTTGATTTTCTTTGCTGCTGTTGGAATAAATTTTTTCAATTCCTAAAAAAAAAAAAAAAACCACATTTTAGTTAAACCCAGGTTTCAAGATGCAGCAATGGGTTTGTTTTCCCCACTCTATTGCCACAGATGCTCAAAATGTTGAACCTGAGCTCACCCCTTTTGGCGTGTTATGTTGTGGTTAATTGTTCTAATCACAAGGGAAAATTATTGGATGCTCAGGGATTATAGCAACGTAATTCTCTATCATCTTACTTGAATTGTAGATTTCATCATAAATTTAATTAGTATAATTTACTGATGGTTTTTAGACCCCTTAAAACACAATTGGATTAACCTAGTTAATTAGCCAACTTGTTACTTAGTCCAATTAAACAAGTCTAGGTTATCACAATAATAAAGATCAAATCATGCAAAGCAGCGGAAAATAAATAACACACGATATGATCACCCAGGAAACCAAACCGGTAAAAACCTGGGGAGGATTTGACCTAGCTATCCTCAAGGTAAACTTGAATCCACTATCAGAAAGAATCGAAGTTCATATAAAAGGACTTACAAGCACCCCCGCTCGACTTCCTAATGCTACCAACCAGTAGAACTTACTGATACGACCACGTGCAAGCTTCGAATCCACAGACTCCTTCTTTCTTTGGATTCCCACCAGCTACAAGCATCCCCGCTTGTGTATTCTTTAAGCTTTAATGGCAGCAACTGTTTTGATCATCAAGGTGTAGAGAATATCTCCTCCTTGAAAACCCTAAGTTTGTGTAAATGAAAGCTCCTCTAGATCTCACAAGAGATTTACACAAACCGCAATATGAGCAACACTAAAACGTGGCTAGGGTTTGCCTTTTATACTTAGGACAAATAAGAAACCCTAAAAACGTTTTAAAACAACTAGGGCTGAGTTGGAAAATTCTGCAGAAAAGCAATCTGCCCGACGTTCGATCGGTCTAGCCTAAGCTTCGATTGATCGAGCCAGGCCGAAAGCCACATTGCTTTCTGCTTTACACTCGATTCCAACTTTACATTGACATACAACTTTGAGCTAGCTTTAAACACTTCTAAACACACTGTTTTGATCATGGTTTGCCAACAATACAAATTATAGTTCTAAATACATAAAATCCTACACTTTAGAACCTAACATTTACTATTATATAAGAGGAGAGTGAATAATTAATCATTCACAATTTAGTATTAATTAAAATGCATTTTTTTATTATTAAAATTGGAATTATTATCTTCACAGCAAAAGTTTTGGAATAATATAAACCTATTTGTTTTGCCTTCTTATTATATAAGAGGAGAATAAATAATTATCAATATCGATAAACTAGTCAAGATTAATTCAAACTGCACACACATACACATGCACACATACATGATAACTAAATTATGGTATTGATAAACTAGTCAAGATAAACTCAAAACACATTCGTGCGCGCACACACACAAGTCATAACCCATAAATATATTATATATCAAATTATCAAATTATTTTTATATAGAATTTATTATCTACATAAATTTCACCAAGTATACAAAGGTTAAATGATAAAATACAAATTATTTTATACAAAAACTCTTATAAAATAACCTTAAATGTTTACTAATCAAACTAGTTAAATGATAAGAAAAATCAATAAAAACAAAAGTAATAACGTTGACAACTTTGAATTTTCCAGCCCTCACATCTTGATGATTGTTTACAACGAGGCCAGTGATTCCAAATTTCCCATCGATGCACTACTATATAATTTAAAAAGGTAATTTATGTGCAGGTTTAGCAATATTTATGTTAGTGAATCGATCTGAACCATTGGCCTACACTTTAACAATCATCAGCCTCAGTTTTTAGAATAGGAAAATAAAAAGTAGTCATACTTGCATTCTTTGGTCTCCACAAGCACTCAAATATTGCTGACATAAATATTGCTGATGGTGGGGTCTAGGCCAATGGTTCAGATCGATTCACTAACATAAATATTGTTATATTATGTACAATTCAAGCACTAACATAAATTATGTAAGCAATATTTATGTTAGTCATACTTGCGTACTTTCTTTGGTTTCCACAAGCATGGTTTTAAAAACCGGTACGGTCAAAGAACCGGAATAGAGAGTGATTCTCGGTTTTATGGTTGGATCGGAATCAGACCGATAATCGAACCGATAATGTCATAAATAATTAATTAATAATTATAAAATATAAATAAATAAATAAATAATTTTATAACTAATATTTTAACTAAAAAATTAAATTAAATAACAGTAAAACATTAAACCTTAACTTTAATTTATAAGAAATGATATGTCTACAATATTTTTATAATATTTTTATAATAAATTTTAATTGGCAAATTGTTACTAGTTGTTATTATCAAAAAAGTAATTTTAGTATTAAGTTCAAATTTGAATCAATAACAATTAACCACCTATAATTTATTGTAAAAATATTATAAATATAACATCTCTTTTTATTTATATATTAGACAACCAAACTCAAGCTCACTACAAAAATTATTTTAGTTATTCTTTCATTTTTCAAATATCAAAAAGTCACCAATGAGTGACAATATCATTGCCCATTTCTTTTCCACCACATATCCTACCTTTAGTGCTTTACACGTTGATACTCCACCCACCACATATTTTGAAACCTTATATCCCCACCTTGGTTAACTAAAAGATCTGTACTAGTTTCTTCTCTTACCTTTTTCTAATTTCTCATCTCTTTGCCTTCAATACTCTCTCTCGGTCAATATATGTGCATCAGTGCATGTGCAAGTCTCCAAGAGCAGCAGCAAGATTTTTCTCATGCTTTTTACTCAGCCAAAAAAAAAAAAAAAAATACAAGAGCAGCAAGAAAAGCTCTTAAACTGAAGCGGACAGACTGTACCTGCGTGGCTGCATCTCTTTGGTTTGGGTTTCCTCAGTTCTTTTCAACTGTGTCCAGTCATAAATAGTAAATCTAATATTTTTGGTGTCAATGTGGGCATCTGAGGCTTCACAGCTTTAGACTTAACAACATTTTCAAAGCCAAAACCTCTCTTCTTCTTAAATCTGAAACAAAATCTCTTATTTATTTTTATTTTTTTGGTCAGAAACACAGTGGCTGAAGTGTTAGTGAACAAGCTTAAAACCGGTTTAACCGTACCGATTTTCGGTTTTTTGGTTAAAGCAGCGGTTTTTCTGTTTTTTCTTTCATTTTTGGTTTTTAATCATAACCGGACCGGATTAAGGTCCGGTTTCCGGTTTTTAAAACACTGTCCCCAAGCACTCAAATGGATCATTAAATCTGGGAATGATAGAGAAGGAATATCACAGGAAACACATTCTCTAATTAATTACTTGTACATGATATAACAAGTCAAGCACCCAAGAAATCATTATTGCTTACATGATTACATCCAAAGCATGTAAAGTACACTATATGTGTCCACATTAAACATAATTTCGCTATATATTATATTAAGTTCAACAACTATAATCAACTACTTCCACAAAGCGAATGACCAGCAGCAACTCAAGGTAGTCTTTTTCCCGGTTTTTGAAACGGTCTGCAGAACTGACTCAGGCTGCACATTGCCTTTCACTGTCACCTTCTGCTCCTTCAAATCAATATCATATGATTCTACACCTGAAGTTGACAAGAATGGACACCAATTATAACCACCATGCTTTTTAAGCCTAAATCTCTCACCTAAATTTCTAATCAGTATAGTTGTGCACATTTCCAGCCATATGAAAAGAGTTTTTTCGAGTTTTTGGCCAAAGATAATTCTTTATTTGAATATATCAATTACATTAAACCAAGTGCTGGACAGAAAGACTTGTTTTAACTACTACACATGTCCAAAACACTTTGTAGGAGAAACTGATAAACTTTCAAACTTCATCAGTTGAAAGCACAAATTATTATTACAAAATTGGACAAAAGAGCTGTTAGTATAGATTTAAATTTTCACTCTGGTGAACTACAACAGAGCTGTCAAGACATAATAACCTTAAATTAATTAACTTAATTTCATTGTTAGTGATGTAAGATTCCAGAAGTTCAATGTCAAAAGATCACAACAACATAATTTAGACTTCACAGAATAGGAAACTGCGCTATCAAACCAAGACAAGCGCACATAGAAAGAAGAAAATACAGAAACTCAATTTTTGGGATATGACCTAGACTATTTGCACTCAGAGGCAGAACATTAACAAATTAGCAAAGCTCCTAACAACCATTTGGCCTGAAAAAATTATAGTTGCATATTTTTATAAATGAATAACAGATACTTGAAAGAAAATTTAGAGAGAGAGAGAGAGAGAGAGAGAGAGAGAGAGAGAGGAGACATTATAAGTTATTTTTTCTGATAGATAAGTGCCATTAGAGGTGTGCAAGTAAAACAACAGAAATAATTTAAACTGTCAGGGCAGCAACAAACCTTCCATTTTGCCCAGAACCCTTTTCACAGCCCCAACACAGCCTTCACAGGACATACCAACCTTGAGGACAACAGTCTGCACCAAGACCAGATAGAGTTTCAGGTTAAAAACAATGAAAGAAAAGGTCAAGGAAAACATTCACAAAGAACAGCATTAAACTTTACTCCACCATAGGAAGATTAGTATGATGCCAAAATGACATTAATCACATAAATATTTGAGAGAGATAGATGCAACAGTATTAAGTGTAAAGCTGAATATTAAGATAGAAGAAAATGCATCAAGCTCTGAGGTGTAAACCTCAAAATTTGAGCACATCTGAGGTCTCAAGCCTTAAGACCCTGAAGTGTCAGTCCACTATGATCTATCATTTATTTATTTATTTATTTTTTTCAGAAGCTTAGTGAAAATTACAGACTACAAATCTATATCTATATATTACTAAATGCTGAAATGTGACATTTGAGGTCTCAAGCCTTAAGACCCTGAAGTGTCAGTCCATATGATCTATCAAAATATATATATATATATATATATTTTTTTTTTTCCAGAAGCTTAGTGAAAATTACATACTACAAATCTATATCTATATATTACTAAATGCTGAAGCATGACATTTATTATTGCTGAGCTCCTATTACGTCTCCTCATCGTTACGTCATTCGCTACATAATTATTATTTATTATTTATTCCTATTTTTTTTACCAAAATATATATATATATATATATATATAAATAGATTATTGACTTTACATATTCATCTTTGTTGGTTTTAATATCTATATATATTTCTTTTTTATTTACAATTTTCCTATAATTTTTTTTACATTCACTTATTTTTTAAATATTTACACTTTCTTCAATCTTTCTTCTTTCCTTACCATTTTATCTCCCCACTACCCTCTACTTCAATATTGCTATTCATTTATCCCTTCATCTTCCTTTATTTGTCTCTTCTTATCCATTCCCTCTTACTATAAATTTGTCACACTTTTTCATTCTTTGCATAATTTTTTCTCACAAAAAGGTTTTCTCTCTCTCTCTCTCAATGTTTTGGTGGATTTTTATTTTTTATTGCATCTCTGTTTTAGGTTGATAAATTTTTGTGTTTTTAAGAACTCTAATTTAGGTTAATACGATTTAGTTTTGTGTTTTAAGTTATTATTATTATTATTTTACTCTTTGATTGTTAAATTTTAGCCAATTACATTATAAAAAATTAAAGATAGGAGATAAAAATAAAATAATATTCCATTACATAGCATAATTTGGATAATTTAGTGTTTATTGTTACATCTTTTAATTTTTCTTATTTGTTTTCTTCTCTTCTATTTTACTCAATATCGAAATTCAACCACATCCTTATTATCATTAAATTATTTATATTTTCTCTCTATTTTTGTTTTAAAAAAAATACAAAATGTAATATTTTACTTAAATTCAAATAAAAGAAAATTGTGCTCATCAAATTGTACTAATTTTTTTTTAACATTTACACTTTCTCCAACCTTTCTCCTTCTCTTTACCTTTTCATCTCCCCAAACATTCTACCTTGATATCACTCTTCCTCTTTCCTTTTATCTTCCTTTATCTTGTTTCTTTTTATTATCGTCTTCTTAGTATAAATTCGTCATTCTCTCTTCCATTCTTTACATAATTTTTTCTCACAAAAAAGTGGTTATTTCCCACTCTTTCTCCCTCAATTTTTTGGTGGATTTTTATTTTTATTTTTCTTGCATCTCTATTTTAGCTTGATAAAGTTTTGTATTCTTTAGAACTCTATTTTGGTTGATGGGATTTGGTTTTGTGTTTTAACTTTTTTATGACTTTGATTGTTAAATATCATCATATTGCATTATAAATAATTAAAAATAGTATATAAGAATGTACTATTATTATATTACATAGAATTATTTGGTTAAGTTAGTGTTTATTGTTATGTATTTTATTTTTATTTTTTCTCATATCATTTTATTTAACATTTAAATTCAGCCACATCCCCCATATATATCATTAAATTATTTATATTTCCACTCATTTTTTTATTTAAAAAAATTGAAATATAATATTTTGCCTAAATTAAATAAATAAAATTGTCCACATTAAGTGGAGTAATGCTAGGGAAACACTCATTCTCATAGCCAATGCATCAAAAGAAGAATGAAATATAAAACAAATCAACTTAGAAACACTAAATTAAAAGAAAAAACTAATAATGCATATTTAATGTCATAGAATCATCGTCAAATTTTGGAAAATGATAGGTTGCCAATGGAGAGAGAGAGAGAGAGAGAGAGAGAGAGAGAGAGAGAGAGAGAGAGAGAGAGAGAGAGAGAGAGAGAGGTGGTATAGAAAAAAACCAATACAAAGTAATAAAGAGTAGATAAAGAAAAAAAAAACCAAACGTCAATTAGTAGTTGTTGATTGGAAAACAAAGAGGTTGTAAGGAGAAGTAAAAAATAAAATAGAGATTATTGTGTGGAGAACATTAAAAACTTTATAGTGTAGTAACATAAACCGTTAAATTCACTTAAAAAATTAAATCAACAATCAACAATTAAATACAATCATGGTACTAAATTTAAATTTAAAACTAATCAAACTCTAAATATGGAAACCATATTAATCATAACTAAAAAAGAGATGTTCTCTGATAGTAGTAAAAATTGCATAAGAAAGTTAGAAAATTTAAAAATCCATTTTTTGACATTTCATTTAACCTTATTTATATAATATATATATATATATATATATAAATTTTCATACACTATTACTTTCGAAAATCTAATGAACAATGTTACCTCTCATTTATCGTCTTTGTTATGAAAATCATCAGTTAGTAAATATATGATAATGGTCAGCCCGTGATGTTAAGTTGACGGACAGGCGTTGTTTGGGTGGTCCCACAATGGAGTTTCCCGGGGAGGTGGTCCCGATAGCAAGGATACTAGTGGTTAGTAATAATTCCACCAGTAATCATTAATTGCTTAGAAAGAGAATAAATACATTTATCAGCTCATCATCTGTTTGCTTGTTCACACTTTGGTTAGGCACACACTAATTTGAAACATGGACTATGATGATATAGATTATGATGAAGGTTATAGCATGAAAGATATAGATGATAATTGGTCAAATAGTAATATGGATTATGAAACAGATTCTGATTCTGACAGTGATATTGATGATTATTATTATAATAGCAACACTAATAATTGGAGTACTTTAACAGGAGATAAAATCAACCGACAGACTAATAAACACAACAATAGTTTTATAGACAGAATTAATAGAAAATTAGAATCTTTGGAAAATATTGACAGATCTGCTATATATACTAAAGTTGAAAAGAAAGCTTTAAATTCAACTTTAGAAAAAGAAAAAGAATTTGAACCCCATCATAGATCACCTTTAGCAAAAACTATGACAGATAATTGGCATAATAGACAAAAGGATAATTTGACAAGTACCGACATATCAATGAATATGATAGACAGCGAAAAAGATGGTTCAATAGATAATGATAATAATAGTTTAACAAATTCAAAAGTAACTGACAGAGCTATATCTATAACTTATAAAGACAAAGAAAAGGATGAACTAAAGAGAGAAACTAGTCTTATAGGAATTATGCATGAAGAAAAGAAAAAACAAAATATTAATAATATTAAAGATAAAGAAATAATAAAAAAAGGAATGGTAAAAGAGATGAAAGAAATGTTTGAAAGAAAGGATAGTGATAGTGTAGTAAAAGTAAAAGTGGAAAAAGTGGTAATAGTCAACAAAAAAGACAAGAAGTGTAATAGTTTAAAAGAGAAAATTGATGAAAGACTAAAATTAATTGAAAGATCTATAATAGATACCCAAAATGATAGTTTGACAGAATTAACTAAAAAAATGAAAATTTTAAATACACCTTTAGAAATAGACAGAAAAAGAGACAGCAATTTCAAATACTATTGCGTTATCAGATAATGAGAAAACTGACAGACATGTTAGTAATACTATTTGTCATAAATATGGGCATACTAAAAAACAATGTGACAGACATAATAAAATTGTTAAACAAATAAGTAAATTAGAATTTGAGAAAGATATGATAAATGAATTAATGGAAATATTTCATGTTAAGCAAAAAGAGATAGATCAAGTAATGAAAAAGGAGGAAATAAAATCAACCAACCCACTTAAAATTAATAAAAGAAAAAGAAAGCAAAAAGACATAATAATGAAACTAATAGAAAATCTACCGCATCACCAAAAAGATAAAATAGAGTATTTGTTAAAATTGAAAGACTATAGAAATACCTATTGCTTGTATTAGGTGTAGGAAATATGGACACCATGTTACAGAATGTCGAAAGAAAGAAAAGACAAAAATAAAACAAGATAGAGTAGATATAAAACTAGTAACTCTACAGGATTTAATGACAGAAGCAAAAATGGTAAAACAAGAAATTAAAGATATTAAAGAGGATAACTCCACATATATAAATGAACAAAATATTGTAGAATTGATAAATTTAAAAGAACTTTCTACACCCATGATAGACCTCTCTTCTTTAGAAGATGATATTTTAGATAATGACAACAATAAACAAAAAATTTTGAGCTTGATTGACAGAGTAATTTTCCAAAAATGGCATACAGAAATCACCCTGATAATTAATAAAGAGTTCTCTTTAACGGAGATTGCTTTGATAGACTCACGAGCTGACATGAACTGTATACAAGAAGGATTAATACCTTTAAAGTATTATGAAAAATCATCTGAAAGATTAACTCAAGCTAATGGCAAAAAGCTGATAATTAATTATAAAATACCTAGTGTTCACATATGTAATGACGGAGTTTTTTTTGAAACAGTTTTTGTTTAATTAAAGACCTTTCTTCTAAAATCATTCTAGGAAATCCTTTTATGACTTTACTTTACCCCTTTTTAACGACAGAAGAAGGTATTAAAACTACTGTGCTAGGGAAAGATATACTTTTTAAATTTATTTTACCACCAATTCCAAAAGATATTTATTCACTTAATACCATAGTAAAAGAAATGGACAAAGAAAGAATTGATAGAAAGAATAGACATTTGGAATCTTTGAAGTCAGAAATAATATACAAAAGAATAGCTGATCAATTAACAGACCCAATACTAAATAATAAAATAAAATTATTCAAACAACAGATTGAGACAAAGATTTGTTCCAATCTCCGTACTGCTTTTTGGCACAGGCATCGACATATAGTACAGTTACCTTATGAAAAAGATTTTAATGAAAAACAGATACCTACTAAAGCTAGGCCAATACAAATGTCTAATGAATTATTAGAACATTGTAAGAAAGAAATTGAAGATCTTTTAACTAAAGGATTAATCAGAAAGAGCAAGTCTCCTTGGAGTTGTGCTGCTTTTTATGTTAATAAATAGGCTGAATTGGTGCGAGGAGTTCCAAGATTAGTTATAAACTATAAACCTTTAAATAAAGCATTACAGTGGATAAGATATCCTATTCCCAATAAGAAAGATCTTCTTGACAGACTTCATGAAGCAACCATATTTTCTAAATTTGATATGAAAGTGGATTTTGGCAGATACAGATAGATACAAAATTGCTTTTACAGTTCCTTTCAGTCATTATGAATGGAATGTTATGCCTTTTGGTTTGAAGAATGCACCTAGTGAATTTCAAAATATAATGAATGACATATTTACACCTTTCACAGATTTTTCCATTGTTTATATAGATGATATCCTAATCTTTTCTAAATCAATAGATGACCATTGGAAACATTTAAATATATTTCTCAAAGTAATCAAACAAAATGGTTTAGTTGTTTCAGCCTCTAAAATAAGTTTATTTCAAGATAAAATTCGATTTTTAGGCCATAATATTTATAAGGGAACTTTAAGCCCTATTGACAGAGCTATTCAATTTGCAGATAAATTCCCAGACGAAATTAAAGATAAAAATCAATTACAGAGATTTCTTGGCAGTTTAAATTATGTTTCAGATTATTTTCAGGGATTAAGAAAAATATGCAGACCCTTGTATAAAAGATTAGAAAAGAATCCTCCACCTTGGACAGATAGACATACTATGATAGTTAGACAGATTAAAAAATATGTTAAGCAACTTCCTTGTATTGTTATCCCCTCTCCTGATACTTTCAAAATTGTTGAGACAGATGCTTCTGACATAGGTTATGGTGGAATTCTAAAACAAGTAGCAAAAAATGATGCTAAAGAACAAATTGTTAGATTTCATTCTGGCTCTTGGTCAGCTACCCAGCAAAATTATAGCACTATTAAGAAAGAGATTTTATCTATCATACTATGAATTTCAAAATTCTAAAATGATCTTTTTAATCAAAAGTTTTTAATCAGAGTTGATTGTAAAAGTGCTAAAGAAGTTTTACAAAAAGATGTTCAAAATCTTGTTTCCAAATAGAGTTTTGCTTGATGGCAGGCTATTTTAAGTGTTTTTGACTTTGATATTGAATATATTAAAGGGGAAACTAATTTGATTCCTGATTTTCTAACCCGTGAATTTCTACAGGGAAGATGAGTTCCCCTGCAGATAAGAGCAAATCCCCAAAACACAGAACCAGACAATCTTATGCTGCTCCCCCGATCCCTCCTTCCCCTAGCAGATTCCTCCCTTTCCCTCTTTCACTTCACCCACTTTCTCTTCAAATAAATCTCAAGAAAGAATCCCATTAACCTGTAGTCCAAACCCTTTCCAACCACTCTCCCCAAGCCCCATTCCAACATCCAAACAGACTTATGCCCTATCCTCAACCTCCTCAACCCCTCCTTTAAAGAAACCATTTAATGTAGTTGCATCTTCTTTTCCTCCTTTGGCCTCTCCCTCAAACCAACCAAAATATAGATCCTCTACCTTTCAGGAAACCCAAACCCGAACCCCAAAAGAAGATCACAGCATTGAACTCCCAAAAGACTCTTGGAATTTTATTTTATGGATTGAACCAGAATACCAGCATATAACAGACACCCCCTCCCTAGTCAGACAGCTCATACCCCCAGGATGGGAACATCCGAAGACAAAAACTTTTAAGACCCAGACATTTTATGAGCATATTTTAGTAGATACAAACTCAATATTAGTAACACATATGCCTTTTTCCCAGGAACCAAACAGAGTTGGTTACTCTAAAGTTGTTATTAAACAGATTCTTACTCCTTCCCAGTGGAAAGCACAACCCTGGATCACTAGGAACTTTTCTGTACTTTTTGAGCCTCAGTTTTACAATTATTATGACTATATGGAAGCTTGGGACAGATTCCTTTTATTCTAAAATAATATTAACATGCATACTTGGGTTTTCCAGTTTGATATGTACAGAAAGAAAAATATGATGATTCCAAGATGGTTCATTGACTAGTGGAATTCCTATGGTCCTGAAGCTATGATTCTCCCCCCTAATCTTTTAAAAGTTTATGAAACTTTCAAGAAAGAACCAAACATACCGCATCTTAGGGATTTCCCACATCTTTTACAGTTCTTTTACAGGTTTCCAGATCTCCCATGGATCATTAGATGGGAATATAAGATAGAAAAACATCCATAGTATCCTTTTCCTATGCTCGCCAGAAAATTTAAATTAAAATGGTGGAATAAGTTTAATTTTGATCATATTTGCCAAGAATTACAGAAAAAGACCTCTTCCTCCCAGACAGAAACTTCTAATTTCTTTTTGGAAAAGAGTTAAGTTCAGTGCTAGCTTGCCTCTGTTTCAGACAGAAGACAGCTTAAAAAGCAACTGCTTGAAGCTGCATCACAAATATCAAACGATGAAGATGACACAGTAATGAAATCCTCCTCTCCAAACTACAGAACTCATCCAGAAGCATTCCAAGATTCCTAAGACCCCTATGACATGTGACAGATAAGACAAAAGAAGACAAAAGACCAAAAGATAAAATGACAAAATGCAGACAGATCCAGAAAGATATTTTGACAGAATATTATTTGCACGCAGATTCTCACAGATAGAAAACTACTGTTTACTAGCATGCGTACCCGGACAGACTCAGACTACCAGATAGACTACTGTTCAAGACTCTATCGACATATTAACTTGAGTTCACTTTAATTAACTCAGGTTACTTTTGAAGACTTACCATGGTTCACTTTATCTATAAAAGGACAGACTCCAAAGACAGAAGTTAGGTCCATTTCTAAGGTCCAATCTTTAGGTCCAGTTTCAAGGTCTCAATTTTAAGGTTCAAAGCATAGATAGCTCTCCCTCTCCCTCAGAAAGACTTTTGTAATCCTTCCTCTCTTGTAATCCTGTAACCCTTCCCTTCTAGACAGATATAATCTTGTAACCCTTTACAGATTTTACTTTGTAATCTTGTAACTCTTCAGACAGTGTTTATTTTCAAAGCTTGTAAGAAAGACAGAAGTTTTATTCAAGTAAGATTTTACTAGTTTCTATTTTTATATTTCATACTCTGTTTTAATTTATTTTGACTATATATTTTGCTATCTTCTTCTTTATCATCTATTTTATCATTGTTTATGCTTCCATATTACTGCTGTGCTCTCTCCTGGGTAATAAAATGGTTTATGGAACAGAATTTGGGGGTTTTATCGATTTAATTGGAGTGAAATATATCCATTAGATTTTGAAAGTGTCTGGTCGTAGTTTTGACTCAAGAGTCAAGACAATTAGCTACTTTGGCAGCTAGCTTCTAACGTTTCGCAGTATAGCCTCTTTCGTTTGTATGTAATTATGTATACGCCTTTGTTTATTTTTTGGTTTTTATTTATTTATTTATTTTTGAGAAGGATAATCAAATAAATTTTCTATGTTTCTAGTTGATCAGCATGTAACATTTTTTAATGATTTGTAAAAAGTATTGGAAAATTCCGACCCGATGTAATTGATTTTATTTATAAAAAAAAACAAGCACAAACTAGTAAACATGTATGGTTAAGTTTATTTTCTAGATCCAAAAAAAGAGAGTTTATTTTCTAATTTATAATAGTATTTTTCAAGCTAAATAAACCGCAAAATAAACTAAACACACATGTTATACATGTTAACGGTAGGAACACATGAATTAGAGTATGAGGTTTGTCATATTATACATCCTCTGAAAATTCTTTCATTTAATCTTTTAATTAGTGTCATGTGTCACTTTTTTTAAAAAAGAGAAATATATACTAATATTCATTTAACTTTTCATTTAAGAAAATGTTTGAATGAATTGATTTATTTAACCTAGTAGATGTCCTGTGAAATCAATGTGCAGGACATCTTAAAGGTACAACTAGAAGTTTCACAATTCACATACATAGAGTCCGTTTGAGAATAGCTTATTTAGTTGAAATTGAAAATTTTTTGCTGAGAGTACTGTAAATAAGACTAAAAGGTAGCTGAAATAGTACAATGAGACCTATAAATAATACAAAAAAGTGCAATGAGGTCTATGAATAGTACTTAAAATAACCTGAATAGTAGTAAAAATAAGCTAAATAGTAAAAAAAAGTTGGCCTTTTAAGCTAATGGCAAACACAACCATAGACTCAACAATTTAGGCTCATAGTGCATTTATATTTGTTTATGCACAACAGTTTAAAGTCTCAATTTTTGTTTATGCACAATTATATTTTTTTTGTCAATTTTAAACAAATAAATAAATATAGCCCATATAATCAGTTTTCAAAACAAAAAAGCTAATCCAAAATACGCATTAAAAAAAGTATATAAATGCCTGAATAGTGGGGTGACTGGCTGTCAGTGACTCAGTCCTAATGGTAGAGGGGGGTGGCTGGCTGGCTGTCAGTCCTAATGGTAGAAGGTGACTGGTCGTCATAATGGTAGAGGGGTGTTGTTTGGCTGGCCTAAGGATAGAGGGTGGTTGCATCACTTTGGCTAATTAATTCCATGCATACTCTTTCAACTTTATTTGTCCAAACTCTTTAATACCCATTTCAGTCAGTGACATGCTCTTACTCCTCACCATCTTCTCCTACATATACCATGTCCAAACTACCACCAAGCCACACATTCTTTCACACCCATCATCTCCAAATTTAGCTCAAAACTATCTGAGTTGTTATTCAAGATTCACTTGTTCATGAGCTCATACAGACTTTTTTGAACTTCTTCACACACTATTTTTAATACTCTTTTGAATTTCTATGGCAACTTAAGTTTTGTAGTGCATTAAAGTAAGGAAGTGCTAAGTATAGTATTACACAAACACTAGGGAATAGTCAGGTGCTCAAAAAGTTAAAAAAGGGAGTATTGTATTACATTATGGCAGCTGCTTTGGCTGGAGATGAACTTGTAAGGTCCATGAGCAGCAAGAGGATGAGTTTCCGGTCATCCAGCAGCAAGAGAAGCTGGGCCTCATCGAGCTTGCGTGAGGCTTGGACAGGACAAACTGATGTGTTTCAGAAGAGTGGGAGGGAAGATGATGAAGAGGAGCTGATGTGGGCGGCATTAGAGCGGCTTCCAACGTATGATAGGTTGAGGAAAGGAATGCTGAAGCAGGTTTTGGATAATGGGAGAGTTGGTTATCAAGAGGTTGATGTTACCAATCTTGGAGTGCAGGACAAGAAGCATCTCATCGAGAGTATTCTTAAGGTTGTTGAAGAAGATAATGAGAAGCTGCTTCGTAGACTAAGGGCCAGGACTGATAGGTAGACCCTTTTCTAAGAGTAGGGTATAGTTTTGGTTACATAATGTTTTAGTATGTGCCTTCTCTTCTTCTTCTTCTTTTAATTGGTTGAATCGAAGTTCTATTATTAATTTTGATTTTAAGCTTCTAATGATCTTTAATCATTTGCTTTTAGGGTGGGAATTGACATTCCAAAGATTGAAGTCAGGTTTGAGAATTTATCAATCGAAGGAGATGCATATGTTGGAGCCAGGGCACTCCCAACTCTGCTGAACTCATACTTGAATTCAATTGAGGTGTTTTTGTCTCCTATAGTTTGGTATTTTTTTAGTCAAACG
The DNA here is from genome assembly GCF_932294415.1 of Quercus robur. Taxonomy (NCBI): domain Eukaryota; kingdom Viridiplantae; phylum Streptophyta; class Magnoliopsida; order Fagales; family Fagaceae; genus Quercus; species Quercus robur. The sequence continues at coordinate 50,307,788 of NC_065537.1, read as the reverse complement.
GGGATTACACAACAAAGTTTTATATTTTCCATGATCCAATTTTGCTTCTTCTCCCGTCTCTATATAATTTTTATCTTGGAAGATTATGGAATGTTGTAGGGTAGTCAACGTTTTAAAGGCTCTAGTATATATTTCTTGAAATTTGAGAAGAAATACTACTTCTCTCTCTCTCTCTCTCTACCTTACTTTTACATGGGAATTAATTTCTAAGACTGATTTCATATCCAAAATTACAAAACATATATCTGTTTTTTCTTTTTCAAATTTTGAGTATATCCGAATGAAAATTCAAGTTGATTTTGTTTTTGAAATTTTCATGTACAAATTGACGGTGAGAGTTTGAGATTGTGACATATGAATCAAACAATATCTGTAATAAATTCAGTTCAGTTGTCAATGCATCAAAGAGAAGGTATTTTTTGTTTTTGTTTTTTTTGATCAGAAACTTGGATAACTTTCATTGGACCGAAACTTGATACAAATTTGATACATCTTTGAGCACTTGGTCAACTAAAATGGGTGGAGTATCTTCCACCCATATTTTATAATCCTCTACTGATTTGGCCATTCTAGCCATCATGTGAGCTGCAACATTTCCTTTCCTATTCACGTGTGCTGCAGACCAGACCTTAAAACAGCTAAGGTTTAGTAAGGACCCTTCAATCACTTTCTGGATGGACCACGGACATGTCACAGGATTTTGCAAGGCCGAGATTACCACTTGGGCGTCACTTTCAACCATAATCTCCCTCAATCCCAGGCTAGCTGAATGCCTTCCTGCACCGCCAAGGCCTCTGTTTCCAATGCCTTCAACGGCAGCCCAACCCGTTTGCTCATAGCTCCCATCAACAGTCCCCTATCATTCCTTATAACCACCCCCACCCCGCAACATTCAGCCTCCTTAAAAACTGCCCCATCCACATTTATTTTATACCAACCGCATCTAGGAGGAGACCATTGGGAATTGGTGGATTTAGGAAGTTTACCACTGCTGTGAAGTTCCTGCCTAACTTCCTTCCTATTCTCAGCTATTTCTTTAGCGATTCTACCTGCATCCTTGTGCTTCCCCCTGTGCCTAACAGCATTTCTGTGGTTCCAAATACTCCATGCCGTGACTGCAAAAAGGTCCCAATCAGTGTTAGGTTTCCTTTCCCTCACTTCCCATATTATTTCAAGGAACTCCTGTGGCTGGTTGAGCACTGCTGGTAGCTTTAGTCTTGAATCAACCCAAACCTCAGCGGCAAGTTTGCACCCCCACAAAGTATGCCCTGAAGATTCACTCATCCCACATAGGTCATAGTGATCCTCAATATTAATTCCCCTGGCTCTCAGTTGTTGCTTTGTCGGGAGGATGTTCTTGCAAGCTCTCCATATGAATTGTTTAATTTTGTTGGGGCACTTTAGGTTCCAAATTAGCTTCCAAAGGGTTCTCATCCTTGAGTTATCCGAGGCACCACCTGCATCCACCTTATGACTCTGTTCCTTCAAGCATTTTTGGGCAACCTTGTACGCACTCTTCACTGAAAATCTCCCATTGGTACTCCACGCCCATATTAATGAGTTGTTTAGGAACCGTGGGCTGATGGATATCCCAAGTATTGTCTCTGCTTCATGTGGGAGGAAAGAGCTTCTTACTTTGTCAACATCCCATGACCTTGACTCTCGATCCAGCAGCCAAGAGACTTTGTTTGATTCTACTGGGATACACGGGCTGACCACCTCAAAGGAATCTGGAGTAGGCAACCACCTATCGTTCCAAATATCAATTTGTTCTCCATTACCAACCACCCACCTAGACCCTGAAACCACTACGTCCTTGGCACCCATAATGCTACGCCAAGTATATGAGGGCCTCCGACCTAACATAGCCTCTTTAAAAGGCCTATCCGCGAAGTACCTTGCCTTGAATACCCTGTGCACAAGGGAAGTAGGATTTTGCTGAATTCTCCAACCTTATTTAGTTTCTGTCCAGACTTGGCTTCGTAGTCCTCTAGTACTTGAAGGATTCTTCTACTCTCTTCCACCGATGCTCTACAGAAAACAATACTGTCATCTGCGAAGAAAAGGTGGGAGATCCGAGGCGCCCCCCTACTAATTGAAATACCCCGTATCTTTCCTTGTTCTTCCTCCTTTCTCAACATGGCAGAAAGTCCCTCAGCACACAATAAGAACAAATAAGGAGATATTGGGTCTCCTTGTCTAAGCCCCCGTGTTGGAACGATGTTGCCTTTCGCCTCCCCATTAATTAACACATAATAGGAGATTGTACTAATACACATCATCACTAGTGAAATCCATCTCTCGTTAAACCCCAATCTTTGCTTAATAACTTCCAAGTACCGTCATTCCACCCTATTGTATGCTTTGCTCAAATAAAGCTTTAGAGCTATCAAAGCCTCCTTGCCTTTTCTTCTCCCATTAATACAATGCATTGTTTCAAAAGCCACAAGCACATTGTCAGTTATTTGCCTCCCTGGAACAAAAGCACTTTGACATTCATTTAACACTTCTGCAAGAATTCTCTTCAATCGGTTAGCGAGCACTTTGGACATAATCTTGTAGCTCACATTGCACAAACTAATAGGACGGAATTCGGTAAGTTTTTGGGGGGACTTGACTTTTGGAATGAGACAAATAAAGGTTTCATTAAGTCCAATTGGCATCACACCAGAATTAAGGTATTTAATTGTTGTTGTCAATACGTGTTCAATTTATTTTACAGCTTGGTATATGTACTGACAATGGTTTGGTTTTTAATTTGCTGTGATAAATAGGCGGTTCTTGGGTTAATCAAGCTTTTGCCATCGAAGAAAAAGGTTGTCAAGATTCTACGTGACGTGAGTGGAATAGTGAAGCCATCAAGGTATTGAATTATTGCAAAACTTACTATGTAGTTTGTGTCCCCTGACTTATTGTTGAAACTTCAAACAATATGTTGTAGAAAAACCGTTTAATGAATTAGAATTATCCATATAGTTTTTCTTCTCCTGTGCATTGTCAAGGCTATTTTATTGGGCTTTTGAATTTCTTGTATGTACTTTGTTGATTAATTTGGTGGTTTTTCTCCAGAATGACACTGCTTCTGGGACCTCCAGGATCAGGGAAAACAACATTGCTGCAGGCACTTGCTGGGAAGAGGGACAAGGATCTCAGGGTGTGTCATTTTCTCGTCCCTATAACTAGGACAATGTCTGCCAATCATTTTAAGATCTTGCATTATTCAAACTATAATATAATCTTTTTTTTTTTTTTTTTTTTTTTGGTTTCCTATTTGGATAGAGCAATGAGCAGGTATTGCTGGAAATTTTAGTATATAAAAAGTTCATGAAGTCTGGTTTGCTAATTCGTTACGTCAGTTTTCTTAGACACATTCCTCAAATTGTTTCTTAATTTATGAAAAATTTTAGTTTTGCAAGCTATTTCACAATAAATTCCAAAAGTAATTGTTGAATTCTGAGTACTTCTAGTAATGATTACTCTTATATTATGAAGTCCAAACTTCGTCATTAACAACTTCCACGAACAGATATCAGGGAGAGTCAGTTACTGTGGTCATGAGTTATCGGAATTTGTTCCTCAGAGAACATGCGCATACATTAGCCAACATGATCTTCATCAAGGGGAAATGACAGTCAGAGAGACATTGGACTTTTCAGGACGTTGTTTGGGAGTTGGAACAAGGTATGACCTGCTGACAGAATTGTCAAGACGAGAAAAAGAAGTTGGAATAAAACCAGATCCTGAGATAGATGCATTCATGAAAGCCACAGCAATGGCAGGCCAAGAAACAAGTCTTGTTACAGATTATGTTCTCAAGGTATGTTGGTAACCACCCTTTTAATTCTCAGACAATTTTCTTTTCTAACTTTTCAAAGTATGTACAACAGATTCTTGAATTGGACATATGTGCTGACATTATTGTGGGTGATGAAATGAGAAGAGGCATATCTGGTGGACAAAAGAAGCGTGTTACAATAGGTGTGTATGTAAAACATAGAAAAAAAGGACTACATATAAAATTTAAGTGTCAGTGTATTTTTATTTTATTTTTTCCAGTTTTTGGATTTAACAAAATGTCGAATTGGAATGATTATACTGAGTGCAGGAGAAATGTTGGTTGGACCAGCAAAGGCTCTTTTTATGGATGAAATATCAAATGGTCTAGACAGTTCAACCACTTTCCAAATAGTCAAGTTCATGAGGCAGATGGTTCATATAATGGATGTGACAATGATAATTTCTCTTCTGCGACCTGCGCCTGAAACCTTTGATCTTTTTGATGACATTATTTTACTTTCAGAAGGCCAGATTGTCTATCAAGGTCCGTGTGAGAACGTACTTGAATTTTTTGAAGATGTTGGCTTTAAGTGTCCAGAGAGGAAAGAAGTTGCAGACTTTTTGCAAGAGGTTACTTCCAAAAAGGATCAGGAGCAGTACTGGTGCAAAAAGAATGAACCTTACCGATATACTAGTGTTCCTGAGTTTGTAGATCACTTTCATAATTTTCACATTGGCCAGCAACTTTATGATGAGCTTGGAATTCCATATGATAGGTCTAAAGCTCATCGCGCTGCATTTGTAAAAGAGAAGTATGGAATTTCTAATCGGGAACTCTTGAAGGCATGCTTTGCAAGAGAGTGGCTATTGATGAAGCGCAACTCTTTTATATACATATTCAAGACAACCCAGATTACCATAATGTCAATTATTGCCATGACAGTGTTCTTTAGAACCGAAATGAAGCACGGTCAATTAGAAGATGGAGGGAAATATTATGGTGCAATGTTCTTCAGTCTCATTAATGTCATGTTCAATGGAGTGTCAGAACTTGCATTGACTGTTGTTAGGCTTCCTGTATTTTTTAAGCAGCGGGATTTCTTGTTCTATCCAGCATGGGCTTTCGGCTTACCAATTTGGCTCCTCAGGATTCCTGTCTCATTGATGGAGTCAGGAATATGGATCTGCCTAACATATTACACTATTGGGTTTGCTCCTTCTGCTAGTAGGTATGTGCTTGCACATATATTCTTCCAGATAAATGAATAAACTTCACGTGTATATGATTTCTTGTTATGTCTATCCATGAGCTATGTAAATATATAATTTATGTTTTATTAACATATCTTGAAAATTCTCTTAGGTTTTTCCGCCAATTATTGGCATTCTTCAGCATCCATCAGATGGGCCTATCTCTATTCCGGTTTATTGCAGTACTGGGAAGAGTTCAAGTTGTGGCAAATACGCTTGGTACCTTTACATTGTTATTGGTTTTTGTCCTTGGTGGGTTCATTGTTGCCAAAGGTTAGCAGTTTATGTTTATGTTGATGAGTTTTCAAAAAATCTTTAGTGTTCAAGTCTCAACTAAAATGATTCTGTACATATATATGTCGAGAGATGCTCAACTCTACATGCAATGCTATAATAATTGAAATAGTGAAAACCTCCTTCTCCTTGTCTAGATGACATTGCACCATGGATGATATGGGGCTACTACATTTCTCCCATGATGTATGGACAGAATGCCATAGCCATCAATGAATTTCTTGACAAAAGATGGAGTGCGGTAAGATCTCCAAGAAAACTTGTAAACAATCATTCTGTTCCTTTAAAATTATCTTCACTTTTTCTTTGTTACAGCCCAACCCGTACCCGCTTATTCCTGAACCCACCGTTGGAAAGGTTCTTCTCAAGGCCAGGGGCATGTTTAAGGAAGACTATTGGTATTGGATTTGTGTTGGGGCACTCCTTGGGTTTTCTGTTCTTTTTAACATCTGTTTTATCATAGCACTCACATTTCTAAATCGTAAGCAATCATTTACCACACTAATCTCCAGTTCAGTTACTGCAATAAGATTTTAGAGCTGACATTACTTTGAAAATCAAACGCAGCTTTAGGTGGTTCTAAATCCGTTATTGTTGAGGAGGATGACAATAAAAAAATTGGAAAGCAGTCCTCTAATGGACAGCTTCAGATGAGAGGCATAAAAATGAGTACATCTTCAACCGCTCAAGGTTCCATAACTTGCAGTTCTATTTCTTTAAGAGATCATCTACATAGTTGCTTTAAGGAAAAGAAATGGTTTCTGCTGTTAATGATTGTAACATGTGAATGAGTACAGGTATTGATATGGCAGTGAAGAACACTCCAGTCAACTCAATTGGTAGTGGTGCCGAGAATGCACCTACTAGAAGAGGAATGGTTTTGCCATTCCAGCCCTTGTCACTTGCATTTAATCATGTAAATTACCACGTCGATATGCCAGCTGTAAGTATCTTTTCCCATTTCTCTCTTTCCCTCTTGGAGAATTGCCGTATGGTAGGGCAAGAAAAAGTCAAAAAATAAAAGCTGATTCAATAAAATAGTTGAATAAAAGGTATATTTACCCGATAGACTGACTATTTAGAGCCTTTTTTTTTTTTTTTTTTTTTTGATAATTTGATAGTTACAATGGGGTAGTGGATTTGAATTTCCAGCTGAATTACAAAACTCTTGACAATCATTTACAACTTTTAATAATTTTTCCTAGAGTGCATCATAAGTGGACTGCTAGATTTCCAACTTTCTATTTGTCATGACTGAGGGACCATTAATTTTATGATAATGATATCCTGAATGTCTAGAAGATGCTCGTTAAAATAAGATGTCAAGATATTTTGAATACTGCATAAGATTGAACAACTCTGTATTGGGTGTTTTCCTAATTAGGCTCATAATAATATGTGTCACACCAAGCTAACATCTTAATATTTGGAAAAATTCAAAAGTATAAACCTTTTAGTTTTTGAAATCTAGATTCTGAACATTGTTTCATCAGGAAATGAAGGGCCAAGGGATCGAAGAAAGTCGTCTCCAACTTTTACGAGATGTTAGTGGTGTTTTCAGGCCTGGTATTCTAACAGCATTGGTTGGCGTAAGTGGTGCTGGAAAAACCACATTGATGGATGTGCTAGCAGGAAGAAAAACTAATGGGTACATTGAAGGAAGTATCAGCATATCTGGTTACCCCAAGAACCAAGCAACTTTTGCTCGGGTTAACGGTTATTGTGAACAGAATGATATCCATTCACCCAATGTTACCGTCTATGAATCTCTTGTGTACTCTGCCTGGCTGCGTCTTGCCAAGGAAGTTAAGCAGGAAACTCGAAAGGCATATTTCTTTATCCAAAATCTAATCGTTTTATCTCCAAACATGTCATTTCCGTGACTGTATGAGCTTATTATATTTTATCTCTCAATTCAATAGGTGGTTTTTACTTGCTAAGGAAAAAAAAAAAAAAAAAAACTAACTTGTGCCTCAGTCCATATATCTACAGGTCATGTGGGTAGAAAACTACTTCACAAAATCTTTTTTATTCATACAACTTGGAGCCATTTACATGATTTATTTTCTTCCATTTAGGTATAGTTCAATTTATTTATTCTAATTTCAGCTTTCAATATTTTGGTGTCTTAAGACAAGGAAAAAAGTTAGTTTCTTAACCTTTCCAAACTTTGTTTCTTGACAAGAATGATTTTCTATTAATAGTAAATATGTAACTCATAATATGTAACTTCCAATTGTCCAATTACCATGCATGTCTAGCAACTAAAAGTTTTACAAATGGTGTTACTTACCACAGCTTTCATTTTTTGTGCAATAGATGTTTGTTGAGGAAATCATGGACTTGGTTGAGCTAAATTCATTGAGGAATTCCTTAGTTGGTGTTCCAGGAGTTGATGGTCTGTCAACTGAACAGAGAAAGAGACTCACAATAGCTGTAGAATTGGTTGCTAATCCCTCCATCATCTTCATGGATGAGCCAACATCAGGCCTTGACGCTAGAGCTGCAGCAATTGTAATGCGTGCAGTGAGAAACACAGTGGATACAGGGAGAACTGTCGTTTGCACAATTCACCAGCCAAGCATAGACATTTTTGAAGCTTTCGATGAGGTATATAGGGTATATCAATATAAACATTTTGTGTTTGAGATCTGTGTGCCTAACTGTCTTATAATCACATAACACTTCTAAATTAAATATCAAATTGCCCACAGCTACTGTTGATGAAGAGGGGTGGACAAGTCATTTATGCTGGACCCCTCGGTCACCATTCTCAAAAGCTTGTAGATTACTTTGAGGTGAATAGCACTATTCTCAATGCTTAGAGAACCAACATTTCATAGCCGTAACTTTTTGAAGTTTTTATCACAAGCTAATATCTATAGCCACTGCAGGGGCTATCAATGCAGCAAATCTTAGGAACTTTACTCACAAACTAATATATGACGATTTCAGGCTATCCCATATGTTCCTAAGATCAAAGATGGATATAATCCTGCGACATGGATGCTAGAAATCAGTTCTCCTGCGGTTGAGGCTGAACTCGATGTGGATTTTGCAGAAATTTATGCCAATTCTGAACTGTACAAGTAAGAAGAACATTAGACATTCTTGAAAATTCCTGCTTCTTTTTTCCTCTTACAATTTTCAATTTTATTTTCAGATATACTAAGTTTTTCTATATTGATTTCTTGTACAGGAGGAATCAAGAACTCATCAAAGAGCTAAGCACGCCATCACCAGGATCGAAGGACCTTTACTTCCCCACCAAATATTCCCAATCCTTTGTAACTCAATGTAAAGCTTGCTTTTGGAAGCAATATTGGTCTTATTGGAGGAACCCACAATACAATGCCATCCGGTTATTCATAACGATAGTCATCGGTGTTCTATTTGGGTTAATTTTCTGGAACAAAGGAGATAAGACGTAAGTCTTAAAATTCTTATTTTCATATCTTAAATTGGACTAATATCAAAGAACTACCAGGGTATGGTAATTAACCCATAGGGTATGATTGATTTTAAACAAGAATTACTTATATTACCTGATTTTAAGCATGCACTGAAAAAGATTATGATCCAAGGAAGTTATTAACTTGATCTTCACTCGTCATTTTGTAGAATTCTGCATAGTTACAGAGGCATAAAAAAGGGACAATTAACCTCTTAGTCATACAATGGATGGACTCTACAATTAAGTGCACCATTTCTGAGCTACTTCATCGATAAATATATCTGAAGCTAATTGCAAAGTATCATGTTAACAGACATAAAAATCGTACCATTGACCTTTTAGAGTCTTAAAATAAATGGTCCAACAATTAAGTATACTATTTCTGTCATTCTGTGCTTGTTTAATGATGAAACTATCATGTTAACAGGCGCAAGGAACAAGACCTGCTGAATCTACTGGGGGCTATGTTTGCTGCTGCTCTTTTTCTTGGAAGCACCAACACAGCTGCAGTGCTGCCTGTTGTGGCAATTGAAAGAACAGTCTTCTACCGCGAAAGAGCAGCAGGAATGTATTCAGCTTTGCCTTATGCTTTTGCTCAGGTAAAGGAAGATTAAAACCACTTTATCACCTCAGAGGAATTATTTTTAATTTTATACTCCAACTAATTAATGAAAGAACAAGAACAACAACAACAACAAACAAAGTTTTAGTCCCAAAATTTTGGGGTCAGCTTTGGATCCTAAACATATTAATTAATAAAAAGAAAAATGAATTTAATACTCTGATTTGCAGCAGAAATAATTGGCATTTTTATTTGATGCCCTGCAGGTGGCAGTGGAGATAATTTATGTAGCTATCCAAACTTTTGTCTACACTCTTATCCTTTACTCAATGATTGGATTCCATTGGCGACTTGAAAAGTTCTTGTGGTTTTACTTCTTTATCTTGATGTGCTTTATATACTACACATTGTATGGGATGATGGTAGTAGCTCTGACTCCTAGCTGCCAAATTGCCGCCATTTTTATGTCCTTCTTCCTAAACATCTGGAACTTGTTCTCTGGTTTTCTCATCACGAGGCCGGTAAGTAATACCTAAACAATTACACAAAATATAGTATGATATATCCACGTAATGAGTATAGTACACAGAAGCTTTATTTGAAGCGATTTTACTTATATCAAATGTGCATTGGCATGTCTGTTATAAAAATTTTGCCTCCTTTGAGATAAAATCCTAGCTTCAACATTGTCACAATCAATAGTGTAGAAGACCTCCTCAATGAACTATTATTATTAAGGGCCAAGTCATAATTTGAACATCTAGATAGGGAGTTGGGAAACCTTGTGGGAGTCAAATTAACACATTTTTCTTCTATTCCAATAGCTTTAACTATACATTCTTGAGTAAGATAAAGTATACATTGAAGTATTTTTAAATGGAGAGGACTTAATGAGTCATTTTTAGCATTGAGCATATATACAAATAAAAGCAGCTTATTAAAAAAACAATGGGAAACCATATCATATGCATAAATTCCACATGGTAGGAAAAACTATGGTTTAACGATATTTGTGTGATTGTGATACTGATATAGGAAAGGATCCACTCCCATTTTAAATCCTTTACTTTCCTCCAGTTTTTAGTTAGATGAAAGACATGTCGCATTTAAAAAATCCAGTCTTGAATCCCCATATAAATCATTCAAAATCAAATAAGAAACATATGTCACAAATCCTACTACAAATTAGAGGGAATCTTGATATGGAATGCACCATTCAAGATTATGATATAATTTTCAAGTCCATTACATTAAAAGAAAATTGAATTTCAAAATTCTAACGGTTGACATGTGCAGCAAATTCCAATATGGTGGAGGTGGTATTACTGGGGCTCTCCTGTGTCTTGGACAATCTATGGCCTTGTGACCTCTCAAGTGGGTGACAAGACCACTCCAATTGAGGTACCTGGACAAGGCTATATGCCTGTGAAATATTACCTGAAGTCTCACTGGGGCTTTGAATATAACTTCCTTGGAGCTGTTGTTGCAGCCCATATTGGTTTTGTCCTCGTTTTCTTATTTGTCTTTGCCTATGGTATCAAGTTCCTCAACTTCCAAAGGAGATAAAAAAAACGAGGATTCAAGCTTCAACAATGATAATAAGATTTTGTCTGTGCAATTGATCTAGCAGAAAGATATGGTTGGCTTAGTATTTTTTTCACCAACTTTGTAAATTAATGACTTTTTATCATTAAAATATTCACAAATTCAAGTCCTTGCAGAAAAAAAAAAAAAAAAAAGAAAAGTTATGCTAAGAGTTTGAATTGGCTTTTTAATTTTAATTTTTTAATTTATTTTTGGGTAAAATTGAGCTGTGCTCATAAGAAGTATGAGCTCTCACTGGTTATTGTACATAGCAAAAAATGCAATTTACTCCCTATACTCTTCTTGTTTTCTTTTTTTGTGAATTATCATTTTTGTCTATTAAGTTTAAATTTTATCATTTTAATCCATTAACTTTGACAACATTGTCATTTTAGTTCTTTCATCCATTGCCATTAGAAAAACTCCATTAACATTGTTTCTTACTTTTTTTTTTTTTTAAGGAAGAGTTAACATGCAATTTTTAAGTAGCAATGGATAGAAAGACTAAAATAACAGTGTTGTCAAAGTTATGATACTAAAATGACAAGGTTTAATTTAGCTTATATGATAAAGTTTATTGTCGTTGAATAAGATATTTAGGTTCGGTCTTTGTCAATTGTTTTTATCAACTTCATGGATCCTGAATACCATATTTAAGTTTGACTATAAAAATAAAAAGTTTTTAGACTAAAATGACAACTCAGTAAACTGATCTATGTAAAATTCACCTACAAGTTTGGTTTTTCTTATCAAAATCTAATCTGTCAAATGTTGGGACAGATATAAAAAAAGCCTACAAAACGACGTCGCGTTTGCCATTTCATCATATTAATGTTTTGAATTAGAGCTTGCCACTCTTTCCACCAAACGTACGATCACATTGTCTTTCTACAGTTATTACAACAAGCTAGAGTCAGAGTCAGTACATACTACAGTGAACTGAGTTTTTACTTGAAGCTCAGCCATCCCAACACTTACAGGCTTCAATTTCTAGAAGCCCCAGACTCACAATCGCAATCAACCAAAGAGTCATTGAGACCCTTTACAACATTGTTACTGTTAATATTGTCTTCTTGCTTTTTCAACAACTTGGGGTTGCATTTGGAGCTGGTTGAGGCAGTAGCAGCAGTACTATTTGCAGTGGCCCTTGTCCTTGTTGCTCTCCTTGACCTTCCAGTTGAGATCTCGCTAGTTAAACTTGTGTCTGAAGAGGAAGAATCACGAGCCTTGCCTTTTCCACAACCTCGACGTGGTCTTGATCTTCTTCTTCTTCTTCTTCTCTCCAGCTTCTTCAATCGTTCTGCTTCTTCGTCTTCTTCCATAGCAATTGCAAGGCCAGCAACTGCCATAAAGCCTACAATTATGTCCACCTTTTCATCAATAGAAGAGTCAGAGTCAGAGTCAGAGTGAAAAGGAAGCATTTTGGGTGGAATATCTTCAGACATAAAGATTTAAACTCAGTAAAGTTTAAAGAGAAAACAAAATATGGAGTGCTAAATGAGAATTTTAGAGAGAGATGCTATTTTTATCCTTGAGAAAAATAGGACCGTTGGACCAAAATATTATCGTTGGAACCTTGGAAAATGGAATGAAAAGACAAAATATTTATATGAAATAGAGATTTTTTTTTTTTTTTGAAAGGTAAACGTTTTTTGTTTTTTGAAGTAACTAATGAAGTTCACAAAATAGGTAACTAGAATATGTGTTGTTCACACAATGTTATGACAGTTATGACAGAAAGGTTTCATGTAAACTTGAGATAAATATGTTCAGTCAATTGGGTTTAAGTTTGACTTATTCGCTTTCTTAAAAAAAAAAGTTTGACTTATTCAGTTTTGGATCAAATTAAAATGGGTCAAAATTGGTTGTTCTAAACAGGTTATCAAAACTATATATGATTCTAACCCAATCTTATACGATGTCAGGTCATGATATGGCCTGTATTATATTCACACAGGACAAAATATGAGAGAGAGAGAATAATGAACTGAACTAGACTGAAATATACCGAAGTAGAATTAATTGGACTGAATAGATTGAAATTGATGGAATGGACTAAATTGATGATTAATTCACTTAAAAGAGTAAAACAATAGAAATTAGTTTATCAAAGTCACTATAATCACTTAACATTGTCAACCTATCTAGGTAGACAAAGACCTTAACACATAAGTGGATAAAATTAATAGTTTGAACCAATATTAATATATTGAAAATCCAATATCATGAGCTGTAAAATTTAAAATTTTTGAAAATTTGTTATATTTTATAAAAGACTTCATTTACAAGGCCATTTAAAAAAAAATAAAAATTATGCAATTACTTGGAGTACTAGCATTGGGTTGTGTAAACACTCTCTAGTTGCTATTTTACAACCCAAGACAACAAAAACTCACTCCATTTGGGTTTGTATACTTTAAAATATATATATATATATATATATATTCATAGGTTGTAAAGAGAAAAAATAATATTTAATCTTGTAGTTGTGTGTAAAGAGAAAAAAATAGTGAAAGAAAAGAGAGAATGAAGAATACTTTTTATTATTTTGTTAGGTAGTTTATATTATTTTATTGAGTTGTATTTAAAAATAAAAATTGGAATGTAAAGTAAGTTGTAAGATGAATTGATAAAAGGGCTAAAGTAGTGTTTGAGGATGCAAAATAAATTTATTTATTTATTTATTTATTTTTGCATCCCCAAATGCTAGTCCTCAAGAATTCCAAGCTCTTAATAAAAGACAATTCATATTTATATATATTTTTCTAGATTGCTGGATGTCAAATCAACACAGTTTGCATAGTGCAGAGTCCCATTATGTAGATGAGTTGTGTTAGGACCATAAAAAATGGCACAACTTTGTGTTATAACTTGTCACGTGGTGAGTTGTGATTAATGAAGGATTGTCTATAGGCCATGTTGGGACACACCTTCACTAATCACAACTCGTCATATGGCGAGTTGTGGCACAGGGTTGTGCCACTTTCGGTGGTCCCAATATTTTCCTATGTAGATTTCTGAGCTCTGACATTTCAATTCTACTCGTAGTTTAACATGTTAAATTCATTTAATTGGTATTAAGAAGAATACTGTTTATTACACAAAAACAATTTTACGGAGAAGTACAATCTATGTGCGTTTCTACAAATAATTCTGGTTAAGGCCAAGAAAAGCTTCTAATTGCAGAGATAATAAAATGCCTTTCGTTTTGGGTAAGATAATAAAACATAAACTTACATGGAATTTATTATTATTTTCTAATTTTATTTTAATGAAGGATATAGTTTATCGATGCACTTTGTATATAAACTTTCTAATAATACAATAGTTATAATGGAGGTGGGGAGTTTTGAACCCGGATGTCTTTGTTGGAAACATCAGGCGAGTTGAGCTACAGACTCTTAGACGTACTTTGTATATAAACTAGAACAGTCTCTGTTTCTTGCATCTGAATTCTGAATATGTGCTTACTTCCAGTCTGTATCGGCATACAGTGGACATTACCGTCCAACTGCTGAGAACCTTGGCAGCTTCCTAGCCTTCCTCAATGAGAATGTGGTCAACCTTGATGAAAGTTCAGGTATGCAACTTATATGATGCTAATTATACATTGACAAAATTGCAGTTGATAGAACATTTGGGGACATGAAATTAGTATATTATGGGTCACAAGTCGACATCTATGAACTTTTTCTGTCACTGGCCACTTTTGTACATCTTTTGATAATCCACAACCTGTACAATGTAACCAACAATTGCCTAACATACTGCTTCCACCACATTTCCCTCTAAGATTTTTCTATTTTAGCCAGGTATGTTCCCCCTTGGAAGATCATGAGAGCTACAATATCAGCAATCAGTTCAAGAAAAAGATAAATTCTGAACCACCCCACCAAGCTCCTAGTGAGAATGAGGTTAACAGCAGACCCTCTGAATCGTGTATCTTTGCTCAAACAAAAAGCACACCTACACACAATTATAAGAGAACCTAGTCCAATAATCTCCAGAGCAGTAGAACAAGTCTTCTGAAAAGAGGAAGTAATGGCCTGTTTGGATGGAGGGAGGAAGGAGGGGGAGTGGAGAGGAGTAGAGTAGTGTTGGCTAAAAATAAATTAATTTTGTGCTAAATCTACTCTACTTTACTCTACTTCCCCTCCCTCCCCCTCAATCCAAATGGACCATAAGTTCCATATCAATTAGGACATCAATTCTCGTTGAAATAGTCGACAGGAGCAGTCCAAGAATTGGGTGTGTCAGCGGATTACCCTCTGAAACTAAGAATTGAAGCCCTTGAATTTGTTAACCTCTCGCCAAGGGACCCTCCCACACCATCAGTCTTTGATCTTCCCTCCCTTCTTAGTTCAACTACAACATTATGTGGGGAAATGTGACCATAGATTTACTTTCTTACAAGTTACAATAACGAGTCAGCATCATTTTGACTTTTCTCTATTCTTTCTATACTGTTTAGTCCTCTTTCAATATCATCTCAGACCATCATGGATTCATTCCTCTTATTTTCTCACAAGTGAAGGACTGTAATGAATGACCAAATACTCAATTCCCCACTGTGCAATACAAACATGGCATCATATATGTATCCTGGGTCAAACAAACTGGGCTGTCAGCGCATCCAAAACCTCATGGAGATTTTGTTTATTGGAATTGTGTGTAATGAGATGCAGAAAAGTAAATATATATTGTTCTTCAATTCAGCCCAGCTATATGCTGTATCTTTCTTTAATTCCTATTCCATTATTTTTTGCACTTGTGTAGCTTCATTCCACATCTTGGCCTCAGCATATATATTTGAAAGCATGATCTGAGCTCAAGCATCTTCTGGATCAATGCTCAAAATTTTCTGAGCAGCGTATCTTCCCAGAGCTACATCCTTGTGAATTTTGCGGCCGGACAACGGGACAAGAGACACCGTCACACCACCTTATTAGGTTCCATTGGAATACTCCTAATGAGCTCAAAAGCTCTTTTTTTCTGTATTTTACGGGGAAAGAGGCTGACCAAAGAAGCTAAATGATCTGTCCTAGGGGCAATGCCATGGTCTTTGATCATGGAATTAAAGTGGTGCCATCCCTCCTCCACAAGTCACACATGCCCACAAGCAGATAATATTCTAAGAAAAGTAATACCATTTGGTTTGATCCCATTACCATGCATTATGTTATGGATCTCTAAAGCTTCCCTCCCAAAACCATGTTGGGCATGTCCCACAAGCATGGTATTCCAGGAAACTTTTTTTTTTTTTTTTGGTAGATAGATAATCAAAAACATTCTGAGCTTCACTTAGTCTTCCACTCATACATGTCTATAAGAGCACTCCCTACAACCACATCCTTCTGTTGGTCCCCTAGAGATGCTAATAGGGCAGCTCACTCTTTAGCAAAATGGTGTCTAAGATCTAAAGTTATTGGCTATTTTGATCTCTGTAATTGCCCTCCCTGCTTTGTTAATGTTATCAGGGAAGAGGCTGGCTCTGTTGTTCTTGTTTGATTTTCTTTGCTGCTGTTGGAATAAATTTTTTCAGTTCATAAAAAAAAAAAAAAAAAAAACCACATTTTAGTCAAACCCAGGTTTCAAGATGCAGCAATGGGTTTGTTTTCCCCACTCTATTGCTGGGATATTGCCACAGATGCTCAAAATGTTGAACCTGAGCTCACCCCTTTTGGCATGTTATGTTGTGGTTAATTGTTCTAATCACAAGGGAAAATTATCGGATGCTCAGGGAATATAGCAACGTAATACTCTATCATCTTACTTGAATTGTAGATTCCACCATAAATTTAATTAGTGTAATTTACTATTATATAAGAGGAGAGTGAATAATTAATCATTCACAATTTAGTGTTAATTAAAATGCATTTTTTATTATTAAAACTAGTCGCTAACCCGTGCGATGCACGGGAAAGCTATTGTGTACGAAGATTTAAACAATTCTTTGTTTTTCATCTTTGATTTCACATTAAGATTCCTATCCTTGATATGAAACATTAAATTACGAAATGGAAAATATAAATCAAACTTAAATTAAAATTAAAATTAGGATTTCAATCCTTTACATCCTCAAATATCCAATAAATGCTAAAATATCAATTTCCAATAAATTGAAAGACAACTTTAAAGTACCTTTTGTATCTTCTTCCATTGTTGTTCTTACATTCATTTGAAGTACCACTAATATAAGCTTGTCAATAAAATACGTTGAGAAATGTATTACGACATGCAGAAGTTAGATATCAAATTTGTAATTTTGCTATATTAAAAAAAAATGCACTTCTCAAGCTAAATTTTTTTGTTAGTTTCTATAACAAAGTCAAAAACTTTCTTAACTATGTAGAATTCCCATCTAAACTTGAGATTATATTCATTTAATTATATTTGGAAAACAAATGTTTTTCCATTCAGCTTCCATATACTTGAGAATCCCACCTTGTGCTCTACTTCCTCTGAGCCTGATCTCAGTGGTCTGCTTGGGCTTCTGCTTCTCTGTAGCTTGTTGGGCTGCAATCTTCGATCTTTCCTTAAGCCTCTTGAGTTTGATACGATCCTTCCACATTCGCCTTTCCAATTCTTTTGCTTCAATCTCTTCATCACTGGCTTACCCTTCTTAGGAATGATACCATAGACAAAGCCGCAAGCTTTGCAAACTTCCATAAGCTTCAGCATATACTTGAGAATCGCATCTTGTGCTCTACTTCCTCTGAGCCTGATCTCAGTGGTCTGCTTATGCTTCTGCTTCTCTACAGCTTGTTGGGCTACAATCTTCAGTCTTTCCTTAAGCCTCTTGAGTTTGATACGATCCTTCCACATTCGCCTTATCCACTATGTTGTCACACTTTAATTAAGTCATCAACTTCTAAATCCAAACTGTTGCCCAATGTGTCACCAACCAGCATAAGGTGGTTCATTGAATCAAATTACAACAACCCTCTGGTTGATGAGAAAAGCGCTTGGAAAAAAAACAAAACAAAATCTTTAATCTTACTACTTATTTTGTTTAAGTCCCCAAGCTATACAGCCACTCTAGGACTAAAACGAAAAGTTGTACCAGGCTCCCTAATAGCACAAGGTTCTATTACATTGAACATCAAAATCAATCCACAATCAAAAACCCAAATTAATTTTCTATTCCTACCTTATCTCGAAAACCAAACAAAACATAATTATTGCTGAAAGCTAATGAATTCACAAATATTGTGCCGAATAGCCCCTTTTCTTTATTCAATCAAACCCATCTTCCTGATGACCCCAAACCTATAAAAATCCCTAAAAAGTCTTAGATTACAACAATTCAAATATTAATATACAAGACCCAACATCCTATAATAGATTTATAAACAAACCCACATCTCAAAAGAAAAGAAAAAAAATTAATATATAAAACCTCAATTCTCAGAATTTCCAAAAACTGAATCTTTTAAACAGATAGAAATGAATCAAACTCAAATTCTATAAAATTATTAAATTACACATAAAATAGGTCCACAACAGAATCAATTCAAGGGACCAGATTAAGTTATACAACAATTTCAATAGCCATAAAACAAAGTGGTTGACAAATGACAGCAAAAGTTATACTCTTACACTACATGTTCATTGAAATCACATAGGAGAAGACCCAACCCAAAAATCTAGGCTCACATGATGCATGCAACGTAAATAAACTCAAAATCTTTAAATTAATCCCTATCTACCAAAAGAAAAATACTGGCACAAGCCAAACAACCAAACAGTAGAGCAAGCTATGCATCATTCTGTACAGCATATTGCTGCAACCTCCAACCTCCATATACAACACAAAGACTGGTACTGTTATAGCAAAGGAGAACCCAAATTATAGCAAAATCACCTGTACAAAACTATACAGATGAATCCAATCCATTCCATTACTTGGACTTAAGGGATATTAGAATTGAGACTCCAATTCCTGCATAAGACTCTATCAAGAATTGAGTCATCGTAAATGGGGTCACTCTCCACTCTATTGAGTAGAGTAGATGGAAAAATGAAATAGTAAAACAGTGGAATTAGAGACATTTTTATTTATTTTTTATTTATTTTTTATTTTTGCTTTTGATAAACAGAATTACAGACATTACTTATCATGCGAAATGAACAAATCCAAGATGGGAAAAGGAAAAAAGAATAAGATACTTCCTACTTAACTTAGTCAAGGCAGCTAGGATAGGGAAAAGTTTGTTTTCTTTATAATAACAAAATCCTTGCCCTGCAGAATTTTAAGTAGATTTTGGTGTTCTTTTATTATGCATACTTTATACCAAGAATAGCTTATTGCATCAGGAATTTGTAAAAAAAGATTTTTTGAAGTCTATGAAACTTAGACTGTATGAGGTGTTTTTGAGTGTTTGAGTTTGGGCAAATGAAAATTTTACAAATCTAAAAAATTATGCATATGTTTCCTAAAACTTCCTAAGGATCTAAGTAGACCCTTAATATTGTCCAAGATTGTTTCACATAAATTCTCCCAATAATCTAAGCTAGAAAAATATATCATTGCATTAGTCTTGCATTGTGTTATGCTGAGAAAGAAAATAATGACTTGGGCAGAAGGAGAAATTTAAATACTTGAACTTGTTTGCAAGTAAAAAAATTTATTACCTCTCCCCAACTGGATAATAATCAAATAACCCTACAGGCACATTCAAAATTTGGGAATTACATTTGGAAATAACATAGAGAAAAAAAAAATCTATAAAAGAAAAGAGAGAGTAGAAGATGGACTAACCACATTGTTTTTGTATTACCATTGCGCAAACAAATCTAGAGCTTCTCTTATTTGGTTTGTCATCACATGTAGCTCTTGAATTTCGATCATTTGCAGCTGAAGAGAACATAACAGAACATTCCATTTTATTGTTGCTTCTTAAAGTATAACTGGAAAAAAAAAAAAAAAAAAAAAAAAAAAAAAAAAAAAAAAAAACAAACAAACAAACAAACAAACCACACTGAAAGGGAATTTGGCAGTCTTTGATAATTGTTTGGTCGATTCAATATGAGAAAACTTACGGCTGGGATCTGTCTTGGACCAATCTGCACTGGGGACGAATTTTAATAGCGTCATTACCAAAACATCGAAGATGAACTAACCACATTGTTTTTGTATTACCATTACGCAAACAAATCTGGAGCTTCTCTTATTTGGTTTGTCATCACATGCAGCTCTTGAATTTCGATCATTTGCAGCTAAAGAGAACAGAACATTCCATTTTATTTGTTGCTTCTTAAAGTATAACTGGGAAAAAAAAAATCTGAAAGGGAATTTGGCAATCTTTGATAATGTTTGGTCGATTCAATATGAGAAAACTTACGGTTGGGATCTATCTTGGACCAATCTACACAGCTAGGGACAAATTTTAATAGCATCATTACCAAAACTTCGAATATGGGAAATTTTGGACCACTCTGATTCACTTTTTATTAATTTGGGGCAACCCCTCATATCATATGGGAAATAAGTCTACATGAACTGTTTAGCCTCTCTCATTAAACAATATCTACATAAACCCATTTATGACCCACAACACAAAAGAGTTAGAACTCCAATTAAAACACCCAGTTGGCGTATCCCTAGCAAGAGCTATCCCATATGTTAACCAAACCAAATTGTTGAGGTATCCACACAACAGCACTACACGAAGAAATCAAAATCACATTGACCCATATACGACTCACAATACAAAAGAGGTAGAGCTCCAATTAAAAAACACAACAATCAAAAATTCAACATCCTTAAAAAAATCAAATACAAAGAAAAATCAACATAACAATCATCCATATCAGAGCATGAAAGAGGCAATAACAAATTTTTAAAAGAAAAAAAAAAATTCAATCAAAATAATATAATCCTTACATTGAATAATTATGCGGGGCAGTCACAAGAATAGAGCACAAATACCTGAATTGAATCATCCACTTTTTTGTCAGTATTAATAAATTGTGAGGAGAGGAAGAGACAAAGGAGGGAAGACAAAGAGACTGATGTTATAGGCTGGCGTTAGCAAAAGCTAAAGGGTTGCCGTTGAGGAATTGAAACCACTGAAAAATTAACACTGATGAAGGGTTGCCGTTTAAAAGGTGGGGAGACAGAATCGTGAAACACAGTAAACCAAAAGGTGAGGAGACAGAAGGGTATTTGAAACCGTGACACAAGCTGGGGCTTGGGCTTAAGCTTTATTGTGGAATTAAAGCTATAAAGATTGGGCTTTATAGTGGAGATAAAACAGAATTATTTTCATTTTTTTAGTATTTTAAAATTTAGGAAAATTATTTTTAAATTATAGGAGAAATTTAAGAAAAAAGATGGTAATGACATGGTTGTTGAAATGGCTCAACGTGAGCGTAGCAACATTAGTTGCTACGCTTCAGCTTTTAGTATTATATAGGAGAAATTCAAGAAAAAAAGATGGTAATGACATGGCTGCTGAAATGGCTCAACGTAAGCATAGCAACATTAATTGCATAATGACATGACTGCTAAAATGGCTCAATGTGAGTGTAGCAACATTAATTGCTACGCTTCAGCTTTTAGTATTATATAGATTGGACAAAAGAGTTGTTAGTATAGCTTTAAATTTTCACTCTGGTGAACTACAACAGAGCTGTCAAGACATAATAACCTTAAATTAATTAACTTAATTTCATTTTTAGTGATGTAAGATTCCAGAAGTTCAATGTCAAAAGATCACAACAACATAATTTAGACTTCACAGAATAGGAAACTGCGCTATCAAACCAAGACAAGCGCACATAGAAAGAAGAAAATACAGAAACTCAATTTTTGGGATATGACCTAGACTATTTGCACTCAGAGGTAGAATATTAACAAATTAGCAAAGCTCCTAACAACTATTTGGCCATTGGAAAAATTATAGTTGCATATTTTTATAAATGAATGACAGATACTTGAAAGAAAATTTAGAGAGAGAGAGAGAGAGGAGACATTATAAGTCACATTTTTTCTGATAGATAAGTGCCATTAGAGGTGTGCAAGTAAAACAACAGAAATAATTTAAACTGTCAGGGCAGCAACAAACCTTCCATTTTGCCCAGAACCCTTTTCATAGCCCTAAAACAGCCTTCACAGGACATACCAACCTTGAGGACAACAGTCTGCACCAAGACCAGATAGAGTTTCAGGTTAAAAACAATGAAAGAAGAGGTCAAGGAAAACATTCACAAAGAACAGCATTAAACTTTACTCCACCATAGGAAGATTAGTATGATGCCAAAATGACATTAATCACATAAATATTTGAGAGAGATAGATGCAACAGCATTAAGTGTAAAGCTGAATATTAAGATAGAAGAAAATGCATCAAGCTCTGAGGTGTAAACCTCAAAATTTGAGCACATTTGAGGTCTCAAGCCTTAAGACCCTGAAGTGTCCTTCCACTATGATCTTTTTTTTTTTTTTTTTTTTTTTTTTTTTTTTTTTTTTCTAGAAACTTAGTGAAAATTACAGACTACAAATCTATATATATATATATATATATATTACTAAGAGCTGAAGCGTAGTGTTTAATATTGCTGCTCTCACGTTGTGCCATATCAGCTGCCACGTCATTTAAAAAAAATATATAATTTGTCCTTCAATTTTAAAATAGTTTTTATAATTTTCAGCTCTATAAATCCCAGCTCTATAAATGCAACACACTATTTATTTATTTACTCACACTATCACCTTATAATAAATTTATATAATTAATTCAACCCACCTCTTATTTATTTAGTTTCACTATCAAGCCCAACTCAAAGCCTTTTCAGTTCAACTTAAAGGAAAAAAATAAAAATAAATAACGTTGAAGCGTCTGAGCCTTTTCAGCTTAAAGGTAAAAAAAAAAAAAAAAAAAAAAAAACCGTGAGAGCCTTCAGGGTTTTGCATGACCAAATAGAAACATGAGGAGACAGAGAGTTTGAAGATTGTAACATGAAGGGAAGCTTAAAGGAAAAAAATAAAAAAAGAAAAGAAAAAAAAGTTGAAGCCTTTAGGTATTGCACGAGAAAACAGAGAGTTTGAAAGCTACTCACCTTCCTGCTCTATTGTTTTGTAGTAACGACTGCCTATCTGATTTCCTTCCTTCCTGTCTTCCTTTCCACATGGTGTATGAATACTGACAAAACTTGTTTGCTTTGGTTAAGGTATCTCCACATCTCAATTCTTTTTTTTGGGTGCAAAACTTTTATGCTCTGTTTATATTAATATGAGACCCCTTTTTTTTTTTCATTTGTTTGTGTTTGTGTTTATATTAGACGAGCATCCTTGACATGCCATTGATGTCTTTGTGAGATTGCCTAAATGTCGTTTCAAAAATAAAAGGAGTTGTTTATGTTACTGAATAGTGCTATAACTTAACAGCCAAAAACACTATTTTATTTTACCTTAGTTTATTTGGAAATATTTCAAGTCTCATTTTTTTTAATGTGTTGTGGCTTATTGGAAGAATATAAGACTCTGAAGTAGTGAAGTATAAAGTGTTGGTGGCATGTCTCAAATCACCTTCCAACTTATTTCAACATGTAAGACTCCATTTCTTGAATTGATCAGATTGTACTTCTCATTGATGCATCCATTGTATACTACATCATTTAGATTGATATCCACTTCCAACAAATGATATTAGATCGTATTTCAATATCATGATTGTATAAAATGGATTGGGTTTTAGAATCAAAGCAAATTGTTTTCCTTGTGTTTCAATTTTTGCGGTAATTTTTTTGCATAATTCTGCATAATTTTTCTGCATAATCCTTGGCATGCCATTGATGTGTTTGTGAGATTGCCTGAATGTCATTTCAAAAATAAAAGGAGCTCTTTATGTTGCTCAATATTGCTATAACTTAACAGCCAAAAACACTATTTTATTTTAACTTGGTTTATTTGGAAATATCTCAGGTCTTGTGGCTTATTGGAAGAATGTAAGACTCTGAAGTAACGAAGTATAAAGTGTTGGTTTCACATCTTAAATCACCTTCCAACGTATTTCAACACATAAGACTCCATTTCTTGAATTGATCAGATTGTACTTCTCATTGATGCACCCATTGTATACTACATCATTTAGATTGATCTCCACTTCCAACAATTGATACTAGGTTGTACTTCAATATCATGATTGTATAACATGGATTGGGTTTTAGAATCGAAGCAAATTGTTATCCTGGTGTTTCAATTTTTGTGGTAATTTTTTTGCATGTCTCCACCAATGTCCCTCGAACAGTGCCTTGAGCAGTAAACTATGTGTCTTAGTCATTTTAAGCCTTGAGATGTATCCTAAATTATTTTTTGAGTTGTTTGGAAAATTCTTTGGATCTTTTGTGATATTTTTTTTTCTAATGGGCATGTCCTAAACTATTGTAGGTGCGATATTTTTGTCAAATTGAGAAGTTTAAATTAATTGCAAACTTTTTAAAAATCTATGCCTCTTATGTCATGTCACCACTATTTAAGCACGATGAGATAAGCAAAAAGAAATCAACATTGAGATTAGTGTCTAGGACATTTTTCAACAACCATGTTGATGCCTTCGAACATGGTTAATTAATTATTTCTTGAATGTAGCCTTATATACCTAAGTCCAATAATTTAGTTGATTCTCAAAAATATTTAGTAATTTAGTCTTCTTGTGAGGTCCATTCTATGAAATAATTGCTACCAAAGGCCAAGCTTCAAAACATGGTTATATACATAATACATTTCGAAGTACAAAAAAACAAAACTGGTATTGCTTTGGGTTTTTTGTCAATTGATCTCATTCAAAAGGAAGGTGCAGTTGGAAAATCAATTATGAAGCAATATGTTATTTAATGAATTTTTGACCCAAATTCACATGCTTGATTAAAATTTCAGACTATTTAATTGTACCATATACAAAGGTAGATCAAAATAGGTAGTGGAAGGTTTTAAAACAAAGTGATATTAAAACCACGCAAAGAGATTATTTTTAAAAGTCCAAGTTCATTCATTATTTATGATGTTTGTAGGTATTAGGGGAAGCATATCTAGTTTTAAGTGATCCATTGCATCTTTTCAAAAAAAAAAAAAAACTTCTTTACATCATCAGGTGCTCATATTTTGAAGTTCTTTTGGAATTTCACAATTCAATGCAACATTAGGCTTGGAGATAAGAAAACAATAAGCAATAAGTGCTTCAAAAGAATTTACTAGGCTTATTACCATCCAGTCATAAACTTTTTGGAAACCCAACTCTGAAGGACAGAACAACATGCCTGAAAAGTGATTGGAGGGAGAGGAAGCTCAGTTAAAAATAATTCAAATTGTTTTATAAATTTCAAGGAAAACAACTAGGCTACTCAACATTGATTTGTAAGTTTTGAATTACCATTAGAATCAAAGCAAATTGTTTTCCTGGTGTTTCAATTTTTGTGGTAATTTTTCTGCATGTGTCCACCAACGTCCCTCGAATGGTGCCATGAGCAGTAAATTGTGTCTTAGTCATTATAAGCCTTGAGATGTATCCCAAATTATTTATTGAGTTTTTTGGAAAATTCTTTGGATATTTTGTGATTTTTTTTTTCTAATGGGCATGTCCTAAACTATTGTAGGTGCAATATTTTCGTCAAATTGAGAAGTTTAAATTAATTGCAAACTTTTTAAAAATCTATGCCTCTTATGTCATGTCACTACTATTTAAGCACGATGAGATAAGGAAAAAGAAATCAACATTGAGATTAGTGTCTAGGACATTTTTCAGCAACTATGTTGATGCCTTAGAACATGGTTAATTAATTATTTCCTGAATGTAGCCTTATATACCTAAGTTCAATAATTTAGTTGATTCTCAAAAAAGTTTAGTAATTTAGTCTTCTTGTGAGGTCCATTCTATGAAATAATTGCTACCAAAGGCCAAGCTTTAAAACATGGTTATATACATAATACATTTCGAAGTACAAAAAAACAAAACTTGTATTGCTTTGGGTTTTTTGTCAATCGATCTCATTCAAAAGGAAGGTGCAGTTGGAAAATCAATTGTGGAGTAATATGTCATTTAATGAATTTTTGACCCAAATTCACATGCTTGATTAAAATTTCAGACTATTTAATTGCACCATATACAAAGGAAGATCAAAATAAGTAGTGGAAGGTTTTAAAACAAAGTGATATTAAAACCACGCAAAGAGATTATTTTTAAAAGTCCAAGTTCATTCATTATTTATGATGTTTGTAGGTATTAGGGGAAGCATATCAAGTTTTAAGTGATCAACTGCATCTTTTCAAAAAAAAAAAAAACTTCTTTACATCATCAGGTGCTCATATTTTGAAGTTCTTTTGGAATTTCACAATTCAATGCAACATTAGGCTTGGAGATAAGAAAACAATAAGCAATAAGTGCTTCAAAAGCAATGACCAGGCTTATTACCATCCAGTCATAAAATTTTTGGAAACCTAACTTTGAAGGACAGAACAGCATGCCTAAAAAGTGATTGGAGGGAGAGGAAGCTCAGTTAAAAATAATTCAAATTATTTTAGAAATTGCAAGGAAACAACTAGGCTACTCAACATTGGTTTGTAAATTTTGAATTACCCTTACCCTTATAGTTTCAATCTCATTTAATGAGCAACTTCATTGATTATGAAAACTAAGAGGTTGTTTGGCCACCGTTTTTTGATCACTCAATTTCCGTCACTCATCACTCATCACTTATCACTCATAACTCATAACTCATCACTCATCACTCATCACTCTAAATATCAAGGCTGTTTGGCACCATCACTCAAAATTTTTCACACTATTTGTGGGTCCCATACCTGTCACTGGTGCAGCTTTTTTTTTTTTTCCACTAGCAGCTTCTTCTTTTTTTTTTTTTTTTTCCTCCTAGGTTGGCTATTCAGTCTAGGTTTTTTTTTTTTTTTTTTTTTTTTTTTACTAAGTTTGGTGAGTCTAGGTACTAAAGGGGAAAAAAAAAAAAAAAAAAAAAACAGAATAGAACAGAACAGACCGAACCAGTATTAAAAAAAAAAAAAAAAAAAAAAACCCAGACCGAACAACCAACCCAGGAGGAAAAAAAAAAGAAAGAAGAAGAAACCAAACCGAATAGCCAACCCAGAGAATAAAAGAAAAAAAAAAGTCAAAGGTCAAAAGTTGTGGCTGAGTACTGTTTGTGGGTCCCCTATGTGTGTTTAATTACAATATTACCATTGAGTTATGAGTTATGGAAACTGTAAACAGCCAAAATGTGTTTTCAGTTTCCATAACTCATAACTCAAAAATCAGAGAATTAAGTAATGAAAACAAAGTTATCGTTTGCCAAACAACCTTTTTTCTATGGGTCCCACCATTTTTGAGTTATGAGTTATGGAAATTGAGAATTGAGTTATGGAAATTGTGAATCCAAACGGCCCCTAAGTTTTCAGTGTGGTGGTACTAATTGAAGTTTTCCAGAAGGTGACAAGGTTGGTTGGATATCCAAGTTGTTTAGAGAGCTTGGTGGTTGCAGGCATTAGAAAATTAATTGATGTGGATTCCATCGATTCCCATATTTGCTAGGTGCTTAGCATGTTTGACTAGATTATAATGCCTGGACCATGTCTCAAAAAATAGTTACTTTTATGATAATGTATTTACAAAGACATTAAAGTAATTTTGTACATGTAAAAATCTGTTGCACACCATTTTCCTGCTTTGGTAGGTAGCTTTTTTGGAACTAATTACAGCTTATTGTTAAGAGTTAATTGTATAGCCGCTTGAAGTAACTTGATGTTGGTTTTATTAACTTGAGTTGGGTTGTAGCTCAATTTGTTGATTTGGTTCAATTGGTTTGGTTAACGTGTGGGGAAGTTCTAGGTAGGGATAAGCCAAAAATAATGTGAAAAATCATATAGTGCAAAATCAGGCAATATTGTAGTAGCTGAAGAAAATTTCCCAATACAGCATTTATACCTGTAAACTTTCATCTGAACCATTGTCTCTTGCCACAAGCTGTGATGCAAAGGCCACATCATTACCTTCCATAGTATCCCATATGCCTTTTGGGATATGATTTTGCAAATTCTCTTTTGTAACACACAATAAATAACTGAAGTACATCAGCCATGTGCCTCCTTGGTCCACAAGTGTCATAGATAGATTCAGAACTATTACCACTATGGAGGCATAGGTAGCAGTGTATCTAGATAAAAAACAACTATGCATGTGGTTAGAGCTTGATACAGTTGCACATAGTTAGAACATATTACTTCTACTTTTTTGTAGTGTATTGTTTAATGAGTTGCTTTGCTGGGAAGTTTCACTGTTGCCTGAACAGTTTGTGTAACCAAAGAAAATAACCAAAAAAAAAAGGACATTGTTGAATGAGTTGCTTTGCTGGGAAATTCAATTGTAAATACAATTGGAATGTTTCTTCAAGTATGTCCAACACTCAATTATAAATAAAATGAAAAGGCTATGCTAAAATATTTTTATATTATCTTTTGGTATGCTTGAATAATTTTAGATTATCTTTTGGTTGTGTAAGCTGTTCAGTTCAAAAGCTGGATTGTTTCTTCAAGTATTTATAACTTTTAATTATAAATAAGATGAAAAGGCTATGCTAAAATATGTTTTATATTTTCTTTTGGTTGTGTAGGTTGTTCATATATTCCACCAGTTGATTACAGATTATCTATTAAATTGCAAGTTCAACAGTTGGATTGTTTCGTAAAGTATGTCCAACTCTCAATTAATGAAAAGGCTATTATAGAATTAAGATTATATTATCTTTTAGTGTGCTAAACTAATTTTTATATTATCTTTTGGTTTCTACCAAATTATAATGGATTATCTTGGGGGAATTTTATAAATAAAAAAATTTCCAAATACTTTAGAACCACATGATATTCAAATTTTGAGATAACCGTCAGATGAGATTGTAAAATAATTCAGTAAAAATTCCAAATTCTTTAGAACCACATGATGTTCATATTTTGAGATAATCGTCAGATGAGATTGTAATATGTTTAGAGATTAGATATTTTCTATTGAAATACATGACTGGTGCAAAAATATCACATAAAAGGTCTTGGTGTTGAATGATGTGGACACGTGTCATCATTTTGATTACTATTTTAACCACCAGTTGCTCACAAGTTACCTGTTAATTTACACGTTTTTAAGCTGGATTGTTTCTTCAAGTATTTGTAACTTTTAATTATAAATAAAATGAAAAGGCTATGCTAAAATATTTTTAAAATTTTTATTTGGTTGTGTAGGTTGTTCATATTTTCTACTAGTTGATTACAAAATATCTATGAAATTGCAAGTTGAACAGCTATAAAATGAAAAGGCTATGTTAAGATATTTTTTATATTTTCTTTTGGTTGTGTAGGTTGTTCATATGGAAATGAAGAATTACATGTAACATGCAAAATGTGCTCATTTGACATGCAAAATGTCCATTATTCAAGTTTTGTCTACCTCACCAACCACAATAATGTTTTAACATAGGCCTAAGCTTCTGATTATAGGAAGCACCAAATTTCAAAAAGTTCTTATGTGTGTGGTAGCATAAGTATTGCTCTCTCTCTCATTTGTATTGTAATCCTAGTTTATCATCATTATCTGATCATTATCATGCTTTTTTCTGTGAGTGAGAACCTTTTTAACAGTGCACCCTAACCTCCATTGTTCAAAACATTAGAATGAGTAGTGGGCTTAACTCCCCTTTCCTTTGAACCCCGGTAGTAGGTACAAAAGCACATTTCTTCTTGACCCCAACACAACTAAAAAGGAAATACTACATATATATATATATATATATATATATATATATATATATAAAGAGAGAGATGATGTACCAATTTTAAGGGAACTCAAAGTGTGCATACTTCGGTTGGTATGATCACATGCCTTCTTTATGGATCTAAATAGTATTCCCCTTGTGCTATTAATTTTAGACTAAAGATTGTTTCATTTTGATCCTACACATTTAAAAATTTATATTTTGACCTTTCATGTTTGATTTTGTATCATATTGGCCTTGTGATCTATTTCTGTTAGTAATTTGACCATCCGTATATGTAGTTCTGCCTATAATAATAATAATTAAAAAAAAAAAAACTTGCATTCTACTACACTTTAGAGTTAGTATTTCATGAAATTGTTAAATATCAAGGGCCTTTAATGGTTTGATCATTAACAGAAATGGATGACAAACCTAATACGAAAACAAAATCAAACAAGAAGGATTTAAATTTTGAGGGCCAAAAGTGAACTTTAGTTTTAGTTTTGTTAATATATCAGGTTAAATGTATACTAGGAAGAAAGAAATTAAAAACTATTGCTACAAAACTCTATAAGTAAAAGAGAGTGATTTGCAAAATTTTAAACTTTTAATAAAGAATTAAATTTTGTTTTCTTAAAAATTTCACAGAGAACACTAATAAAATAGGGAAGGGTGAGGAACATTAATTTTTTTTTTTTTTTTTTGACTTGTATTTGTTTGTAAAATTGTTGTTACTTTTGGACGAACACTGTATATACTATACACCCAGAAGATCAAAATGTAGTCTCAATATTTACAGTAATAAAATAGTTTATGGAACAGAATTTGGGGGTTTTATCGATTTAATTGAAGTGAAATATATCCATTAGATTTTGTAAGTGTCCGGTCGTAGTTTTGACTCGAGTCAAGACAATCAGCTACTTTGGCAGCTAGCTTCTAACGTTTCACAGTATAGCCTCTTTCGTTTGTATGTAACTATGTATATGCCTTTGTTTATTTTTTGGTTTTTATTTATTTATTTATTTTTGAGAAGGATAATCAAATAAATTTTCTATGTTTCTAGTTGATCAGCATGTAACATTTTCTAATGATTTGTAAAAAGTATTGGAAAATTCCGACCCGATGTAATTGATTTTATTTATAAAAAAAAACAATTACCACCAAAGCACAAACTAGTAAACATGTATGGTTAAGTTTATTTTCTAGATCCTATAAAAAAAAGGGTTTATTTTCTAGTTTATAATAGTATTTTTCAAGCTAAATAAACTAAACGCACATGTTATACATGTTAACGGTAGGAACACATGAATTAGAGTATAAGGTTTGTCATATTATACATTCTCTGAAAATTCTTTCATTTAATCTTTTAATTAGTGTCATGTGTCACTTTAAAAAAAAAAGAGATATATATATATATATATATACACTAATATTCATTTAACTTTTCATTTAAGCAAATGTTTGAATGAATTGATTTATTTAGCACAGTAGATGTCCTGTGAGATCAATGTGTAGGACATCTTAAAGGTACAACTAGAAGTTTCACTATTGACATACATAAAGTTCGTTTGGGAATAGCTTATTTAGCTGAAATTGAAATTTTTTTATTGAGAGTACTGTAGATAAAGTTAAAAAGTAGCTAAAATAGTACAGTGAGACCTATGAATAGTATCAAAAAGTGCAATGAGGTTCATGAATAGTACCAAAAATAAGCTGAATAGTAGCAAAAATAAGCTAAATAGTTAAAAAAAGTTGGCTTTTTAAGCTAATGACAAACACAACCATAGACTCAACAATTTAGGCTCATAGTGCATTTATATTTGTTTATGCACAACAGTTTAAAGTCTCAATTTTTGTTTATGCACAATTATATATTTTTTTGTCAATTTTAAACAAACAAATAAATATAGCCAATATAATCAGTTTTCAAAACAAAAAAGCTCATCCAAAAATACGCATTAAAAAAAGTATATAAATGCCTGAATAGTAAATATATATACCATAGTGCCTCTTCTTAGTTTTCTAGAACAACACCAGCGGCCAACACTAAATTAGGATTCACGTGTGTTTCTATATGCATGTACTATTTAAGCCGGCTGGCTGTCAGTCCTAATGGTAGAGAGGGTGGCTGGTTGTCAGTCCTAATGGTAGTGGGGTGTTGTTTGGCTGGCCTAAGGATAGAGGGTGGCTGCATCACTTTGGATAATTAATTCCATGCGTACTCTTTCAACTTTGTCCAAACTCTTTAATACCCATTTCAGTCAGTGACATGCTCTTACTCCTCACCATCTTCTCCTACATATACCATGTCCAAACTACCACCAAGCCACACATTCTTTCACACCCATCATCTCCAAATTTAGCTTAAAACTATCTGAGTTGTTATTCAAGATTCACATGTTCATGAGCTCATACAGACTTTTTTGAACTTCTTCACACACTATTTTTAAGTACTCTTTTGAATTTCTATGGCAAAATAAGTTTTGTAGTGCATTAAAGTAAGAAAGTGCTAAGTATAGTATTACACGTACACTAGGGAATAGTCAGGTGCTCGAAAAGTTAAAAAAGAGAGTATTGTATTACATTATGGCAGCTGCTTTGGCTGGAGATGAACTTGTAAGGTCCATGAGCAGCAAGAGGATGAGTTTCCGGTCATCCAGCAGCAAGAGAAGCTGGGCCTCATCGAGCTTGCGTGAGGCTTGGACAGGACAAACTGATGTGTTTCAGAAGAGTGGGAGGGAAGATGATGAAGAGGAGCTGATGTGGGCGGCATTAGAGCGGCTTCCAACGTATGATAGGTTGAGGAAAGGAATGCTGAAGCAGGTTTTGGATAATGGGAGAGTTGGTTATCAAGAGGTTGATGTTACCAATCTTGGAGTGCATGACAAGAAGCATCTCATCGAGAGTATACTTAAGGTTGTTGAAGAAGATAATGAGAAGCTGTTTCGTAGACTAAGGGCCAGGACTGATAGGTAGACCCTTTTCTAAGAGTAGGGTATAGTTTTGGTTACATAATGTTTTAGTATGTGCCTTTTCTTCTTCTTCTTCTTCTTTTAATTGGTTGAATCGAAGTTCCATTATTAATTTTGATTTTAAGCTTCTAATGATCTTTAATCATTTGCTTTTAGGGTGGGAATTGACATTCCAAAGATTGAAGTCAGGTTTGAGCATTTATCAATCGAAGGAGATGCATATGTTGGAGCCAGGGCACTCCCAACTCTGCTGAACTCATACTTGAATTCAATTGAGGTGTTTTTGTCTCCTATAGTTTGGTATTTTTTTAGTCAAACGGGGATTACACAACAAAGTTTTATATTTTCCATGATCCAATTTTGCTTCTTCTCCCGTCTCTATATAATTTTTATCTTGGAAGATTATGGAATGTTGTAGGGTAGTCAAGGTTTTAAAGGCTCTAGTATATATTTCTTGAAATTTGAGAAGAAATACTACTTCTCTCTCTCTCTCTCTAACTTACTTTTAAATGGGAATTAATTTCTAAGACTGATTTCATATCCAAAATGACAAAACATATATCTGTTTTTTCTTTTTCAAATTTTGAGTATATCCGAATGAAAATTCAAGTTGATTTTCTTTTTGAAATTTTCATGTACAAATTGACGGTGAGAGTTTGAGATTGTGACATATGAATCAAACAATATCTGTAATAAATTCAGTTCAGTTGTCAATGCATCAAAGAGAAGGTATTTTTTGTTTTTGTTTTTTTTTTTATCAGAAACTTAGATAACTTTCATTGGACCGAAACTTGATACAAATTTGATACATCTTTGAGCACTTGGTCAACTAAAATGGGCGGAGTATCTTCCACCCATATTTTATAATCCTCTACTGATTTGGCCATTCTAGCCATCATGTGAGCTGCAACATTTCCTTTCCTATTCACGTGTGCTGCAGACCAGACCTTAAAACAGCTAAGGTTTAGTAAGGACCCTTCAATCACTTTCTGGATGGACCACGGACATGTCACAGGATTTTGCAAGGCCGAGATTACCACTTGGGCGTCACTTTCAACCATAATCTCCCTCAATCCCAGGCTAGCTGAATGCCTTCCTGCACCGCCAAGGCCTCTGTTTCCAATGCCTTCAACGGCAGCCCAACCCGTTTGCTCATAGCTCCCATCAACAGTCCCCTATCATTCCTTATAACCACCCCCACCCCGCAACATTCAGCCTCCTTAAAAACTGCCCCATCCACATTTATTTTATACCAACCGCATCTAGGAGGAGACCATTGGGAATTGGTGGATTTAGGAAGTTTACCACTGCTGTGAAGTTCCTGCCTAACTTCCTTCCTATTCTCAGCTATTTCTTTAGCGATTCTACCTGCATCCTTGTGCTTCCCCCTGTGCCTAACAGCATTTCTGTGGTTCCAAATACTCCATGCCGTGACTGCAAAAAGGTCCCAATCAGTGTTAGGTTTCCTTTCCCTCACTTCCCATATTATTTCAAGGAACTCCTGTGGCTGGTTGAGCACTGCTGGTAGCTTTAGTCTTGAATCAACCCAAACCTCAGCGGCAAGTTTGCACCCCCACAAAGTATGCCCTGAAGATTCACTCATCCCACATAGGTCATAGTGATCCTCAATATTAATTCCCCTGGCTCTCAGTTGTTGCTTTGTCGGGAGGATGTTCTTGCAAGCTCTCCATATGAATTGTTTAATTTTGTTGGGGCACTTTAGGTTCCAAATTAGCTTCCAAAGGGTTCTCATCCTTGAGTTATCCGAGGCACCACCTGCATCCACCTTATGACTCTGTTCCTTCAAGCATTTTTGGGCAACCTTGTACGCACTCTTCACTGAAAATCTCCCATTGGTACTCCACGCCCATATTAATGAGTTGTTTAGGAACCGTGGGCTGATGGATATCCCAAGTATTGTCTCTGCTTCATGTGGGAGGAAAGAGCTTCTTACTTTGTCAACATCCCATGACCTTGACTCTCGATCCAGCAGCCAAGAGACTTTGTTTGATTCTACTGGGATACACGGGCTGACCACCTTAAAGGAATCCGGAGTAGGCAACCACCTATCCTTCCAAATATCCTACCTAACATAGCCTCTTTAAAA
The DNA here is from genome assembly GCF_932294415.1 of Quercus robur. NCBI lineage: Eukaryota > Viridiplantae > Streptophyta > Magnoliopsida > Fagales > Fagaceae > Quercus > Quercus robur. The sequence goes on along the minus strand of NC_065537.1, from coordinate 50,273,034 downwards.
GGCCTATCCGCAAAGTACCTTGCCTTGAATACCCTGTGCACAAGGGAAGTAGGATTTTGCTGGATTCTCCAACCTTGTTTTGCAAGGAGAGCGAGATTGAACGCTCTTAAGTCTCTGAAGCCAATGCCCTTCTCTTCTTTCGGTATGCAAAGCTTTTCCCATGTAATCCACGCCATTTTTCTCTCCTTGTCTTTCTGCCCCCACCAAAAGTTGCTCATCATGGCATTTAACTCTTTACAAAGTGAGTCCAGCAATTTGAAGTAGCTCATCGTGTACGTGGGAGTGGCTTAGGCTACGGCTTTGATTAAAATCTCTCTTTTGGCATTTGAGAGCAATTTCCTTTTCCAACCCGCTATTTTCTTGCCTACTTGGTCTTTAATGCGATTAAAGGCCTTTCTTTTCCCCTTCCCTACGAGCAGAGGTAACCCAAGGTATCTTTCATGGTGTTGGATGATTTGAGCCCCAAAAATCTGCTTTACTTGTTCTTGGACCTCTCTCTTAGTGTTCTTGCTGAAAAATAAGGATGTTTTATCCTTGTTTAGTTTCTGTCCAGACTTGGCTTCATAGTCCTCTAGTACTTGAAGGATTCTTCTACCCTCTTCCACCAATGCTCTATAGAAAACAATACTGTCATCCGCGAAGAAAAGGTGGGAGATCCGAGGCGCCCCCCTACTAACTGAAATACCCCGTATCTTTCCTTGTTCTTCCTCCTTTCTCAACATGGCAGAAAGTCCCTCAGCACACAACAAGAACAAATAAGGAGATATTGGGTCTCCTTGTCTAAGCCCTAGTGTTGGAATGATGTTGCCTTTCACCTCCCCATTAATTAACACGGAATAGGAGACTGTACTAATACATATCATCACCAGTGAAATCCATCTCTTGTTAAACCCTAATCTTCGCGTAATCACTTCCAAGTACCGTCATTCTACCCTATTGTATGCTTTGCTCATATAAAGCTTTAGAGCCATCAAAGCCTCCTTGCCTTTTCTTCTCCCATTAATACAGTGCATTGTTTCAAAAGCCACAAGCACATTGTCAATTATTTGCCTCTCTGGAACAAAAGCACTTTGAGATTCATTAAACACTTATGCAAGAATTCTCTTCAATCAGTTAGCGAGCACTTTGGACATAATCTTGTAGCTCACATTGCACAAACTAATAGGATGGAATTCGGTAATTGTCAGTTAATAGGACATTGCACAAGCACATTGTCAGTTATTTGCCTCTCTGGAACAAAAGCACTTTGAGATTCATTAAACACTTATGCAAGAATTCTCTTCAATCAGTTAGCGAGCACTTTGGACATAATCTTGTAGCTCACATTGCACAAACTAATAGGATGGAATTCGGTAATTTTTGGGGGGACTTGACTTTTGGAATGAGACAAATAAAGGTTTCATTAAGTCCAATTGGCATCACACCAGAATTAAGGTATTTAATTGTTGTTGTCAATACGTGTTCAATTGTTGCCGTCAATGCATCATAGCAGAAATGTTGCTTCGATTTATTTTACAGCTTGGTATATGTACTGACAATGGTTTGGTTTTTAATTTGTTGTGATAAATAGGCGGTTCTTGGGTTAATCAAGCTTTTGCCATCGAAGAAAAGGGTTGTCAAGATTCTACGTGACGTGAGTGGAATAGTGAAGCCATCAAGGTATTGAATTATTGCAAAACTTACCATGTAGTTTGTGTCCCCTGACTTATTGTTGAAACTTGAAACTTGAAACAATATGTTGTAGAAAAACCTTTTAATGAATTAGAATTAACCATATAGTTTTTCTTCTCATGTGCAGTGTCAAGGCTATTTTATTGAGCTTTTGAATTTCTTGTATGTACCTTGTTGATTAATTTGGTGGTGTTTCTCCAGAATGACACTGCTTCTGGGACCTCCAGGATCAGGGAAAACAACATTGCTGCAGGCACTTGCTGGGAAGAGGGACAAGGATCTCAGGGTGTGTCATTTTCTCCTCCCTATAACTAGGACAATGTCTGCTAAACATTTTAAGATCTTGCATTATTCAAACTATAATATAATCTTTTTAATTTTTTTTGTTTCCTATTTGGATAGAGCAATGAGCAGGTAATGCTGGAAATTTTAGTATATAAAAAGTTCATGAAGTCTGGTTTGCTAATTCGTTACATCAGTTTTCCAAGACACATTCCTCAAATTGTTTCTTAATTTATGAAAAAAATTTAGTTTTTCAAGCTATTTCACAATAAATTCCAAAAGTAATTGTTGAATTCTGAGTACTTCTAGTAATGATTACTCTTATATTATGAAGTCCTAACTTCGTCATTAACAACTTACATGAACAGATATCAGGGAGAGTCAGTTACTGTGGTCATGAGTTATCAGAATTTGTTCCTCAGAGAACATGCGCATACATTAGCCAACATGATCTTCATCAAGGGGAAATGACAGTCAGAGAGACATTGGACTTTTCAGGACGTTGTTTGGGAGTTGGAACAAGGTATGACCTGCTGACAGAATTGTCAAGACGAGAAAAAGAAGTTGGAATAAAACCAGATCCTGAGATAGATGCATTCATGAAAGCCACAGCAATGGCAGGCCAAGAAACAAGTCTTGTTACAGATTATGTTCTCAAGGTATGTTGGTAACCACCCTTTTAATTCTCAGAAAATTTTCTTTTCTAACTTTTCAAAGTATGTACAACAGATTCTTGAATTGGACATCTGTGCTGACATTATTGTGGGTAATGAAATGAGAAGAGGCATATCTGGTGGACAAAAGAAGCGTGTTACTATAGGTATGTATGTAAAACATAGAATAAAAGAGGACTACATATAAAATTTAAGTGTCAGTGTATTTTTTTTTAATTTTTTTCCAGTTTTTGGATTTAACAAAATGTCGAATTGGAATGATTATACCGAGTGCAGGAGAAATGTTGGTTGGACCAGCAAAGGCTCTTTTTATGGATGAAATATCAAATGGTCTAGACAGTTCAACCACTTTCCAGATAGTCAAGTTCATGAGGCAGATGGTTCATATAATGGATGTGACAATGATAATTTCTCTTCTGCAACCTGCGCCTGAAACCTTTGATCTTTTTGATGACATTATTTTACTTTCAGAAGGCCAGATTGTCTACCAAGGTCCGTGTGAGAACGTACTTGAATTTTTTGAAGATGTTGGCTTTAAGTGCCCAGAGAGGAAAGGAGTTGCAGACTTTTTGCAAGAGGTTACTTCCAAAAAGGATCAGGTGCAGTATTGGTGCAAAAAGAATGAACCTTACCGATATACTAGTGTTCCTGAGTTTGTAGATCACTTTCATAATTTTCACATTGGCCAGCAACTTTATGATGAGCTTGGAATTCCATATGATAGGTCTAAAGCTCATTGTGCTGCATTAGTAAAAGAGAAGTATGGAATTTCTAATCGGGAACTCTTGAAGGTTTGCTTTGCAAGAGAGTGGCTATTGATGAAGCGCAACTCTTTTATATACATATTCAAGACAACCCAGATTACCATAATGTCAATTATTGCCATGACAGTGTTCTTTAGAACCGAAATGAAGCACGGTCAATTAGAAGATGGAGGGAAATATTATGGTGCAATGTTCTTCAGTCTCACTAATGTCATGTTCAATGGAGTGTCAGAACTTGGATTGACTGTTGTTAGGCTTCCTGTATTTTTTAAGCAGCGGGATTTCTTGTTCCATCCAGCATGGGCTTTCGGCTTACCAATTTGGCTCCTCAGGATTCCTCTCTCATTGATGGAGTCAGGAGTATGGATCTGCCTAACATATTACACTATTGGGTTTGCTCCTTCTGCTAGTAGGTATGTGCTTGCACATATATTCTTCCAGAATGAATAAACTTCACGCGTATATAATTTCTTGTTATGTACAATTATTTTCCATCCATGAGCTATGTGAATATATAATTTATGTTTTATTAACATATCTTGAAAATTCTATTAGGTTTTTCCGCCAATTATTGGCATTCTTCAGCATCCATCAGATGGGCCTATCTCTGTTCCGGTTTATTGCAGTACTGGGAAGAGTTCAAGTTGTGGCAAATACGCTTGGTACCTTTACATTGTTATTGGTTTTTGTCCTTGGTGGGTTCATTGTTGCCAAAGGTTAGCAGTTTATGTTTATGTTGATCAGTTTTCAATAAATCTTTAGTGTTCAAGTCTCAACTAAAATGATTCTGTACAAATATATGTTGAGAGATGCTCGTCTCTTCATGCAATGCTATAATAATTGAAATAGTGAAAACCTCCTTCTCCTTGTCTAGATGACATTGCACCATGGATGATATGGGGCTACTACATTTCTCCCATGATGTATGGACAGAATGCCATAGCCATCAATGAATTTCTTGACAAAAGATGGAGTGCAGTAAGATCTCCAAGAAAACTTGTAAACAATCATTCTGTTCCTTTATAATTATCTTCAATTAATTATCTTCACTTTTTCTTTGTTACAGCCCAATCCGTACCCACTTATTCCTGAACCCACCGTCGGAAAGGTTCTTCTCAAGGCCAGGGGCATGTTTGTGGAAGACTACTGGTATTGGATTTGTGTTGGGGCACTCCTTGGGTTTTCTGTTCTTTTTAACATCTGTTTTATCATAGCACTCACATTTCTAAATCGTAAGCAATCATTTACCACACTAATCTCCAGTTCAGTTACTGCAATAAGATTTTAGAGCTGACATTACTTTGAAAATCAAACGCAGCTTTAGGTGATTCTAAATCCGTTATTGTTGAGGAGGATGACAATAAAAAAAGTGGAAAGCAGTCCTCTAATGGACAGCTTCAGATGAGAGGCATAGAAATGAGTACATCTTCAACCGCTCCGTTGTTTCAAGGTTCCATAACTTGCAGTTCTATTTCATTAAGAGATCATCTACATAGTTGCTTTAAGGAAAATAAATGGTTCCTGCTGTTAATGATTGTAACATGTGAATGAGTACAGGTACTGATATGGCAATGAAGAACACTCCAGACAACTCAATTAGTAGTGGTGCAGAGAATGCACCTACTAGAAGAGGAATGGTTCTGCCATTCCAGCCCTTGTCACTTGCATTTAATCATGTAAATTACCACGTCGATATGCCAGCTGTAAGTATCTTTTCCCATTTCTCTCTTCCCCTCTTGGAGAATTGCCTTATGGTAGGGCAAGAAAAAGTGAAAAAATAAAAGCTGATTCAATAAAATAGTTGAATAAAAGGTTTATTTACCCAATAGACTGATCATTTAGAGCCTTTTTTTTTTGTTGTTGATAATATGATAGTTACAATAGGGGTGGGGGATTTGAATTTCCAGCTGAGTTACAAAACTCTTGACAATCATTTACAACTTTTAATAATTTTTCCTAGAGTGCATCATAAGTGGACTGCTAGATTTCCAACATTCTATTTGTCATGACTGAGGGACCATTAATTTTATGATAATGATATCCTGAATGTCTAGAAGATGCTCGTTAAAATAAGATGTCAAGATATTTTGAATACTGCATAAGATTGAACAACTCTGTATTGGGTGTTTTCCTAATTAGGCTCATAATAATATGTGTCACATCAAGCTAACATCTTAATATTTGGAAAAATTCAAAAGTTTGAACCTTTTAGTTTTTGAAATCTAGATTCTGAACATTGTTTCATCAGGAAATGAAGGGCCAAGGGATCGAAGAAAGTCGTCTCCAACTTTTACGAGATGTTAGTGGCGCTTTCAGGCCTGGTATTCTAACAGCATTGGTTGGCGTAAGTGGTGCTGGAAAAACCACATTGATGGATGTGCTAGCAGGAAGAAAAACTAGTGGGTACATTGAAGGAAGTATCAGCATATCCGGTTACCCCAAGAACCAAGCAACTTTTGCTCGGGTTAGCGGTTATTGTGAACAGAATGATATCCATTCACCCAATGTTACCGTCTATGAATCTCTTGTGTACTCTGCCTGGTTGCGTCTTGCCAAGGAAGTTAAGCAGGAAACTCGAAAGGCATGTTTCTTTGTCCAAAATCTAATCGTTTTATCTCCAAACATGTCATTTCCGTGACTGTATGAGCTTATTCTATTTTATCTCTCAATTCAATAGGTGGTTTTTACTGTTTGGTTCAGTCCACAATATCTAGCTAAGGAAAAAAAAAAAAAAAAAAACTAACTTGTGCCTCAGTCCACAATATTCTAGTTTCATAAGTTAATTAGCCCAAATAATTAGATAACATCATATTTTGGGCTGTACCCATATATCTACAGGTCATATGGGTAGAAAACTACTTCACAAAATCTTTTTTATTCATACAACTTGGAGCCATTTACATGATTCATTTTTTTTTTTTTTTTTCCATTTAGGCATAGTTCAATTTATTTATTCTAATTTCAGCTTTCAATATTTTGGTGTCTTAAGACAAGAAAAAAGTTGGAGTTTCTTAACCTTTCCAAACTTTGTTTCTTGACATGAATGATTTTCTATTAATAGTAAATATGTAACTCATAATATGTAACTTCCAATTGTCCAATTACCATGCATGTCTAGCAACCAAAAGTTTTACAAATGGTGTTACTTACCACAGCTTTCATTTTTTGTGCAACAGATGTTTGTTGAGGAAATCATGGACTTGGTTGAGCTAAATTCATTGAGGAATTCCTTAGTTGGTGTTCCAGGAGTAGATGGTCTGTCAACTGAACAGAGAAAGAGACTCACAATAGCTGTAGAATTGGTTGCTAATCCCTCCATCATCTTCATGGATGAGCCAACATCAGGCCTTGACGCTAGAGCTGCAGCAATTGTAATGCGTACAGTGAGAAACACAGTGGATACAGGGAGAACTGTTGTCTGCACAATTCACCAGCCAAGCATAGACATTTTTGAAGCTTTCGATGAGGTATATAGGATATATCAATATAAACATTTTGTGTTTGACTGACTGTCTTATAATCACATAACACTTCTAAATTAAATATCAAATTGCCCACAGCTACTGTTGATGAAGAGGGGTGGACAAGTCATTTATGCTGGACCCCTCGGTCACCATTCTCAAAAGCTTGTAGATTACTTTGAGGTGAATAGCACTATTCTCAATGCTTTGAGAACCAACATTTTATAGCATTAACTTTTTAAAGTTTTTATCACAAGCTAATATCTATAGCCACTGCAGAGGCTATCAATGCAGCAACTCTTAGGAATTTTACTCACAAACTAATATATGACAATTTCAGGCTATCCCATATGTTCCTAAGATCAAAGATGGATATAATCCTGCAACATGGATGCTAGAAATTAGTTCTCCTGCAGTTGAGGCTCAACTCGATGTGGATTTTGTAGAAATTTATGCCAATTCTGAACTGTACAAGTAAGAAGTACATTAGAAATTCTCAGAAAATTCCAGCTTCTTTTTTCCTCTTACAATTTTCAATTTTATTTTCAGATGTACTAAGTTTTTCTATATTGATTTCTTGTACAGGAGGAATCAAGAACTCATCAAAGAGCTGAGCACGCCATCACTAGGATTGAAGGACCTTTACTTCCCCACCAAATATTCCCAATCCTCTGTAATTCAATGTAAAGCTTGCTTTTGGAAGCAATATTGGTCTTATTGGAGGAACCCACGATACAATGCCATCCGGTTATTCATAACGATAGTCATCGGTGTTCTATTTGGGCTAATTTTCTGGAACAAAGGAGATAAGACGTAAGTCTTAAAATTCTTATTTTCATATCTTAAATTGGACTAATATCAAAGAACTACCAGGGTATGGTAATTAACCCATAGGGTATGATTGATTTTAAACAAGAATTACTTATATTACCTGATTTTAAGCATGCACTGAAAAAGATTATGATCCAAGGAAGTTATTAACTAGATCTTCACTCGTCATTTTGTAGAATTCTGCATAGTTACAGAAGCATAAAAAAGGGACAATTAACCCCTTAGTCATACAATGGATGGACTCCACAATTAAGTGCACCATTTCTGTGCTACTTCATTGATGAATATATCTGAAGCTAATTGCAAAGTATCATGTTAACAGACATAAAAATCATACCATTGACCTTTTAGAGTCTTAAAATAAATGGTCCAACAATTAAGTATACTATTTCTGTCATTCTGTGCTTGTTTAATGATGAAACTATCATGTTAACAGGCGCAAGGAACAAGACCTGCGGAATCTACTGGGGGCTATGTTTGCTTCTGCTCTTTTTCTTGGAAGCACCAACACAGCTGCAGTGCTGCCTGTTGTGTCAATTGAAAGAACAGTCTTCTACCGTGAAAGAGCAGCAGGAATGTATTCAGCTTTGCCTTATGCTTTTGCTCAGGTAAAGGAAGATTAAAACCAATTTATCACCTCAGAGGAATTATTTTTAATTTTATACACCAACTAATTAATGAAACAACAACAACAACAACAACAACAAACAAAGTTTTAGTCCCAAAATTTTGGGGTCAGCTTTGGATCCTAAACATATTAATTAATGAATGAAAAATGAATTTAATACTCTGATTTGCAGCAGAAATAATTGGCATTTTTATTTGATGCCCTGCAGGTGGCAGTGGAGATAATTTATGTAGCTATCCAAACTTTTGTCTACACTCTTATCCTTTACTCAATGATTGGATTCCATTGGCGACTTGAAAAGTTCTTGTGGTTTTACTTCTTTATCTTGATGTGCTTTATATACTACACATTGTATGGGATGATGGTAGTGGCTCTTACTCCTAGCTACCAAATTGCCGCCATTTTTATGTCCTTCTTCCTAAACATCTGGAACCTGTTCTCTGGTTTTCTCATCATGAGGCCGGTAAGTAATACCTAAACAATTACACAAAATATAGTATGATATATCCACGTAATGAGTATAGTACACAGAAGCTTTATTTGAAGCAATTTTACTTATATCAAATTTGCATTGGCATGTCGGTTATAAAATTTTTGCCTCCTTTGAGATAAAATCCTAGCTTCAGCATTGTCATAATCAATAGAGTGTAAAAGACCTCCTCAATGAACTGTTATTATTAAGGGCCAAGTCAAAATTTGAACATCTAGATAGGGAGTTGGGAAACCTTGTGGGAGTCAAATTAACACATTTTTCTTCTATTCCAATAGCTTCAACTATACATTCTTAAGTAAGATAAAGTATACATTGAAGTATTTTCAAATGGAGAGGACTTAATGAGTCATTTTTAGCATTGAGCATATATACAAATAAAAGCAGCTTATTAAAAAAACAATGGGAAACCATGTCATATGCATAAATTCCACATGGTAGGAAAAACTATGGTTTAACGATATTTGTGTGATTGTGATACTGATCTCCCATTTTAAATCCTCTACTTTCCTCCAGTTTTTAGTTAGATGAAAGACATGTCGCATTTAAAAAATCCAGTCTTGAATCCCCATATAAATCATTCAAAATCAAATAAGAAACACATGTCACAAATCTAACTACAAATTAGAGGGAATCTCGATATGGAATGCACCATTCAAGATTATGATACAATTTTCAAGTCCATTACATTAAAAGAAAATTGAATTTCAAAATTCTAATGGTTGACATGTGCAGCAAATTCCAATATGGTGGAGGTGGTATTACTGGGGCTCTCCTGTGTCTTGGACAATCTATGGCCTTGTGACCTCTCAAGTGGGTGACAAGACCACTCCAATTGAGGTACCTGGACAAGGCTATATGCCTATGAAATATTACCTGAAGACTCACTTGGGCTTTGAATATAACTTCCTTGGAGCTGTTGTTGCAGCCCATATTGGCTTTGTCCTCATTTTCTTATTTGTCTTTGCCTTTAGCATCAAGTTCCTCAACTTCCAAAGGAGATAAAAAAAAAAAAAAAAAAAAAAAAAAAAAAAAAAAAAAAAACAAGGATTCAAGCTTCAACAATGATAATAAGATTTTGTCTGAGCAATTGATCTAGTAGAAAGATATGGTTGGCTTAGTATTTTTTTCACCAACTTTGTAAATTAACGACTTTTTATCATTAAAATATTCACAAATTCAAGTCCTTGTAAAAAAAAAAAAAAAAAAAAAAAGTTATGCTAAGAGTTTGAATTGGCTTTTTATTTTTGGGGTAAAATTGAGTTGTGCTCATAAGAAGTATGAGCTCACTGGTTATTGTGTACATTGCAAAAAATGCAATTTACTTACTCCCTATACTTTTCTTCTTCTTCTTCTTTTTTTTTTTTTTTTTTTTTTTTTTTTTTTTTTTTTTTGTGAATTATCATTTTAATCTATTAAGTTTAAATTTTATTTTTTTAGTCCATTAACTTTGACAACATTGTCATTTTAGTTCTTTCATCCATTGCCATTAGAAATACTCCATTAACATTGTTTCTCACTATTTTTTTTTTAAAGGAAGAGTTAACGTGCAATTTTTAAGTAGCAACATAAAAGACTAAAATAACAACGTTGTCAAAGTTATGGTACTAAAATGAAAAGGTTTAAATTTAGTATATTGGTAGGTTCCATCGTTTCAGTTAGCATGGTAAAGTTTATTGTCATTGAATAAGATATTTAGGTTCGGTCTTTGCCAATTGTTTTTATCAACTTCATGGACCTTGAATACCATATTTAAGTTTGACTATAAAAATAAAAAGTTTTTAGACTATAAAATGACAACTCGGTAAACTGATCTATGTAAAATTCACCTACAAGTTTGATTTTATGATCAAAATCTATCTGTCAAATGTTGGGACAAATATAAAAAAGCCAACAAAATGACGTCGCGTTTGCCATTTCATCATATTAATGTTTTGAATTAGAGCTTGCCACTTTTTCCACCAAACGTACTATTACAATGTCTTTCTACAATTATTACAACAAGTGAAAGTTCAAAAACGTGTACCAATACACTTTTGAACATTTAGACCCCCAAAAATTAACTTAACCAACACAAGCAATATGTCAAACAACAAGTGTGCGGAAACTTAACATATGCTATAATGTGAAATAGGTTAAATACTATCTAAGCCATAACAGAATAAAATCCACAGCAGATAATATAAAGGCAAAGATAGAGAGGAAGGAAGATGCAAACACAAAGACAACACGCGATGTGTTATCGAAGAGGAAACCGAAGTCCTCGGCGAAAAACCTCTCCGCCGCCCTCCAAGCGGTAATCAATCCACTAGAAAATACAGTTGGGATACAAGGACAGCAATATACCCTCCAAGCCTAATCTACCCAGTGCACCTAAGCCCTCCAAGCTTCTTGCTCCAACGAGGTTGCGCCGAACCTTTTTCTTTTCTAGCTTTCCGGATTCCGCTACTAGACCGTAGCATCAACCAATGAAGATTGGCTCCTTCCTAACTGCTTCCCAGAACTCCAAACGACTGTCTCACAGAGATGATGGTGAGAACCAGGTTTGGTATAATGCCTCTCAAGGTTTTGACAATGGAGAGAAAGAGAGTAAGGGAATTTGAAGAGACTCTAAGGTATAGATTGTGGGTGAAACAATCTGGTTTTTCTTTAGGGTTTCTCTCTCAAAATTCTCTCTGGAAGCTCTCTTTCAATCGTGGGTTAAAGGGGTATTTATACTGGAGTGGAGAGGAATGTGAAACGTCAGGTTTTGGCAAAACAGGGGTGGCTCGCGGCTTGACCTCGCGGCTTGACCAAGTCGCGAGATCCAGTCGCGAGTTAACCGTATGGCCAGTTGTCCTGTTTTGTCCTGTAGTGCTCCAGCTAGCATGACTGTTCATCTTCCAGCATGCTTGGCACGTGTGCAGCTTCTGGCGGCTTGCAGCTGCGAGTCCACCCGCGAGTCCCAGCCGCGACACTCTGTTTTCTTGCACACTCTTGAGCAAACTTCACTCTATCTCACTCACTACCCTTACAACAAACCCACCTAAATACAGGGTTACTAAATGCTGAATTACAAGCAAATTTGGCACGGAATAAAGCCAATTAGATGGTTGAATAAATTCAACCTTACAACAAGCTAGAGTCAGAGTCAGAGTCAGTACATACTACAGTGAACTAAGTTTTGACTTGAAGCTCAGCCATCCCAACACTTTCAGGCTTCAATTTCTAGAAGCCCCAGACTCACAATCGCAATCAACCAAAGAGTCGTTGAGATCCTTTACAATATTGTTACCGTCAATATTGTCTTGTTGTTTTTTCAACAACTTGGGGTTGCGGCATATGGAGTTGGTTGAGGCAGTACAATCCACCCCCTTATGGGCACACGTGTCCTCGCGTGTGGGGCCCATACTTCCGGCTATGGCATAACTCTGATATCATCTATAACGACCCTACCCCAACTGTGTAGATATTGTCCGCCTTGGGGCTCGTACCCCTTATGATTTTGTTCTCCCTCAAAGCACACAGCAGTGGGGGAAAATGCTTCTACACATTAAAGGGAGGTCATTCCTTATAAACACATTCTCATGTGCTTCTCTAGGCGATGTGGGATTCCATAGAATGCAAGACCCCTTTTTTAGGTCACTACAATCCACTCCCCTTTATTTCCTATTACAGATACATTAGAGGGATTACTGGAGTAGAGATTCTTGAGAGACAGCAGTTACGAACTATTTTTGTAGAACTGAGGATTTTATTATTATTTTATGGCATTAAACATTGTATTGGAGAATTATTTTGAGGGTGTTTTGTATTTGGTGAATTAGAACTCTGACTTTTGTGATGAGATTCAAGGTTGCCAATTTCTTTTATCAACGCAGTTAGGGCGGGGTCGTTATAGATGTATTAGAGCTATGCCCTAGCCGGAAGTGTGGGCCGCACACGTGAGGACGCTTGTGCCCGTAAGGGGGGTGGATTGTAGTGACCCAAAAAGGGGGGGGGGGGGGTCTTGCATTCCATAGAATCCCACATCACCTAGTGAAAGTTCAAATATGTGTATAAACACCCTTGAACGTTTAGACCCCCAATATACAAATTACCAATACAAGCTTTAAATCAAACAATTAATGTGCGGAACATGAACAAAAGCTTAATACAGAATGGGTAAACAATCTAAGCCAATTAAAAACACATCCACAGCAGAAAATAAAAGGCAAAGATAAAGGGAAGAGAGATGCAAACACAAGGACAACACACGATGTGTTATCGAAGAGGAAACCGAAGCCCTCGGCGTAAAACCTCTCCGCCGCCCTCCAAGCGGTCAATAATCCACTAGAAAATGTAGTTGGGATACATGAACAGCAATAGACCCTCCAAGCCTAATCTACCCGATGTACCTAAGCCCTCCAAGCTTCTTGCTCCAACGAGGTTGCGTCGAACCTTTTTCTTTTCTAGCTTACCGGATTTCGCTACTAGACCGTAGCATCCGCCATCCTTGGCATCCTCCAATGCTTCCCAAAGCTCCAAAAACACTCAACACTCTAAATTGGTGTGGGTAGTGTTTGGATAGAAATCTCCTCTCAATAGGTATGACAATGAGAGAGGGAATGAGAAGAGACTACAAAGGTTTCTCTCTAAGAATGAGTAGCTCTCTCTAATTGGGTGGGTGTTTTGAAGAAACCTCTCTTAGGGTTTTTCTTTCTGAATAGCCACACATATCTTGTGGGAATGAGGGGTATTTATACTGGTGTGAGAATGGAATACGAAGAGTCAGTTTTTCCAAAAACAGGGCTGGCTGGCGACTTGACCTCGCGACTTGACTGAGTCGCGAGTTCGAGTCGCGAGCTAACTTAATGGCCAGTCTGGATTTTTGTCATGTAGTGCTCCAGGTGGCGTGACTGTTCAGCTCCCCTGCATGCTCTGCACGTGAGCAACTTTTGACGGCTTGCAAGCCGTGAGCCACCCGCGAGTCCTAGCCGCGAGTCTCTGCTTCACTGCACTGTCTTGAGCATTTCTTCACACTCTCTCACACACTACCCTTACATGATTCCCACCTAAATACAAGGTTTCTAAGTGCTATATTACAAGCAAATTTGTCATGGAATAAAGCCAACACATGGTTGAATAAATTCAACCTTACACCTAGGGAAGCACATGGGAATGTGTTTATAAGAAATGATCTCCCTTCAATGTGTAAAGGCCTTTTCCTCAGCGTAACCTAGGGAAGAACAAAACCATGAGGGGTATGGGCCCCAAAGTGGACAATATCTACACAGTTGGGGCAGGGTCGTTATAAGTACTATTTACGGTGAGCCTTGTCCTTGTTGCCCTCATTGACCTTGAGGTTGAGATCTCGCTAGTTAAACTTGTGTCTGAAGAGGAAGAATCATGATCCTTGCCTTTTCCACAACCTCGACATGGTCTTGATCTTCTTCTTCTTCTTCTTCTCTCCAGCTTCGTCAATCGTTCTTCTTCTTCGTCTTCTTCCATAGCAAGAGCAAGGCCAGCAACTGCCATAAAGCCTACAATTATGTCCACCTTTTCATCAATAGAAGAGTCGTCAGAGTCAGAGTGAAAAGGAAGCATTTTGGGTGGAATATCTTCAGACATAAAGATTTAAAGAGAAAACAAAATATGGAGTGCTAAATGAGAATTTTAGAGAGAGTGATGCTATTTTTATACTTGAGAAAAATAGGACCGTTGGACCAAAATATTATCGTTGGAAACTTGGAAAATGGAATGAAAAGACAAAATATTTATATGAAATAGAGATTTTTTTTTTTTGAAAAATTATTTTAAAGGTAAATGTTTTTTTGTTTTTTGAAGTAACTTTCTAACTAATGAAGTTCACAAAATAGAGGGCTGTTTGGTTGGTGAGTTTAATCAACAGTTTTCAGTGTTTAAATAACATTACACATTTTTTCACCCACACGTATTTTAAAAAAAATACAAATAATGTTACTAGAACAACATTACCAAACGGGCCACTAGGTAATTAGAATATGTGTTATTCACACATGTTATGATAGAAAGATTTCATGTAAACTTGAGATAAATATGTCTAGTCAATTGGGTTTAAGTTTGACTTATTCAGGTTTGGATCAGATTAAAATGGGTCAAAATTAGCTGTTCTAATTAGGTTATCAAAACTATGACTCTAACCCAATCTTATACGACGTCACGTCATGATATGGCTTGTATTATATTCACACAGGAAAAAATATGAGAGAGAGAGAGAGAGAGAGAGAGAGAGAGAGAGAGAGAGAGAGAGCATAATGGACTGAACTAGACTGAAATATACCGAAGTATAATGAATTGGACTGAGTGGACTGAATAGACTAAAATTGATCAAATGGACTAAATTGATGATTAATTCACTTAAAAGAGTAAAACAATAGAAATTAGTTTATCAAAGTCACGATAATCACTTAACATTGTCAACCTATCTAGCTAGACAAAGACTTAACACATAATTGGACAAAATTAATAGTAATTGAACCAATATTAATATATTGAAAATCCAATATCATGATTTAGCTGTAAAATTTAAATTTTTTGAAAATTTGTAATATTTTATAAAAGACTTCATTTACAGCACTAGCATTGGGTTGTGTAAACACCCTTCGCTTGCTATTTTACAATCCAAGACAGCAAAAACTCACTTCATCCGAGTTTGTATACTTAAAAAAATTTGCAACCTATGAATAGTAAGGTTGCATATATGCAACCTTATTATTCATAGGTTGTAAAGAAAAAAAAAATTAATCTTGTAGTTGTATGTAAAGAGAAAAAGATAGTGAAAGGAAAGAGAGAGAATAATACTTTTTTTTATTTTGTTAGGTAATTTATATTATTTTATTGAGTTGTATATAAAAATAAAAATTGGAATGTAGATTAAGTTGTAAAATGAATTGGTAAAATGACTAAAGTAGTGTTTGAGGATACATAATAATTTTTTTTTTTTTTTATCCCCAAATGCTAGTCCTCGACAATTCCAAGCTCTTAATAAAAGACAATTCATATTTATATATTCTATTAATTGCTGGATGTCAAATCAACACAGTTAGCAAAGACCTAGGAATAGGTAAGATGTCTAATTAGAAATCAAACATTTTTTGTCAAAAAGTTTCTCTGTGCCTAGAAGTGGGATTCATATCTAACTTCCTTACACAGTAGAATTAGTGTGTCCCTTCAACGAAGGTGCTTTAGGTTCCTGGAATAACACGGTTATTTCTAGGCTTGTTGGGTTTTTTTCCGGGGGTTTTGGGAAACAGTCTTAGTAGGTGTGAGGATGGATGATTTGGCTCAATCATGGAATCGGCTTACTCTTTTAGATAAAGAGGGACCGGGTTGCTGTTTACACAAGATTCTTTTCACTTTTGAGAAAAAGGAAGATGTTGACAGGATTTTAGATGGAGAACCATGGAGTTTTGACAAACACTTGGTGGTAATGAGTTGATATGAGAATGAGTCCCCGATGCATGATATAAAGTTTGAGAAGACAAAGCTATCGGTTTAGATTCATGGACTCCCGATTAAATATATGACAATTGAAGCGGCGAAGAAAATTGGTAGTGTGTTGGGAGAGGTTTTTGCGCCGACGGACCCAAAGGTTTTTGATGGTGGTCACTTCATTCGTATTCAAGCTTTAATTGATCTTTCTATGCCTTTGTGCAGTGGAAGGTTGATATTTGTTGGAGGAGGAGGGAAGCAGGTGTGGGTCGCCTTCAAGTACGAGAGGCTGCCAAACCTATGCTACTGGTGCAGGCGACTTACACACGATGACAGAGATTGTGAATTATGGATTGATAGTGAAGGCACACTTACACTAGAGCAACGTGAGTTTGGACCACATTTAAGAGCTCCGCCGTTTATCGCTGCAAGGAAAAGCTCAATTGTAGTTCCTAGGTTCTATGCCGCAAAGAAGAAAGGGAGTTCAGGGGTATCGGAGGCTGGAGATTCAGGCCGGAATTCTGTTTCTGGCAGAGGAAGATCACCGGAGCTGTCAAAGAATGTAACGGCCAACAATGAAGGGGATATTAATGTAGCCCATAATTCCTCATTAAACCGTAATGAAGATGAGGAAATTAATAGGGAAGATACGGTTGACAAAGGGACTCCTAACGGGACAATCACTGAGGACATAAAGTTTCCTAGTGAAACTGAAACACATATGGAAGCTAATAATGACCAGATTTGCTTGGCACAATTATTTGGGGTGGCTAATATTATGGGATCAGATTTGAAAGCATCCAACAACCCTAAAGCACGTGACAAGTTAAGTGGTAAAACTGAACTAAACAAGTCACGTGCTACAACTGAAGATAGGGCACAAAAAAAAACAAGGAACCCGTGCAAGCCATACATGGACACGCAGAGAAAGAAACCAGCAACAGGAACAAACGGCAAAAATCCTTAAACTCCATGGAAAAAAAAGAGAAGCAGATTCAGAAGCGGATGACTTTGGTTTGTCAGCAAAAAGAGTTCAAATGGATTGTAGTGAAGACAATACACCTTATATAGTGGCGGGAGCTGAGGGTCAGCCCCGCCAGAAGCAATGAGTTGTTTAGCATGGAACTGTCGTGGGCTTGGGAACCTGCGTACAGGGAGAGAGCTCGTCGAAATCATACGGGCAAAAGATCCCGTTGTAGTGTTTTTAGCCGAGACACTTACAGATGATGCAAGGCTAGAAGTTATTTAGAGAAGTATTGGTTTTGATCATAGATGGGTTGTTCCTAGAGTGGGAAGGGGTGGTGGATTAGTTCTGTATTGGAAAGCTTCGATAAACTTAATGGTGGAAGGTTCAGATAAATACTATATTGATGTAGTGATCGATAAAAATAAGGAGAATAAATGGAGATTAACTGGTTTTTATGGGGAACCCGATACAGCTAGAAGACATGAAGCTTGGGATAAGCTTAGGGCTTTAAACACCCAGCCAGAGAAGCCATGGCTTTGTTATGGGGATTTTAATGAAATATTAGACAAGATGAGAAATTAGGAGGTTCAAGGAGGCCTCATAATCAGATGCAGCAATTTAGGGAGGTGATGGATGAATGTGGTTTTATGGATAAGGGATTTGAAGGTTCAAAATATACTTGGAGCAAGCACTTTGAAAATGGAATTTCAATTTGGGAGAGGCTTGATAGATGCCTGGTCACTAATAGTTGGTTCTTGAGGTTTGGGGGCTCAAAAGTGTACCATTTGAATTGTACATCATCAGATCATATTCCAATCCTCATTTCACTCTCTGGTTTGATTCCACCTATTCGGAAAAAACTTTTTCGATTTGAACAAATGTGGTTATCAAACCCGAGCTGTGAGGAGGTGGTCTGTTCAACTTGGGATAGTAGGAGTGGCATTGGGACTGAGGGTGATATTTTGTGTAAGGTGGAGAGGTGCGGGAAAGAGCTAGGTAAATGGGATAAAAATGTTTTTGGCAATGTAAGAATGGAGCTGAATCGGTTAAAAAAAGCTTTAGATAGAGAGGAGAGGGCAGCCATGGTTAGTGGAAACAATATTCGAGTAAGACAGATTAAGAAAGAGATAGAGGTGATGCAGGAAAGGGAAGCAACAATGTGGGCCCAACGGTCGAGAGTTCTATGGGCAAACGAGGGTGACAAAAATACTAGATATTTCCATAGTTGTGCCTCAAAGAGATTCAGAAAAAATTCAATGGAAGGAATTAAAGATGAGGAGGGGGTATGGAGAACTAGTCAAGAGGAGATGGGTGAAGTTCTGGTCAACTATTACAAAACTCTCTTTGCCTCAACGGAGGGTGTTGTTTCCACAAGCATGCTAGAGTGTGTGCCCACAGTGATAGATGAGGGGATGAATGCAAGTCTATGCCGTGAGTTTGAAGCAGGTGAAGTTGCCACTACCTTGCAACAAATGGCACCCCTCAAAGCACCTAGTCCAGATGGTATGCCGGCGCTCTTTTATCAACATTTTTGGAGTACGGTAAATCATGATGTCACTTCCTCCATATTGTCTTGGTTAAACTCAGGTACCATACCAACTCTCCTAAATCATACTTTTATTACACTTGTCCCAAAAATAAACTCCCCTGAATATGCTCACCAATTTCGCCCCATCAGCCTTTGTAATGTGCTTTACAAAATATATTCTAAAGTCCTTGCAAATCGCCTTAAAAAATTACTCCCATCCATTATCATTGAACACCAGTCTGCCTTTACTAAGGATAGATTAATTTCAGACAACATTTTGGTGGCTTTTGAGACCTTACATAGTATGCAGAGATATAAGGGGGGTTCCTATGAATATATGGCTTTAAAATTGGATATGAGTAAGGCGTATGATCGGGTGGAGTGGTACTACTTAGAAGGGATAATGAGGAAGATGGGTTTTAGGGAGAGGTGGATAAATCTTGTAATGGGTTATGTGAAAACAGTTTCTTATTATGTTTTAGTAAATGGTGAACCATGTGGGACGATTTTCCCTACAAGGGGAATTAGGTAGGGAGATCCACTTTCCCCTTTCCTATTTCTTCTTTGTACGGAAGGGTTGAATGGTTTAATTAAAAAAGCAGACTTACAAGGAGACATTTATGGTTACTCCCTTTGTAGGAGAGGCCCAAAACTAACGCATCTGCTTTTTGCAGATAATAGTCTTATTTTTTGCAGGGCAACGTTGGAGGAGTGTAATAAGGTGATGGACATACTAAGAGTGTATGAGGAAGCATCGGGACAAAAAATAAATAGAAGTAAAACCTCCTTGTTCTTTAGCAACTCTATTCCGGAGGATGTGAAGCATGGAATTAAGGTGGCCCTTGGTGTCCCTGAAATTATGCAATATGAGAAGTACCTTGGGCTGCCCTCTCTTGTGGGCAAAAGGAAAAAAGAAAGTTTCAACTACATAAAGGAGAAGGTATGGCGGAAACTTCAAGGATGGGAAGCCAAATTACTCTCTCAAGCCGGAAGGGAAGTGCTCTTAAAGGCAGTTATTCAAGCTATCCCAACTTACACTATGGGATGCTTCAAATTGCCGGTAGGTTTGTGTAATGAGATTGAGACCCTAATTAAGAAGTTTTGGTGGGGGCAAAGGGGTGACCGTCGGAAAATCCATTGGGTTAAATAGGAGGAGATGACAAAATCCAAGACTATTGGAGGTATGGGTTTTAGAGATCTTGCTATGTTCAACGATGCTCTCCTAGCAAAGCAAGCATGACGACTATTGAATAACACATCCTCACTCTTGTATAAAGTTTTTAAAGCTCGTTTTTTCCCAAATTCTTCACTTATGGAGGCTGTTGATTCAAGGATGGGATCTTATGCATGGAAGAGTATCCTTAGGGGGAGAGATATTATTCAAAGGGGAGCAATATGGAGGATTGGAAGTGGAGAAAAAATTAACATTTGGCAGCAACGCTGGCTACCAAGAAAACACCCTCCATGGCTGCTGAATTGTCCACTAGAAAGTTTTGAGAATCACACTGTGGATTCACTAATTGATCCGGTCTCTAGAAGCTGGAATGAGGAGCTGGTAGATGGCCTATTTGGGGTAGAGGATGCAGAGATGATTAAGAAAATACCCCTGAGTAGAAGTGCAACAGAAGACACTCTTTATTGGCCTTATTCCACCTCTGGTCACTACACGTGCAAGTCAGGTTATAGATTCCTTAAAGAGGAATCAGAGTCACTTGCTCATGCACAAGCCCCACCAATCTGTGATGAGAAGGTTTGGGAAGCAATATGGAAGATGCAAGTCCCACCGAAGATTAGGAATTTTATTTGGCGAGCTTGTCGCAATGTATTGCCGACCAAACAAGCTCTGATGAAGAGGAAAATAGTTGCTGAACCGATTTGTGAAAGATGTAAATTGGATGTGGAAGATGCAGAGCACGCTTTGTGGTCTTGTCCGGAGTTGGATGTGGTGTGGGCTGATCAGGTACCGTGGAGTTTCAGGTATGAAGTTGGTTTCTCAGGTGTGAAGGAGTTGTTGTCATGGATGGTGGAGAAAGGAATGCACCTGGAGCTGTTTGCATTTATGGCTTGGAGAATTTGGAATCAGCGGAATAAAGTCCGTGTGAACCTTCAGTCTAGTCCGCTTCATCAAGTGGCAGAACAAGCTAGAGCCATGTTGGCGCAATACCAGATGACCACTCGGACTGCAGAAGTGCAGCTTGGGAGCAGCGGCATCAAAGGAACAAGGTGGAGTCCCCCGCAAGCTGGTTTTGTCAAGATTAATTTTGATGGCGCCGTGTTCAGTAATGCAAACTCGTCGGGTGTTGGAGCTGTAATACGGAACCATGATGGAGCTGTTATGGCCTCTTGTGCAGAAAAATTAAACCAAGCTTACAAGGCGGAGGAGATAGAAGCGTTGGCAGCACTTAAAGCGTTACAGTTGGCTTTCAATCTGGGTTTCCAAAATGCCATACTTGAAGGGGACTCGCTTGGTCTAATAAAAGCTTTGAAGGCCAAGTTGGCTGCAAGTAATTTTGTTAGTTTGTCATATTCTCACATTAAGAGAAACGGTAATAGTGTAGCTCATAATCTGGCGAAACATGCTATAAGCATACCAGATTTTCAAGTTTGGATGGAAGATGTCCCATCACATGTTGTTTCGTTTTTACATTCAGATGTAGTTCATTTACTGTAATAAAACCATTCAGATTTCTTTCTAAAAAAAAAACACAGTTAGCCAAGTGCAAAGTCCCATTAAGTAGATTCCTGAGCTCTGACATTTCAATTCTACTCGTAGTTTAACATGTTAAATTCATTTAATTGGTATTAGGAAGAATACTGTTTATTACACAAAAACAATTTTACGGAGAAGTATAATCTATGTGCGTTTTTACAAATAATTCTGGTAAGGCCAAGAAAAGCTTCTAATCGCAAAGAAAATAAAATGCCTTTCGTTTTGGGTAAGATAATAAAACATAAACTTACATGGAATTTATTATTATTTTTTAATTTTATTTTAATGAAGGATATGGTTTATCAACGCACTTTGTATATAAACTTTCTGATAATACGATAGTTATAATGGAGGTGGGGAGTTTTGAACCCCGGATGTCTTTGTTGCAAACATCAGGAGAGTTGAGCTACAGACTTTTAGACGTACTTTGTATATAGACTTGAAAAGTCTCTGTTTCTTGCATCTGAATTCTGAATATGTCCTTACAACTTCCAGTCTGTGTCGGCATACAGTGGACATTACCGTCCAACTGCTGAAAACCATGGCAGCTTCCTAGCCTTCCTCAATGAGAATGTGGTCAACCTTGATGAAAGTTCAGGTATGCAACTTATATGATGCTAATTATACATTGACATAATTGCAGTTGATAGAACATTTGGGGACATGAAATTAGTATATTATGGGTCACAAGTCGACATCTATGAACTTTTTCTGTTACTGGCCACTTTTGTACATCTTTTGATAATCCATAACTTGTACAATGTAACCAACAATTGCCTAGCATACTGCTTCCACCACATTTCCCTCTAAGCTTTTTCTATTTTAGCCAGGTATGTTCCCCCTTGGAAGATCATGAGAGCTACAATATCAGCAATCAGTTCAAGAAAAAGATAAATTCTGAACCACCCCACCAAGCTCCTAGTGAGAATGAGGTTAACAGCAGACCCTCTGAATCGTGTATCTTTGCTCAAACAAAAAGCTCACGAACACACAGTTATAAGAGAACCTAGTCCAATAATCTCCAGAGCAGCAGAACAAGTCTTCTAAAAAGAGGAAGTAAGTTCCATATCAATTAGGACATCAATTGTCGTTGAAATGGTCGACAGGAGCAGCCCAAGAATTGGGTGTGTCAGCGGATTACCCTCTGAACAGGGCCGGCTCAACAGTATATGCAAGAGATGCAATTTCCTAAGGCCCCCAAATAAAAGAAGGCCCCACTTGTAAAAAAAAATTTATATATAATATATTTATTTATATATTTTAGCTAAAAAAAATTTTAAGCATTTTTATTGGTCAATAAAATGCATTAAAAAGGCCCCATTATATCCTAAAATGCAAAACATTAAAAAGGAAAAAAAAAGAGTCAAAGTTCAACTAACACAATTAAATTTTAGGAGACAAATGTATTAACCCATTCTTGAAATATGCTAAAATTAAAATTAATAGCAGACAAATTCATTAATAATATAACGTAATTGTCTTGAAATATGCTAAAATAGAGATTATAAATGTCAAAAACAAAAGAAAAACCTCTCATCTCTCTATCTCTCTGCCTCTCCATCTATATTCTTACAGTCTTACCTTTCTTTTCTTCATCTTCACCTTGATTTTTGATCTTTTTCCATCAACTCAGTCAGCCCCTCTAGCTTAAAATTTTTCTTTGTTGATTCCAGCATACCAGTCTACCAGTACCAGTTGGCAGTCACAGAAGGTATTTCTCTGCTTCAGTTCTTTCTTCCCCTCTTTCTCTTTGTCTTTCCGAAAATAAACACCCAAGAGTCTGAGTCTTTTGGGTTAATATTGCAAAATCTGAACTTAATTTGCGTTATAGGAACTGTTGAAAGTTATTTGGGGTTTTGAGGAGAGAGACTGAATTTCGGTATCACCATTGCCGAAATTCAGCCAAAAGTATGAGAGAGAAGAAGAAAAAGGTGGAGAGAGAAAATGTTGAATTTCGACAACGTGGATACCGAAATTCCTCTGCCCAATTCTACTGCCCGAGTCCTGTGTCCTGTGTGCCCAAGTGTGGAGTGCTCAAAAAAAAAAAAAAAAAAAAAGCAATTGTGGCAATGCCATTGTTGAAATAGGGGAAAAAAAAAATATTTTTTTGGTAATTGTGGCAATGGCATTGTCGAAAATGGGGAAAAAAAATTAAATAGAATTGTGGCAATTTCATTGCCGAAAATGGGAGGAAAAAAAAATGTTGTTACCGAAATCTGGGAAGAAATTTTAAAAAAAGTGTTACGTTCACAATATTTTTATAATACTTTCACAACAAATCATAGGTGATTAGTTATTATTAGTTCAAATTTGATTTTAACACTGAGATTACTTTTTTAATCTAATAATAACAACTTGCCACTTAAAATTTGTTGTAAAAATATTGTAAAAATTGTGTGTACCTATCATTTCTTAAAAAAAATAATAATAATAGAATGTGAAAAAAAAAAAAAAAAAAGAGTGAAGAATTGTGGCATTGCCGAAATAGGTGAAAATTTCCTCCACCTATTTCGGCAATCCCATTGCCACAATTATATTATTTATTTATTTTAAAAATGATAGGTACACACAATTTTTACAATATTTTTATAATAAATTTTAAGTGGCAGGTTGTTATTATTAGATTAAAAAAGTAATCTCAGTGTTAAAATCAAATTTGAACTAATAATAACTAATCACCTGTGATTTGTTGTGAAAATATTATAAAAATATTGTGAACGTAACACTTTTTTTTTAAATTTCTTCCCAAATTTTGGCAACAACATTTTTTTTTCCTCCCATTTTCGGCAATGACATTGCCACAATTCCATTCAATTTTTTTTCCCCATTTTCGGCAATGCCATTGCACAATTACCAAAAAATATTTTTTTTTTCCCTATTTTGGCAATGGCATTGCTTTTTTTTTTAGCACTCCACACTCAGGCACACAAGACACAGGACTCGAGCAGTAGAATTGGGCAGAGGAATTTCGGTATCCACGTTGCCGAAATTCAACATTTTCTCACTCCACCTTTTTCTTCTTCTCTCTCATACTTTTGGCTGAATTTCAGCAATGGTGATACCGAAATTCAGTCTCTCTCCTCAAAACCCCAAATAACTTTCAACAGTTCCTATAACACAAATTAAGTTCAGATTTTGCAATATTAATCCAAAAGACTCTTCTATTTCTTTAACTTATATTATATATATTTTTAGTTTATTTCACACTTTCACCGCACTGTCACTGAACAACTGTTTGATGGGATGGGACACGTTTTTTGTTCTGCCCCTCTGTGGACCTTTTTTGATTTAAAACTTAGCCATAGAAATTGAAGAAAAGGTTGGTCTGGCTGGATCACTGGATGGTTCTCACCTTTTTTTTTTTTTAATAGAGGTACTGTGGTCTGTCTCATCACGTGACAGACCACTAACCACACTTTTTTTTTTCTTGGTTAAAGACCACAGAGACCACAGTTATTCACTTATTTGGTCCGACAGTTTCTCACCTTTTTTTTTTTTTTTTTATCTTACACTTTATATATCACTAGTCGCCAACCCGTGCTATGCACGGGAAAAACTAAATTGATTTTATAAAATTTTAAATTGAATAAGAAACTATATTATTGCATAAATTGCTCTTGTATAACTTCAATTTGTGTTACAATTTGATAAAGGAGTCATTGTTTGAACATGCAATGACTTACGAAAAATATTAAAGAATAGTTCATGACTATAAACTTATAACTATTGAAAAGAATCAAAAGATTAAGAGCTTAAAAATTATAAAAATATATGTGTGTGTGACTACACAACAGAGAAATATAAGAGAAAAATTTGTTACACTCAAAATAATAATTTATGGTTATAATTATTGAAATTTTCCAGATAGTTTTGGATATTACAAAAATATAACTCAAAAAGTCAGATGTTAAAACTTCCGAAAAGCCAAAAAATATTAAGGAATCATAAGATTTACATCCTATAAATTATTGAAACAAAACTATATATATATATATATATGATTTTATAATAGAGAAATATAAAAGAAAAATTGATTACCTTCAAAAGAATAATACATGGTATAGTTGTTGAAATTTTCTAAACATGTTCAAATATTGCAAAAACTAACACAAAATATATGACTATTCAAAAGAGAAAAATAAGAAGAAGAAAAAAGTACATGAACCTATAAAGTAATCAGTTTTAAATTTTAATGGGTCTAAACTTTAAACAATGAAAAAAAATCACATGTTAGGTTGTGTTCCTAGCAACCTTGAAAGTAAAAGTAAAGGGAAAAAAAAAACCATGAAATACCATCAGCCAATAAGTTTTAATGGGTTTAAACTACAAACAATGAACAAAAATAATCATAAACAATCATAGGTGCAGGGTTTGGTTACCAAGATCAGATGGATGTAAAACACAACATTTCAACATTGATTTAGGGTTATGCAGAAGGCAACATAAATGACAGAAAATTGTTTTTACTTTGTCTGCTATGCCAACCATCTAAATATATTAATTCCAAAAAAAATTAAATAAAATAATTCCTAGAATTATATGAGATAATTAAGAAGAACATCAAGCCCTTGCGTGGATGTTATTTGTGGACGGCTGTCCATCACTGCAATTCATAGACTTTGTTGTTAATAAGACAATCGAGTTCAAAACTAAAAGCAATTAGGTGGCCTTTGTACTACAGGATTTGTTCTCATTGAAGAATCAACTTGCTTCCTGCTATGGCTTCAATTTGATATGTGTGTTTTCTTTGTGAAATTTTGAGTGAGTATGAAGGGTTTCGACCTTGGCAGAAGTTTATATTTGTGAAAATTTTTGTTATAGAATTTTAGTTGAAATAGAATTTTCAAGCTTTTGAAACATATATCTAATAGAATTTTATTTAAACTAAACTATTGTAATACTTGATAAGATATAAAACCAAAAATAAAAAGAATCTAAAATAAAAAGAAAAAGAAAAAGGAAATAGTGATGACGTGGAAAATTGTGGGAGCTCTAAAGGCTATTTTCAAGCTTTTGAAACATATATCTAATAGAATTTTATTTAAACTAAACTATTGTAATACTTGATAAGATATAAAACCAAAAATAAAAAGAATCCAAAATAAAAAGAAAATAGTGATGACGTGGAAAATTGAACCAAAAATAAAAAGAATCTAAAATAAAAAGAAAAAGAAAATAGTGATGACGTGGAAAATTGTGGGGGCTCCAAAGGTTTCGGTTTTATATATATATATATATATATATATATAGATTAGCCACAAACCTGCGCGTTGCGCATGATAATTATTTTTATGGTAGTTTTATTAAATTTTTTTTATACAATTTAAACTAATTTAATAAAGAGTAATGTATTTTGTAATTATATTTTTATTCATTATAAGAATAATCATAAATGTAATATAGAAACAATCATAAATCATAAATTTAATAATTTTTGTTGTACTAAAATGAAAAAAAATACAATTTTTCTCAAAAATTCAAAAGGCAATTTAATGAAAATATTTATTTTTTTAATAAAATTTATTTATAACATTTTGTGAATCATTAAAAAGAAAATAAAATTTAGAAATTATTCTTTTAGTTTTAAACAAACTTTCTCAAACTTATTTTTTCTGCCTACAATCCAAAACACTGAAAAAAGTAACTAAAAAAATTAATAAAACTTAACTATGATTAATTGAACCAATTAGGAAAAAAAATTGTTATTTATAATCTACTAAGGTTATTTTCTTTGCGGAAATTGTAATTTCGTCCACCCAAAACATATTATCAAATAATCAATTATTAGCAAAATCCAAGAATTAAATTTTTATATATGCATTGTTATAAAATAATAATAATAATAATTAAAGTAAAATTGCGAAAGATAAAATTTGTCTCTCATCCAATAACTTTTGTTTAGCCAACCTTTGCTTTTCTCTAGATAAATTGCATTATAGAGTACTTTGTCTACCACAAAAGATTAAAAAATAAACAAAACTGATTAAAGTCTCATAGTTTAACATCTAAATTGAGCACTATAAAAATCATGCTATCAAATTACAGTAGCTACCAAATTAAATTATCCAAATCATGCTATGTATTAGAATAATATTATATTTTTATATTTAATCCTTTATAATGCAATAGGATAACATTTAACAATCAAAGAGAGAGAGAGAGAGAGAGAGAGAGAGAGAGAACTGAATCGCATTAACCTAAAGTAGATTAAAGAATATAAAAAATTATCAACCTAAAGCGAAGATGCAAGAAAAATAAAAAATAAAAATCCACTCAAAAATTGTGTGTGTGTGTGTGAGAGAGAGAGAGAGAGAGAGAGAGAGAGAGAGAGAGAGAGAACCTTTTTTTTGTAAGGAAAAACTATGCATGGAATGAATGAGATAGTGACAAATTTATAGTAAAAAAGTGTGAATAAGAAGAGACAAAAATAGAGGAAGATGAAGGGAAAGATGAAGAATGATATTAATGTAGAGAGTAGTGGGGAGATGAGAAAGTGAGAGAATGAGAGAAGGAGAAAGGTTAGAGAAGTAGTGGGGAGATGAAAAGGTAAGGGAGGAAGAAAGGTTAGAGAAGTGTAAATATGAAATAAAAAAAAATTATAAATAATTATAAGAAAATGGAAAAAAAAAAAAAAAAAAAAAAAAAGATGATGACGTGGACGTTGACGTGGCTCAACATGAGCGCAGCAGCATTAAACGCTACGCTTCAGCTTTTAGTAATATATTGATTGATTATAAATTATTATGTCAATTAATAATTTGATGTATATCATATCAACTCATTTGTATTATAATGACACTAATTTATTAAACTATATATTAAATTAATTTTTATTTATGCAGGTTTAAACTTTCAAGGTCACGACTTTAGAAAAATTGCAATAACCAGGTTCTATTGTTCTATACTTTAAATTTTATTTTTAGTTAAATTATCATTTTTAATTATAAATTGTGTTTTATTTATCTATAAATATTTTCTCATTATAAATGTCTACTAGAAAATATTTATCCGGATATGAAAAACTTCTTAAAAAGAGAAAAATTGAAAAAACAAATTGAATCTCAAAAAGGATCTATGGATAAATTTGTTACTAGTATTAAAAAAAACACAATAGAAAGTTAAGGTCTACTATGTCACAAGAAAGATTAAGTGGATTAGCTATATTATCAATTGAAAAAGAAATGTTAGAGGAACTTAAATACAAAAACTTAATTTGTATTGCATCTCAAAAAGCAAGAAAAATAGATTTTAAATAAAAAAAATTCAATATATAAATATATTTTATTTTATTAATATATATTTAATTATAAAAAGGTCCCATTTAAATTTTTCGCTTAAGGCCCCAAAACTTGTTGAGCTGGCCCTGCCTCTGAAACTAAGAATTCAAGCCCTTGAATTTGTCAACCTCTCACCAAGGACCCTCTCCCACACCATCAGTCTCTGATCTTCCCTCCCTCCTTAGTTCAACTACAACATTATGTGGGAAATGTGACCTTAGATTTACTTTCTTACAAGTTACAATGACAAGTCAGAAAAATTTTGACTTTTCTCTATTCTTTCTATACTGTTTATTCCTTATTCAATATCATCTCAGACCATCATGGATTCATTTCTCTTATTTTCTCACATGTAAAGGACTGTAATGTATGACCAAATACTTTATTCCCCACAGTGCAATACAAACATGGAATCAGGTATGTATCCTGGATCAAACAAACTGGACTGTTAAGTATCAATGCATCCAAAACCTCATGGAGATTTTGTTTATTGGAATTGTGTGTAATGATATGCAGAAAAGTAAATATATATTAATGTTCTTCAATTCAGCCCAGCTATATCCTGTATCTTTCTTTAATTCCTATTCCATTATTTTTTGCACTTGTGTAGTTTCATTCCACATCTTGGCCTCAGCATATATATTTGAACGCATGATCTGAGCTGAAGTATCTTCTGGATCAATGCTCAAAATTTTCTCAGCAGCGTATCTTCCCAGAGCTACATCCTTGTGAATTTTGCAGCCGGATAACGGGACAAGAGACACCGCCACACCACCTTATTAGGTTCCATTGGAATACTCCTAATGAGTTCAAAAGCTCTTTTGTCTATATTTTACGGGGAAAGAGGTTGACCAAAGAAGCTAAATGATCTGTCCTAGGGGCAATGCCATGGTCTTTCATCATGGAATTGAAGTGGTGCCATCCCTCCTCTACAAGTCACACACGCCCACAAGCAAATAATATTCCAAGAAAAGTAATACCATTAGGTTTCATCCCATTACTATGCATTATGTTATAGATCTCTGAAGCTTCCCTCCCAAAACCATGTTGGGCATATCCCACAAGCATGGTATTCCAGGAAACCTTTTTTTTTTTTGGTAGATAGATTATCAAAAGACATTCCAAGCTTCATTTAGTTTTCCAGACTCATACATGTCTTTAAGAGCACTCCCTACAACCACATTTTAGTCATACCCAGGTTTCAAGATGCAGCAATGGGTTTGTTTTCCCCACTCTATTGCTGGGATATTGCCACAGATGCTCAGAATGTTGAACTCGAGCTCACCCCTTTTGGCGTGTTATGTTGTGCATGGTTAATTGTTCTAATCACAAGGGAAAATTATCAAATTCTCAAGGAATATAGCAACGTAATTCTTTATAATTTCACATGAATTGTAGATTCCACCATTAATTTAATTAGTGTAATTTACTATTATATAAGGAGAGTTAATAATTAATCAGTCACAATTTAGTGTTGATTAAAATGCATTTTTTATTATTATTAAAATTGGAATTATTACCTTCACATGAAAAGTTTTGGAATAATAACCTATTTGTTCTACCTTCTTATTATATAAGAGGAGAGTGAATAATTATCAGTATCAATAAACTAGTTAGGATTAACTCAAAGCGCGCACACACATGAGAACTAAATTATGGTATCGATAAACTAGTCAAGATAAACCCAAAACACATGCGTGTGCGCACACACACAAGTCATAACTCATAAATATATTATATATCAAATTACTTTTATATAGAATTTATCATCTACGTAAATTTCACCAAGTATACAAAGGTTAAATGATAAAATACAAATTATTTTATATAAAAACTCTTATAAAATAACCTTAAATGTTTACTAATCAAACTAGTTAAATGATAATAAAATTCAATAAAAACAAAAGTAATAACGTTGACAACTTTGAATTTTCCAACCCTAACATCTTGATGATAGTTTACAACGAGGCCAATGATTCCAAATTTCCCATCGATGCACTAATATATAATTTAAAAGGGTAATTGATGTGCAGGTTTAGCAATATTTATGTTAGTGAATCGATCTGAACCATTGGCCTAGACTTCTTTATTTTTCAGAACCCATTGGCCTAGACTTCTTTTTTTTTCAGAACCCATTGGCCTACACTTAACAATCATCAGCCTCGGTTTTTAGAATAGGAAAATAAAAAGTAGTCATACTTGCATACTTTCTTTGGCCTCCACAAGCTCTCAAATGGATCATTAAATCTGGGAATGATAGAGAAGGAATAACACAAGAAACACATTCTCTAATTAATTACTTGTACATAAGATAACAAGTCAAGCACCCAAGAAATCGTTATTGCTTACATGATTACTTCCAAAGCATGTAAAGTACATTATGTGTCCACATTTAACATAATTTCGCTATATATTATATTAAGTTCAACAACTATAATCGACTACTTCCACAAAGCAAATGGAGTAAAGTCTTTAAGCAGCAGCAACTGCTTCTGCAGGCTTCCCTTCTGATGCCTCGGCTTCCCAGAAGGTAGTCTTTTTCCCAGTTTTTGAAACGGTCTGCAGAACCGACTCAGGCTGCACATTGCCTTTCACTGTCACCTTCTGTTCCTTCAAATCAATATCATATGATTCTACACCTGAAGTTGACAAGAATGGACACCAATTATAACCACCATGCTTTTTAAGCCTAAATCTCTCACCTAAATTTCCAAATCAGTATAGTTGTGCACATTTCCAGCCATATGAAAAGAGTTTTTTCGGGTTTTTGACCAAAGATAATTCTTTATTTGAAAATATCAATTACATTAAACCAAGTGCTGGACAGAAAGACTTGTTTTAACTACTACACGTGTCCCAAACCACTTTGTAAGAGAAACTGAAAAACTTTCAAACTTCGTCAGTTGAAAGCACAAATTATTATTACAAAATTGGACAAAAGAGCTGTTAGTATAGATTTAAAATTTCACTCTGGTCAACTACAACAGAGCTGTCAAGACATAATAACCTTAAATTAATTAACTTAATTTCATTGTTAGTGAAGTAAGATTCCAGAAGTTCAATGTCAAAAGACCACAACAACATAATTTAGACTTCACAGAATAGGAAACCACGCTATCAAACCAAGACAAGCACGCATAGAAAGAAGAAAATTCAGAAACACAATTTTTGGGATAAGACCTAGACTATTTGCACTCAGAGGCAGAATATTAACAAATTAGCAAAGCCCTAACAACCATTTGGCCATTGGAAAAATTATAGTTGCATATTTTTATAAATGAATAACAGATACTTGAAAGAAGATTTAGAGAGAGAGAGAGAGAGAAGACACTATAAGTTACATTTTTTCTGATAGATAAGTGCCATTAGAGGTGAGCAAGTAAAACAACAGAAATAATTTAAACTGTCAGGGCAGCAACAAACCTTCCATTTTGCCCAGAACCCTTTTCACAGCCCCAACACAGCCTTCACAGGACATACCAACCTTGAGGACAACAGTCTGCACCAAGACCAGATAAAGTTTCAGGTTAAAAACAATGAAAAAGAAGGTCAAGGAAAACATTCACAAAGAACAGCATTAAACCTTACTCCACCATAGGAAGATTAGTATGATGCCAAAATGACATTAATCACATAAATATTTGAGATAGATAGATGCAACAGTATTAAGTGTAAAGCTGAATATTAAGATAGAAGAAAATGCATCAAGCTCTGAGGTGTAAACCTCAAAATTTGAGCAAATTTGAGGTGCTCAAGCCTTAAGACCCTGAAGCGTCAGTCCACTATCATCTGTCATTTTTTTTATTTATTTTTATTTTTGTTTTCAGAAGCTTAGTGAAAATTACAGAGTACAAATTATTAATAACCCCTGATATGTAATTTCCCTTTTTCTTCAAGTGGTATGTTCACTTGGAGACAACAGAACGCACTTGATTAATTCCCATAACCGCCCAACTTTCAGAAAGTAATTCTGATTGTTTAGATCTTCAATAAGTTGTTAAGCATACATGAAAGAAGGTTTCTTTTACATATATGGCATGTTCATTACATTGGAAAGTGGTGACTACAAACATTCAAATCTGCATCTTAATCATTTAAATTCACCCTCTATGCCTTCTCCTTCCTCCTTTTTTCTGTACCTTTATTTTAAGTCTATAAATCTTGATCTAAAGCAAGTTACTTCCTCTCTCAATTTTCACAATGCAAACAGATATAAGTCTATAACAATGCCCAAAAGCAAAACCAATGTACAAAATGAATACAACATTTAAACACCCTTAAAATTGCACAAATGAACAAAAGTTTCTTCTTGCAAAGAAAAACTCAATTAAATACTAGCAGCAGTCCCAACCTAGTCATCTAATAAAAATCAGACATATCTTCCTCAAATTTCACATAAAAAGTTATGTTTTACTGTCAAACTTTACACATCCCCAAAAAAACTTCAGTCACAGAACGAATCAAAAGGCCTTAGCAAGCACAATGGGTTTCTAAAACAATCTTCTATACACAGAAAATCCAAGTAGTGGATCTTGAACCCATGACCTCACCCTCCACCTAACACTTACAAGCGGAGGAGGCGCCAATTGAGCTAGAGCTCATTGGCAAATCCCATAAGAGTAATCTCTTACACATTAGTTGCTAAAAAATAAATCAATAACAACGACAAAAGCAAGTCCCACATGATTTATTAACCACAACTCACAAATTTAAGCTGATTTGTGTCCTACCTACATTATCCCTTCTTTTTTTTCAACCAATCTAAGGATTCATTCAATCCCAATGTTCATAATCTCCAAAAATGGTAGGCAAACTGTGGAACAGGTCAAACTTCCTTTTTCTTTTTTTGGGTTGGCTGAGTCCTTAAAACAAAGTCAGTCAACCCATCAAAGAATACAATTCAAAGTACCTTAATGTTGTTCAGACACGAGCCACATCAGCCCAAACTTAACATTGATACCAAATCTCTAAAACTAAGAGAGATCCAGAGAGAAACAGAACATGTTAATCCACAAAGACCCATCATACATGTGATATCAAACATGAAGAAAAAGCAAAAATACCCAGAAAAATAAACACATGAAACAATAATCAGATTTGAAATAGAAGAAATAGAAGAGGGATCTGGTGAGGAGTACCTGAGACATGGCTATAGATTTGGAGAGAAAAAAGAAGAAGAAAGATTTAAATTTGGTTGTTGAGTTTTTTTGGTATGGGCTTTTACAATGAAAAACTTGGGCTCTTTTGGGTAGATTTATATAGACAAGTGAGAGAGAGAGAGAGAGAGAGAGAGAGAGGAAGGAAAGAAAGCGATAAGTTTGGATTGTTTGGTGCGTCGGGACACGGGAGAGGTTGACCGCATTATAAAAAAAATGGGTTTATCATCACCCTTGACGTAACGTAAAAAGGACACGTTTTTTAGTGATTTCAGATTACTTTTGTGTAGTAATGTAAATTACTTTACTTTGTGCTAATTAATTGTCCACTTTTCTTCCTTGGAAAGCAATAAATTATTTGGGGTGTTATTCTAGATTTTATATATATAAAAAAAGGGTTCTTCAAAAAAAAAGGGTGTACAATCTTTTTTTATTTTTTTTATGGGTCCTTGGGTGTGGTTAAGGTAATTTTTGAGAAATTATTTTAGAAAAGTTCTGAAACTATTTTTATAGAAAATAGAAAAAATATGTTAAAATATTAATTTCTTTTTCTTTTTTCTTATTCTCATAAGAATTTTCCTTAAATAGTTCATTAAAAAATGTTCTTAGAATATTCATTAACATTTTTATTTGTTTATTTATTTATTTTTAGAATCAGTTTGTTACAATTAGTGGAGCTACATTAAGAACAGTAACTTTTATAACAGGAAATAAAAGATGTAGTGGAATAATTATTTTCATTCATTAGTATGGTGGTTACTTATAGAAAGCTTGTAAAAAATTTTACAAATAGAAAGTTTATATTTTAAAAAATATAGTAATTTTAAAAATTGTTACATATATTAAGGAATAGCCATTATAGCAATTTTAGAAATAAAATAACTTTTTTTTTAAGAAATAGAAATACATAACTATTCCTTAATTATTACTAAGGAGTAGTTTTGTTTTTTGGAGAAACTACTACGGAATAGTTAGTAACAAGCAATAACTATTTCATGTAATAAAAATGTTACCATGTAATAAATAATTATTACACATGAATAATTAACAACCTATTTGTCCTAAATTTATATATATATATATATATATATAATATGATAAATAGTATATAGTCTAGACCCAATGCATTACTCTTGGGTTTTTTTTTTTTTTTTTTCCTCCTCCTTAATCTAGATTTAACCTTAGGTTTTTCATCATGAAAGTAAAAATTAGACGGTATTATTAATAAGCATCATGTTTTTCGTAATAATTATTTTAAAGAATAGGTTATTTATTTTTTATAAACAAAGAATAGGTAGATTATTGTATACAATAATTGATTTACATCATACTTTTTTCTCTCCATGTAGAAAATAATAATTAATTAAAAATCAATTACATGCATGCATAATTTCTCAATAAGTATTAAGTGTTTGTGGGGTGTGGGGGGTAAGGACTTGGGTTCAAGTTTCTAAAAGGAAGCTTCACACATATATACACTTAGATTAAGCTATAATAGAATTTCTATCTTGTATAAAAAAAAAAAAAAAAAAAAAGTTGTGGTTATATTGACTAAAATACATCCTAAATGGGATGAAACTATGTTTTTTATTTTTATTTTTTATTTATTTAGAAAACAATGAAAATATGTTTAAATATGCAGATCAAGGTTAATGCTTAGGCAGTTTCTAAAAAAAAAAAAAAGTTTAATGCTTTGGTAGTATGGTATATACGTACTATGCAATGTTAGTACTGACTAAATTTGTTGGTAAATTCCTTGGTGCTATATAAAAAAGCTATGATCATATCTTGCTCAAATTAGGGACGATTGAGGAATTTAAATATAAATAAGAAGAGATTACCACCCTCAATTGTAGCCCAACCAATAGAAAAGGTAAAGAAAAAAATCCTAATTATATTAACCAAAATTAACTAATAAATTTAGAGATACAAAATATTTTACTGCATACTGTTGACATGACTTGCACTAATTAATGTATAATAAAAAAATAATAATATTAATAACGAGTCTATATAAAAGTGATATTGTTCTAATCAGGATCTATTATTATTATTATTATTATTATTATTATTATTATTATTATTGTTATTGTTATTGTTATTATTATTATTGAAAAAGACTACCTATTATTTTAAGTTGTGAAAATTTGTGTACGTGTAATATTGCTCAAAATTAGCTCATAAACCTCACTCTTAGAAGCCCTAAAACTTGTAGAGTTTTTTTTTTTTTTTGGATAATTGGATATACTAAAACTTGTAGAGTTGACTGTTGTAGCGAGTGCTCGTACTTGTTCAATGCCAACATGTCGCAATGGGATTGGGTAGCTATAACTACTAAAACAGTTCTGCAGAGGAGCCAAACTTTGACATGGACAAGATATCTTGCAATTAGCCAATGCCAGAGTGTGTTTAGGTTTGAATTTTGATTAAAGAGATGGATTAATTAGTTGACCTGGGGATTTGGTACTGTTCGATAAATTCAGCAGTACAAACTCGTTTTCTTCTGGTAGTACATAAAAAGTGATTGCAGTACTTAGTCTTTGTGTGTAGTACATGCACGTTCGAATCCCTTCCATGGTCCCAAAGATCAGAGTTCGGTACCAACATGACAAAAGAGATGGTAGTGCCATTTTCTAATCAACATGTAAGTTTTGTAAGGCACTCATGCTTTGATATTACTCTTTGTTCCTAGAATATCTCCACAACTAAGATAATGGTCCAGAGTCGTCAAAAGCCTTGTCGGCGTCTTTTGATATATTCAACAGAGACATATATGGTTCAAATCTTCCTTTCTCTATAATCGAATTATCGAAATAAAATATAAAGATAATGGTCCAGAGTCGTCAAAAGCCTTGTCGTTTAACTGGCGTCGTTTAATATATTCAACAGAGATCATGTATGGTTCAAATCTTTCTTTCTCTATAATCGAATTATCGAAATAAAATATAAAGATAATGGTCCAAATCACCATTTTTCTAGGATGTTTGATGACTGATGAGGAATCCAGAAATGGTTGAGTATTTGAGTTATCCATATATACACGTACCTGCTTTTAATACAGACCAGATTTAAAAAAAAAAAAAAAAAAGATGGCCACCAATGAAATTGTCTAAAAATATGACCTTGGATGAATGAATCCCTTCAAAGGATTGTGCACCTGGATGAATAATATTCACTAAAATTAATTAAACTTTCGGGGTTTCATAGCAATCACATAGCATTGTTGAATGATGATAAGATTGTACAACAATTTAAAATTTTCAGATCTCTCTGGAACAGTAAAATAATATTTTGAAGAGCAATTTGCAAGAAACCCATATATAGGAAAATTAAAATTCGCAATGCATGTATACTCCTTGAAGATTTTATTGTTAGAAACCCATAAGAAACGTTTATACTCCTTGAAGATTTTACTAATAAGGCAGAAACGTTTATATATATATATATATATAAAAACTCTAGATGGTCCGTTCAAAGTATATGTTAGGTCTCTTAAAAAAAAAAATAAAAGAAAGAGGTATGTTAGGTGAACCATCCTTCAGCATTATAACCGATCACAATTGACAACAATAAATCAACCGATCACAATTGACAACAATAAAAGATGCACGTACGTTTGGTAAACACATTATTGGCCATTCTATTTTGGCGAATCAATTGCGGTGAAGGTGCAACGACACATTCTAAGATTATCTCTTACCAATCAAAATGGTGGGTGGGTCCCTTACAAACAATAGTATTTCCACTTTATGTTAATATCAAACAGATACTCATTTTGCATTTTGTAATTCATTTGGCTGACTTTTATTTTTATTTTTCGCTCAGAAAAGTGGTTGAGTTTAAAATTAAGAAAATATTCTTTTTTTATAATATATATATATATATATATATATTTTTTTTTTTTGTTGAGGGATTTTATTATTTACTTAGATATTATAAAGTTTTCATACAAACTAAATTAAAAGTTCTTTTATCAAGTTTCATTTAAAAAGTTTCTCAAAAAAAAAAAAAAAGTTTCATTTAAAAACTTTCTTGAAAAAAAAAATTATTTAAAAAAACTATCTCGTTCATGTATATATAGAGCATATTGTTTTATCGTTCTGCAAATATTCCTTTTTGTCGTACAATAGCACTTTTGGGTTACCTACGTTGGAGAAAATGTGAAGGATCACACTCAAATATATATATATATATATATATATATATATATATTTTTAACCCAAAAAAAAAAAAAACCTTTATATGCTTTTATCTAGACACTAAAATAACATATGCATATCGATTTGGGGGGAAAAAGAAAGAAAAAAAAATGGCGAAAATTCACTTTTGGTCCATACATTTTGGGTCTGTTTACAATTTGGTTCCTAAATTGATTTAGCTCCTAGGTTAGTCCCTGATTTTCAAAAATCGTTTTTAAAATAGTTCCTATCGTCAACCCAATGACAGAAAATGCTGAAGTGGCAAACGGAGGCCCTAGCTGTCAAACCCATTTATTAAAATAATAATTAAAAAGCCAGTATATCCCACTTACACCCACGTGACACTGCCACCTCATCCATGTCAGCATTTTAATAAATAAAATAAATCACGTCAGAAAATTAATCAATTAAAAACACATTCCAGCACTAAAATAAATCAAAAATCATATATATTTTTTTGAAAAAGAGAGCTTTACATTAAAATTAAAATAGATATAAAAACTGGAATTTGTTTTTCATAAATCGATCAATAAAATTAAAATTATAATGCATAGATAAATAAAAAATTAAAAAATATGAAAACAAACGGATCAAGAGGCTTACTTTAGTTTTCATTGTATTACTGAAGAAACTCTAGCTAGAGAGAGAGAGAGAGAGAGGACCTTGAGGATGCGGATCTCGGTGTTAAGGAGATGAGATGCACGAACGATGTCGTCGGTGTTGCCATCCTCGAATCTTCGAAGCTCGGATCTTCAACCATCGCTATTGATCATCCTCAAAACTCGAATCTTCAACCATCGTTGTTGCAATCAGCAGGTTACTCTCTCTCCCTGTCTCTTGTTTGATCGGTGATGGTGGTAGTGGGTTTGATTGGGTTTTTATGGGTTTTCGTTGGGGTGGGTTGTGGCCGTGGAGATCGATGTGGCTGTGGAAATCGGTGTGGCCATGGGTCTTGGATTGTGGGTTTTGGATTCATGTTTACAGGTTTCGTTGGAGGTGGTTGGGTTTTTCTGGGTTTCTGTGGGGATGGGTGGTCTGTAATGGAGGTGGAGATCGGTGTGGCCGTGGAGATCAGTGTCGCTGTGGGGAAGATGGGTTTCTGCCATGAAGAATAGGGAAGAACAAGAAAATGCATGTTTATTGGGTTTTTTGTGTTTGTTTCCCAAGAAAATTTATAGGTTTATAGGTTTGTTGGAGATTGGTTTGTTTACTGGGTTTATGGGTTTGATTTGTTGGAGAATTCGGTGTTGATTGTGTTAGAATTTGGGGAAGAACATGAAGAATTCAATGGTCTTGATTTGTAGTAGATCTGACGGTGTTGGGTTTGATGATCTCTGAGGTGTTGAATTTGGGTTTTTTCTTGTTGTTGTCATTTATGTCCTAGTGATCTGGGTTTGAGTTGTTGGTTGCTGGGTTTGTGTTCTTGTGACAGGTTTGAGTTCTTGTTGCTGGGTTTGATTTGGGAAGAACACGAAGAACAATTGAAGAACATAAAGAACATGAAGAAATTTTTTTTAAATTAAATATATATGATTTTTGATTTATTTTAGTGCTGGAATGTGTTTTTAATTGATTAATTTTCTGACGTGGCTTATTTTATTGATTAAAATGCTGACATGGATGAGGTGGCAGTGTCACGTGGGTGTAAGAAGGACACGCTGACTTTTTAATTATTATTTTAATAAATGGGTTTGACAACTAGGACCTCCGTTTGCCACCTCAGCATTTTCTGTCACTGGGTTGATGGTAGGGATTATTTTAAAAACGATTTTTGAAAATCAGGGACTGACCTAGGAGCTAAATCAATTTAGGAACCAAATTGTAAATAGGCCCAAAATGTAGGGACCAAAAGTGCATTTTCGCCAAAAAAAATATACTTGGCCAATTCAAATTTTGTTGTCTGCTTGTCCCTTGTGAGTGTTCGAACATCATTTTGTCACAGTTTTAGCGGCAAATTCGAGATTCTTTTCACACCAATCTGGAATTTTGTATTATTTATCGATTTGGGGATTCTAACTCTCAGTTCAATATTATTTGATTTTTACATATATATATATATATATATATATATATAGAGAGAGAGAGAGAGAGAGAGAGAGTGAGAGAGAGAGAGAGAGACTTAAGTACAGTACTTAAGTGTTATTTCTTAAATTCCATTTTTAAGATTTTGCCATATGAATTTTTTCTCATAAGATGGAAATGTATGTTTTAGTTAAGTAGCCACATAATTAAATTTTAAGAAATGAATCTAAGGAACAACATATAATATATATAGTTAAAAGATAAGTATTAATACTAGTCTACTACAATTTCAAATCAATCTACTTCTAAAAAAAAATTTGCTCCAAATTTGTAGTCAAATGACCATAAAAATATTTCAAATGATCCAACTTTGTTCCAAATTGTTCCTGATTGTTAAATTTATATAATTTTTTTTTATATTATGATAATAATAATTTTTGCCCTTATTAATTTGCTGAATCAATGAAATATTCCAAATAGCATCACAATGCTAATCTATTTAAGGTTTTTTTTTATTTTTTATTTTTTATTTTTTTATTTTTTTTATAGTAGAAACGGAGGTCTTAGTTAATTATAAACAAAGTTCATACATCAACAGCTATAGCCTACCTTCGGGCACACAACCTATTACTCCCTAGGCCGATTATATCTCTTACATAACACGAATTCACAAAAGTAGGGCAAGTTTCATATATAGACAAAACTTGTTGTTGGTGTTTTCCCCGTTTCGCAAGACCATCGGTGCACTCATTTGCTTCACAGTATATGTGGTGTGCCCAAACCTCCCATGCCTACGCCATAAGGCTCTTGCAATCACATAATAAAGGAAACACATCAGGAGGGAAATTAGAATTCTCCTTAGTTAACCAGGCTTAGATTATCATAGAATCAATTTCAATGTGGATAAATTTAAATTCCAAGTCCCAAGCCAACTGAAGCCCCTGACGAATTGCTTCTATTTCTGCCACATTATTGGATGTAACACCTAGATTCAAAGAAAAACCCAATATCCATCTCCCAGAGCTATCTCTCAAAAGGCCTCATGCCCTTGCCATTCTTGATTTGCCTATTGAACTGCCATATGTGTTGAGCTTTATAAATGGTTCAGCTAGAGCAGTCCATGTACTGGTTGATATACCTTACATTGGACTCATTTATCAAGACCTACTAAGTAAAATAATTCAATAGTCGCCTGGACCGTTTTATAAATAAGTCTATTCTGGGAACTCGACTGATTGTGGAATATATGCTCATTTCTAGCTAGCCATAGATGCCACCATAAAAATGGGAAGTATAGTTTCCAAGGAAGTTGCAAGTTCAAGAAAACAGCATCCCCAGTTGCATTGGTTTGCAGCCATGATTGTAGTTAAGGGTGTCCACGGGTTGGGCTGGGTCGGGTTTATGCCCAACTCGGACTCGACCCGACCTTCTCGGGTGGGGAAAATTTCGACCCACAACCTACCC
This sequence comes from Quercus robur, assembly GCF_932294415.1. NCBI lineage: Eukaryota > Viridiplantae > Streptophyta > Magnoliopsida > Fagales > Fagaceae > Quercus > Quercus robur. The sequence continues at coordinate 50,231,479 of NC_065537.1, read as the reverse complement.
GTGGGAAGTTTCAGATCAACTAGGATGGGTCGTATCGGGTTTTGGGTAATAATCGGTCGGTTTCGGGTTTTGTGATTTTGCCGAATTTTGGTCGAAATTTGGTCGGATCTTGTTAGATTTGGCCGAATCTAATGAGATTTAGTTGATATTCCTTCGTATCTATGGAAATCTGGTCGATATTTGGTTGAAATCTAATGAGATTTGGCCAAGTTAGAGTCGAGCTTACCGGAATTTGGCCGAGTTTGAGTATATCTGGGCTAGATTCACCGGATTTAAACATATCTGAGTGAGGATTTAAGCGGATCTGAGTAAAGGAAGGCCAAACGTGGCCGGATCAAAGCTGAGAAGCCCAAACATTGCCGTATTTCGGCCTTCTTTTTCAGGTTTCGTCGGGTAGATCGTGTTTTTAAGGACGAAACCACCACTCGACCCATGCGGGGTCGAGTTCTAAAGATTGGGACTCGCTATTGACCTATCTGAGGTGTCGGTCCGGCTGTGACGGGTCGGTTCTGATCGGGCTGATCGGTTTCGGCGAGTCTTCGGGTACTCTAGACACCCCTAATTGTAGAGGTAGTTGAAAAAATGTAAGTGGCAAGACACCCGGTGAATGACACCAAACCTCCTTGGCCCATGGGCAGTCTCTTAAAATGTGGATTGTTGTTTCAAGATTATTGCATCGAGGATAGTGGTCACTTATGTATGGTCTAGAAAAAGCTAAATACTGCCATGTAGGAACCCGATTGTGCATGGCTTTCCAAATGAAGAATTGAATCTTTTTTGAACATAGAAGCTTCCATATCCAATTCCACAGAGATTTTTCGACGGGCACATTTTTTGTTTGGAAAAGATATTTCGAGGCTGACTTGACCAAACAAATACCATTATTATAGGACCACACAAAGGAATCAGGAATCCTAGTAACTTGTGCTACAGGTATACCTTTAATAATTTGCTCTATATGTTTAGAGAGGCACTTGGAGGCAGTCGAAAGTCCAGTTATGGTTATTATGTAGTGAATTAACTAGACGTTGTTCTTCACTTGGCAATAGTGGCCCGACAATACGACTTCGGAGGGTACTCTCAGGAATCCAGTTATCCTACCATACGTGAATGTTTTGGTCATCACCTAAGATCCATTTCATACCATGCCGGAGCCATTGCATGCCTTCATGCAAGGCATTCCAAATATGGGAGCTCTGGGGATTGCAGACGTTATCAAAGAGGTTCATGGTTGGGAAATATTTGGCTTTTAAGACTTGAGCCCATAACATATTGGGATTCTGATGAAGACACTAGGCTTGGTTCATAGGAATTTCCACGTTCATATGGCTAGTTGTTAGTAGACCTAGTCCCCCTACTTCCTTAGGTGTCATAATAGTTTCCCAACTTACTGTGTGGCATTTTCGCTATTGATTCATATCTCCCCATAAGAACCTTCAACTGTATTTGTCTAGTGTCTGGCTCACTTTCTGGGGGAGCAAGGTTGTTTGCAGGGCATAAAGGGGTATAGAAGTCATTGAAGATTTGATTAATGTGGCCCGTCCAGCCATAGTAAGATATTTTGCCTACCAGCCTGCAATTCTCTTTTGGATTTTATCTACTAAAAATTAATATGTAGTGGCTGTACGTCGTGTGGTAAAGATAGGGGTCCCTAGATAAGTTCTGATTTGTGTCGTAGTTGGTATATCAAAGAGGCTTGCAATAAGAGTTTTTGTTCTTCAAGGAGTAGTAGGTGAAAACCATATATGAGATTTATGGGTACTAATAATTTGGCCCGATGCAATGCAGAATTTCTGCAACACACTACAAAGGTTCTGACAATCATTTAATTTAGCTTTGGTGAACAAGAAAATATCATCTACAAAAAATAAATGGGAAATACGAATTTGCCCTCGGAATCCTATAGGGTAGATTTTCCTATCTCGAACTGCCTCTTCCAAAAGCCTGGAAGATGTTCCAAATATAGAATAAAGATGTATGGGGATAGCGGTCCCCCTGACGCACTCTCCTACTTGGTCTCACTTCCGGTAGCGACACTCCATTCCACTGAATACGATATCTTGTTGATGTTATCATGTTCATAATTAATTTAATAAGGCTCGGCGGAACTTGAAAAAATTCTAGAGATTCATGGATAAAAGACCACTCTAATTTATCATAGGTTTTCTCAAGGTCTAATTTGAGTGCTACGTACCCAACCTGTCCTCTTTTACGCACCAATGTGCATAAAATTTCTTGAGCTAGAATAATATTATTACTGGTTTGGCAACTCGACACAAATCCTGCTTGGTGTGGATTGATAACTGTTGCAATAAATGGTTTGAGACATTGCAGAATAATAAGAGACTACTTTATAGAAAGTATTGCATAGATTAATCAGTCGAAACTGAGTGATCATCTCCAGATAAGCCACTTTTGGTATCAAAACAAGGTTGGTAATGCCCCAATCTGGTGGGATGACTTGATTCTCGAAAATCTCTTGAATGACCTAAATCACACTGGGTTCGACAATGTGCCAATTCTTTTGAAAGAAAATGGCATGGTATCCATTCGGCCCAAGGGCTTTCAACTGAGGAGGAGAAAAGACATTTCTAGTAAATTCCTCAGGTTGAGGAATACTCAAGAGCCATTGGTCTTGACTTAAGAAGGGGCTATTGTGAAGTTGGGTTTGGCCAAGGCTGGCATTTGATCTCATATAAGGCGACGTAGATGCAGTGGCGGAGCCACTTGATAACCAATGGGGGCCTGCCCCCCCCCCCCCCCCCCTCCCCCCAAATTTTTGAAAAAAATAAATTTTTTTTTGGAAAATATCCTAAATAATTTGTAAATTTTTAAATAACCTTATCATTTTACCCCATACCTGATAATATACATATATATTTAAGAAAGTCTAACAACAAACTTAATTTTCATTTAAATAAAATACAATCCATAAATACATATGTCAACAAATTACAATAATTAAGCATTCATCATTTTTAAAATGAACACATAGGTATTTTAACAATTATCTCAACAAATAAAAGGGAAAAAATTGAATTATGAAGTATTATATATATGGCCCCTCCAAAAATAAATTCCTGGCTCCACCACTGCGTGGATGGAACGTTATCTTATTTCTTAATCATTGCTTGCATAGAAATATAAAACAAAAGATATTTGGTATATAATAGAGTTTTGTCCAATTACATTTGGTTCAGTTCCTCTGTGTTATTATATTCATATTTGTCTTCTTTAATTGGCTGGGTGGACATCAGACTTGTAGAGCCATTTTTTACTTTTTATTTTTAAATCCTTGATTTGTTTTTATTGATTGGAAGGTAATGTTGGTGCCATCGGATAGTCCAAACTGGATCTTTTTCTCGTTTGGTATGGTTTGGATTCAAACATTAGAATAAGTGGAGGCACAATTAACTTAGTCACAAGGCCTTTTATTATTATTATTATTATTTTCATCTACGTGTTATAACTTATAAGAAAAAACGAAGAGGCATAGTGAAGTTATATTAAAATTAAGGGATAATTACACTTTATCCATATGTGGTTTGCCTCTAATTCTATGTGCCTACCCGTGGTTTCAATTTTGACACTTTACCCACCTGTGATTCTCACCGTGAGTGTGCCGTAACCCACCTCTCCACTTTCCGTTACTCTAACACAGAATAAGTAAAAAACAAACCCCAAAACGGATCAAAACACTCTCACTCAAATCTTGAACATGAAGAACATACCCAAAAATCTGAAGAACATAATATGTCTTGCACTTTATCTTTTCCTATTTGTCTCTTCAGTTGGCTCACTAGAGCAAGCCCAGGCGTTGTTCTTTTCTTTATATTTGTATACGGTTACTCTTTTACATTAATATAGTTCTGTCTATTAGCTCAAAAAAAAAAAAAAAATGAAACCCAGAGTTTGAGAGCAGATATATGGTTTAATTTTGTTGGACTTGATAGGCTTGGTAAGAATAAAATAGCTCTTGCTCTTGCTGAGAAAATATGATATTTATAGTGGTATATTTATAGTAATATATTTATAGAAAATATGGTTTAATTTGCTCTTGCTCTTGCGAACCCGGGTAGTTTCCAAATGGGTGTCAGATTGAATTTGATGGGGATCAGGCAAATGGGTATTGATTGAATCGGTGTTGACATTACTAGGTTGTAATTTAAGAGAATCACTAGTGGCATTACTATTACTAGTTCCAAGCACAACGAAATGGACATACAACAACAAAATCCAAAAGAAAGCTGACAAAGATGCCAAGAAACAAAGCCTAGTGTTGTGATTCTTTCCGGTTCCCTTCTCCATTTGCTCAATGGGAACACTCGACGCCGTACGGCGTCGCATCACCTCTTGAAATCAATCCCAAAATTATCTAATAGTAACAATCAAAACAAAGAAAATTCCATTTCACACACATCCTCAACAAAACAAATTACAAACATAGTGTTTGTTGAATCAGTTGGCGGATCTTCAGGAGAGCTAGAAATGAAGATTTTCACAAACAGAATTAACAGAACAAAGAGAATTGAAAGAAAGAGAGAGACTTATTGGGTTTTGATTTTCTGAGCAAGATCGACAATTTTTTTTTTATTACGCCGTCGGTGCAAGTGCTTGGACTCAAGGATCACGCCATCGCAGTCGAATACCAGAGCTTGTAGAGAAGCCGAAGCCGAAACTGAGAGCTGTTTCTTGGAGGAGCTGAGAGATTTTGATCTGAAGGTTCAGAAGCGGCGAAGAGTGGTGACTGAAGCTGAATTAGTTCCTTGTCCCTCCATGAAAATTGGGTTCTAATCTTACAGCTTAATGATTTTTCGAAGATGTTTCATTAAGTCAGTGATAGGTTGATCTGGGTTTTTTATTTATTTATTTATTTATTTATTTTATTTTTTTTTTTTTCTGGATATGTTCTTTATGTTCAAGATTTGTGTGGAGGGAAAGAGAGACAAATACCACTTTTTGATCTTCTTTCTCTTGCATTTTTGTGCTATTTTTTGTTTTGGGAGAAGAGAGACATAAAATTTGTACAAAAATACCTATTTACCCTTAATTTTAACAGAGGTGGGTTACGGCATACTCACGGTGAGAATCACAGGTGGATAAAGTGTCAAAATTGAAATCACGCGTAGGCACATAAAATTAGAGGCAAATCACAGATAGGTAAAGTGTAATTATCCCTAAAATTAAATATGCCATCTTAAAAGCTCCACTTACTCCAAAGTTTCTATCCAAACTTACAGTTAAGATTCAGTCTTTGGACCATCCGATCGCGCCAACATTTGCGATAGAACAGTTCAAGGTCACTATGCCTTTTATTTTATATTATCATTCTCTTTTACACCGACCAAGGATATGACATACGGTGCGTTAAGAATTATTTTATTGTTCCATTAAAAAGTATTTTGATGGTTTCAATAATGGGAAAAATACTCTCTATCATGGAGAATGATTTCTATCCCGTACATCTGAACTGATCGTCCACTATTGGGAGCATGCCTTAAATCCTTAATCTACCCTAAATAAGATAGTAAATAATCATCCACTATTGCGAGCATGCCTTAAATCCTTAACCCACCCTAAATAAGATAGTAAATAAGTCCAAAACAAATTGAGTATTAAAAAGTTCATGATTTTTCACTTATTTTTACATGTTCGAATTAATTTTTTATTTATTATTTATTACAAAATTGAGTTTGTTCACAAAACTACTTGATTCATTTATGCTATTAATTAAAATTAATAACTAAACTATAATTAAAATTATATTATTTAATTTATTAGATTCAAATCACAAACCCTATATTGTTAAAAAATTTATATAATTTTACTACAAAATAGACTATATATATCATTGATAAATTACAAGTTATAATTTGATATCTTATGAACTATATATCATTGATAAATTACAAGTTATAATTTGATATCTTATGAACTTATTTACAAAATTATATATAATCCAATCTTAAGTCTTTGAAAGCATATTTTAAACATTTATACATATAAACATATAATAATATATACATTAATTAAGATTCATACTTATAATTTTGTTTACAAACACATTATTATGTTTCACTTCTACTTATTTAATAGTTTAAGTATAAATTTATGTTTAAGTTTGGCTCATTTGTTAAATAAATTAACATAAAAAAGCTTTTTTTCAACCAAGTTTAAATTGCCCATTGTTTATAAAAAGCTTGGTTCATTTACAGTCTAACCACAAATGTCAATCATAATATAAAGAATAATAATGTACTGATCCGTTAGCAAGTACATGGCTTATTGAAAGTCCAAGGGCAGTTGTGATATTATTGCTCTATATTAGAAGTTGGAGAACTGACACTAGCCGTTGGTAAATTGAGATAAAATTTTAGCAGAATTTAGGATTTGTTGTGTGCTTTAGAATTTGGGTTTGTTTTGTTATGTCATTATTTCTGGCTAGATTCCAGCTAGGCCAAGCTTAGATGGTGAGCTCAACTTCGAATCTAGAGTCATTGTTATGGTGTCAGTATGTATATCAGGCACTCTTGGTCTCTGCAAAAGCTTTCTTCCTTGAATTTCCTTGCCACTAATTACCAGGAATCATGGTTTGCCTGGCATGTTATGCCACAATGTATGAGGAGGAGGTAGTTCAGTCATTGAGGGCAACTATTCATCCCCTCTATTTTCTGCCCATATTGGGGAGATAGAATTTTGGTGGATTAGGGGAGAAAACACCTGGACCCTACCAATTTTCCATCTCTCCATGCTCTCTAACTAAACACTTATAAAATCAGTTTTTTCTTCTCTATTTTCTATCCTCCCTATTTCACTTCAGCCAAATGGACCCAAGATAATTTTGGGGAATCTAAAAGCACAAAAGATTACTAACCAATTCCTAAGAAATTTAAATAATTAAAAGGAGACTCCCCTTTTTTATTTTTTCATATTCTGGAAAACAGCCTAACTTTGAGCTATGTTATGCGGGGAGGTTCCAAGATGATGTTTGTGGCCTACTTCTTGTATTCGTAGCCTACTTTTTTTTCCTTTTCCTTTTTGTTTTTTTTAGTAGATCAAGAACCAGAACAAAGTTTATACAGGATTACGACCATTAACATAATAGAATACAAAAGAGAACTAAAAAATATACACCAAGCATATAAACAAACACACATAGCACAGAAAAGTCTTTTTTAAAGTGTCACTTTCCCAGCAAAGATGTAGAATCAGCTTCTGGGCAGTGGCAGCTAGCGTTTCCACTTGACTGATAATTCATTTATCCACAAAGTTAAATCACACACCCCATGCAATCTATTAGAAATTGTCCACGCAACCTGCAAAACATTTATCAGCTTTTAATCCGAGAGATTTTCCTTCTGGCATCATTTTCTGACTACTGGTTCTGTGCAATACTTACAATCTTTGGTGCGCCCCTTCTCCGCTGCAGTCCATAAAACCTCTCTTATGTTCATGGTCAAACAATTGGCTGTTGTCTTGTTATTATTTTGCCTACTGACACCTCCTACCATTATACTTTTTCTATCCTGGTTTACATCTGCCAATGTGCTTAGATGATGGCATTCCAATGTGTCATTGAGAAGTTGAAAACATCCTATACAAGAATTAGAGTAACAGACTGCCGCCAGGGTACAACATTCAAAATTGTATTATCTATGTGACTTTCTTTTGAAAAATCAAAATAATGAGAAGTTTTCCCTCTCGTTAGTGAATGTAACAAAAAAAAAAATACAAATCTTTGAGAAAATTCAAGGAGGTCAGGTTACTTAGTACTCGTCCTAGCCTTGGTTTTATATCTGGTCTCACCAATAATCTCTACATGAACATGAACCATCAATGAAACTATGAAATCGATTATTATCCCGAACAATTATCTCTCTTCCTGTAATCTTTGAAATCAGCTTTATGGCCTCATGACAATCACCACAGACACGAAGGTTTTTAACAACTCGAATCACATCTTTCGGAGAAGTACTGATTAGGCCAAATGCAATAGCCAGCTTCTCACTATGACAACCAAGGAAATGTTCCTTTTCCTCCTCTTCGATGTCAAACAGAACGAAATCTGTACTTGGAACGTAGCCTGCTGCTTTCAATTCATTAGCAAATTCGTCAAGTTTTGCATATATCTTTTCTGATAAGGGGTGAGACTTATCTCCCACAAGAAATTCATGAACAACCCCATCTACTTCAATCCAACTACACCCTGGTATCTTTTTCATTCGTTTCTCATTCAAAATTGACCTAAGCTTTGCCGCTTCATCCCATCTATGGCTTGTTGAATAAATATTTGATAAGAGAACATAATTTCCTGAGTTCCATGGTTCTAACTCAATGAGCTTCTTCAATACGTATTCTGCCAATCCAGTGTCTCGATGTAGCCTACATCCATTTAACAAAGCTCCCCAAACAATAGAATTGGCCTCCACTGGCATACTTTTTATCAACTGATGAGCTTCATCTAATAAACCTGCACGACCAAGAAGATCCACCATACATCCATAATGTTCAATTGTAGGAGTCAAGGAAAAGATGCGGTTCATGCTATTGAAATATTGACGGCCATCATCAACTAGACCAGCATGGGTACACCCACAAAGAAGGCCCATGAAAGTGTTCCCATCAGGTTGAATGCCAGTTTTTTCGATTTGGCCAAAAAGCCCAAACGCAGATTTGACATGTCCATTCATTGCTAGCCCAGATATGATGGCATTCCATACAACTTGATCTTTTTCCTTCATCCCTCTGAAGACTTCCCAGGCTTGAGCCATGCTCCCACATTTTGCATACATATCAATCAATGCTGTACCAAGAACAGGGTTAGACAAAAACTCACTTCTATCCATCAACCCACTAGCCCAATCCCCTATGTCTAATGCTCCTAACCTAGCGCAAGCAGAAAGAACTCCAACCATTGCATAACAATCAGGTTTCAAATTTTCCCTTTGCATCTGAAAGAAAAGGTCCAGAGCTTCTTTAGGGAACCCATTCAAAGCATAAGTTTGAATCATGGTACTCCAAGTAACAATATCCTTCTCACTAATCCCATCAAAGACACATCGTGCTTTCTCTATGTTTCCACACTTAGCATACATGTCCACCAATGAAGTAGCCACAAACACATTCCTCCCCATCCCAATCTCCGTCATGTAATCATCTATCCACTCCCCACTTCTCAAGTCCCCGAGCTGAGTACACGCAAACAACACCCGAACAATAGTAAAACTATCAGGTCTCAAACCCATCTCCACCAACATCCCAAACATATCAATCGCTTCTCTATATTGACCGACACCAGTATACCCACTAATGATTGCAGTCCAAGAAACAACATTCTTCTCAGGAATATCATCAAACACCTTATGGGCATGACCCAAATATCCGCAACTCGCATACAAGCAAAGCAAACTGGTTTTAACATAAACATCGTAGTCAAAACCGGATTTCACCACAAGGGTATGAATCTTCACCCCAAGCTGAACATCCAAAAGCCTCGCGCAAGCCTTTAGAACAAAAGGGAAAGTAAAACTATTGGGCAAGAACCCCTCGCTACGCATTAAACCATAGTACTGAATTGTTTCGTGATAACAGTCGTTGGAAACCAAGCCTCGGATCAAAGTGTTGTAGAGAAAAATGTTGGGTTGTGTGGTTTGGTGGAAGACAAGGCAGGTGTAATGGGTGTCACCGAAATGTAAGGCTTGACGTATGAGAATGTTGAGGAGGTAGGTGTCTTGGTGGAGATCGAAGCGGAGAATGTGGGCGTGAATGTGCTTAAGGTGTTTGATGGAGTTGAAGCTTTGAAAGAGAGCTTGCTTGAGTTCCAAGGCCTTGGAAAATGTGGCTGAGATGGTCATGACCAGAAGTACTGTGCTGGTTGTTGTTGCTCTCTCATTGATATACAAGAAGTATTAAAGAAGAAGAAGAACAAAGTGCTGCGCACATTTTACTACTTTAGGTTCTATGCAATGCAACTATGCAAGAGTGTGTTTTGTTTACGTTATGATGCTTTGAAATTACCGTTGGCGGGTTGCAAACGATATGCATTGCCTGGGTGCTGGGTTTGCTTTTAGGCCAACAAGACAGCAACATCTTTCAATGAGCCGAAGGACCTAAGGCCTAAGGGCATTACGAGGTGCAGCCCAATGTTGTTCATATTGGACTTGGTGATTCCTAGGCCCAACATTTGCTACCCAAAGGGCCGTCCCTGTTTTTTTTACTTTCTTGGGCCGATCTTTTTCTTTAGTTGCACAACTTGCGAGCTATTTTTTTTTTCTTTTTTTGGGGGATATATATATATATATATATATAATATCTTTTTATTCTAATGAAATTTACCCTCAAAGGATGAGTTATGGGTCGAAGTTGAAATCACCTCTTTTTCTTCTATTTATTTTGATTTTTAATTTTTAATTTTTGGGTATTTACTTTTTACTTTTTTATTCTAATGAAATATCACCATAAAAGAGAGAGAGAGAGAGAGAGAGAGAGAGCCATGGAAATGCCCAAGACAACTATATATATCTAATCGGTGTGAGAGAACGAGACTTTTTGGTCACATACACACGCGTATATATATACACATACTTGACATATGTCTTATTTTTACTGGGTCGCCTCTTATACATTGAAGGGACGCACATTCAACAATTGTTGTTGATATGCATATCAGAGATGGGTTGAGATCGGATGGGAGCGCTTGATCTGATGGACGGGTAGATGATGGGTTGGAGAGTTTCATTAATATTTATACTTCCCCTAAAGCCGCATTTTTAACATGCGGCTATAGGGGAACTTTGAAGCCCCGTTTCAAAAACGTGGCCCCAACCCGAACTAGAGCCGCGTTTTTAACACGCGGCTTCAGAACCAGTCCTTAGGCCGCGTTTTGTTCTCAAGAAAACGCGGCCTCAGAATCAAACTAGAGCCGCGTCTTCACACGCGGCTTCAGAACCAGTCCTTGGGCCGCGTTTTTATCTCAAAAAAACGCGGCCTCAGAACATGTCTATGGCCCCGCGCACAAAACGCGACCTTAAGGTTATGTGAAGCCGCGTTTTTTGAAACGGGGCTTTAGGCTCAACCTTGGGCCGCATTTTAAAAATGCGGCCACAGTAAAAGAAGACAAAAAAAAAAAAAAAAAAAAGAGTTTGAGAAAAAAATAAAATACGGAAGTTCTTAGGCCGCGTTTTTATCTCAAAAAAACGCGGCCTAAGAACCTGTCTATGGCCCCGCGTAAAAAACGCGACCTTAAGGTGGGCCTTGGGCCGCATTTTTTGAAACGGGGCTTTAACCGGGACTTGGGCCGCGTTTTTTATGGCCGCGGCTTAAAAAACGCGGCCCAAGGCCCCCGCGTTTTGTAGTGATGCTTCCATATATGTGAATAATAATGTTGTATTCTATCATCTCACTTGAAAAATAGCTTCTAGTAGTGCTGGCTCTACATAGTAAGTAATTGATAGGGTCGCCTAAGGCTCCAAGTAGAAAAAAGACACCAAATTTTAATTTAATTAAGCACAAATATTAGCTAGTAAATAAAATAATTATTTTTATTAAGTAGAAATGTTACGTTCATAACATTTTTTACAACATTTTTAGAACAAATCTTAAGTAGTAAGTTGTTATAGGTTGTTACTTATTGATGACAAAATAAATAATTTCAGTGGTGAGTTCAAATTAGAACCAGTAACAACTTAACAACTAGGATTTGTTGTGAAAAATATTGTAAATGTAACACATCTAAAAAAAAAAAACAATACACAAAAAAATTCACAACGTTTTTCACAATAATTGAATTGACAAACTTTTACTAGTTTTCACCTAGGTTCATCACTAACATTACTCTTTTACTTACCACTATCAATCTACCACATCAACATGTGTGAAAAGTTTTGTCAATTTTTTGTGTCTATAGACTTTCTAAAAATAAAAAAGAATTCTATATTGTTCATGTTAATTAGTAATAATTTTGCATCTAAAACAAGATAGTGGAATTTAAGTAATATATATATATATATATATATATATTTATATATTTTTTTTTTAAAGTCATATTTAAATATATAAAAGGTCTCAATTTCAATTTTCGCCTTAGGCTCCCAAATGCACCAAGCCGCCCCTAGCTTCTAACATGAATATAATCAATGAAACTCATTATTATTTGAAAGGAGAGAATATAACGTTATTATACTTTTGAAGTAATTTGTAATTACTCTTCTATATACCTGTGTGTTGATAACAAGATAAAACCATGTTCTACTGTCTATACAGACACCTACCATTAATTGTTGTCACCACCACTATGAATATTTGTCATATATATCTCCTTAAGTTTAGATTTTTTTTTTTTTTTTTTTTTGATGAACAAGTTAAGATTACACTAAATTACTTCAGGCTAGTGGATAATAATGTTGATCTTCATCTTCTTTGATGCTAAAGTCGCATGATAAAAATAATAAAAAAACAAGAATTGATTCCTTGTTATCCTGTTATGCTAAAGAAGGCAAAGATGCATATTTAGGGTGTGAAAATTATTTGTTCTCTTTTAGTGGATGTATGATGTATTCAAATATGTCAGGTTCTTAATTTCTCCTTGCCGTGGAGAATAAATGCTTCATCTCCAACAAGTAATTGTATGGCCAACCTTATGTATTCCTGCTGACCAACATATGATGTAAGAACTAAAAGGCATCCAAGGAAACATAACTTTCGGCATGAACAAGTTGAACCTACATTTCAATTATCTGCTAAATTTTCAAGATCAGATGGTTCTAAATGTTTGGTTTGATTTGTTTAATAAGTTTCCTGAAAAAATTAATACAAGAATTGTGGGATATTTTCAAGGCAGTTAATTTCGTTATTTTGCCAGATGCGAAAAATTTTCAGCAAAACATATAGTTGAAATTGCTGAATAATGGAATTTTCAGTCTAGGACAACTTGTCTTACAAGAGAAATGGCATATATAGATCCTTTAGAACACTGAATCTATCTCTTTTTTTTTTCTTTTCTTGGGGGAGAGGGTTTCAACTTTCAAACCGAAGATCGGGTTTCAATTTCAATTTTGTACGTTATAATTTATAAGTTGAATCCGCATGCAGAATAATATTGGTTTCTTTGTAAAGTAGTAACAATTTGGTCATGAAAATCTTGGACCATTCATCTAAACAAATCAGGAAATAACGGGGAATAAACTAGCGTGGATTCTCCATTAGAGAACATATACAAAAGCAGGCGACAATTGGCGCTGAAGAACATCCAATTGGGTAGTTATTCCCTATAAATGTATACACAAAGTCACAAAGCATGTCACCTTATTCCATATATTGAAAAAGCATTAGGAGAAAGCTCTTAAGACTTGGGCACATGTCAAGGACAGTGAGCACAACTCGGCAGGCTACTGAGGCAGCACCAGCCCAACTCATTCGTATAGAGAAGAGGCCAACTTTTGGAAAGAGGTTGGAAACAATTGAAGAAGAGATCGAAGGTGGTCATAGTCAGATCAGCTGCAACTCGAAACAGGCAGCCATGGGTTCGGCATCCAAAGCCAGTTTTCCCAAACCAAATCCGCCAATGGTGGCCGGTTGATGTTATATAAGCTCTAGTTTTCCTAAGTATTACTCGGTAATGGTAGTTATTTTCAATGTAATTTGAATTGTTTCTGTGTTATATGTAAGCAGAAGCATAAAATAATTTTGAAATATTTGACATATATATGTAGAAAATTGGCGATTGTGGAGATTGAAGTCCATATAGATATTGTTCATGTTAAAATTATGTAGTTAAATGATTAAATATATCATTTCGCAATATTTTAAGCCTTTTAAAAAGTAAGCAATTTAACATGGTATCAAGTTTTTGGAATAATTAGTAATTTATAACATCGTATCTGAGAAGAAAACCTTAAATTTGATCCTTGTCTTTGTTTTATCTTCCATTTAAAATGTTAAAAATCTTAGATGTTGGGTCTCAGTGGCGGCTCTATGAATTTTTTTTTTCTTTTCCCGGTGGTCATTAAGAAGCTTAAATAAATAAATAAAATGAAAATAAAACTTGAATATATCAACTTCACCATCACCAAAAATAAAAACACACACACAACATAAAGTTCAAAATTTTCATTTTATGAGTTTTCATATTTTGAAATTGTTATAAGATTTTTTTGACAAATCTTTTTTTTTTTTTAATTAATGAAATCATTATAAGATAGCTTTATCTATCAACTATATATTTTTCAATGTACAACCAAGTAATCATTTATCTATTGATCTTCCATTCAATTACCAATATTTTGTCTAAATAAGTAACAATATAAACAAAATACATCGTCCTTTTTTTATAATTTGATCCAACCAATTTTGTTTTCTTTAAACTAACCAGGATTAAATCCATGCAACGCTTCACTAAATTTTTTATTTTTAATAGGGAAATCATTGTTAAGAGGAAGAACATCTTTGTAAAAATGCTCCTCTTATTTCATTTAGATCATTATGATGAAAATATGAGACATTTTTCTCTTATCCTAAGTTTTGGAAGAAGATTGTTTAAGTCAATATAAATATCTTAGAAGATGAATCTTGCAATACAAATGATTTCCTTATAAGTTCTAGCAAAAGAATAAAAGATAAACTATAAGTTTATTCAAAAAATTCAACTTAGGCATTCAACCACTACATTAATCACGTTCAATAAAGCATTAAGACATTATTTTAGTGCGTATGCATATATACAAAATGTATCACATACAAAATCCAACAAATTCAGCTAAAGACTAAGAAAGCACTAACAACCTAGCTATTTGAAAAAAAAAAGTGTTTTTAAAAATAGCAGTTTTGAAACATGCATTTTGAAAACAAAATTTTTAACAATCACAATTAAATATTTGAAAAAGTTGTAATTTGACAATTGAGCTATTGATTTAAAATTGTTGTTTCAATGCAAATTACTAAAATTAAATTTTAGCGGACTAAAGTTTTGGAGAGGTCAAATTTTGTTTTATTAGACTCAAATTTTTATTTAGAGTGGTGAACGTTTCTTTTAAGGTGGTCAAGTTCTTTTTTCTAGGGTGGTCAACGACCCATATTAATTTAAATTTTTCTCCTTCAAGTGAGGATGAGCAACACATAACGGGGCCCCAGGGCCTCACCTATTAAAATTTAGGCACTTTATCAGTGAGGTAAAATTGATATCTAATGGGCCTTTTTTTGTCAAAGTGCACGTGTCAAACCATTGCTGGATAATGCTTGGATAAAGGCCGATGGGTCGAGGGACTGAGTCTGGTCCTTTCTGCAGAATGGGCCTTGCTGGATTCAAACCCAGGACACCTTGCAGAATGACTTAAAGTGAACCAGTCTATGGCAAAACAAAACGGCCAAAATGGCCCATTAGCATTAATTTTTGAAATATTTAGCAACAGAGCACTGTTTCGGAAATAATTAGGGAAATACCACTTTTTCTGGTACTCGAGCTTGGTGAGCTCGAGTACCATGTTTTTTTAATCCACTGTCGCCCCATATTCAAGGAGGCCTATAGTGGCGTTTTTAAGCCCTATAGTGACGTTTTCGGGCCCTATAGCGGCGTTTTTAAGCCCCTATACCAGGTTAAGGGGCCCTATAGTGACGTTTTCGGGCCCTATAGCGGTGTTTTCCTGCAAAATTTTTTTATAAGTCCCCATAACAGGTTAAGGGGCCCTATAGTGGCGTTTTTAAGCCCTATAGTGACGTTTTTGGGCCCTATAGCGGCGTTTTCCTGCAAAATTTTTTTTATAAGTCCCAATAACAGGTTCAAGGGGCCCTATAGTGGCCTTTTTAAGCCCTATAGTGACGTTTTCGGGCCCTATAGCGGCATTTTTTTTTTTTGAGAAGATGTTTGACCAGTAAAAAACATGGTACTCGAGCTCACCAAGCTCGAGTACCAGAAAAAGTGGTATTTCCCTAATTATTTCCGAAACAGTGCTCTGTTGCTAAATATTTCAAAAAAACATGCTAATGGGCCATTTTGGCCAAACAAAACACTCAAAAGAGATTACACGAAACAGCCCAACAATTGGTTATTTTATGATAAAATCAATATGACAGTATATTCTGCAATAAACATAAAATTATTTTGAGAACTCTCATAGTCTTACTGCTTGGTATCAATACCAAACTATGAAGTTTGGAACTATAGTTAATCTTGGCTGTAAAAGAGAGGCTCGAGAAGCATGGTACTCTGGGAAAGAGGGAGTAATTGGGTGGTGCATGTAAAAGAAATATTTTGCTAAGGGAATTTAGTGCTTTTTTAACTTATTCTATCAAGAATTTCTCTTTGCTAATGTTGATTTCTCACTTGCTATTGTTGATTTGTTGTTCCTCCTGTGTAAGTTCTACTCCTATTTATACATAAATTCTTGGTGACTTTCCCGCTCATTTACCTTAGCCTTGTCGAGGCTTTTTTGGCATATTTTAGTTCAAATTACCCCTCTTTTCTGCTAACTCTTTCTTCCTTCTGACACCTTCTTCGACAAAAAATAATTTGATTGTTTTTCTTTGATGATGCACAAAATTGTCAGTGAGTTGATCATCCACGCATGCACCAACGGATGTACTTGAAGAACAAAAAGAGAGAACCTATAGAAAGCACTAGTGGGGTGTCGACCAAAGTTCCTTCAAAGGTTAAGTTAGTGACAAAAGAATCTCCAAGAACTCAAGAGTACAAGAGCTAGGGAGAATTCACGTACCTCAAGAAGGTTAGGATTTGTTGTTTATATAGTAGCAGAGAGCTGACTTGAATACCTTGATATACGGGGGGAATTTCCTTATAGAGAGAAAGGTCCCAAGATCTTAGGGATTCTCTTCCCATATAGGGAAGATCGGATTGTGGGGTAGAATCTTTGGTCGTGGTGTGCCAGTTATTTCCATGTAGAGGCATATGAGTGGACTTCACGTAAATCCTACGTGGAGTCTTGGAGCCTTGGATCATCAGGAAAGGGATTGGATTGGTGGCCTGCCAGACCTAACGATCCCTAGGATTGGTGACCCCCTAGGACTGGTCACGGGTACAAAATCGATGATCAAGTGAGGATTTTTTGGCATCCTATGTCGATTGATCAAAATATCCTTATCAGCTGCCCCCTAATCCGTAATTCATCGAGGTACTTCGGTCACGAAGTATGTCGTTGTTAATGCCTTGCCTTGGTGTCATGCATCATAAATAAGGGCAATTATGTCTTTTGAATGGGGCTAGAGACATGTGTTGTTCCCTAATTCGGGGCTTTAAGCATAGCGACACTTCGTTTTCTGTGCCAGATCGCCCTATTAATAGATCAATGTTGTTGTCCTTATTATTCAAATATTTTCCATTTTTGATCACAAAGCTCATTTGTTAGTTTTTTCTGTTCGTCAATTTTCATTACTTCGTTGCTCTTATCAGCTTTAGGTATGACTCGTTGTTGTTTTTTTTTTTTTTTTTTTTTTTTTTTTTTTTTTTTTTTTTTGCATTCTTGCTTTTCCTTTTTCTCCATTGTTAGTTTTATACTTAGGAGGTAGAGTAGAATCTTAGTTTTCATTCGTCGCTTGTAGGTAAGGAAATTTCTTGAGATAGTGAAGTGACGAGTGAGTGTTCATCATCAGTCCGCATGGGTTTGGATGATGACGAGACCAGTTAGTCTAGGCTTGAATACATGTCAAATGGCTCGTCGGTTTTCGAGAGGGATTCGGCGTTCAATCCGCCCCTTAAGGAAGTTAGTCCTTCTGGGCAATGTCCTAGAGAGGTTTTTCTTCCTAACGACTGGTCGGTCCATGAATTCCCAGTTGGTATGAGCAAGGATGTGTTTAGTAGGTTGAGGCCTCGTTTTCAGATTCCTAAAGACCCGCGCATTAGGAAAGGCCATAAAGGAGAGAAGTGCTATATTGGGGGCTTGTTAGATGTAGGCTTTCACGAGGCTACCTTTGTAGAGGGGTCACCTCTGCCTCTGACCTTCTTGCATTGTCGGTTAGCAGCCTACATAGGCATGTCCATTTGTCAGATTTCTCCCAATCCTTGGAGGACATTCATTGGGGCTTAGGTGTTGTGGGGTCAACTTAGTAGAGGCCATCAATCTCTGACCCTTGAGGAATTCTTCCATTGCTACAAACCCCAGGAGATTCCCCACTTCAAGGGGTTGCATAACTTTGTGTGTTGTCAGGCTACCCTGAGATTGATATTTGACATGCCTGATTCTAATCACCAATGGAAAGCTAGGTTCTTTCTTGTGCGAAGGGTCAATTAGGTATACCACCCTGATGAATGGGATAGCGTAAGGTCTTTTTATGACCATTCTTGGGGGTTCTTAAATAAGTCAAGTGAGTCGTCGGTATAGCCTTGGTCATCGGTTTGGCTTTTTCAATTAACTTATACATTTTTCTATTTGTTTCAACCACTGTTCGCCCAATGATCCTCCCTGAGCAAGAGGCTTTTTTGGAGAAGGTTTTTGCCATACTTTTTGTGGAAAGGTCTTGGAAGAGGCTCATCACTTTGGACACTCTTCACGCTTTCTGTGGAGGACCCGTCCCTTCTGAGGAAGCCTAATGACTTGATTAAGTTTCGAGAGTTCATAAGTATATTCACTTGTTAGTTTCATTTTGTTTTGGATCGAACCCTCTACTTGTCTAACTTATTTTTCGGTTTCAGAGATGGATTCTTTGAAAAACAAGAAGGCCACGAAGAATAGGTAGAAGGATATCAAGAAGGCTACCGCTTTGAGGGCCCAAGGTGGGGGGTTGTTGGCCTTGCCCCCTCATGTATCCAAGAAGACGAAGTACCCTTCCAAGTTTCAATCGTCGGGAAAGAGTGCCACTGGCCCTTCGCCCATACGAAACCTCATGAGGTTGTGATGCTTCTTGCCACGTCATTGGGAAGGGTCTTATGACCTCCTAGGGCCTCGTCGCCCCTCCCTCTCTTCCTTTGTTGGTGAAGGACAAGGAGTATGCAGTGGATACTACTCGTTCCATCATCCAAGACGCTAATTTGGACAAGTGCTTGAAGCATGAGACTGACCTTTGGGTGACTCTAGTCTTTTGACATGATAAGGGTATGTTGCACTACCATTGCTTCGTTCGTTTAAAGTTCCATTCTTCCTTTTTGATTTTCGTTCGTCCCTTTTGATTTCCATTTGTCCCTTTTTGGCAAGGCATGGTGAGGATGCGGGCTTTGCAGATTCACTGAGCTTTACAGGAGGCGTCAGTCAAGCGCTTGAAGAATTGTCTAGAGACC
Organism: Quercus robur; assembly: GCF_932294415.1. NCBI lineage: Eukaryota > Viridiplantae > Streptophyta > Magnoliopsida > Fagales > Fagaceae > Quercus > Quercus robur. The sequence goes on along the minus strand of NC_065537.1, from coordinate 50,212,260 downwards.
AAATCGGATGCTTTGAAGCAATTCAAGGAATCTACTCGAACCTTTAGTTAAAAGGTGATTAAGTTGAAGGCCAAGCTTAGTGGGCTTACTCACCAAGCTGACAAGCTGATGAAGGAGAATGCCAATTTGAAGATCGAGGTGGCTACTTTTCATGAGCAAATGGACAAGATCAAGGTGAAGGCCATCAAGAAGTTCCAAGTGTCCCAACCCTATTTCAGTAAGATAGGGGATTATTATGGGGATGGCTTTGAGGACTTTCATAAGCAAGCTATCCTCATGTATCCAGATTTGGACTTTTCCTAGATTCGTATCAGACCCAATACCTCAACGACTCCTGCTATAGAGCCTAATCTTGACGAAGTGGAGACCGACGGGCCTGGTGGTGTGGCCGACAACCCCAAAGAACCTAATGAACAAGCAACTAACCCCCCTGCCGATCCTTGAAAACTTTTTTGTTTTCATGTATTTTTCTTTCTCTTTAGTCTTTGGTTTGTAACTTAAAAACAACGATGGTGCCATGTTTTGGGCATAAGTTACTTTTACCCTTTGTTAGGGTTAACATTCATACTTTTAGTTATTTCATAGTGCTTTCTATTTATCTTATAGTAGTTTTTCCGTTATGTTTTGTACATAAGTGTTTGTGTTTGGCTTCACATTAGCCCAACTTTTTCATTAGTCGTCAGTCAGGAGATACCATCTTAGAATATTAAGTGCTTATTGGCTCTTTGAGAAGAGTAATCAAAGGATTTTAATTCGTCGGTTTCCCTTTTATCAACCTAACTTTTTGTAATCATTGGTCCCATTTTTGGGAGGACTAGGTCTAGTTTTAGCTGATTATTGGTCAATCCCCGAGGGATGAGGATTAGGTGTTCGTGTACAACTTTAATTATAGGTTTATCCTATTGGTAGGACTTAGTTTCTGATAAGGATTAGGTGCTCGGGGGAATCCTCGATCGTCGGTCCACCCCGTAGGTAGGACTTAGCTTTTGAGGAGGATCAGGTGCTTGAGGGTATCCTTGATCCTCGATCCACCCCGTAGATAGGACTTTGTTATTGAGGAAGATCAAGTGCTTGAGGGCATCCTTGATCGTCAGTTCACGTCATAGGTAGGACTTAGCATTTGATGAGGATCAGGTGCTCGAAGGAATCCTTGATTGTCGGTCCACCTCGTAGGAAGGACTTAATTTCAAGGACAATCAGGTGTTTGAAGGCATCCTTGATCGTCAGTCCACCCTATAGGTAGGACAGTTTTTGATAAGGATCAGGTGCTCGAGGGTATCCTTGATCATCGGTCCACCCTATAGGTAGGACTCAGTTTTTGATAAGGATCAGGTGCTCAAGGGCATCCTTGATCATTGGTCCACCTCGTAGGTAGGACTTGGCTTAGGATCAGGTGCTCGTGGGTATCCTTGATCGTCGGTCCACCCTGTAAGTAGGACTTAATTTTTTATGAACCTTTCTCCATTTGTAGACAATTCCTTCAATAATAGTTCCATTTGAAAGTAAACCGAATAAAATGTACATAGCTTGCTGCATTTGATCAGTCGAAAAACCGGTCTATCAATGATTTGAACAAAACTTAAAGAAAAGCGATAACATAAGTTAATACTGATACACTCTTGATAGTATCTTCTGGGGTGCTCGGCATTCCAAGAAGGGTGCAGCCTTTGCCCGTTGAGTATTTCCAAGTAGTAGGTACCCTTCTTTTTACAATCAACGATTCTATACAATCCTTCCCAATTAGGTCCTAGTTTCTCTTGTGCAGGATCCTTTGTGGCCGTGGTCACTTTCCTTAAGACAAGGTCCCCGATATTGAAGTGTCGAGGTTTGACCTTGACGTTATAGTGTTTGGCCATGAGGTCTTGGTACCGGGCCATCCGTTGTTCAGCAGTCGCCTTGACCTTATCTAGTAGATCTAAGTGCAGACGGATCCCTTCTTTGTTCTTCCCTTTGTCATGGTGAGCTATTCTGTAGCTTGCAATTTCCATTTCTGCGATAATGACAGCCTCACTCCCGAATGCTGAACGGAACAGTGTTTCCCTTATGGGTGTTCGAGCCATTGTCCTATATGCCCATAAGGTGCTTGGTAGCTCATCTGGCCATATCCCCTTTACTCCCTCAAGCTGAGTCTTGATTAGTTTCAGCAATGATCGATTTGTAACCTTAACTTGCCCAATGGCTTGTGGGTGGGCGGGTGAAGAGTAGCAGTTCTTTATTCCCAATTACTGACAGAAGTCTCTGAACGCATCGTTGTCGAATTGCTTTCCATTGTCAGAAACGAGGACCCTAGGAATTCATAATCAGCAGATGATGCTCTTCCAAACGAAACTATGGACATCTTTCTCCATGATGGTTGCTAGTGGTTCTGCTTCTACCCACTTGGTGAAGTAGTCGATCCCTATAACAAGAAACTTGAGTTGTCGCATCGCCATCAGGAAGGGTCCCATGATGTCAATACCCCATTGAGTAAAAGGCCATGGGGCATTCATTAGGATGAGTAATTCTAATGATTGCCTTATGATGTTGCTGAAACGTTGACACATGTCATATGCCTTTACGTAGGATCGGGCATCCTTCTGCATGGTATGCCAATAGTACCCTACTCATATGAGTTTATGGACCAATAATTGTGCCCCTGAGTAGTTCCCATACACCCTTTCATGGACTTTCCTCATGACGTAGTCTGCTTCGTCGGGAATCAAACACCTCAGGTATGGTCGGGAGAAACCCCTCTTGTATAGTACATCTCTTATTAGCATAAAGTGCGATGCTTGAACCTTCATCCTTTGGGATTTGTTGTGGTCTTTTGGAAGTGTCCCATTCTTGAGGTAGAAGATGATTGAAGTCGTCCAATCAATACCCATTGGTATCACTTGTATCTCCAATTCCTCAATGGCGGGGGAGTGTTGGGTGAAAGATAGTACTTGATGATCGATAGTCATATGTTCAGCAGATGCAGCCTTGGCCAATCAATCAACATGTTCATTTTCTTCCCTTGGGACTTGTATGAATTCTACTGCAAATTCTTGACTTGTCCGCCTCTTGACAAAGCTGAGGTATTTTTTCATCCATTCCTTTTTGGCTTCATAGCCTCCATTGATATACCCGATGATAACTTGGGAGTCACTATGGATGACTACTGATGAGGCCCTAGTTGCTTTGGCCAAGTCGAGCCCTATTAGAATGGCTTCTTACTCGGTTTCATTGTTAATCGTCAGGAACTAGAGTTGGATGGCACATTCCATGACGTCCCCTTCAGGGGATTGTAGGACTACCCCGAATCCTCTAGCATGTTTGTTGGATGATCCGTCCATTCGGACACTCCATGGGGCTGCCCCCCAGCCTTCGGCTTCACCCATTGTAAACTCCATGATTAAGTCAGCTAATACTTGGGCTTTGATCGCGGTCCTTTGGCAGTATTGTATGTCAAATTCACTCAGCTCTATTGCCCATAAGACCAATCATTCGACAGCCTCTGGTTTATTCATTGTCTTTCGGAGAGGTTTGTCCATCTGAACCACTATAGTGTGTGCTTGGAAGTATGGCTTAAGCTTGTGGAGACCAACGATGAGGTGCTAAAGACCGATGGGCCTGGTGGTGTGGCTGATGACCCCAAAGAACCTGATGAACAAGCAACTAACCCCCTCCCCCCCCCCCCCCTAATCGAAGGATTTTAATTCGTCAGTTTCCCGTTTATCAACCCAAATTTTTGTAATCGTTGGTCCCATTTTTGGGAGGACTAGGTTCGATTTTAGTTGATTATTAGTCAATCCCCGAGGGGTGAGGATTAGGCGTTCATATGCAACCTTGATCGTAGATCTATCCTGTAGGTAAGACTTAGTTTTTGATGAGGATCAGGTGCTCGTGGGCATCCTCGATTTTCGATCCACCCCGTAGGTAGGAATTAGTTTTTGAGGAAGATCAGGTGCTTGAGGGCATCCTTGATTGCTGATCGACCCTGTAGGTAGGACTTTGCATTTGATGAGGATCAGGTGCTCGAGGGCATCCTTGATCGAGGTCCACCTCGTAGGTAGGACTTTTTTCTTAAAGAGGATCAGGTGCTTGAGGGCATCCTTGATCGCCGGTCCACCCCATAGGTAGGACTCAGTTTTTGATAAGGATCAGGTGCTCAAGGGCATCCTTGATCGTCAGTAAACCTCGTAGGTAGGATAGTTTTTGATAAGGATTAGACTTGGCTTGGGATCAAGTGCGCTCGTGGGCATCTTTGATCGTCGGTCCACCTCGTGGTAGGACTTAGTTTTTTATGAACCTTTCTCCATTTGTAGACAATTCTTTCAATAAAAGTTCCATTTGAAAGTAAATCGAATAAAATGTAGATAGCTTGCTACATTTGATCAGCCAGAAAATCGGTATGTCAACGATTTAAACAAAACTTAAAGAAAAGAAATAACATAAGTTGCTGTCAATGCACTACTGATAGTATCTTCTTAGGTGCTTGACATTCCAAGGATGGTGCAGCCTTCGCCCGTTGAGTGTTTCCAAGTAGTAGGTACCCTTCCTATAGCAATCAACGATTCTGTGCGATCCTTTCCAGTTAGGTCCTAGCTTTCCTTGTGTAGGATCCTTTCTGGCCGTAGTCAATTTCCTCAAGACAAGGACCCCATGACCTCATCTAGTAGATCTAAGTATAGATGGATTCCTTCTTCGTTCTTCCCTTCGTCATGGTGAGCTATCTTGTAGCTTGTTATTCCCACTTCTACGGGGATGACAACCTCACTCCTGAATGTCGAATGGAACAGTGTTTCCCTTGTAGGTGTCCGAGTTGTTGTCCTATATACCCATAAGGTGCTTGGTAGCTTATCTGGCCATATCTCCTTTGCTCCCTCAAGCCGAGTCTTGATTAGTTTAAGCAAGGATTGGTTCGTAATCTTAACTTGCCTAATGGCTTGTGGGTGTGCGAGCAAAGAGTAGTTGTTCTTTATTCCCAATTGCTGGCAGAAATCTCTGAATGCCTCGTTGTCGAATTACTTTCCATTGTCAGAGATGAAGACCCTAGGAATTCCGAATCAATAGATGATGCTCTTCTAGACGAAGCTACAGACATTTTTCTTCGTGATGGTTGCTAGTGGTTCTGCTTTTACCCACTTGGTGAAGTAGTCGGTCCCTACAATAAGGAACTTGAGTTGTTGCATCACCATTGGAAAGGGTCCCATGATGTCAATTCTCCATTGAGCGAAAGGCCATGGGGCATTCATTAGGGTGAGTAATTCTGACGGTTGCCTTATGACATTATTGAAGCGTTAACACTTGTCACATGCCTTTACGTAGGATTGAGCATCCTTCTACATGGTAGGCCAGTAATACCTTGTTCATATAAGCTTATGAACCAAGGATCATGCCCTTGAGTGGTTTCCACACACCTCTTTATGGATTTCCCTCATGACGTAGTTTGCTTCGTCAGAAATCAAACACCTTAGGTATGGTCGGGAGAAACCCCTCTTTTATAATACATCTCTTATTAGCATAAAGCGTGATGCCCGAACCTTCATCCTTCAAGATTCATTACGGCCTTTTAGAAGTGTGCCATTCTTGAGGTAAGAGATGATCAGAGTCATCCAATCAACTCCTGTTGGTATCACCTGTATTTCCAATTCCTCAATGGCGGGGGAGTGTTGGGTGAATGATAGTACTTAATGACTAACAGTCATGTGTTCAGTAGATGCGGCCTTGGCCAACTGATCAGCATGTTCATTTTCTTCCCTTAGGATTTGTATGAATTCTATTGCAAAGTCTTGACTCATCTGCCTCTTGACAAGGCTGAAGTATTTTTTTCATCCATTCCCTTTTGGCTTTGTAGCCTCCATTGATATGCCCGATGATAACTTGGGAGTTGCTATGGATGACGATTGATGAGGCCCCAGCAGCTTTGGCCAAGTCGAGCTCTGCTAGTATGTCTTTGTACTTGACTTCATTGTTGGTCATCGGGAACTAGAGTCGGACAGCATACTCCATGACATCACCTTCGGGAGGTTATAGGACTACCTCGATTCCTCCAGCATGTTTGTTGGATGATCTGTCCATTTAAACCCTCCATGGGGCTACTCCCCAGCCTTCAGCTTCACTCATTGTAAACTCCGCAATGAAGTCAGCTAATGCTTGGGCTTTGATCATGGTCCTTGGGTGGTATTGTATGTCGAACTCACTCAGCTCTATCGCCCACATGTCCAATCGTTTGGCGGCCTATGGGTTATTCATTGTATTTTGAAGAGGTTTGTCCGTCTGAACCACTATAGTGTGTACTTGGAAGTATGGCGTAAGCTTGCAGGCCGCTATGATTAGAGCGAAGGCCAACTTCTCCATGGGGAGATATCTTTCTTCCGCTCGCTTAAGTGCTCGGCTGGTGTAGTATACGGGCAATTGTATGCGATCCTCCTCTCGAATGAGCTGAATTGACGACCGTGGGGGATACGGCGAAGTAGAGGGAAAGCTTTTCATTGGGTTTGGATGGACTTAGGAGTGGCGGAGATTCTAGGTATGCCTTTAGTTCCTCGAATGCTTTTTGGCATTCGTCGGTCCATTCAAATGCCTTCTTCAGGATTCTAAAAAATGGCAAGCATTTGTCTGTTGCCCACGAGATGAACTTATTGAGAGCCCCGACTCTTTTGTTTCGGCTCTGTACTTCCTTGACGTTCCCTGGGGGGTTTCATCTCTAAGATCACTCAAATTTTATTAAGATTAGCTTCGACACCCCTTTGGGATACCATGAAGCCGCGAAATTTTCCTGATGATACTCTGAACATGCATTTCCTAAGATTGAGCTTTATACCATAGAGGCGAAGGGTTTCCAACGTCTCTTGAAGATCGTTTAGGTGGTGTGCCTCTTCTTTGATTTTTACTAACATGTCATCTACGTATACCTCAATGTTCCGTCTAATTTGTTGGATGAATATCTTATTCGCAAGTTTTTGGTATATTGCTCTTGCATTCTTCAATCCGAATGGCATGACCTTTTAGTAGAAAATGCCTTGACTTATGACGAACGACATCTTCTCTTGATCGGACTCCTCGAGCTTAATCTGATTGTACCTAGAGAAGGCATCCATGAAACTCAACAATTGGTGCCCAAACGTCGAGTCCACAAGGAGATCAATTCGTGGGAGTGGCTAACTATCTTTTGGATAGACTTTGTTCAGGTCGGTGAAGTTCACACATTCTCCACTTTCCATTCGCCTTTTTGACCATTACCACATTGGCCAACCATTCGGGATAGTAGACTTTTCTAATGAAACCAATGTCCAATAGCTTGTGAACTTCTTTGACTATGGCCTTGTCTATTTCTTGGGCAAAGACCCTCTTCCTTTATCGAACGGGAGGAAAGGATGGGGAGACGTTAAGTTGATGGACCATAATCTTTAGATCGATCCTCAACATATCCTCATGGCTCCAAGTAAAGATGTGCAAGTTGTTCTTTAGGAAAAGAATCAGCCCGTTTTGGATTGAAAGGCTGGCTTGTGTACCGATGCGAGTGATCCAATCCGAGTGCTCTTCGTCCAGAGAGATGTCTTCCAATTCCTCCATCGATTCTACATTCACTCGCCGCTCCTCAATGTTCATGGTAGTCAGTTGTTCATCCATCTCCAGTATGGCTATGTAGTATTCTCGAGCTGCCATCTGGTCTTCGTAAGCCTATCTCGCATTTCGTTGGGAACTTAAGCAATAAGTGATATGTAAACGTGGCGGCTCTCCATGCATTGAGCGTTGGTTGCCCAATGATGGCATTATAAGCCAATGAACAATTCACTACTAAGAAGGTGACATCTTTAGTGAGTTGTTGAGGATAGGTGCCGATGGTAACTGGTAGGGTGATGGATCTAACGGGCAAGAGTTGGAAAATCCGGTTTTGCATCTCATACAAAACACACAGCGGAAGCAACAAACACGGATCTACTTCATTCATGAGAGATAATATGTAATCTTGAATTCTAGAACAAAGAAAAGAAAGCGTGCCTTGATGAAGTGAAATTCAAAGACAAGACTTGAGAATACCTTCAATCTTCATCCCAATTCCACAATGTGCCTAAGAAGAGTGGTACCTCAATCAGTCTTTATGTATGTTAATTTTTCTTTGAAAAAATGTATTCCAAAGACTCTATTAAGAAAAAATTGTTTTCTCTTCTTTTAAACATACGTACATACTAACTACCCTTGGTAGTTACTTTATTTAATAACTCTTATTAAATAAAAACTAATTATCTAATTGGTTTAGCCTTTTGGGCCTGCCCAATTGGGCTTTAGTTTGTGGCTTGAGATGAGACCAAAAGGAACAAATAAGACTCTAACTCTAATGGGCCTTGGGTTTATTTGTCAACTCTTGACAAGTCTAAAGTTACCATTAATTATATTTAATACCACTATATAAATATAATTGCACTCTAGGCCTTATTAATAAATTATGTCCCAAGACTCTAATGATATCAGTTGACCCTTCCATGAAATATCCATAGTGAACAATGTCATAATGAACTGTCACTTTGTAAACAACTATTTTATCCTTGAGTACTCAGTTTAATCTTTTAGTTATTCATATTTGTTGAAATATGATTTCAATAAACATAAACTTTAGTAACTCCTTACTAAAGTGGGCGCCCTGAATAACCAGTTCCCATTAAACTTATCTCAATGGGATATTTCGTGTCTCTATAAAAAGAGATTATGGATTCCATCTTGAGAATATGTGTTCTCTCAACACTACGTATGGTTACCCAACATACTGAGGTTTTGACCATCAATATTAGATCTCACTCCTGATATATCAAAGTAACCTACATTTTATGATCGGGTTCATTATCCTCTTAGGATTAAGAGTCTATGAAATTAGAAGTCGTGAGATTAATCATTCAGGTGACAGTTGTTGATTGAATAATTAATCTCACAGCGGTCTAGTTCAATATGTCTTAACACTTAAACACATCAACATATCAACTAGAAGTCTCCACTTCCATGATCAAGACAAACCATCTTAGTTGATGTGTTATAGTCTTCACAAATGAAACGCCTAATTTCATCATCGACTACGAACTACGTTTTGAGTTTACAAGGACCTTATAATTTATATCTTCTGTGATTAAATCACATAACTCACATACAATGCATCTCAAAAACTATGATAATGTCTCATTAGTTCATTTACAAATAGTCTCATATAATTAAACAATTTAATTATTTATGACATGCCAATAAATTGGATTTTAGGGTATAAATCCCAACAGCAAGACCTTCGTTCCACCAAACCCCACTAGAAGGATGTCTAAAGGTATGAGTCGCTCTCTACTGATCCTCATTTGTTGGAAGACTGGACAGTAAAAGATGTCGGTTAAGCTTCCATTGTCCACTAGGACCCATTGGGTGTTGATGTTCGCTTTGGATAGACTGATTACCAAGGAATCATCATGGGGATGGTGGAGTTGCCGGGCATCATCTTCAGTAAAACTAATCACCAAGTCATCCATTCGAGTTAGCTTGGATGGGCGACCAATGAGATGGACATTTTGTACCATCCGCAAGTAGGTCTTTCTTGCCTTTCGTGAGGAGTCGACCATCACGTTTTCCCCTACGATCACTCTTATTTCCCTAAGTGGAGCCCTGGGTTGCTCTTCGGCCCATCGATTTGGCTCCTGATCCCTTTGTGAGTTTTCTCCTACCCTTTCCCGACCTACAAACCTCTGTAATTTCCCTTGCTTGATGAAGGCTTCTATTTGTTGATTTAGGTCATAGCACTCAGAGGTGTCGTGCCTATGATCCCAATGGAAGTGGTAGTACTTATTCCTTAGCCTCTTGTTTGGATCATCCTTCAACTTATCGGGCCATGTCAGTGCAAGGTTGTCCCTAATTTGCATTAGGACCTGATTGAGCAGAGTGTTTAGTGGAGTGAAGTTGGCAATTTGGCCTGGCGAAGGCCTCGACCTTCGTTCATCCTTCTTGTTGTTTGTTCGAGCTGCCTTTCTTCCTCTGTTCGAATGGGGATCGTCATGCTTCTCTCACTTCTTCAGCCCACCCCCTCTAGCAATCATGGCATCCTCAGCATTCATATATTTTGTGGTCCAATACATCATATCGCCCCTGGTCTTTGGATCATTCTTATAAACAGAGAATATGAACTCTCCTAATCGAAGTCCATTGGTAAAAGCTATGACCAGGACCTTGTCATCTACTTCGTCGATCAGTAGTACCTCTTTGTTGAACTGGGTGATGTATAACCTTAGGCTTTTGTCGTCTTGTTGTTTGACATTCAAGAGGCTTGTCGAGGATTTCTTGTGTCGTTGTCCTCCGATGAAATGCATGACGAAGAGTCCATTTAGTTGCTTAAAGGTTGAGATAGAGTTGGGGGCTATCTTGCTGAGCCATACTAAGGCTGCCTCTTTGAGTTTGGTGGGGAAGGCTCTGCACATGATCTTGTCCGAGACTCCTTGTAGGTGCATAAGGTTTTTGAACGATTCCAGGTGGTTAAGGGGTTCCTTCGATCTATCGTACATCCACTTGCGGCATCTTGAACTTGGTAAAGAAAGGGAAGGATGTGATCGGTGCTATGAAAGGGGAGTTAGTGCGATGGACTAGTTTGTCCAAGCTAGTGGACACCCAACCCCTTATGGCACTCATAATCATATCCATCTCCTCTTTCATTGCCTGCATCTCTTGTGCCATGCGTAATTGTTAGGATTAGTGCCCTTAAATCCTATTCTATGATGCTATATATAATTTAATGTTGTGATTAATAAAGTTGTTTAATTATTATCTAAAATAATGGTAACATGAATATTTGGACATTATCATATAGTCCATAAAATGCATAGTATCTGATTTGTGTGATTTAGTCACAGAAGATATAGATCACAAGTTCTTTGTCAACTCAGAATTGTAGTTTGTAGTCGGTGATGAAATTGGGCATTTCATCTTCGAAGACTATAACATATCAATTAAGATGATTTGTCTTGATCATGGAAGTGAAGACTTCTAGTTAATGTGTTGATTTTTTTTAAGAGTTAAGACATATTGAAATAGATCGCTGTGAGATTTATTATTCTCCTAACGATTGTCAAATAAATAATAAATCTCATGACTTCTATTTACATCAACTCTTAATCCTGAAAGAATAATGGACCTGATCATGAAGTGTAGGTTGCTTTGATATATCAAGAGTGAGATCTAAAGTCATGATTAAAACCTCAGTATGTTGGGCAGCCACATTTAGTGTTGATGGAACATATATTCTCAAGATGGAATTCATAATCTTTTAACGGAGATATAAAATATTCCCTTAAAATAAGTTTAATGGGTTTGATTATTTAGAGTGTTAGGCCTAACCACTTTAGTAAGGAATTACTAAAGTATATATTTATAAAATTAGATTTCCTAAATATATGATGAATAACTTAAAGGATTAAACCAGGAACTCAAGGATTAAGATGTAGTAATCTTCAAAGTGGCAGTCTACATTTATGACTTTGTATTACTATGAGTATTTTTTAAAGGGGTTGCATGTACAATAAAGTCTTGGGATATAATTTATTAATAAGGCCTAGAGTGCAATTATATTTATATAGTAATATTAAATATAATTAATGGTAACTTTGAACTTGTCAAGAGTTGATAGAAAAGCCCAAGACCCATTAGAGCTATAGTCTTATTTGTTCCATTTTGGTCCCACTCTAAGCCACACACTAATGCCCAATTGGAATGGCCCAAAAGGCTAGTCCAATTAGATAATCAATTAAATAAAAGAGGAGAAACATATAGATTTTCATGTGAATATTGAATAAGGAATGAAATGGTGTGTATGTGAGTGTAAGTCACTCTCTTATTTTCCTTTAGAAACTAATTGAGAGACCACACTTTTAGGGCATTAAGTGGAATTGGAGTGAAGATTAAGGGCCTATTTGGTAGCTTAGTTTGAACACACTTTTGAGCATTTTAAACAACATTATACACTTTTCCACACACTTTTTCATCCACACATATATCAAAAACACTCAAATAAAATTACTCAAACTCTTCTACCAAACACCCCCTAAAAGTGTTTCCAAGTACTTCAAATCTTTGGTTTTGAATTTCATCGCACCAAGGTATGCTCTCTTGTTCTTAAATTCTGAAAATTACATAGTACATGTTATCAATTGCAAATGAAGTAGATTTGTTAATTTTCCACTGCGTATGTTTTGTATGCGATACAAACATGTGTTTTTTCCAACAGTAATGCCCTGACTTCCAGTTCGGAGGGACGACTGGTGTCCTGTTGGTCCCGCCTACTAGCAGCATTGCTTTCTTCTTGGTTATCACTCTTCCGGTGATCGTCTATTGGGGGATAGTCATTGTTGCGTTTGCCCTCATCCTGTTCGTCATTCTGATCATTCGGTTCCCGATTGTTTCGTTGTTCCAACTGTTGCTCTAACTTGCGGTTCGGTTAAGTGAGCCGTTCAACCACTACAATAAGGATTTGCACCTATCTTTCCAACGCACTGGGCAGGTTCCCGTTCTCTTGGTTGGTGGTAGCCATTGATCGTGTTAGGACCATGCAACTCTTTGTCCTTGAAATGGTGATATAGCTTATCACTTGTTCCCATAGACGGTGCCAACTGATGATGCACAAAATTATCAATGAGTTGATCATCCATTCATGCACCAATGGATGTACCTAAAGAACAAAAAGAGAGAGAACCTACAAAGAGCATCGGTGGGTTGCCGGCCAAAGACCCGCCAAAGGTTAACTCAGTGATAGAAGAATCTCTAAAAACTCAAGAGTGCAAGAGCTAAGGAGAATTCATGTACCTCAAGAAGGTTAGGGTTTGTTGTTTATATTAGAAGCGGAGAGCTAACCTAAATCCCATGATATTGGGGGGGGGGGGGGGGAGGGAGATTTCCTTATAGAAAGAAAGGTCCCAAGATCCTAGGGATTCTCTTCCCATATAGGGAAGATCCGATTGTGCGGTAGGATCTTTGGTCGTGTTGTGCAAGTTATTTCCATTTAGATGTGTGAGAAACCATGCTTCTTCAAGAGGTGCTCTCAAACAGAGATTTGGGTGCTTAGGGCACCTCTCTTTTGCGTAATTGCATGGAGTTGCCAATAAGAAAAAATAAAATACAATTACATGTCCAAAAAATACCTCAAAATCATTAATTGACTATACAAATACAACTTGGTAGAATAACTTTACAAGGCTTTGGTCCTAGATACAATCTATGTAAAAATTACAAAGCTTTGATCCTAGTTACAATCTACCCAAAAAAAAGATAAAACACTAGTCTAACATCCAAAAACCTAAGTTCAAGGGCTAGGTTACGGAATGGGAAGGTGTCAGGCACCCATTCCGCCCAGATAAAGTCTGGTCTTCTAGACTCTAATGACCATTATATACCTTTTTGTATGATGTTGAATGATATGTTGTAACACACATGTAACAAACACTTGACAAAATTAATTTAAACAAATTTGTCTTATGAATAAGTCCATTTTTTAAAGAAAAATCAGATATGTTTTTTTATTAAAAAAAAAAAAAAGAGATTTGATTGGTAAAAATCAGATCTGTTTTTGCAAAGGATAAAAAATAAAATAAAATAAAATAAAAGAGAGAGAGAGAGAGAGAGAGATTTTGTTGAAAAGACTCAAATCTGTTTTTGCAAAGGATAAAAAATAAAATAAAATAAAATAAAAGAGAGAGAGAGAGAGAGAGAGATTTTGTTGAAAAGACTCAGATCTGTTTTGAAAAGTTAAAAATAAAATTAAAAAAAAAAAGAAAAAAAAAGGAGAGATTTGGTTTGCAAAAAATCATATCTATTTTTAAAAGTTAAAAAAAAAAAAAGATTTTTAAAAGAGGATTTGCATTCATGAGACAAACTTATTATGCATGCATCACATATTAAAAAAAAAAAAGACTTTAACCTAACTCTTAATTCATTCTTTGAAATTTCAAAATTTACAATTTTATAAATAAATAAAAATTTCTCAAAATTTTTTTAGATTTGTATTTAATGAAAATACAAATTTGTTTTTTGGTTGAAAAAATTTTTAGATCTGTGTTTAATAAAAATACAGATTAGTTTTGACTTGAAAAAAATACAGATCTGTATTTAATGAAAATACAGACCAGTTTTTTACCAGAAAAATTCAAATCTGTATTTAATGAAAATACAGATAATTTTTTATTTAAAAAAAAAAAAAAGGTTTTGATGATCATTAGCAGATTTTGAAATCAAAGAAAAAATTAAAATAAACAATCAACTAAAGAACATGTCAAAGAAAATTCCAACTAATTAAGTATCTAAGCATGGCAAACATGAATTGAAAACAAGGCATAATAAAATCAAACATATTAACCACATTCATGCAACGAACAATCACAACATATTACTTAGTGGAAAAGAAAAACAAACAGAAGAATGAAACTAAATACCTCTTGCATGAGTGTGCCCTTCAAATAAAAGAATATTTTAGAAATCAAAGAAGTTTTCACTTTTTTGAGGTCTAAAATACTTTACTTACAAAAAAGAAGTTCTTAAAGCAAAAGCCTCTGGAACGTCTTTAACGTAAGAGAGCAAAGAAGTCAGAAAAGAAGAGCCAAAAAAGGGGGATCCTGAATGTTGGGAGGCCTCCCCTATTTATAGAAGTGTTAGTTGCTTAGAAAACAAGCTAGGTTTGCTTAAAAATTAAGTCCAATCAACTTAAAAAATAAGCAAAAAACGTATGGGGGAAAATCCAAAATAAAAGGAGATTTGGATAAGAGTAAGCCGATTTTTTAGATCAGAACCAGTTTCAGTATTTTGATCATATCGTTTTACTCAAAATTCTGATTAAGCTGAAATTTTGACAACTGACGGGAAATTCAACTCTCTACAACTTTTCCAGAAATAGCCTAGTCCGAATTTTGAGTTCTACTATGCCAAAAGTGTCTTAGAACGTGAATCTAAAATATGCTACTTGATTAGCACGTTTCCGAAGTGTTTTCCAACTCTAAAATTGTATTTGGATGTATTTCAGAGTTATTTTCATGATAAACCTCATTCCAAAGTGATAATTAGGACTTTTAAAACAATTATTTTGAATATAATTATCCCAAAAGCCTAATTATCTACGGTCTTTAAATATTATCAGCTTATTTGTTTTAATCCCATGCAACAAATCTCACTTTAAGAAAAATACTTAACCAATCAAAAAAATTTATTTAATTAATTTTAATCATTAACTAATCAAAATTAATTTCAATTAATCACACGTGATCGGCTTCACTCCATACAATGCATGCAAACTGTGTAAACTTGATCATGTGATATCTTTCAATTTGACAGTCTGATTTGGGAATCAGATATATCGCCAAGACCGTTAGAATCTCAAAATCATTTTTATGATATGCAATAAATGAATTAATGTATGTAATGCCACTCTAAATTTTGGGTATATGAAATGGTCATTCTAATGAAATGGTCATTCTAATCATCTTCCAAGATTAAATTATGAATGCAAAATCAAATGTCTACAAGAGACATATGAGTGGACTCCATGTATATCCTATGTGGAGTCTTGGAGCCTAGGGTCGTCGGGAAGGGAATTTGATCGGTGGACTGCTAGACTCAACGATCCCTAAGATTGGTGACCCCCTAGGACTGGTCACAGGTACGAAACCGATGATCAAGTGAGGATCGTTTGGTACCCTACGTTGATTGATAAAAAATATCCTCATCATTCCTTACTCAGCAAATATACTTTTTTCTATTTGAACACGATGATTACAAGGATTCCTAGGAACGGTTGGTAAGAAAACGACTACCTCTTTTGTTGGAGGTGTTGGAGGTTCATTCTTAAGATTTTCTAAACATGCACCTTATGGTCCACTGTGTTTTTCATCTTCTTGGTCAAAGCACTTCCCAGCAAGGCTTTTCCGTAAGAGGATCACAGCAGAATACCAATGACCAAAAAGACTCCTTCCCCTCCACCAAGCCACAGCTCACAAGCCTCAATCAGTGATGAACCCTCCTCACCTTCCGGGTCTGGGATGTGGCGGAGCAGGACCCAGTCTTCTTTCCACACGGCTTGATGCCTGAAACTCAAGGATTGCATTTAATGCTTTTGATCTCTTTCGTGTTCTGTAGTTCCTCTTTTTCCCTAGGTGTGTTCCAAGACTTTGTTCTTATACGTAACATCTGGGATCCTTCGGACTTGGACAAAATTCATGGGCCATCCTGCGGGTTCTTCCTGGTGCCTTCCTATTTTCTTGACATGATCTGGGCCCTTCATGGGCCTATTTCTTTTCATCTTTCGTGGGTTTGGGGCTGAAGATCATCTTCTTTTCTTTCCCTATGACTAGTGGGTTATCAGGCCCCTTGAAGACTTTCACAACCTGACTTTCACAACCTTGGGCATTCTGCAGCAAATTGTGATGCGAATCACGTCAAGAATAACGAGACCCAACAATGAAAAGGAACCCAAGATCGTTCTATGGACAGATTCAAATGGGAAACCTCGACCCGTTGTTTATGACAAACAAGAACCTCTGTATAATGAAGACGCTACAAACGGTGGTGGAAACTCCGTTTGATAAGTCGAGATGAACGCCACGGGAATTCCCAATAAGTTTGAGTAGTTCTTCAAAGAACCAAAGAGAATAAACCTCACAAGTTTTCTCAATAATCTCTGAAAAAACGGTTACAGACTTAGATGACTATTTAAGGGCTCCTTAAAACTTGACAGACAAGAAAATATATTTTAAAATAACTCCTAATTGATACCTAACCATATTAGGAATAAAGTTTGACCTAAAAAGCATTAAATGCACCTAAAAACAAGGAAATAAATCACTTAAACCTAAAATAACGTTTTTTACATAAAAATACCAAAAATAATAAATACAATAATTAAATAGTAAATTGTGTCCTACATCAAATTGCCCCTTCTGATTGCTTAGCTAGGCCTCTCCCTGCATCCTCTTGGGGTTTTATTGTAAATATGTTATGAGATTTTGTTATAACCACGTAAGAATCAGTGGCGGAACCACATTATGACTAAGGGGGAGCATGGCCCTCCATTGTTTTTTAGTTGATATATATAGACTCCTCTATGAATTATCCTATATTCTTTGATAACAAAAATTCAAATATATATCCTTTTTGGCTCCCCTATCCTTCTATTAAAATAGGTTTACAATTTTACTAGTGAAATTAATTGGATATTCATCCACTTATGATAATCATATAATTATTTTAACAATTATCTCAAAATTTTAATTTGAAAAAAAAAAATTCTTAGAAAAAGTTCAACATTTTGCTCTTTCCTCGTTAATTTTTTTTTAAATATTAAAAAAAAAAAAAAAAAAAAACCCTTCTCTTACTTACTTTGCCATTGATGATGAAGAAGTTGTGTTTTTGTTCTTCTTCATCCTTAACGATTTACACACTAATAAATCTGCATCTGAATGGTTCAGACTGAACTTATAGGTAATCCACACGGTGCCCATGGGTGAGTCATTTACTCTCTCTCTCTCTCTCTCTCTCTCTCTCTCTCTCTCTCTTATTTTCTTTATTTGATTTGCTTTTCTATTACTTACTTTGCCATTGAGAGAGAGAGAGAGGAGAGGAAAAGAATATTTTAATGGTAAAGGGAGTGAGAAGTTAAATAAAATATATTATTTTTTTTTTAGCTTTGTGCTACAGTGCACATCTATAAATAGATGTGCACTGTAGCTGAACATCTAAATTTTTTAGATATGCCTCCACTGCTGCAGGGTGATTTTTGTGACCAGTGGTGCTAAAAAATAGTAATATAACTATTTAGCACCACTGCTGTGAGTGCTCTTACTTCAGTTGTCTATGAAGGTTAGTGCTTTACAGAATTCATATTGGAAATCCAAAATTATTTTACTCTTTGCATCAGTTCCAAGAAGAACACGTGTATGGCTAAAAGCCTTACTCTTTGCAACGTTCATTAATATTAAGTTATTGGCCACTACTTATTTTTTCTCTACTCTCAAGAACTCTTCTTCTTATATTCCTTAATTTAATTTTAAATTAATATAAATTTTACATAACATACAAATATAATAGACTACTATTAATTTTGTAAAACCATATAATCTATCACATAAATTGAATAACGTAATGTTTGATTGTTTGTCTAATTTTTAAATAATCTTTAACCTATTAGTAATTTTTTATCTTAATTATTATATCTAATAAGTTATAATTTAATTTGAAAATATAAATTTATGAGCAAATTAAAAATTATTTAACTTGTATTGTATATTAAATTGTGTTTTTACTAATAGTTTACACTAATTATGTAAATATTTTTCAAAAGTTTGTCCCAAATCACAATAGAGCTACTTTCTCTCTCCTACGCTTGTAGGGGAGAGAAAGTTTTCTTCTCTCTCCCTCAATAGGAGTTTTTGTTTTCTCTTGCCTTAGTACAAGCCCTCCCTCCCTCTTCCTATACAGGTTTCTCTAAGTTTAGTCGCCTACAAGGTTTGAGAAAACCCACTCAGGAACATGGATCTAATAATCACCGGGGAATTTCAGCATTTTCAACTCACTACAGAAGAGGAAAATGAAATCTCCATCTCAACCACGAGATCGGATCTCTTAGAGGTGTGCGCGCGAGCCTTCAAGTCCACTCAAAGAACTGCCTGGAAGGTGGGTTCGAATCTAAGGTTTGTAGATATGGAAATAAAGGTCTTCCAATTAATGTTCAATTCTTGGTTTCATATGGAGTGGCTTCCTTTCTTTTGCTTTATTTGTGGTGTTTTGGGTCTTGGTGAGGCCGAATGTCTCTGGCATTTTGGGGGCTGGACCAGAAAAAGCAATGGATTTAAGGGGATCTTTGAGAAACATTGTGCTGCTAGTAGAGGAGGGTCGGAGGAGGAAAAAATGGTGGAGATCACAGGTGTTCAGCACACTCCGGTGGCTACTAGTCAAGCGTGGCTAAGTATGGAGCAAGCGAGGCACTCTATGGCGTTGTCAAATCACACTAGCTCCAACGTTGTGCTGTCAGAAAGCCAGAGCAATGATGCTCTGGTATGCCCCTTGAGCCCACCGCCCTCTTCTGTTGTGCTATCACGTGTTTCCCAATGGTCCTTACTACAGGGTAAGGAAGTGGTTGACAAAGCCTCAGATTTGGGCTTTCCAATGTCTTTCTCTAAGGCCCAAATATCACCCAGTCCTGAACCCACAAGTATTCCCTCTCCTTTTAATGAGCCCATCAATACCCCTTTATGACCAAAGAGTGGGCATTTAAATGGGGTTGCTATAGCCCAAAAAATGAAACCCCAAAATTTTAATATGCAAACACAGGTTAATTGCTGGGCTTTCAGGTTCGTTGAGGAGAGGAGTGTGTAGTTGTTTGTTGTTTTTCTCCCAGTTGTTGTCTACTTTCTCTGTTGTATCTCTTTTCCAGATAAATGAAATGTTTATGTATTTCTCAAAAAAAAAAAAATTATGTAAATATTATGAATTTAATATATAAAAATAAAATGGTACAATTTATTCTTTAGTTGACTCTCAAGGTTAAAGTTTTTGCTTCGCCACTTATATGAATTATAAGTTTTAACCCAAATTTAAACCAACCAAAATAAAAGATGATTAGATGAAGGCCACGCTTCAAAATCTTGTCATTGTTGGAAATTTGGGATTGATTTGCTTTCTTTCTTTATTATTTTTTTCTCTACAAATAACACGAAATTTTTATATGTGCTGAGCACATAAAGTTCATGTCTCACTGACATGTTGACCAGAGATGCATCTCGCAAACAAGACATCGAGTTAAATGCCTCCAGCTGCACCGAAACTGACCTACCTACATCTTCGAACACAAATGGACCATGGTACCCAAACCTCAGGGGAAGTGCATGGCTAGCGTCACATCATGCTAGATGATAGGTTTTGACGTGAATGAATGTGTGCCACATGTGGACTAAATATCACAAGCGGTAGTAGTTGGGGGAATTAATAATGTTGGATTGTCGTTCATTCAAAATTTAATTAGACTACCAGATTCACATGGTGTAGTTAAGATCTTTATTCGTGGGATTGCTGAAATCAAGAGTCTTTTGTGTGCCGTTGCAAAAAGTTTGTCGCAAATGTTGATGTTTGCCCTAGACTTACAAAAGACTGTATTTAAGTTGACCATTACTGTAGTTGTTAGTTGTTATTGTAGTTTTTAATAAAGAAACAAAAATATCATTTCATAAATTAATCTAAATACATAAATTTTAGATATTTAATTTGATTTCTTAAAATAAATTAATCTAAAAGTATTAAGAGTATATCAACTTACTTCTTGAAGCCGAATTCGCATGTTCGTCCAGACATAATATGATGATAATGAGTTCAAGACCTGTAAAACAATAACAATGGTGAATGGTGTTTCTCTCTTTTGGGTCACCGGTGTGGTGCCAAACGATAAGCCTTTGATGACAAAATTAGATGATGGTTGAGAGAAATAATAATATCTGAGAGTGTATTTCAGTGCGTATGAATGTGAATTTATACCTTCTCTTGGTTCTAATGTGGTTTATACAGATCTTTGTTTTTTCTAGTTGTTGAAAGCCTTCAACGGTGGCGGCCTTAACGGCTCTTGTAATGTCTCTGATGTCTTAATGAAGTGATTAATTATCTTATCAACGGTCATGTATATGCGTGCATCTGTTTGTAACGGCTCATGCATTAAATGCATGTTTATGGTGTTTTGGGAGCCGTTTGGTATGGTAGTTTAACCAATACTTTTCATTTTTTAAATAACATTATATATATTTTCACATACTTTTTCACCCATACATATTTTTAAAAAATATAAATAATATTACTAGAACAAAATTACCAAAGTCATCCAACAACAACTGCTTTAGTCGTCTAACTTACTTTGGTCGTCCATGACACTTTTGGAATTTGAAACTAAAAAGTCAAGAAATGGTTTCTTTTGTTTGGGGGGGGGGGGGGGGGGGGGGTTCATCAGTACCTATAAAGTTGTATGCACGTCTCACTACTTGATTGCTTTTTTTTTTTTTTTTTTTTTTGTTCTTCAAAGATTATAAAATTTGGATTTATAACAAAACCCCAAAATTTGAAACTAAAAAGTCAAGAAATGGTTTCTTTTTTGGGGGGGGGGGGGGGGTGGGGGTTTAACGTAAAATATAGGACTCATATATATATTTATTTATATTTATACAATATAAAAATTCTACAATAGTCTAATCTAAATATATATGCGTGTGAAGTTTTTTTTTCTAAAAACTTAAACCTTAACTTTTACTCTTCACACCTCATAATTATTTATATTTGTAAAGTGATCATCGCAACAAAATATACGATGATATGACTCATATGGAAACACCGTGCAAAGAGGGGAAAAAAAATTGGAATAAACACTAAAACACAAAAAGTGCCGGGATTTCTATTCTTGCAATAAATAACTCACATGGAAACACCGTGCAAAGAGGGGAAAAAAAATTGGAATAAACACTAAAACACAAAAAGTGCCGGGATTTCTATTCTTGCAATAAATAACTCACATGGAAACACCGTGCAAAGAGGGGAAAAAAAATTGGAATAAACACTAAAACACAAAAAGTGCCGGGATTTATATTCTTGCAATAAATAACTGATGTGATTATGTGCTTAGTGTAAAGCTAAAAAAAAAATAAAATAAAGTTGGAAAAAATAAAGACACAAAAAGTCTCTGATTCGATGCAGTGATCATGGCAACAAGATATATGATGATATGACTCATATTGAAATACCGTGCAAAGAGGGGAAGAAAATTGGAATAAACACTAAAACACAAAAAGTGCCGGGATTTCTATTCTTGCAATAAATAACTGATGTGATTATGTGCATAGTGTAAAGCTAAAAAAAAATGGAAAAAATAAAGACACAAAAAGTCTCTGATTCGATGCAGCTTTTTTCCATGAATACAGTCAGCCAGGGAAACCTTTTCCCCTTGATTTTCGGTTGCCAAGGAAGCCTTTTACTCTTGTTTTTCGGTTGCACTTGGTTCATAAATGGTAAAAACTAATACCTAAAAATTTTTGTTGGAAAATACTACTACTACAATTTTTGTCACAACTTGTTAGAAGTGTGTATAGTTTAATGGTTGTAGTTTTTTCTCGAATTTATAACCAAACCGATAGGAATTAGCTTTCCCATAACTCAAACCACACACCACCTAGGATTGGTTTTCCGACCGACATCAATATAGTTTTTTGTAATTGGTTTAATTGATTTAAAATATTAAAAAAATGTTTTTCTTTTTTTTTTAAGTAAAAAATTAGGCTTCCAAGCCCAATATCCATACATCAACATGTTCCAGACTTAAAGCAAATACAAACTTCTATTTATTTAGCAAGCTATAAAAGTATATGGACAAGCTCAAACTCTAATTATTTAGCAAGCAATCTGTTTAATGTCCAATTGTCCATATATTATATGTAAACCTGTTCATACATAAACGGATAAAAACTTGTTCATACATAAACGAGTAAAAACTTGTACAAGTATTCATATATAAAGGAATGAAAAAAATAATTTTAGAATATTCTTCCCTTCTTTTGTTTGGGAGTTTTAATAGAGGGATTATTTGGGAATTTAAGTGGGAGAGAATGGAATGAGTAGGAGGGAACTCTCATTCTTCTTTATTCCCTTAAACCCTCAAATTTTCATTTCCCCCGAAATTGGGAGGAATGTGAGGGAATGAAATTAGATTTAATGATTTTTTTACTAAACTCCCAAAATACCCCTATATTTTCAATCATTTATTTTAAAATAGAGGTCTAATAGTAATATTGTCATAAAATGATTCAACTCCATTCCTTCCATGTTGCTCCCAACCAGAATTACTTACATTCCATTCATTTATTTTAAAACATCCAATCAATGTTACTTAATTCCATTCCATTTCTTTCCCTTACTTAAATATATTTCATTCCATTCCATTCTCTTATAGTCATTCCATTCCATTCCCTTATAAACTCCCAAACGGAGCCTAAGTCAATCTCAAGTTCAAATTACTCATTAGTCATTACTTAATCAATGTCACAACTAGATCCAACAATAGCAATCAAGTCAATTAGGTCCAACAAGGCAACAATCACAGTCATTACTCATTACTCAAAAAAAAAAAAAAATCTCACAACCAACTAACTAATGTAGCATCCCAAATTCAATAATAAAATAAAATAAATATTAACAAAAAATCAAAAGCAGAGTAAAACTGTATAAGAAACATTGATATTAAAAAAATTATATAAAAAAAATATATTGTTTCACAAAAAAAAAATTATATTGATTTCCCTGTACAATTTTCTTTTACATATAAAGATAATAACATAAAATAAAAAGGAATTCATTATGTTATTCTTAATATCAATATAAAAGTTAATTATATAATTAAAAAACTCTTAAAGCAGTAGTTACTGAATATTAAAATCAAAATGCTATAAATAATGAGTGATTACCTCTTAGTGAAGTATTGAAGAGGAAGAACTCCCTTAGTCTCAGTCTCCATCAAAAATCAAAATGCTGAAAGAAAAAAAATAAATAGAGTGTAGAGTGTAGACCGTCTCACTAGTCACTACTTAAAGCTCCCTTAATACAAGTAACAATGTAAACTTGAAGTAGACTTGGACTTTTATATATATATATATATATATATATAGAGAGAGAGAGAGAGAGAGAGAGAGAGAGAGAGAGAGAGAGAGAGTGTTAAGGTAAGGGTGAGAAAAGAATGAATTTATCCAAGGGGTAAAAATAAAAAAATCTAGCACAAAACAACGTCGTTTTGATGCTTTGTTTTTTAATATCCAAGTGAAACGCAAAATTTTGTTTAAAAAATAAAAATAAAACCAAGTAAAACGAAGTCGTATTAATTTATACATATATTTGTTCATTTAGTCCTTACTTCAGTTTTAGACTTCAGCTCAAGTGGTTCCACTACACCGGCATTGGAATGGGATTTGTCCTCTGCTTGCTGGCCACAACTCAATCAATCGGCCCTTATGGCAGTGCGGTATTGTCGACACTGATCGGTTAGGTCGATTATGATAAGGTGCTGCACAACTCTACAACTTGCCCATGTAGCAAATTGTGAATAATTGAGTAAAAGCGGTTGGTTCATGTGGGTCCGTAAATTTACTACTCACAACTCGCCACATGGCAAAGTTGTGGCAAAAGTTATAGTTCTAGAATTACTCATTTTTGTTAAATGAGTACATTAGGGGAGCAATTGCCCCTGCTTAACCCTACCTAGCTCTGCCTTTGTATAAGATCCGACCTTTGTTATATAATATATGGTTATACTTGAAATTTATTAAAGCTTTTAGGGTTTACAAATTTTGTGCAAGTTACCAAAAAAAAAAAAAAAATGTTATATCTTATTAACAAAATTATGGTCATTTTATTTTCTTTTTTGCGAATTCCAAAATTTTTCTTTTATATTTTAGAAGACTCTCACGATATAAAAGATTTTTGATCAATTAGAATGAGATCCGTCCCTTCTATAATTACTTTTTTTTTTAATGTTAAATTAGAATATTAGATTATCATACCTTGAAATACGTATATAAGCGATACAAACATAAGATTTTAATGTAAATCTTACATTGTCGATATTATATTTTGTCCGGCCCCAATTCACATGTCAAAATAAAGACCAAAAATTCAAAAATTTGAAAAAAGTGTGGACGCCCCCAAAAAGGGAAAAAATAATGATGATGGTTCCCCTTTTCTTTTTGGGTAATTGTTGCGACTTAAACAATGCTCCCAAGTGCAGGATTGTTGCGAAATAATAACTCGGTAAATTCGAGGTCGAATCCACAGGGAAAAGGGAATTGATTAGCAAACCACAAGAGAATAAAACTAAAATAATAAGTTTATTTGAAGAGATTTTTGATGGTTTAATGAAGTTAATTTAAATTGAGAGAAAATAACAATATATTAAAGCGCTAATGTTTTGGATCCACACAACACATCTATTGGTAGTCTTAACAATATTTATTTTATAACTCAACTAAAATTCATACGAAGGATGATCTTAGTCGGATGATTTAACAATAAAAACTCAAGAATTAATTGTCTAAGGTAGTTTTATGAAATTGATTGATTTTAGGAAAAACAAAACTAGTGAATTAGTTTGCAAGGAATACTAAGCATTTAACGTGCCCAGGGTCTACAATAAATCAAAGGATTATACAAAACTAAAAGCTTTTCTAGATGAGTAAAAAAATAAGCATTAAAACCAATAAATAATTGTTAAGAACATACCAATAAACGGTTGGGTTTCACCCCTTACCTTAGCAAGACTTCTAGCAAGCCATGACACAAACAAAACTCTAAAAACTGTAAAGAAACTTCAAGAAAACCTAAATTATGTTCCACGGCAGCTCTCTCCTGAATTTTGCTCCAAAGAGCCTTTAAATAAGTCAATAAATTTTATTACAAGTTGAATTCCCGTTTGGAGAAAATCTCAAGTTTTTAGGCTTCAATGAACTAACATTTTAGGCCCATTTAACTTCAGAATTTGGACTTTTGGTAAACTACAAAGTTGTAGCCCTTTATGTTAAATTTCCAACCTAACTTGAATCATCTCAATTGGACATCTGAGCCAAAGGTTATGCTCCAAATACTAACTGGTGCGCAAGCTGAAATCCTAATCTGAATTGGACTTGGATTTGGTGTAATTTTCCTTTGATTCCTTGTTCCAATTGGACTTTAAATTAATTGGGTTGGCCTATTTGACTTCATCAAGGCCCTTATAAAAGTAAATTCCATTATCTTTCTTCTTTGCACAAATCCACTTATTTAATTTCATTATCCTACAAAAGACAAATTCATGCATTAAAATTCAATTAAATACAAAATTGATTATTCAACATTATTCTAAAACCAACTATAAAATACATGAATTAACTCAAAATAAGTATGATAATGCTTTCTAATAATGATATAAATATGCAAAATTAAGTTATTATCAGTAATCGTACATTGGATCCTTGGCGATGTGACTCGTGTGTGTGTGTCTCTAGGGTGGGGTGTGTGTGTGTGTGTGAGTCCTTTTTTCTTATTTTTATTTTAGGAGTTGCCACCAACAATTAGTTTTGTATTAAGTTTGATTGGTCACCTATGAGTCTAATTCATTTTAAGTTGCCTAATTAACTAAATCAATTTTTAGGGGGTTCCTTAATTAAGGCAAACAGAAAAGTCTCAAACCAAAGATCTTGTTCTCAGAAGTTTGGTTATGTGTGGGAAGATGTTAGGCACCCCACAATGTCTATCCGAAGATAGTACCTTATTTTAATTATTTCCAATGTTTCATCTTTTTAATGAAGCAATGGAATACTTAGAATTTTTTATTTTTGAAAAGGTTTGCAAACAATATGTACATATATATACATGTGAGTAATTATTTACGATATAATTAACATATGAATATTAACTCTAATTTAATATTTACAAACAAAACATGTGAGACATATACATAGGTAGCATATGGAAGTGCATACAAACATAATTACAAGAACATGCGATAGTTTACGGGTTAAAATCGAAATTAAAACGGATGAGATATCACCAAAAAGCCAATAACCCTAATAAAATCTTCAATTTTTTTTTTCAAGAAAAACATGCAATTTTTGTCCTGACTTCGTGTAATAAACTATACCAATTGGGTAATAACTAGAGCAATTTGGATGGATCATCTTGAAGAACAAGGTCTTGGCCACTTCTCATAAAAGGGCCTGATGAAATTTGCCTCGGATTGGAAGATACAAATTGTTTAAGGAAAAATGTCATTGAATTTTTTAACACTGCACCACCTTCCTTCTAAGCATGATATCTCAACGACCGTAGCTCCAAATCAATCAAAGTCAGAACCATTGGAAACTAGACATCTAGAGATTTCTAGGCATATAAAGTTTGAAGAAAATTGAGCTAAGAAAGGCCTCCAAACAGCTATGCAAGTATCGGACTAGAATCCAAGAAAAAGACAAGATAGGCCTGATAAGGTGGCAAAAATGTTACACCTAGCTAGTAGCCTCCCATTTTGCCTCATCCCCCTACAAATACCTTCTCATTTTTGTGAAAACATATAGAGTTTTATGGAGAAAAAGAGAGAAAACTAGGGGGAAAAATAGGGAAAGAGTGGAAGAATTCTAAGGAAAATACCCTAGAAATTCTGAAAAAATTCTTTTCTCTTGTAGATGCCGCATTTTATACCCCTTACAACTTGGCCCCTTGTTCCCCAATGATGTTGAAATTCTAAAGCTCAAGGTTGGTTTAGGGTTCAATCAGATTGAAATTGACTTGAGGAAGTATTTTTGGAAAATATAACTCTTTTTATGAATTAAATGAGTTATTTTTGGAAAATAAAGACTACAAAAGCCCTAGGGCATACGTACGCATACACGTGAATGTGCACGCATACTCAAGCTTTGTGTACGCATGCTTCATGCATGCAGACACATACACAGGCATGCGTACGCATGTTAGAGTTCTAGAAGTTATGAAAGATAAGTTTTCTGCATTTAAGTTTGTGTTTTGGAATGAACCCCACATCATCTAGGAGCCGTTCCAAACCCCAATTTTCAAACTATAAATGGCCATACATAGTAGCTTTTCAAAACACAGAAAATCCTAAAAGAAAACACAAGATTCACTAGAAAATCGAGTTCAACTTGTTTTTGCTTCGGGTAAAAGAAAATCGAGTTCGGGTCGAGTCAAGTCAGAAAATTTTGACCTGTTTTACCAGATGTGAGTACATCCATTAAGAAGAAAATTTATTGTGAAATGCATGAGTGGTTTTGAAAATTTATGATTATAGTCAAGTACCACATCAAAACTAAATAGATCTACATACAAAAATTTATATAGTTTGTCATGCACTTCTCTTTGTTGGTTTGTAGCAAGAATTTCTTCAAGATTCCAAAATGTATAATTAGATTTATTTACAATAAAAATCTTTTCTAAATTAATAGTATGCGATAAACATATCAAGTACTCTGCAACAAGTTAGCCCCCATAACAGCATTCACATCAGCTCTTGTATAAATGTGTAAAATACACATTTTAGCCACTTTTACACATTTTGAACCAAAAAACACACTACATCAGTCCATTTAAAATCGTGTATAACCATCTAAAATTTTCAACGAACTACAGTACCCGTGTAAATTTACACGGGCACTGTAGCATGTGTATTTAGTTTTTTATTAATTTCCGTTCGCACCAATTTTTCTCTCTCTTCTCTGTGCACAACGACCTCAACTCCTCATCTTCTTTTCCTCAGATGCACACAAACACATCCTCACAAAAAAATCAACACAGAGATATACTTGCTAAAAAAAAAAAAAAAAAAAAAAAGAGATACACAAACACACCCACACACAAACAAACCCAAACAGAAAAACAAAAAAGAGACAGATCGGTACTTATCGGAACGATCGGAGCTCGTGGGTATGGGTCTTGCCTGATCGGAGCCTGATCGGAGCTAGGGAGATCAGTGCTTGTGGATCGGAGCTAGGGAGAATTGAGCTGTGGATCGGTGCTTGTGATCGGAGCTATGGATCGGTGCAGCTGTGGATCGGAGCTGTGGATCGGTGCAGCTGTGGATCGGTGCTATGGATCGGAGTTGTGGATTGATGCTGTGGATCGGTGCAGCTGTGGATCGGTGTTGTGGATCGAAGCTGTGGATCGGTGTTGCTGTGGATCGATGCTTGTGATTGGAGCTGTGGATCGGTGTCGGAGCTGTGGATCGATGCTTGTGATCGAAGCTGTGATGATATGGATTGGTTTGTGACCGAGAGGGAGAGAGATGAGTATAGAGAGATAGACTGAGAGGGAGAGACTGGGTATGGAGAGATAGAAGAGAGAGAGAAAGAAATCAGAAAATATGTGAGAGAGAGAGAGAGAGAGAGAGAGAGAGAGAGAGAGAGAGAGAGAGAGCGTATAAAAACGGGAAAAATGGGTTAGGTGAGAGATATAATAAAATAATTAAGAAAATTGATTATTTAAATAAGAGAGGTGATAGAATAGTTGAACTGATGTGGGTGTTTTGTAAAAGTGATGGTGTAAAATAGAAAAAGTAGGTTTTTGGTATAAAATAGACGAAATCTTTTAGATGAGCTGATGTGAATGTTCTAAAGCACGCTCAATCTTGCTTATTTAATGATGGCAACATTCTCCAAATAAACAAAAAGAGGGTTTCAGCTTTTTTGATTTCTAAATTCTAAACGTTTGAGGTGATGTTGATGTGAACAAAAAAACTTCAAATACATTGAAATTTTAGAGAAAAGTTGGGGAAGTTTCTTTGGCAGAGCCCTCAACCTTTGACTGCAGTGTATAGAACAAAACACTATTTTGAAAAAGAGGAGCGACTGTTGCTATTTTCTTACCTAAGTAGTTTGTCCTTCTATAGATTGTCAATAGGCAAGTATGGATAGCATCGGTTCTGCTTTAATCGTGTTCTCTTTTAGGATTGTACTGAATTTTCAGCGAGATATCTATTTTACCTTTGCTTGACGAAAAGGTTTAAGATTGGCCCACCAGAATTTATGCCAAAAAACATAGAGAACTTTCTTTTCATTATTAAATAAAAATTGGATATTTCTTTTTTTTTAAAAAATTGGGTAGTAGTGGTTACATACACTCGGCTAAATACTACATAGTGTGTAAGAGTATTTATTCAAAAAAATTATATATTAAAGCAAAAGAATGGGGGACCCAAACTTATCTTTAGAACCCAAAAGAAGATTTAGGCAGAAAGAGAATAGGAGGGTGTTTGGTATTGTTGATTAAATAACAGTTTTTAGTATTTAAACAACATTACACGTATTTTCACACACTTTTTCATCCACACATATTTCTACAAAATAACAACGTTACTAGAAATTTCTTACCAAACAGCCTCTAGATGTTTAAAGACCCATCTTACTTATAATGAGCTGCCCAACAAGCAAGATTGTGGACTAAATAATTAAGGCCTATTTTATAGCAGTGTTTAAGTATGAGTATTGTTACAGACACAAAATATTTTACAATATTTTTACAAGTTGCTGATGTGGCTTTAGTATTTTCCAAATAATTATTGCAAATAAAAATGTAATGTTAATAATGGACTCATATTAAAACTAGTAAGAATTTACCACATTAGTAATTTGTAAAAATATTTCAAAATAGTTTGTGTTTGTAATATTACTCTTTAAGTATTATTTTCAGTGTTATGAAAATTCGTGTTTGAATATTATAAAAATACATATAAAAAATGTTGTTATTGTCTAAATACTAAAAACTATTTTTTATATAAGTCACTACTAAAATAGGCTCTTAATGTTTGTTAACAAAAACAAAAATCCCAAAAATAAAGATAACTTAGATCCCAACAAAAATCTTAAAAGCATACGGTACTTTTTTTTTAAGGGTAAATTCCACAAACCTACCCTAAGGTTTGTCATAATATCCAACTAGGTCCAACACAATTTAAAACCTACCAATTTCATCCTAAAAGACCATTTTGTCCCTAATTTTTATTATCTCTTCTTTCTCTCTACTGTCTCGTTACTCTCCCTCGCTGTCAACTCTCTTCTCTGTGTTCTCTTTCTTAGAACTCTCTCTCTAACTGGTGAAACCTATGAGTTTTGGTCACCGGAAACACCACCCTGCAAAGGACTTCCCGATTCCCACTGTAGGTTTGTGTCGTTTGACGCCATCAGTGCTATTTAACGGACTCTCGTCCCTCTCAGATCGGAACCCACGCGGTGGTGATGGTGCTTCGATCTGGATCTTGCCAACATCAGCCCAAACACCGTTAGTGTTCTTCAAAGGATGATGACCCCAATCTTGTGGTGTGTTTTTTTTTTTTTTTTTTTTTTTTTTTTTTTTTTTCTGGTTTCTATTCTGGTGTTTACAGTGGAGTCTTGGGTGGTTTTGTATTGATTTTCTGTGTTGTGTTTGGTTGGGATTTTTTCTGGTTTTTGGGGATTTTTGTTAGGTTTTTTTGGAGATTTTAATGGGGTTTACAAGCGGATTAATGGGTTTTGAAAGAGTGATTTTTATGTGCTTTTTTGTAGCATTTTGAGGGGACCTTCAGTAGAATTTTGGTACTATTCTTATGGATTAAGAGATGGATTAAGAGATTTGAGTTAGGTATTTTCGGTGAGAGAAAGGTTTGAGAGTGAGAGAGACGAGAGAGAATAGAGAGTTTGTATGTTTAGGGGCAACGTTGTCCTTTTAGGATCAAATTAGTGGGTTTTAAAATGTTCTTGACCTAATTGATATTATCACAAACCTCAAGATAAATTTGTGGAATTTACCTTTTTTTTTTTTTTTTTTTTTAATAAGCAAAAGCATAGGGCACATTGATGCTTTTTGTGTAGATTTCAAATTAGAGTAGCGGGGGGAGACAAATAATATGTGAATGCTAGCTCAACATCATGCCTACATGACAGGTTGCAGTCTGAATAAATGCGAGAGAGACAGAGACAGAGGACCTTGACTTCACGAGACATGCATGCCTAGCGTCACATCATGCCCAGATGACACGTTGCAGTCTGAATAAATGTGAGAGAGACAGAGTGAGAGGACCTTGACTTCACGAGAAATGCATGCCTAGCGTCACATCATGCCCAGATGACACGTTGCAGTCTGAATAAATGTGAGAGAGACAGAGTGAGAGGACATGTGAGAGAGACAGAGTGAGAGGACCTTGACTTCATGAGAAATGCATGCCTAGCGTCACATCATGCCCGCATGACAGGTTGCAGTGTGAATAAATGTGTGTCATACCATATCTGGATTAAGTTGATTGCCTTTTGGCCTGAGAAAAAAAAAAAAAAAGTCATTTTGAACCGATTTGTATTTTAGTACTTAAATTGATTTCATTCCAATTATCATTTTTATTTTTAAAAAATCGTTTTTATTTTAGTTCCTATTATCATCCAAGTAACAAAATCCTATTACGTTGCAGGTGAAGTGTCCTAATTGCTAACATGGTACTGACATGACATTAAAATATTATTAAAAAAATTATTTGGCTTTTTCAATGCCACATCAGCATTTTAATTTTTTTTACTTTCATATTATTATTATTATTATTATTATTATTATTATTATTATTATTATTATTTTTGGCCTTAAATCTAATATTATTGTTATTATTATTTTTTTTTACTTTCATTATTTTTTTCCGTAAGAACATAATATCATGTTCTTCATGATCTTCCCAAATTCAAGAAATAAACCCAGCAACCAATCCAATCTCTAGCAAACCCAAATCCAAATCCAGCAATCAAATCTAATCTTCATCAAATATGGAAAAACAAGAAATAAAACCCAAAATCAAGAGCAAACCCAGAACAAATGCAAACCTTGAACAGTGCAGTTGAACCCAGAACTGTTCTTCATGTTCTACAAAAAAGAAGATGAAAACTTGCCCAGAAAATTAATCAAACCCATGAACCCAGAAAAATCATCAATAACCCGAAACCAGAAAAATCAAATCCATGAACAACTCGAAAAATCATCAACAACCCGAAACTAGAAAAATCAAACATATGAACCTAGAAAAATCATCAACAACCCGAAACCAGAAAAATCAAACTTCACGTTCTCATAGTCAAACCCACCGATCAGTCAACAAACCCATGCCCACAAAGTCACCAAACCTACTACTACCATTGTTGATCAAAAAAGAGAGAAAAATGACAGTTTCACAATTCTCAACAACTTTTTCCACTGGATGATCAGAGGAGGTTCTAACCCATGACGGAAACCTGAAACCCATCGCAACTCCCACGGCCAGAAACCCATATCAAACCTGATGTCCCGCCACCCAAGCCCGTTGGAGGACCTCCATTTTGGGAGCCATCGCTGTGAAACCCACTGCGTTAGTCCAAATAGCCACAGTTTCTTTTTTTGATTCTACCAATCTTAGCCACGAAACCCACAGACAGTTTCAGTCACCAAACCCACTACCACCGATCTCCTCTTCTAATTCTTTTGGGCCGATCTTCTTCCCTCTTCTTTTTCTCAGCTGTGGTTTGGGATATTTTTCAACCAACCCAATATGAGAGCAAGTCATCTTAGATCGAGAGAGATAGAGACTAAGAGAGACAAATGCCACACAAACACACAAACTAATTTGGGTTTCTTAGCACGATAAATACGCATCCTGATGTCGTTTGGGATATTTATTAATTTATTTTTGTTTTGATTTTACTTTTTTGGTTTACCTTGAAAGAAAGAAGAAAATGAAATAGATACAAACACAAACACAAATACAAAAACGCCAACATAGAGCGTGAATAGTGTTAATTTAGTGTTTGTTTCTTAAAAAAGTTCAAGAAAAATTGAAATAATTGCTCTAAATTTTTTTTCTCAATCTTTAAAACTGTATTTTTTTTTTTGAATTTTTTCAGTTTAAATTGAAAATTTTTTATCAGAAATTAAAAAAAAAATTAAAATGCTGACATGGCATTGAAAAAACCAAATAATTTTTTTAAGGCGTAAATGCACTTTTAGTCCCTAGGTTTTTCACGTTTTTCTATTTTGGTCCCTAAGTTTTTTTTTTTACCACTTTTAGTTCAAAAAACAATTAACGCCCCTCATTTTAGTCCTTACCGTCAGCCAACTAATGGGAGATGCTGATGTGGCTGACGGAAAGAACTGTAAATCATTTTAAAATATTAAAAAGTACAGTCTGTTTTAGCACGTGGCCTTCCCACGCAACTTACTCACACACGCCCACTATTCATGTCTACTTTATCACCGTAAATCCCCAAATGATCTTTAATCTTTAATCCCTAGACTTTATCTCAGAGTTCCTCTGTTCATCAACGAAAATCCAAAATCCCAGCTTTTGTTCATCATCGAAAATCCCCAAATATCATCTTTGATCTTTAATCCCTAGACTCAGAGTTCCTCATCACCGAAAATCCCAGCTTTGTTCATCACCGAAAATGCCTAAATCAGCTACTATCGTCTTTGATCTTTAAACTTTACCTCCGAGTTCCTCATCACCGAAAATCCCAACTTGATCTTCTTAGACTTTTGCTTGGCTATCACTTGAAGCCACAATCAAAACCCATCTCTGCCACTTGAATGCAGTATTTTTTTTTTCTCTCTCTCTCTCTGTGTATGTGAAAAGGTATTTTCTCTCTCTGTCTATGTCCGTATTTATATGTTGACAATATGCTTGTTGGTTGGTTCTGGTAGTAGGGCCATAATGTTTTTGTTTGCTTTTTGTATGTTTTTGTATTTTACTTTTGATTGTGGTCCATATGTTCCCTATGTTCTTTGTGTTCCCTATGTGCCCCTATTGAAAAGAGTTAAGTAAGGCTAACAGTATTGTATGAGGGTTTTTTTGTGTAATTTGATAACTATGTATGTCTATTTTAGTACGACAAAACCATTGAAGTCAATGT
The DNA here is from genome assembly GCF_932294415.1 of Quercus robur. Taxonomy (NCBI): domain Eukaryota; kingdom Viridiplantae; phylum Streptophyta; class Magnoliopsida; order Fagales; family Fagaceae; genus Quercus; species Quercus robur. The sequence goes on along the minus strand of NC_065537.1, from coordinate 50,177,863 downwards.
TGTGTTGTGAAAAATTATTTGATTAGTGTGGTGTTGGTAATACTTTATTAAGTGTTGTGTTGTGTGCATGCAGAATGAAATATTTTATTAGGTGTTGTGTTCGTAAATGAGTGTTGTATTGTTCTTGCATTGTTTAATTGAAGTTGTTTTGGCATGCAGAATGGATGACCTATTCAGTATATCCGTGCATCATGGTGGCTATTTTACTGAGAACCCTAAAACATATGTGGGAGGTAATGCAGATATAGTTGATAATTGTGACCCTGATAAGTGGTCCAAGGTTGAGATAGAGGGTATATGTAGAGACTTTGGGTACACATCTGTTAGTAGGATATGGTATACAATGCCTGGTATGGACCAAGATAGGGAAAACTTCCATTTGGTTGTTGATGATCATGATGCCATGTACATGACAGAATTATTGAAGGGTCATGAAGAGATTCATGTGTATGTGGAGTACCCAATAGATGATCTTATACTAGTTGATGAAGGAGAGGATGTTAATGAGGGTGTGCAGCCATTGGCAGTGGAGCAAGGCCCTATGGGTTATTATAGTGATGGTAGTGATGGTAGTGATGGTAGTGATGATGATGACCATGATGGGAGTGATTTTTTCAGTTTTTATGATAGTGATGATCAAACTTTTAATAATGAGGATGAGCCAACTGAGGTGGATGCTAATGATCAAACTTTTAATGTTGATGTTCCTGCTTCCCAGGTGGGTTCAAGGAGAGTAGGTAAAGAACCTATTACTGAGCACCCACCTCAGGTCTTTATCATAAGTGATGGTAGTGATAGTGGAGGTGGGGGAAGTGGGCTAGATGATGAGGTAGAGTTCAACCAAGGTGTTAGGGACTTTGTTGAAGATAGTAGTGATAGTTGGGATGGTAAGGATGATGATGATGATGTTGAACCAGGCCAAATGGGTGCTGGTGTAATGAACTCTAATTATGAGAGTGAGGAATTGCACAGTCTGGTGGAATCATCATCTGATGATGAGATTGGGTATGACAGTGATGATGATGCTGAGATAGAAGTACACATGTGGGAAATGGGAGGAGACAAAAACAAAAAAATGAGGAAGTGAAGAAGTTCCCTATGTTTAAGCCCGTGGCTAACGCAGAGCATATTTCTTTTGAAAAAGATATGCTGTTTACAACACCCAAGCAATTCAAGGAAGCTATAATAGAATATGCAGTTCATGGTGGATGGGGGATCAAATTTATGAAAAATGACTTGCAAAGGGTAAGAGCTGTCTGCCAGGAAAATTACAAGTTTGTTGCCTATCTAGCAAAGGTGCCAAGGGAGAGGAGCTACCAACTAAGGACATTGAATTTGGAACATACATGCTCTAGAAATTTTAAGAACCAGAGGTGTACTTCATCATACATTGGGAAAAAGTTGATGAAGAAGGTGAAAAGACAGCCCAACATGAAGCTGAGAGACATCCAAGAAGCTGTCTATGAGAAGTATACCATAAACATAAGTGTTGGAAAAGCAAGTAGGACTAGGGATAAGGCTAGAGACTATGTGGATGGGGCTTATACACAACAGTACAACCAGCTATGGGAGTATTGTGATGAATTAAGGAGGTCTAGTCTTGCCAGTACAATACTTATGAAGATACATACCTTCAATGAGGGTGATTTAGCAGCTGAGTCTGATTTGGTGTGTGAAGTGCCTTATTTTGAAAGGCTATATATATGTTTAGAGGGATGTAAGAAGGGGTTTCTAGCTGGATGCAGGCCATTCATTGGTTTGGATGTCTGTCATTTGAAAAACAAGTCAGGGGGCCAATTGATTACTGCAATATGCAGAGATCCTAATGAAGAGTATTTCCCACTTGCATATGTAGTGGTAGAGGCTGAAACGAAGGACTCTTGGACCTGGTTCATCAATCTATTACTTGCAGACATAGGCCAGAATAAGAGATGGGTGTTTATGTCAGACCAGCAAAAGGAGTGTTGTTAATTCTCCATTGGTTGTTTTAATCTGTATTTAGTCATTGTACTTTTGGTCCACTAACTTCACATACTTGCCTGTGATACTGTTTGTGACAGGGGTTGGTGCAAACATTCATTGACAACTGGTTCATCAATCTATTACTTGCAGACATAGGCCAGAATAAGAGATGGGTGTTTATGTCAGACCAGCAAAAGGAGTGTTGTTAATTCTCCATTGGTTGTTTTAATCTGTATTTAGTCATTGTACTTTTGGTCCACTAACTTCACATACTTGCCTGTGATACTGTTTGTGACAGGGGTTGGTGCAAACATTCATTGACAACTGGCCATAATATGAACACAGGATTTACTGCAGGCACCTCTATAACAACTTCAGGAAGGACCATCCTGGTGTTTTGATTAGAGATATGTTTTGGAGGGCAGCTAAGGCAACTTACAAACAAGAGTTTGATAGGGTGATGGATGAGCTGAAGGAGATTGATGCTGATGCACACAGGTGGTTGGATTCTCACTCAACAACAAAATGGGCCAGACACATGTTTAGTGAGGATGGCTTGACTGACACCATACTCAACAATATGTGTGAGAGCTTCAACAGCAGGATTCTTAAATTCAGATCTAAGCCTATAATTAGCATGGTATGAGTATTTATGATCACCTACAGTTAATTATAGTGATTGTTTGGTATTATTTATAGTGATTGTTTGGTATTGTGTATAGCAGTTGTTGCAATTAATATCTATCTAATGTTTCATTGTACTTGTATGTGATTGTAGCTTGAGTGCATCAGACTATATCTAATGACTAGGTTCCAAGAGAACAGAGAGAAGGGTGTGAGGCTAGAGTCACATATTTGTGCCAAGGTGATGAAAAGGTTGCACAAGGAAAAGCTGGCAGCCAATAGGTGGTTAGCTTGCTGGGCAGGGCAGACACAATTTGAAGTGAAAAATAATTTGCAGAGTTTCACTGTTGACTTGGCCACAACACACTGTAGTTGTAGGAAGTGGAACATAACTGGCATACCATGTGCTCATGCAATCTTCTGCATATTTTTCAACAGACAAGATGCTAAGCAGTATGTTCACCCCTGTTACCATGTATCTACATACAGAGCATGCTACGAGCCAATCATAGCACCAATAAATGGGCAAAATATGTGGAGACCAAGTGATGTGACCCCAGTTCAGCCACCTATCAAAAGAAGACCACCTGGCAGGCCTAAGAAGAAGAGGGTAAGGGAACCTTATGAGCCAACAAGTGGTAAGAGAGCTGGCATCTCTAAACAGTGTAACACTTGTGGTAAGTTAGGGCACAATAAGAGAACTTGCAAGGGGGAGATTGGAGGGAACTCTTCACTGCCAGGCACCACAAAAAAAACTAGGACATATAATAAGGTAATTAAGTAACATTAGGGTGAAATGGTTGCTATTCAATACTCACTACTAACCCTGTTTGTGAATTTCTTGTTTGTAGATCAGCAGAACCACAAGTGCTCCATCATAGGCCAAGACGGCCACATCCACACCATTTGCACCACCCCAAGCTGCCATGTATAGCCCATACCAGTTCAGACCAGCCACTCAGTTTGCACCATATCCCAGTACACAGCAGCATAACTCCACCCCAAATGCATCACACCAATCAGGTGCATATCACAGCTCCAATAGCAGCAACCCAACCTTAAGGCAGAAAAAGAAAAGGGTGGTCACATCAGAGACTCTGAAGACTTCTAAGAATGCATCCAGATACATGGAAGCAATCAAACATGCTAGAAGTCAATCATCTGTGCAAGGTCCAAGGAAATGAAGAGAGCAAGAAGTAGATTTTTTCTTTTGTTGATGAGGGTTACTTGTTTTGTGTAGTTATGTCTACTGTTTTGAGAAGTTTTGGCTTAACTATGTAATTATGGAACAATGCCATATTTTGTCTTAACTATGTAATTATGTAATTATGGAACAATGCCATATTTTGGCTTAACTATGTAATTATGGAGCAATGCCATATTTTGTCTTAACCATGTAATTATGTAATTATGGAACAATGCCATATTTTGGCTTAACTAAGTAATTATGTCATTATGGAACAATGCCATATTTTGTGCAATTCTGGTGATGATTGTGTTGAACTATGTAATTATGGTGACTGTGGTTGTTAGCAGTCAATGATAACAATAGCAGCTGTATGTCTATTCAATTTGTATTTTTACTTTAATATTGAATCTTGTGTCCTTTACTTTTGGTACTCACATCAATGAGAGGCAGTTAATGTATTTGCATTGAAAACAGTACAACTAGCTGGTTAATACATTTACAGGTAGATACATTTTCTGCAAAACAAAATTTTCTGGAAAACAGGTACATTTACAGGTACAAAACAGCAATATTACACACTGGTGTATTCATTTTCTGTAAAACAGCAAGTGTATACATTTTTTTGCAACTGCTGTATTCATTTTCTGCAAAACAGCAAGTGTATACATTTTCTGCGTATTCATTTTCTGCAAAACAGCAAGTGTATACATTTTCTGCGTATTCATTTTCTGCAAAATAGCAAGTGTATACATTTTCTGCAACTACTATATTCATTTCTGCAAAACAGCAAGTGTATTCATTTTCCGCAAAACAGCAAATGTATTCATTTTCTGCAAAACAGCAAATGTATTCATTTTCTGCAACAGCAATAGTATGGTAAATACATTTTCTGCAACTGGTGTATGCATTCAAACCAGAATTTACATTTATATCTTGAACAAAAACTGTATTCATTTCATAGAGAAGTGGGTTACATTGCTAACAACTGGCATGAGCACTACCATGAGGGAATACATGGCTAAAACTGCCAGCCCAACATAAACTAAAACTGCCCTAATAATTCCCATAACAATCACTACCCTACATACATTTAAACTGCCAGCCCTGTTAACAAATATTGATAACAGCATACAGCAGCAGCACACAGCATCAGCAGCACAAAATTGCAGCAGCAGCAGCACACAGCATCAGCAGCACAAAATTGTAGCAGCAGCAACAGCACACAGCAGCAAACACAGCAAGAAACACAAAACTACATACATTACCTAACACTACATACATTACCTACATTACCTACATTACCTAATCAAACACTACATACATTACCTACATTACCTAAACAGACACAAAATTACACATATCACCACTAACAATACCACAGCCACAACTAAAAACTTCTCCCTCTTCTTGCAGCTTGCAACCTCAGCCTCAAGTGTGATGATCCTCTGCCTTTGTTGTGGGATAAGCACCTTACCACGAGCACATATCTCATCATCACGCCATTGGAAGAACCTACACTTACACCCCACCTGAAATGCAAATAATGCTCAGAAAATTAAAACTTTTTTATTTTTAATTTGTATTACAAATAACTAACAATTTTAACTAACAATTTTTAGAACCATCACATCTTGAAACAACAATTTTAACTAAAAATAAGTAACAATTTACCCAGTAGTTTGGACAGCCGTAGAATCTTCTGCCAGGGTTATTTGATGTCCATGACACAACTATGACAGGTTTTTGATTACAATAGCACCTCATTGGTGCTCTCCTCCTCATGCTGGAACCTATTGAACAGGTTGCTTCTATTCTAGAACTTGTTGAACAGCCACCTAGCTTAGATACAAAATACTTCTGAGAACTCAGTAACCATTGTAAATGGACAATGGAGAAAGACATCAGTCAACAATCTCAGTCAATAAATCACACAAAGCTCACAAAGTCATTTCATCAAACACTTAATTTGCATTTTCAATTAATCCAACATTGAACTCTAAAAACATAAAAAATCCAACAATTCCTTAACACAAACAAACCAACCCAATTCTCTAAATCTCATATATAACTCCCAAAAAAAAAAAAAAAAAAATTCAACAACATTGCAATTCCCAAGTCCCAGCTAATCCAACATTGAACTCTAAAAACATAAAAAATCCAACAATTCCTTAACACAAACAAACCAACCCAATTTTCTAAATCTTATCTATAACTCAAAAAAAAAAAAAAAAAAAAAAAATTCAACAACATTGCAATTCCCAAGTCCCAGCTTTACCAATAAATAGAGACCTAGATAGACAAATCCAAACTAAACCCACAAAACCCAAATATAAACATAAAAACAAAAAAACAAAACAAAATGGAGACAAAGCCACAAACAATAACTCATAGAAATACAGAAATCCACAGACAAACCCATAAAACCCCAATAAGCACAACTTGGATTAGTAATGGTGAATAAAAATTAAACAACTTACATATATATATATATATATATATATCTCATGCGTTGATAGTTAAACGGCTGAAATTGAGGAACCCAGCTTCTTTGGTGGGTTAGCCATCTGGCTTCGAGGCTGTGTGGCTAGAGAGGTGAGGAAGTTCTGGTACTGTCTAGGGATTAAAGATCAAAATCAAAGACGATAAAGTAGTTGATTTGGGGATTTTCGGTGATGAACAAGCTGGGATTTTTGGTGATGAGGAACTTTGAGGTAAAGGTAAAGTCTAGGGATTAAAGATCAAAGCTGGCATTTGGGGATTTTCGATGATGAATAGGCTGGGATTCTCGATGATAAACAAGCTGGGAGGAACTCTGAGAGGTAAAGTCTAGGGATTTAGGGGATTTGGGGATTTTACGGTGATAAGTAGTGGGAAGGCCATGTGCTAAAAACGGACGGTACTTTTTAATATTTTAAAATGATTTACAGTTCTCTCTGTCAGCCACATCAGCATCTCCCGTTAGTTGGTCGACGGTAAGGACTAAAATGAGGGGCGTTAATTGTTTTTGGGACTAAAAGTGGTAAAAAAAAAAAAACTTAGGGACCAAAATAGAAAAACGTGAAAAACCTAGGGACTAAAAGTGCATTTACGCCTTTTTTTAATAATATTTTAATGCCGTGTCAGTGCCACGTCAGCACCATGTCAGCAACCAGGGCACTCCGTCTGCCACGTAATAGGGTTCCGTTATTTGGATAGTGACAGGGACTAAAATAGAAACGATTTTTTTTAAAAATAAAGATGATAATGGGAGCGAAATCAATTTAGGGACCAAAATGCGAATTGGCCCAAAATATAGGGATTAAAAGTGCATTTATGCAAAAAAAAAAAAAAAAGAAGAGTGAAAGCCACAATAATCAAAACTCTAGGGGTGTTTGGTAAATATACTTAAAAATATGTGTTTTATTGTTTGAAAATATGTGTAAAAATACGTATAGATAGGGGTGAGCAAACTAATACCAAAGTCGACCCAACCGACTGACGCCGACCCTACCGTACCGCCTCTAGCACCGACTGACTGAGTCGACGCCGGCAATCGGATGGAGAATCTCGCTCCGACACTGGTGCGGTGTTGCCATCGGAACTGCAACTCCAAACCGAGACTATGGCCGAACCGAACCGATACAGTTCTGTCGCTCTGTTTTTTTTTTCTTTTTTCTAAAGCTGATAAAACGACGTCGTATGTATGGGTGTTATTAAAAAAAAAAAAAGCAAAACGGTGTGTTTTATGCTAGGTTTTCAGATTCTCAGGGGTATATAAGTTCATATTTTGCTCTCAGTATCTTTTAACTCTCTCTCTCTCTCTCTCTCTCTCTCTCTCTCTCACTGTAGCTCTCAAGTCTCGCCTGACGCAGCACAAGAACGCTAAGCTTGTTTGTCTTCGTGTTTTACTGTTTTTTCCTTTTCATTTGTTTGGGAAAGCTGAAAGCATGAAACCCCGAGACTCACTGAGCCATTGTACCAAAACTTACTTTGCCTACACACCTCCGGGAATAGGAAACCATGGTGACTTCCCTCTAACCCGAGAAAGTAGACTAGAAACCATGGATATTACTTATTTCAGTTATTTGTTTGAGTAAGCTTGTGTGACTGTGAGTCTATGTCTGTGTCTTTCTATTTTGAGTAAGTTTCATATATAAATATAATATTATATTAAGGTTGGTCCTGGTTGGATGCTTACATATATAATATTGAGTATTAACTATTAAAGGTTGGCTGTTTGACTGTTTGACTGTTTGTAGCTGCTTACATATATAAATTATATAATGTTATATATACACGGATGCTTTATGCTTACATATATAATAATATAATATTAACTATTAAGGTTGGCTCCCATAAAAAAAAAAAAAAAAAAAAAAAACTATTAAGGTTGGCTGTTTGTATTGTAGCTGCTTACATATATAATATTATATAACATTGTAGCTGCTTTTTGTACAAATGACTTGCTAAATAAAAATAACTGTTTGTATTTACTTGAAATCTTGAATAGGTTGATATATTGATATTGGGCTTGAAAGCTCAATTTTTTTTTTAATATTTCAAACCGTTCAAACCGAATAAACCAACCGCAAAAAACTGCACCGCTATAGGTTGAAAAACCGACCTTAGGCGGTGTGCATCGGTTTCAATTATGAAAAAACCGATCTCTATCGGTTCGGTTATAAATTTGGAAAAAAACCGCCCATACCGAACCGCGCACACCCCTATGTATAGATGAAAATGTATATAAAAATACATGTAATATTATTTAAAAAAAATATAAATATATATATATATATATATATTTTTCCGAAATGGTATACCAAACACCCCTAATATTTGTACAATAAATATAATGGGAGACTCACAAAAAAGTTAACTTTATCTCTTGACCAAAAAATGTTACAGTAGGGCCCGCAAAACCTATTAAAGCCGGTTAAGCATTTAAGAAAAAAAAAAAGTTAGCTTTAAGCATATAAGAAAAAGAATTAAGGAAAAAAAAAATGCTCTAGATAATACTTTAATATGTTAACTTTATAATTAAAATGTCAGCTCATTAATAATAAATAAAAGGAAATTGATGTAGTTAGATAATACTTAATAGATAAAGTGGTGATAATTATATTAATAATAGTAATAATACAAGTTTGTAGTTGTAGATGGTAGATCACTTATATCCTTAAGAGCATGCATTAGCAATAAGGTTGCTAAATTGACTAAAAAGGCAATTTAGCAACCAATCTCCTTCAAACAACTTTTATAGCAAAGAAGTTGGGGGTGTTTGGTAGAGTAGTTTGAGAAAGGTTGTTTGTAGTTTTTTGAAATACGTGTGTGGGTGAAAAACTGTGTAGAAATGTGTGTAATGTTGTTTAAATTGTAAAAATGTGAGTTTGAGATGGGGTAACAAATAGACCCTAAAGTTAAATAAATTTGAGTTTCAGTTACAGTGGATTGCTATTGTAGCTTAAAATTCAAAACAAAAAATAATTTTTTAATGTAGGGTGTTAAAAAAGTATTTTGATGTATTGATGATTATAGATGTTGTTTATTGTATTAAATATATTATTTTATTATGTTGTTTATATTATTTTAATATGTTGAATATTAAAATAAAACTTTTAATATTAAGAGTTTTGTAAAGTGAGTTCTTAAACTAGATAAAATAAATTTTTGAGTAGTTAAATGGTAACAATTTTAACTTAAAAAGTGATACAAGTTTGAATTGCCAAAGGCTTTCCAAACTTGTGTCCTCTAGGTATTAAAAAAAAAAAAAAAAAAAAAAAAAATCTATTAGAAATCCAAGTTCACGTGGGTGGTGTCAAGGCACACCTCCACACTTAACAAAAGGTAAAGTCTCTTCTTTGATAAAAACGAGAGGCAAAGAAAGTTCAAAGAAACAATATGGCGAAAAACACATTTTGGTCCCTACATTTTCGCACGATTTCTACTTTGGTCCCTAAATTTTATTTTTACCACTTTTAGTCCCTGTTTAGAAAAACGCCTTCTGCTTTAGTCTTTTCCGTCAGTGCCGTTAGGGCACTGACCTACGTGACAAACGGAATTATTAAAATAATAATAAAAAATTTTATTTTGTCATTAAAAAATGTCAAGTCAGCATTTAAATTTAAAAAAATAATTTATTAAATTTAACTAAATAAAAAAAAACAGACGTGTTTGCAATCGCTTCTCTCCCACCGAAATCATCTTTTGCAATGTCATCTCCTTCTACGCCCGAGCCCGCCTCCCCGACCGCCTCCTGCACCGTCTGCTTCATCTTCGGTAGATGACGCAAAAACAATTTTTTTAAAGGAATGACTGTCACGGCATGTGTGTCTCTATAATCGTGCCCTTGAATTTCAAACACTTCTTGTAGTGAACCACAATTATATACTTGTAAAGTCTCTAGACTTTGGAATCTTGTCAGCATATTAGATTCAAAGATGTTCACAAGATTTTCACAGTATTGAACAAGTAGAGATTGAAGCTTGAAAAAGGAATCTTCAGCTAATTGATCGTGCCATATGATTTTCAAGTTCTCCATGTGCGTGATATACAATTTTTCCAAACTAGGGAATGCAACCTGCAAGTCCATCCCATGTGTGTTAATAACATAACTAATCATAGTAACTCACAAAATAGAAAATAAGATATACACGAAGTAAAACAGGGGATTACAAAAATAGAATTACCTCTTCATTAAAGAGAGGTTTCACAGAGAATTCATTTTAAGTAATTAGAAAGCAGTTAGTTTCTCAAAAGACTGGATTAGTTAACAGTTTCTCATTTTTTTAATCCCAAAAAAAAAAAAAAAAAGTTTCTCATTTTTGGTTGCTCTGATTACTACATAAAAAAAAAACAGAGCCTCTCATTGTAACATATACTCACATTTTCTTCTTCAATGAAGATCACAGCAATTCTATTTAAAGAGTCAGCATTTTTGAAAACAGACTGTTAAATCTCTCAATTCGCTCCTGAATGGGCACTGTAACTGTGGAGAATTTCGCAAACTGAGAGAAATGTTTCTGGGTTTTCATAAATATGGAACCCCAGATGCTTGTATGTATAATATATTGATTAAGGCTTGTTGTAGGAGTGGGAGGTTGGAGGATGCGCGGTACGTGTTTGATGAAATGCAGAGGAGAGGTGTTTGTCCCAGTGTGGTGACTTTCGGGACTTTGATTCATCAGCTTTGTTTGAACTTTAGGTAGGAAGAAGCTTTTAAGTTGAAAAATGATATGATGAGAGTTTATGGTGTTATGCCTAATGCGTTTGTTTATACCTCATTGATTAAAGGGGTTTGTGGGATTGGTGAATTGAGTTTGGCTTTTAAGCTTAGGAGGAGATGGTGAGAAACAAGTTGAAATTGAACTCAATAGTGTATTCTACTTTGATTAGCGTGCTTTTTGAGGTTGGGAGGAAAGAAGAGGCTTTGGGGCTTTTGGAGGAAATGAAAGGCTTTGGGTGCATGCCTGATACGGTGACTTATAATGCGATGATTAGTGGGTTTTGTAAGGAGAGGAATTCTGAAGCAGCATTTAGAATTTTGGATGAGATGGTAGAGAAGGGTTTTGTAAGGGGCGATTGCAAACACGTCTGTTTTTTATTTTTTTATTTAGTTAAATTTAATAAATTATTTTTTAAAATTTAAATACTGACTTGGCATTTTTTAATGACAAAATAAAATTTTTTATTATTATTTTAATAATTCCGTTTGCCACGTAGGCCAGTGCCCTAACGGCACTGACAGAAAGGACTAAAACAGAAGGCGTTTTTCTAAACAGGGACTAAAAGCGGTAAAAATAAAATTTAGGGACCAAAGTAGGAATCGTGCGAAAATGTAGGGACCAAAATGTGTTTTTCGCCAAACAATATTTAGTAAAAGTAAGAAGGGAAACAGAAGTGGAGTAAGTCTGGACGAAAGACAAAGATGAAGAAGAACCAAAGACAGTGGAGATGGAGGATGATCAGTGAAGTTGCGTCGCTGCCGGAAAAGTGGAAGCGATAGCAAGGATCGTGGATATCCCTTTTTTTTTTTTTTTTTTTTTTTGGCTTTACAGACACTTTACTAGTTGATTTTCATTTTCCGGCCAATATTTGGTATTTTTCCCGGTACGTCCCGGTATGACCCATTATTTGGAACGGCTAATACGGTTTGAAATTGAAAATATAAAATTTTTCCTGTCAGTCTATCTGCAAACAAACTTGGTTGTAGTTTAACATAACAATTTCCTTTAAACTAATTAGAAAAAAATTAAATTTTGCCCACTCCGAAAAACACTTTACTTATCTGTTGTTTAAAAATTAGTATTTTACCACTTGAGGGAAGCTTTATTTGTATCCAGTTATTTACATCTATTAGGTAAATTTGTATTTTTACTAACTTTTTACATTTCTCTCTTTTCAAAGTATAAAAAACTAAAAGAATCAAAAGAAAAAAGATCTAAAAGGTAGTTTTGTAAAAATTAAAACCTAACTTTTAGTTCTTTTTTTTCTTTTCATTGTTCCTTGCTTGAAGTCTAAGAGTCTTATTGTTTTGAATAATACATGCTTCAAGGATCTTGTGACAATATCTTCAATCATGGGTGAAAATAGCCAAATACCATGTTTTGGCAAAATTTGTGGCAAACTAGCACTATTTCAGAAATATTTAGTTAAGTACCACTTTTTTAGTACTCGAATTCCACAAAATCGAGTTTTAAATAGTATTCAAGCTTATTGTAGTACTACTAACCTAAAATTTGTGTAATGAAAGAAAATAATCTAGTGCTTGATATTATTGAAATCGAGTATCTTTTTATAATACTCCAGCTTATTGCAGTTGGGTACTTCTTTTTTTTTTTTTTTTTTTTTTTTTTTTTTTTTCCTACTGGTTGTTTTTGGCTTGACATTAGCCAATAAACCATTAAATGGCTTGCATGCCCATGTCAGGAAGATGCATGATATTCAAGAAGTTTAATGTGTGAAAAAAAGCAAAAGATTGTATTAAATTTTCTTCATGAATTGTCACTAGGAACAACACTTACATGCAAACCAAATTTATGCTACTTTTCTTTTTGCCGAAATGGATGACACTTTGGCCATAAATACTTGCCATTTTCTTTGAATTGACAAGTTTCATGTCGGTGTAACTATTGATATTTCGGCTTAACTTTGGCTATAAATAGACGGTGAATTTGAGAGAAAAAGGAAAAAAAAAAGAAAAAGAAAGAAGGTATTTGACTGTATGAAGCTTGAGTACCATAAAAAAGTACTCGATCTCACTAATATCGAGTACCACATTATTTTTTTAATTACATAAATTTCAGGTCAACAGTGTCACGTTGTTGACTCACTAGGAACTCAAGTTCACTAAACTCGAGTACTATTTAAAATTCGATTTTGTGAAACTCGAGTACTAAAAAAAGGTAGATTGCTAAATATTTCTAAAACAATGTTAGTTTGTCACAAATTTTGTTAAAACGTGATATTTGGCTATTTTCACCTTCAATCATGTATGAGATAAGGAAATACTCGAGTACCTTCTAAGTCATTGAATTAAGGTCATGCTTTGATAACCAAGATTTGAATTTTGTGAATTCAAAATATTTGAACTCGAAATGCATAGGTTAATATTTATTCTCTGCTTCAAATATATCAATGGAAGGCCTTACAATCTGAAAGTTTTTGATATTGACTTTGAAGGCCTTAATAGCATATTGATTTGAATTGGGAACTCCCCTCTCTAGATACACGTGCGTAGCAAAATAGTGCCCAAATTAGAGGCAAATACAAAGTTTGTCCTCCGTCTTTTTGGCTTTGAAGTTTGAACTCGGGGTATCCGTGTCTTTAACCAGTATTAATGCATTAGTGCATAGCATGGAGAAAGCAAAGGACTACTTGCTTTGACCCCGTAAGCAAAAATTATAACTTAGTGTTCCCTAGACAATGAATTCCTTGAAAGGTTAGGAAAGAATAGGAAAAAAAAATCTACAAGTTAGACCTAGCTTTTAGGATTTTTTTTTTTAATTTTTATATTTTGAGAGGGAAAGACATAAAAAGATAGCAAAAATACAAATTTGCCTATGTTTTTAACAAGAAGTGGGTAACGAGAGACAAACGAAACTTACCTCAGCTGAGTAAAGTGCTAATTTTTAAACCACAGGTAGGCAAAGTAGTGTTTTTTGACAGGTGGGAGAAGTGTAATTTTCCCAAATAATTAATATTATTACATATTTTGAAATCTAACTTTTAGATGGTATGTTTTTTACGTTTTTAACAAATAGTCAAATTTTATGCTAATTAGATATTTACTATATGATCAAGAAACTAATTTTTTATGCATAATTTTAGACTACACAAGTTTATAATTTCAACAATTGATTAATATCATAACTATTGATCTTTGACCTTTTATAAATTTTGCAAGTAAAGAAGATATATCGAAAAAAAAATTGTAGTCTAATGATGGATTTGTTAAAATTCATATTTAATAAAAATATATTGAGTGAAGTTGTAAGTTTATACTACAATCAAATTTGTAGCCAGTCCTATAATGAATTCCCCACCTAAACCCAATCCCAATTCTCCAACCCACACCACACACAACAACCTCGTGATACATGCTCCTTATCACAATTAATTTTCTCACCAATACCATCCACAACCTTAAAAGTCTGGAAGTATCTTAGGAATTCAACCAAAGAAATATCATGGATGATTGATATATATAACCAGATATTCCTACGCAAAATATTCTCCTAACACCATCACGATACATTCACAGATTAAACATGGGAACAAAGTCTGCCTTGATTTCTGATGTTCTCCAAGTCCTTGGACCCCTTGCCGAAGATAATTATGAGGATTGGAGTTTTAAGGTAAAAACCTATTTGATCGCTCAAGATGTTTGGAAGATTGTTCATACATACGAAAAAGAGGCTAACCCAGCGAATGGTAAAGTTACTTTCAAGGATTCGGAAAAGAAGAATGCCATGGCTTTACATGTGATCCAGATTACATGCGGGCCGCAAGCATTTTCTAAGATTAGGAAAACTACGTCGGCTAGAGAAGCTTGGAATACTTTGCGTGACGTGTACAATCGCGAAAGTAAAAAATCAAGTACCTCTGAGATCACAGAGACGAGCTCCGCCAGAATTGCATCCGATTCTTTGGGAGAAGAGAACCCTGAACATCCTAACTCAACATGCAGGATTAAACCAGGTATCTCTCTCTCTCTCTCTCTTAGTGGTTCTTAACTTCCTAAGGCTTAAGGCCACATAATATCTATGAGATGTTTTGATACCTCTTGCTCACATCTTGGAGCCATCTCTTAAGGATTCCTCCTGCTATTCCTGAGGGAATAATCAATCTAGATACTTTGTTAAAAAAAAAAAAAAAAAAAATTGCATGTGCTCAAACATCTAACGTCAATTAGGCTTAAATCCTGCAAGACGAAGACAAACTTATTAAAAATAAATAAAAAATCTAAAATCCTTTTAGAATAATATTATTAAAATTTTAATACAGCTTAATTATTAAAATACATAAAAAAGTATTTCATATTATTTTAATTATGTATCATTTTTTTTTTTGGGTGGCTAAATTTACAAATAGCTCCTCTAAAGTTTGAAGAAAATTCAGTTTAGTTATCATTATTACTTTTGTTTAATTAAATATTCTAACTTTCAAGTTTATTCTATTTTGGGGGGCTAAATTTACAAATAGCTCCTCTAAGTTTGAAGAAAATTCAGTTTAGTTATCATCTTTACTTTTGTTTAATTAAATATTTTAACTTTCAAGTTTATTCTATTTAGGCCTCTTGTTAATCTCCATTAAAAGAGCTTCATTAGGGATCTTATAAACAACAGCATTTTGTTCTACCAAATTAATGCTTTAGAGGATCCTTAATGGTGGTCTTTTTATTAAATTTTTTTAAAAGTTTTAAAATTTTTGGTTTTTTACATAAATGAACAGGAAGCTTGGATTGAAATAATTTGAAAGTTAGAGGATTTAATTGAATAAAAGTAAAGTTAGACGACTTAATTAAATTTTGGTTAAAGTTAAATGATACAATTTGTAATTTAACATTTTTTTCTTCAACATTACAAATTAGGTCGCTTACAACATCCTTGTATTTTCTGGTTCAATATTAGTAATACCACTTGTATGAAAAAATTGGCCAGGTTATTCATTCTAAGTAAATTAAAATTATTAACCAAGTTTACTTTAACTTAACCATGTTATCGATTTTGTCTGAAGATTAAATTTCATATTATATACTCTAAAAATTTGATTTTTTTTTTTTGATTTTATATTCTAAAGTTTCAAAAATTTAATTTCAACCCCTAATGTTACGGATCATTTAAAAAAAAAAAAAAAAAAAACTTTCGTCCATATTTCAAAGAACTGTCCATTAAAATAAAATTAGGTCCTTTTTTCAATGTCGCTACATAGAAATTTTAATACTTCATTTTAGTTTTTTGTCTTTTTAATCAAATTTAAAAATTTTTTTCTTTGATATTCTCTCACTGGGATGATCTCATTTGATCAAAAAATTTAAAAAAAAAATTGAAAACAAACACACACAATTAAGATTAAAAAAAAATGGTTCAACTTGGTGGATCTCATCCCCTAAAACCTGTCAAATGAATTCACCGGAACACAGACATTAAAAATATAATTTGATCCACCGGGTGTACTGGGCCGTTGTGGTGGTACACTGACCACCTTATATGCCTTATTCTGCCTGGACGTTGAAAATCGTCAGCGAAAAGTTAGAAAGTACGGACAATTTATTTGTGGTGTCATAAATACTTATATCAGACACGTGTTTGATATAGGATACTTTTGCACCTGCGCATGGACAATTTATTTGTGGTGTCATAAATACTTATATCAGACACGTGTTTGATATAGGATACTTTTGCACCTGCGTCTCGGTGGCGTCCTTTTTTGCTTTTTTGAAAAATTGTCGGACATGGGAGGAACTTTTATCTTTAATTTCTTTTCAGTTTTAATCTGAACAGTTATCTTTCGTATTCTAATTTCGAAACATCAAATATTAGATATTAATTCACTTTATTATCGTCAACGGGGGCTTGATTGAGTAGGTAAAGCTCAGACGTTTCATGTAACACATCTAGATTCGAGTATCGCTGTCCGTACGAGTCCGATAGTCTGGGTGTAATATAACCATAAATCTCTCCATTTTTCTTCTTTCTCAATTCACTTTATTATCCATTATTACTTTTATATTAATATATATTTAGCATTATATGAGAAAAATAAATGTTTAACAAAATATAAAAATAAAAATATATTTAATAATTAATTTATATATGTGTTCTCTCCATATCCGTGTTCTAATTTTTCGAAAACTATTGTATCACTATGTCGTATTTATAATTTTATATCCGTTCCTGTGTCTGTGCTTCATGGATGAAAGCCTGCTGGTTTTGCTTTCTTCTTTTGGATAAACGACCCTGCTCTGGTTTAATTATCAAATGGCAGGATACATATTACTTAATCAGTGGCTCAAAAAAAATAAAAAAAAGAATCTGTGGCTCTAAAAATGCGACAAATCAAATTGGCCAAAGTTGCCAACACACCTACCTTTTGGCCTTGCTAGCCATAATTGCACAACAGAGAGTGCGTAGCTCCGATAATTGAAGGAGCTTTTGGTGTGCTGGGGAATGAACACTTTGTGGGTTTCATGGTGCTATTATGGGAGTTGGGTTCTTGGAAAGCTATGTTGTGTATGAATTCGAATATTTTTGTGAATTGAATCTTTGTTAGTGTTTGGATGCCGAGAAAACACTTAGAATGAATTGAATTATTTATTTTATTTTTCTACAGATTAAAAACAGAAATTTTTACGTCTCTTTAGGTTATTTAATTGATGTGGTATAATTAATTGATAAGGCTCGATATATTAGGATCAATTATTACATATAATAAGAATATATGAATGGGAGGATTTTCGTTCCAATAACGTTAGGGACCAAATAAAAAATTTGAAATTTTAGAGTCAAAATCAAAATAACCTGAAACTTTGAGGTTATAATCTATAATTTAGTCAAATTTAAAGTACAACACTAATTAAAGCTAAATTATTAAGATATTTTAGGGAGCTTCGTTATTTATTTTAAATTATTATATATATTCAATATATAATTTTTTTATAAATTTTAGACTATTTTTTTTTTAAAAAATTAATAGAGAAAATGATAGTAAACTTTATTTATTAAAAATCATGTTGTACAATAGAAAAGAGAAAAAATTGGCATTTTTAAAATTAAATAAAAACCTCATCATTCTCTTTTAAAACACTAAATAAAGCAACATCATAATTACATTTTAAAGGAACACTGACAAAAGAAATTTGGACTTGGAACTTATTTATCATTGTGGGGGGATGACTGAAAGCTTGGCTTGAGGATTGAGGCCCAAGAGACGAACCTAAGAGATGGGCTTAGCCCAAAGTATGGTGGTAAGTAATATAGCCTACTAAATAGAAAGAAGCATCTAGGCCTACCACTATGGAAATTCGTAACGACTTCATTCGTCAAGGTCAATTACCGAGGTGACATGCAGAACCTTCTTCCCAAAGTAATGAAGGTGCCACAGTTGACCAGTTTCCTTTTGAATCGAGATGTCCTCTCTATTCAAACTTACCCTGAGAGACATGGCAAAGAGGACACAAGAACCAATGCAGCAATCACCTCTATATTAATGATGCCCCTCACCTAAGGTCAGCCACATTCAATGCTGAATGACTGGCCTAAGCAATAAAAACATCCCCAAAAGTCCTTATTTATGATCAAAAGATGGTAGAGCAGAAGAGGGATAGGACAAGTATCCCCTCAAATCCAACTGGGGGCAAGCTAGTTGAAAAAAGAGGGAAAATGGGAAAATGGCTATAAAAGGAGGAGATGGGCAAGAGAGAGGGGGTTGGCAAAATTAGAGAGAATAAGTGTAGATAAGAACGAGAGAGAGAGAGAGAGAGAGAGAGAGAGAGAGAGAGAGAGAGAGAGAGAGAGAGAGAGAGAGAGAGAGAGAGAGAGAGAGAGAGAGAGAGAGAGAGAGAGAGAGAGAGAGAGAGAGAGAGAGTTAGTTCTGAGGGTTTTTAGTTATAGAATCTACCCCATGTATCTAAAGAATTTCATTCCCAAGCATTTGTATATGTTTGATTTGGTCACTTTTCATCTATAACTTGTTGCTTAGATTTCCCATTATGGATCTTTTGCCTCCCTTTAGAAATTAGTTGTGTAGATCTTATTACAACCTCAACGAAAAGTTGTTGATTGTTTTTTACCCCCACAATTGGCGCTGTCTGTGGGAAGTTCCACCAAGCAGTAGGTCTAAGAGCTAGTTGAAGTGAGAAGATGGTAAACCAAGCAAATAGTGGGGCTCCCTGCTCCACCCATCTAAGTGCCTCAAAAGAATCAATCTTCGAGAGCAGGTAATTACGGTCAAAAGTGAGAAGGGAAGCGAGGGAATAGTCCACTTGAAATTATAGCAGGGAACTAGAATCCCCCTTCCTATGGGAAAGATCAATCACTCATATTGTGGGACCTTCTCACTCTAATAGGGATCAAAAGCATTAGAGATTGAGAACGTAAGTGCTGGCTTTACAGAATCATAAGGTTCCTAACCCCGTACGGGATCATTCCTAGAGAGTGGAGAATAGTGTAGGGGGATCACCAAAGAGAACAAGATAGAAGGAATTCCCCCTTCTCGCTGAGGCACTGGGATAGGACGATCTCACCATCCAGAAGATATAGAAAAGTGGATACTCCTTTGCGAAGGGAATATAGCAGGGAGCCTACTTTCCCCTGATTGGGTATCAGAGATCGTTGAGAGCCCTCAACTTTGCAGAACATAGGAAACAATGCCATGAATAGAGCATTACAATAGATATCATGCTCACTGTTCTCGGAGGAGATAAAGAGTACAGATATTCCATGGAGGTTTGTTAAACCTATATTCACAAATTATGATGGTAAGACAGATCCTGTGGAGCATGCCAGCCATTATAACTAGAGCATGACCATCTACTATGAAGAATGAGGCATTGATGTGCAAGATCTTTCCATTTAATCTTAGGCCAACTGCAATGAGATGGTTTGACAATTTAGAAAAGAGTTCCATCCAAAGTTATGACTAATTAATTCGAGCATTTGGAGCTCAGTTTGTAACGTGTAGTAGGGTCCTAAAGCCTTTTGGCTCCCTAATCACCATGTCCATGAAGGAGGGGGAGACTCTTAGGGCATATTCTAATTGTTATTGGGAGTTATATAATGAGATAGGGGGAGACAATAGGGGAATTGTGGCTAGTACCTTCAAGGTTAAACTCCCCATAGATTTTGATTTAAGGAACTTGTTCTCTCTCAGGCCAGTGACTGAGTTGCAAAAACTCATGGAGAGTGTGGAGGAGTATACGAAGTTGGAAGATGATCAACTACAGGCAAAGACTAAGCCCAAAGCTCCCGCGGTGGAGAGGAAAGAAGCCAGACTAGACCATCCACCATAGTTGAGAAGGGATTTCTTCCCTTAAGGCCTGCGGTGGGGGTTTGAGGTGGTGAATTCATTATAAGGAGCTAGTCTACCGAATTGTGGAAAAGATAAAGAATGGGCCCTATTTTCGGTGGCCGAACAAGATGAGTGGTGATGCTTCTCGAAGAAACTAAAGATTGTTTTGCTCCTATCGTCGGGATAGAGGCCACACCACCGAGGCTACTATTAGGTCAGTGTATTGGGTGAGTGGAGCCACCAAAAAGAAGAAGGGCTAATATTAGGTTAGTGTGTTGATAGAGTGGGCCATTGTGAATGTTGGCCGTGGAGTATAGTGGTATGTTACAATCTAAGTGATGCAATATATATATAAATATAAATATATATATATATATATATATTAAGCAAGGTTAAGACGGAATGATGAATAGTGGCCTATTAAACCGAAAATCAAATAACAATTTTTTTTTTTCATCAGAAATTCAATTAACAACTTAAAAGGAAACCAAACCAGAAATCCCATAATTTGCGAAGCGAAACCCCAATTCATATTATAGAAAAAGTAAAGTTTAGTGGACATGCATGTATTAATGTATACATTTGATTCTCTATTTGTAACCTAATACTGGAATGTTCACTAATCCTCATCACCCGAGCCATGAATCTTGTAATTGGAACGGTTTCATTTCATTCCATTATAGTATGTTAAAAAAAAATAAAAATAAAAACTTGGCAGGGGAGGACGAGGACGTCAATGTTCACATGGACATATATAATTATGTGCGAAGTGGTAATAGGATCGCTACAAATGACTTTTTGGCGCGCCACCCGGAACAATTTAGTAGCAAGATTCCAGATAAGGGAAAGACGTTACTTCATATGGCCGTTTTCTTGGGACATGGGCATATAGTGAAGGAATTGGTGCACCAAATGTCGATAGCCCAGCTGAAAATAACAGATACATTGGGTTACACAGCCCTGGCTGAGACAACTTTGATTGGAGACAAGCAGATGGCAGAGTGCATGCTTGGAAAGCACATGGACTTGATCAGCATTCCAACTAAGTGGCGTCTTCTTCCAGTTGTTCTGGCTGTTTTCCATAGGAAAATCGAATTCGCACGCTATCTCTATCAGTACACTCCGCTGGCAAGTCTGCAGAAAGAAGATGGCTACAACGGTGGTATACTTATTATGCAAGCTATTTATACCAGACAATTTGGTAAAACATTTATCATCTCTCAATATCCATTCCTCGTTATTATTCCAAATCTTCGCAGAATATATTTCCTTATTGTCTAATTATTTTTATTATTATATCTGTCCACGTGCAACACGTACAATAGATATTGCTTTGGATTTACTAGGACGTGATCCAAACTTGGCTTTTGCACAAGACAGAGACAAGTCCTCCCCTTTGAGCGTATTGGCTTCTATGCGTTGTGCATTCAAGAGTAGCGATCCGCTTGTTTTTTGGAAAGAATGGATATATGAACGTAAGTAGCACCACTCTCTTTCTCTTACTTTAATTATTTATTTTAGGTCTTTCTCTTGCATTTCATTAAATTGTGCACATAAAATTAATAGATTTTAATTTTTTTTAGGCCAAATTGATTTTAATTTTTAAGGATTAAATTTAATACCATCTTCCAATTGATTGCAATATTGACCTTTCTTTTTCTTCCAAATTAGTATTTGTACCAATACAAAACACAAATGATCTGTATGTCGGCTTTACTATAGGCAAGAATGCAAAATATATCGAAGAAATACAAACATCACATTCTCCATCCTCTCAACTATGGCTTTTGTTTGTGAAAGGAACACAAAATTAGTATATGTGTTCGAATCTGGGTCTTCAAGGCCTTCGTCATCATCCTTTGATTGAAATCTCTACAATTCCAAGCAAGGATAATCTTCGTGCTAAGGTTAGGCCTTAGTCGGAAAATTTATAAAACACGTATACTGCCTAATGGTTACATTTGGAATGGGAAACAGCCTCTGGATGCCTCACCAGTGGGCAAAAGATAAAAGTTAAGGATTTTAAATTGACAGGAGAACTGAAATTAACTGAATCACGACCAGGATGCTAGAATAAAGCACGTCCTTAATACAATTTGGGGGACTAGAATAACGAACAAAATCAGGGGATAAGGAGCCTCCTAATCTAGCCATTGGATCAACACATTTATTCCCCTTGAGAAAGATGTGTAACATCTTGTAGTTAGAGATCTGCAGTAACAGAGACCTGCAATCATCAACAATGTTCATTAGTCAAGGATGGACAATAGAGTCCTAGTTAAAGAAGGAGGGAACAACAGGGGCATCCAGCTCAATAAGCACATTAGAGAAGCCTATAGAGGTGACTAGAGAAAGGTCATCCTTCAACGCCCAATGCTTAGCAAGAACACTAAAAGCAGAGCCAACATTTTGAGCGAACCCACAAATCCAAGAGCCATTGTGATCATAAAATATACACCAGCCCCATCAGGTCCTGGGTTACCCAATGAAGAGCCGTCCGTGTTTATTTTATCCCAACCAAAACGCGGGGCATGCCAAGAAACCAACACAGAGCACTGGGGACGAGGCTGGAAAGGAGTACCCGAGACAGCAAAAAATTCACAAGCTATAGCAACACAAGTGTTTACAACCTTACTCACAGCCGAGAATTGATGGGGATTGAAGACCAGCCTGTTCCTGTGAAACCAAAGTAGCCCAAACACCAAAAGGAAAAAGAATTTTCCAAGGGATACGATGCCTAGAAGTGACATTAGAATTGTAGTTAACTTTCATCCATTCCATGAGGGGCAAGGAGAAAGAAGAGATGTTCTCATCCGGGATACCCAGTTTGTTCCAGAAGGAGTTGGGGACCCATAAATCACACAAAAGATGAGAGATGGATTCTCAGTCAACTCCACATCTGGGGGCAAAGGGGGCATAGGTAAATACCTCAGTTAGCAAGGACATCTCTAACCATAACACTATTGTGGGCAAAAAACCAGGGGAAGAATTTGATCTTAGGACACATGTTTACTTTCCAAATCCATTTGTCAAACGGGAGAGGGTCCTCCGCCATAGAGAGTTGGCCCTCAGAGGCTAAAGAGTAGGCAGACTAGTTGTTGAAGTCAAGCCAAATTCTTTTGTCTTCTCGAGAGCCAAATCTATGGGTGGGAATGGCCTCTAGCCTTGAGAGATGATCAGGGGGAAAGAAAGAAGGGGATAAGGTCAATATTCACCTAGCCATTTCTAAGCCAAAGATCCTTCACACAAAGCCTCTCATCCTCAGGCCGGATTGGCCCCACAAGGAAGGATCTAAGGGAGCAGTTACCGAGTGTTTTCTCCGTTGCCAATGGCCCAACTAAAGCCCTTCTTAATCATGGCCCACTATTTTTTTAAGACGGCCCACGTACGAGAGCCACAGAGTTTAAACTTATGGCCAGGGACAAGCCTTCCCGGTATTTGCACTTGGGCACAATGGCCCATCTCCCTAACTGTCTTTCAGCATACACCAAGCAAGATTTGCAAGGGAAGCTTGGTTTTTAGCTTTCATAGAGTGGAGACTAATCCCACCAGTTGCTTTTGGTCTAGTTACCTTTCTCCAGCTAACAGCATGAATTTTCCTTTTTTTCAGGGGTAGAACCCTAAAGGAAATCTCTATTTTTTATTTTTTTATTTTTTTGCATCAATTTGATCACAAATAGGGGCAGGGATGGAAACACATTGCATGACATAGGAAGGTATTGCCTCTGAAACTGATTGGATAGGAGTGGCTCGACCCGCAAGGGAGAGGAGTTTAGATTTCCAGCCAGCAAGCTTACCCAAAACTTTTTCAGCCAAATACTCAAAGTCACTAGCCTTGTAGGGTGGATTTAATGGGAGTACTTAAGTATTTGCCAATTTCTGAGGATTCCCCAATGTTGAGCAATTGGCAGATATCCCCACGGATAGTGAGATCCACATTATGGGAAAAAACCACCCTGGATTTAGCAAAGCTAACTTTTTGGCCAGAGGAATAGCAGAACTTTTCCAACACTTCTTCAATGGCTCTAGTAGCAGATGTGGTGGCCTTAGCAAAGAGAACAAGGTCATCGGCGAAGAATAAATGGGAGAAGCTAGGCCCAGATCTGAAGGATTTTAAAGGCTTCCAATCCCCATCTTAGCAACTCTCATTAATGAGGAGCCTAAGAAATTCCATACATAAGATAAAAATGTAGGGTGAGAGAGGGTCCTCTTACCTCAAGCCTCTAGAGGGCCTAAACAGATTAAGCATACCACCATTCAACAGGATGGAGAAAGAGGAGCTAGAGATACAAGCCATGATAATCTTAATCAAAGGGAGAGGAAAGTGAAAATGCTCTAAAACGACCTTGATAAAGCTCCATTCCATCTTATCAAAGGCCTTCTCTAGGTCAATTTTAATAACCATACCACCTTTCCTACCATTCTTAATAGAAAAGGCGTGAATGAGCTTTTGCACAATGACTATGTTATCCAACCCTCTTTTACCAGGGACAAAAGCAGACTATAAGGGGGAAATAATTGAGGGCAAAACTTTCCTAAGCCTGTCCACAATAACCTTTGTCAGGGTCTTATAAATAGTGTTACAAAGGTTGATTGGCTTGAACTGGCTAATACTTTCAAAGCCATTACAATTAGGAATGAGGGTAATGACAGTATGGAGGATGTCAAGCACCTTATTTGTGAAGGAATCACCAACCACAGACCAGCAATTTTGGTAAAAACCCGCATAGACACCATCAGCCCCAAGGGCTTTGAAAGGTTTTAAGTCAAAGAAAGCCTACTTGACCTCTTCCTCCGAGAAAGGACTAGCTAGAAGGTTAGCTTCTGAATCCAAGAGGTGAATTCCAGAGGAGGACAGGATCTCTAAAGCCTTAAAGGAAGAAAAGTGATAAAAAGAGAAAAAGGATTGGAAGATATCTTGGATAAAGGAACCAATGTCCTCTTCATTTGAGAGCCAAACATCTGAGGTGTTCTTAATCCCATAGATCTTATTCCTTCTTTTATGAATCAGGGTAAAGGCAGGGAAGAACTGAGTATTCCAATCCCCTTCAAGAATTCAAGAAATTTTTTACTTCAGCGCCCATAATTCTTGCTCCTGATCCAGAATAAAGTTATACTTCTCCATAAGCTGCTTCTTCAAGGACAGGAGGAAATTATTGGGCTTAGTGACTATGGCATGCTGGGCACCTTCAAGTCTAGTTAGAACAACACGCTTCCTGTGGAACAGGTTTCCAAACACATTCTTATTCCAAACCTTAATTCTTTCAACAAAAATAGGGACAGAAAGGGAGTAAACCCCATTACCATCCCGCTAGACATCATCAACAACATTCATGTGGGACATCCACATACACTCAAATCTAAAAGGGTGTTTCCTAGAATAAGCCATGTAGGGGTCGAGGTATAAGTGGATGGGATAATGGTCCAAGTGGGTTTTGGGGACATGGGAAAGAATAGCCTCAGGGAAAAGAGTTTTCCAAGTCGGGTTAGCCTATGCCCTATCTAACCTCTCCAAAATAAGCCCATCAAGCCTTCTTTAGTCCTAGTGAAGTGAGGGCCTACAAAGCCCAAGTCAATCATGTTACAACTATGCATAAAACTTTGAAAGTTAGTGGCCCGATGAACATTTACCCGAGTACCACCAAATTTCTCTCTACCAAAGACAATCTCATTGAAGTCCCCTATAATCAACTAGGGAAGGTTATGAAGATCAGCAATAATCTCAAGGTTATCCCAAAGACAACGTCTCTCAGCAATTCTAGGACTAGCATAAATTGAAAAAAATAACCAGACATAATCAAAATAGAGGGGACTTACCAACACATGGATTTCCTGCTTAGTAGAATTTAGGATTTGCACATTCACCTCATCTGTTTGCCAAAGGAGCCAGATACCACCCGCTAGCCTAATGGTGTTTGTGAAGTGCCAGTCATCAAAGGGAAGCCTACGCGCAATCGAAGCCTTTCGATCACCATCCAAACAAGTTTCAAAATTGAGTAAGCCACAACTTTCTATCACATGGCAAGAGGAATTGAACAAGATCCTTAATATTTCACTAGATGAGATTTTATTGCTTGTAGTGAAAGTGGAATGTTTTTTAGAGGCCTATTAGTTAAATTATATATATAAGAACAAGGAGGGTAATTTTTTAAAACTAAGAGGGGCTATGGTCCCCTTCCCTCTCTTCCTCTACCAATGTGAATAATATTTAATTTGAATCATAACATGAATTGATGTCAAATATATAGAATCCTAATACTAGAGGAATTCTCCCATCCCCCAACCCCCTAAAGTGTTGAATACAAGGTGAATACTTACTCTAAAAATTTCAAAAGATTATATATTTAAGGTCTTTTAAATATGACATATATGTTAAGAAAATTTGTTTATGACAACTTAGTTAAATTACTCTAAGCTCTCCTGAAGTTTGAAAAAATTTCAACGACCTGCATTTTTACAATGATACTTTCCCCTTATGGTTATTATTTTTATATTAATTTGTTTTTAAAAAAATCTCATTATATAACCAATTTGGTTAGTAAGAATTATCTTGAGATTATTCTAGATTTTGATTTAATTTGAATATATATATATATATATTAACTTAATTCGTAATGGACAAAAATGTTCATAAGCGTTATTTGTTATAGATCAAAATCTCAAATGGTATAATGTCATTAATAAAAAGAAGAAAGGGTTTTGACATTTCTCTTAACCTGAGGGATGTTAATAAGGTAAACTATACTTTGAATTTGACAAATATGGGATGAATTTTATTTGCACCCCCCCCCCCCCAAAATTTAAAATTTATTATTATTATTGTGGGGCCTGAAATTTGAAATCCCAGCCCACTTCACATTAAGGGCCCAAAGCCCAAGCCGAGGAGCCTACTGCCGAGGACGTATGACGAAGGCCCCTTAACGGCCCAAGAATGTGGCCGAGGACGATCTCACGCTCAACACCTCACAAAACGTCTGTGGGAAAAGGACAAACTCAGTACAAGAACAGTACAAACGAAAAAGTTGCCAACACCATAATGTGGAGCCCAGCGCCTGACGAGCCCAGCGCCTGACAAGCCCATACTCCATACCATGCTATCCAGCTTTTCCCAACCACTCTGACGTATGGATTGATAGGACGAGTAATTACCCCAAATAAGGAGAAACTGACATGTAGATGAAGAAGGGGAAGTGAATACTAGTATAAAAGGGAAAAGAGAGCTAAAAAATGGGAGGTCAGAGAAAGAAGGGAGAAAAAAGAGGAGGAATGGTGAGAATATAATGCTTCTCGGACTAATTCCGATGAGTCAAACCTTTCAAACTACATTGATGCAAGGCTCAGCTATACAGTCCAAACCCATCTTTGTATGATCGCTCATGAAACCGGGACCAGACCGAGACCCAGCGCCCAAAGGCAGGCCTTTCCAAACCCACTCTCTACAAATCATATTGTTCGAGCCCTTTACACACGAGCCCAACGTCTTCCTTGGGTCATTAAAAATCGTGTCCCTACAATTGGCGCCGTCTGTGTGGAGGCTTGCGCATTAACCCAGGTGGCGGTGGAGTCAACTCTCTAGCAAATAGAGGTTCGCGGGGTTTCCTCCATCTCCGGCGACATGCAGTTGTTGCTTCGACATAAACTTCTGCTAGGGGCTACGCCCTGCAGTGCCAACGGCGCGGGCAGCTCTAGGGGCTTACGGCCTCAAGCCAACTCTCCCCGCCATGGTCTAGGGGCTGACCTTCGAAAAACAAATAACTACACAGAAAAAACTACAAGTTTTGGACAGAACCAAGGCCTTGTATGGTCCTCGGACTCAAGCCTATGGGGAAACCAAGTACACACAGAAAAAACTACAAGTTTTGGACAGAACCAAGGCCTTCCATGGTCCTCGGACTCAAGCCTATGGGGAAACCAAGTACATAGAAAAAACTACAAGTTTTGGACAGAACCAAGGCCTTGCATGGTCCTCGGACTCAAGCCTATGGGAAAACCAAGTACACACAGAAAAAACTACAAGTTTTGGACAGAACCAAGGCCTTGCACGGTCTTCGGACTCAAGCCTATGGGGAAACCAAGTACTCAAAAGAAAACTTACAAGTTTTGGACAGAACCAAGGCCTTGCACTGTCCTCGAACTTAAGCCTATGGGGAAACCAAGTACTCAAAAGAAAACTTACAAGTTTTGGACAGAACCAAGGCCTTGCATGGTCCTCGTACTCAAGCCTATGGGGAAACCAAGTACTCAAAAGAAAACTTAGAAGTTTTGGATAGAACCAAGGCCTTGCACGGTCCTCGGACTCAAGCCTATGGGGAAACCAAGTACTCAAAAGAAAAATTACAAGTTTTGGACAGAACCAAGGCCTTGCATGGTCCTCGGACTCAAGCCCATGGGGAAACCAAGTACTCAAAAGAAAACTTACAAGTTTTGGACAGAACCAAGGCCTTGCATGGTCCTCGGACTCAAGCCTATGGGGAAACCAAGTACTCAAAAGAAAGATTACAAGTTTTGGACAGAACCAAGGCCTTGCATAGTCCTCGGACTCAAGCCTATGGGGAAACCAAGTACTCAAAAGAAAGATTACAAGTTTTGGACAGAACCAAGGCCTTGCATGGTCCTCGGACTCAAGCCTATGGGGAAACCAAGTACTCAAAAGAAAAATTACAAGTTTTGGACAGAACCAAGGCCTTGCATGGTCCTCGGACTCAAGCCTATGGGGAAACCAAGTACTCAAAAGAAAGATTACAAGTTTTGGACAGAACCAAGGCCTTGCATGGTCCTCGGACTCAAGCCTATGGGGAAACCAAGTACTCAAAAGAAAGATTACAAGTTTTGGACAGAACCCAGGCCTTGTATGGTCCTCGGACTCAAGCCTATTGGGAAACCAACTACTTAGAAGAGACAATACGGGGATTGGACACAACCTGGACGTTATATGACCCTTAGAATCTACCCCGCGAAAGAGTTCCCCATTGATAAGTGGGCTAATCCCAAGGCTGCATGGATTCCCCAGCCTACCCTCGGACTCTCGGTACCAGAGGAATTGGTGCGACTGCAATATAGTGATATACGTTGTCAGAACGCAGTTAGAGTCCCTCACTGCTCGGTTACCCCCTCGGATGAATTATTCAGAGTTTATCGTTCTCGGACGGTCTCCTCGCACGTATTACGGAGTATTCAGCCATTATCTCGATTAGTTTCCTGAGTTTAATTTACTGTGAATTATCATTATTATGCCTGGTAATGTTGGTAAATTAGAATTAGTCGGATTATGTTTCAAGATTTCTTGCTCTAAGCATCATTAAAGGAAAATACACATGTAATATTCATACACGAGGTAATTGTTGCAGAAAAGAAAGTATTTGAGAATAAACAAATTCATTTTTTATTAAGACAAAAAAACAGTACAGCGTACAATGAAAGAGCTTAAATAAGCTCATACTGAAACTAATAACACAAGCGAAGGGAAAAGATACAAGGAAATAAAGAAAAAGCCGAAGAAGAGGTGCAGAGAAGAGACGTGCTGCCGCTTCAAAATTTCGTCTAAGGGAGCCATTCCTCAATACTTTTACATGCCTCTAACTCAGGTAGCCAAAGAGCCCAACTTGGGGCTTACACCGTTAAAGAAAAGGTGCAGAGAGCCCAACTTTAGGCTAGCGCAGCTGAAGAAAAGGTGCAGGGAACCGGAAGTTGATGAGCCTCCATGGAACCACGCCTGCGGTATCGCAGACGGCGCTGATGGCGGAAAACCTTTCTTCTGACACACCAAAAATCTGGTGTGACCAGAACCTGTTTCGAATTTTGACTGAAAGAGGGGGGGGGGGGGGTACCGTTCCCACCATATCCAAGCGGGAGGACACCTTAAATCTGTGCCTCCCCTGCCCAGACCACATCACCTTAAGTCTTGGAAGGGTCCGGTGCCTCTGTGGCGGGTGAAGTTCCTCCACCTTCACCCAAGCCTCAGACATGTTGCACTAAGGGAAGACGACACTGGAGGTGGGAACTAGTTATGGATAAAGGGTTATGATTTTGAATAGAGCAGAAGGGTTTATACGCCAGGAGAATAACCACCTATCCTACTTATATAATGGGTAAGGAGGTGTCATTTAATTTAATTCGAGCAGATTCCCAAGAAACGCTGCAGACAAGGCAGCTCTGACACAATTTCCAACACTATCCGCCACCACAAGATTTAAAGGTCCTCGTGAAGGCGCGCCTCGAATACTGAAACATCAAAAGGACATTGCGTGGGTGAAGAATAAAGTAATGCCTCTTAAATTCGGCACATCTCCCACGCAAATGGAAGAACACAAACAGCAATAAGGTGCGGAACTTGAGCAAACCGCGAGACGGGCCCAACATCACCAAAACCCTCCTCCCCAACCAAAAAGTCGGGAAGCAGGATTTTGAGGGGCTATTGTAGGGCCTGAAATTTGAAATCCCAGCCCACTTCACATTAAGGGCCCAAAGCCCAAGCCAAGGAGCCTACTACCGAGGACGTATGACGAAGGCCCCTTAACGGCCCAAGAATGTGGCCGAGGACGATCTCACGCTCAACACCTCACAAAACGTCTGTGGGAAAAGGACAAACTCAGTACAAGAGCAGTACAAATGAAAAAGTTGCCAACACCATAATGTGGAGCCCAGCGCCTGACAAGCCCATACTCCATACCATGCTATCCAGCTTTTCCCAACCACTCTGACGTATGGATTGATAGGACGAGTTATTACCCCAAATAAAGAGAAACTGACACGTAGATGAAGAAGGGGAAGTGAATACTAGTATAAAAGGGAAAAGAGAGCTAAAAAATGGGAGGCCGGAGAAAGAAGGGAGAAAAAAGAGGAGGAATGGTGAGAATGTAATGCTCCTCGGACTAATTCCAAGGAGTCAAACCTTTCAAACTACATTGATGCAAGGCTCAGCTATACAGTCCAAACCCATCTTTGTATGATCGCTCATGAAACTGGGACCAGACCGAGACCCAGCGCCCAAAGGCAGGCCTTTCCAAACCCACTCTCTACAAATCATATTGTTCGGGCCCTTTACACACGAGCCCAATATCTTCCTTGGGTCGTTAAAAATCGTGTCCCTACAATTATTATTTTGGTCTGTCCAATATTTTAAAAAAGGGGACATTTTAGTTGATTCGTAATTTTTTTTTTTAAATTTTTTGCGGGGCTAATAATGTTGCATTGGTAACAAAAGTCACATTCTTTAGTTGATATGGCATAAAGTAAACATTATTTCTTCTTTTCTTATTATTACTAACTAGTAAATTGCCTGTGCGATGCACAGATAGTATTATAATATTTTATGTAAGATGGTTTTCGAGAATGTTGTATTAGTCACATCCTTTACAAATTTACACATCTACAACGTTTGACATTAAAATCAAAATTACCACTGTGAAAGAGTTCTCTAAAACTCTAAGACTAATTGAGAATGGTGGTTAAGTTCGAGGACAACTAACCTCCAAGAAAAGAGAGAGAGAGAGAGAGAGAGAGAGAGAGAGAGAGAGAGAGAGAGAGAGAGAGAGAAATACAAGTAAAACTGAATGTGTGTTCTTATTGCTTATCGTCAAAGTACTTGTATCTCCTTATTTATAAAATTCAATATACTAACTGAATACATCTCTTAACAGGCTACAAGTATAGCTCATATAGCCATAGTTTTCAAAATCGGTCTGTTCAATGAACCGTTAAAAGGAGAGGTTCAAGGTTTTGAAGGTCAGATTGAGGTTAAACCGTGATGATGTCATAATAAATTTAATAATTATTTAAAATCTAAATAAGTACATTAAATTAATACAAATAGAAAAATAAAATAAAATAAACAAATAAAATATATTTTTCATAAAATTTTTATAATTTATTTAACATGCCATTTTATTAACAAAAACAAAACAATAGATGTACTTATATATTTTCAACAAAAATTGAAGTATAATAATAATAATAATAATATAAAAAACTCTTTGTTCCATTCCATGTTGATAGAGTCTTCGTTACAGTACAAAATTTTGAATTAAAGTAGCATTGTGCAATCAAAGCACGTGGGTGGGTGGGTGGGTGGGTGGCTCAATGGGCCAGCTATAGGCACTAGCCCATTGCCACACTACACACTTAACAAAAAGACACAAAACTAAGTTAAAAGGAAGAGAAATGCATTGTGCACCACACACTTCAGAAATAGAGGGCGTGGCTCTGGTCTTCACGAAAGAAGAAGAATCATAAAGACATGCTCATCGTAGAAGACAATGGCAGAGCGATCGGTGTAAAGCTGTTTCATGTCTGTTATTTTATTTTTAACTTTTTACTGTTTCCTTTTTTTTTTCTTACCGGTAGAATTACTTTTTCTTGCAGAAATTTGAAATGTTTCCCAATGGTTGTGTTTCCTTTTCTTTTGTTTTTCTGTGGTTTTTTATTTATTTATTTATTTTTTATTTTTAGGTTTAGATTCAAAAGGAAGTAAGGAACCCTGAGAATCGGTCTGATCATGGTGCTCAGATTAAAAGAATCGTGTTTATTAGAGGTTCACGGTTAACCAGTTCGGACCATACGGTCCGGTCCGAGTTTAAAAACCATGCATATAACTAATAGCTAGCTATCTTAGCCAACTAACCACATATCAACGACTAACTAATTGATTAAGCTATTAAGGCCACATCACCAATTACCCTCAATGGCCATCACAGCTAGTGTCTTAATAATTTCCCGTCTCTTAGAACACCTTGCCTGCAAGTTGGGGAAATTGGTGGTAGAGATTGTACAAACTTTCCCAAGTGGCGTCATTAGTACTGCCTCATTGCCATTGAACCAAAACCTGTATGATAACCCTGTTTTGAAGTCGACGAGATCTTTGCTACAGCAGTGCTACTAGTTCAGCATTGATGACTCCTTCTACTGTCATGGCAAGAAGGGTGGGAATAGGAATGACCTATCCCAATTTAGTTTTCAAGCATGAGACATGGAAAACTGGGTGCACTGTAGTCTTTGCTGGTAGATCCAACTTGTAAGCTACTTCCCCTATCTTTTGTATCACTTGGAATGGACCATGGTACTTAGGAGCTAGTTTCCCAAGAGTCTTGTGACTAAGGGTCTTTTGTTTATAAGGCTGCAACCTTAAGAATACCTAGTATCCTGCTGAAAATGATCTCTCAAACCTATTCTTATCAGCTTGAAGTTTCATACTCTCTTGAGCAAGTACCAAATTATGCTTCAACAACGAGAGAATCTATTTTCTAGATTTCAAATGATAATCCACAGCTTCAACCTGTGTAGTACCAGGTATATAATCCATTAGCTTGGGAGAAGGGGGGGGGGGGTGTAACCATACAATGATTCAAAAGGGGTTAATTTGGTAGAGGTGTGAAAATTGGTATTGAACCAATATTCTGCCAAGGGTAGCCATTTCGCCAAACTAGAAGGTTTGTTAGCTGCAAAAGCCCTCAAATTATGTTCCAAGCTCTCACTAACCACTTTAGTTTGACCATCTGTCTGTGGATGGTAAGCTAATGACATGGCTAATTCAACTCCTTGCAATTTTATTAGTTCAACCTAAAAACGAGAAGTAAAGATGGGATCTTTGTCACTCACAATTGAAGAAGGCATTCTATGGATATTCAGAATATGTTGAACATATAGGTTTGCTACCTTAGAAGCTGTGTAAGGGTGGGTTAAAGGAATGAAGTGAACATACTTGGTGAGCCTGTCCACCACTACCAAAACCACATCCTTCAAATGAGACTTAGGCAATCCCTCAACAAAATCCATGCTAACAGCTAACCAAGGTTTGGAAGGAATAGGCAAAGGTTACAACAAACCAACAGGTTTACAAGTCTTATGTTTCACCCTCTGACAATTGTCACAATCCCTGATATATTGTCTCAAATCCTTCTTCAAGCCAAGCCAATAAAAGTCTTGTTTAAGTCTGTGCAAGGTTTTTAACATATCTAGAATGTCCCCCTAAAGGACCATTATGTACATGCCATAAAACAGAGGGTTTAAGCCCACATTGTGCCCCCAAGAAAATCTTACCCTTATACAATACAAGCCCATTTTGATAAGAAAATTGGCAATTCTCAAGCTGAATGGAAAGCTGAAAGGAGGTTTCGGACAAACTGATTCGTCTCATAACTAGCCTTAAGATCCTAGATCCAAGTAGGAGTAGGAAAAGAGATAATAAACAAGGTCCCCTCAGTAGGAAACAAATCAGTAACCTCTATAGAAAACAAATCAGCAATAGAAACATCCATGGACTCTTCTCTTTGTCTTGACAAAGCATTTGTTACCACATTTTCCTTGCCCTTCTTATACTCAACCAAAAAATGGTAACCAAGGAGCTTAGTAATCCACCTTTGTTGAGCTAGAGTACCCACTCTTTGATCCAGCAAGTATTTAAGACTCTATTGATCAGTTTTTATAACAGAAGGTTTACCCACCAAGTAGTGCCTCCACTTTTGAACGGCTACCACCACAACAAGGAATTCCTTTTCATAAGAAGAAAGAGCCAAACTTCTACCTTTTAAGACTTGGCTGTGAAATGCAATAGGCTTTTAAACTTGCATTAGGATAGCACCAAGACCAAACCCAGAAGCATCACATTCCACAGTGAAAGTGTTGGAAAAATCTAGAAGGGCTAACACTAGAGGATTAAAAATAGCAAGCTTGAGCTGTTGGAAAGCCTTAGCAGCAAGGTTAGACCAGACAAAAGAGTTCTGCTTCAAAAAAGCAGTCAAGGGTGTAGCTATCTGACCATAACCTTTAACATATTTCCTATAGTAACTAGTAAGACCCAAAAATCCCCTCAAGGCCTTAACATCCTTAGGGATAGGCCACTGTTGTATGGCTATAGTCTTCCTTGGGTCAGTTTTCACACCCTCCACAGAGATAAGATGCCCCAATTACTCCACTTCCTTGCAAGCAAACATACATTTGGATTTCTTGGAATATAAATGGTGTTTAGCTAATAACCCCAAGATAGTTCTAAGATGCCCCATATGGTTAGGCAAAGATCTACTGTAAACCAGAATATCATCAAAGAAAACCAAAACAAACTTTCTAAGAAATGGCTTAAACACCTCATTCATTAAAGATTGAAATGTTGAGGGGGCATTTCTTAAGCCAAATGGCATCACTAAAAATTCATAGTAGATTTCATGAGTTTGAAAAGCAGTTTTAGGGATGTCTTACTCTCTCATTCTAATTTGATGATATCCTAATTTCAAGTCTAATTTAGAAAAGAGACAAGCCCCATGAAGTTCATCCACCAATTCATCAATAACAGGAATAGGATACTTCTCTTTAATGGTAGCTTGGTTTAAAGCTCTATAATTGATGCACATTCTCCAAAAGCCATCTGTCTTCCTTACCAATAGGACAAGAGAAGCAAATGGACTCTGACTATTTCTAACAGAACCTACTGCCAACAACTCCTGCACTATCTTCTCTATTTCAATTTTTTGGTAATAGGGATACTTGTAGGGTCATTGATAGATTCGTTGTGTTACTTCTTTGAGGTTGATTTGATGTTCATACCCTCGAATAGGAGGTAACCCCACTTGAGTGGCAAAGACTGCACTAAATTCCAGCAATAAGCTTCAACATTCATAGGACATGGATGCTAAACCACTACAGAACCTTGATCTTCTATGTGGAGAATCAACCCTCTTTTAAAAGGTTTCTTAAAGAACTGAGCTCCTTCTTGGAAGTTAGAGCCTACAATTTTAATTCCTTGTAACACCACCTGTTGCCCACAATGATGAAATTCCATGGTCAAGAGCTTAAAATCCCAATTGATTACTCCTAATGTACTGAGCCAATGAGTTCCTAAAACCGCTTCACAACATCCTAAGGGTAACGCATGTAATTGCACCATAAAAGTATAACCTAGCACCTGTATTGCCACATCTCTACATACCCCTTATGTTTTGATAACATCTCCATTAGCCACCTCAACCTCCAATATTTGAGTAACATCCACTAAAGGCTATAATTTCGGCAACAAAGTAGCATCAATGAAGTTATGAGTAATACCAAAATATAAGAGAATGATCAACCCTTCTCCCATAATCATGCCATTAACCCTCATTGTGCCTGGAGTGGGACTACCAAGAAGTGCATAAAAAGAGTAATCTTAGCCTCTTCTATGCCCTCATCTTGAGACTTAATGACACCCACCATACCATCTTCTTCCATTTCAGTAATTTGCACCCTTGAAGATAGAACTATCTCTACATCTTCTAACAAAAACAGCTTTGCACTCTTACACTTATGACCTGGTGCCCATTTATCATCACAGTTATAACAAAGTCCCTTTTTCTTCCTCTCTTCCATTTGTGCTAGTAAAACTCTCTTAGTAGGTATTCTAGTCTTTGCTTCTATAGGAGAATTGAACTTAGGCAAGCCAAGTATTGAAGACTGACCTTGTTCTTACAGAAGCTTTGCCCCTTTCTTGCAACCCATCCAATATTCCTCTTGAATCATGGCAAGACCAAAGGCTGCAATCAAGGATGGAGGATTTAGCATCCTGACCGATAATCTGATCTCATCTTTAAGCTCACTTAAGAAACAGCCGAGCTTGTGCTGTGGAGATAAACCTTTGATTCTATTAGATAGAGACTCAAATTCGCTCTTGTAAGCTGACACAGTTGATGATCGTCTCAACCTAATGAGAGCCTCCATAGGATCATCATAAGCTGTTGTACCAAATCTGATCAACATAGCCCGAACCAATGAATCCCAAGTCCCAACTATCAATTACACTTGCTTCCTCACCCTATTGGAACCAAACTAAAGCTTTAGCATCGATGTGGAATGAAGCCATTAGTAATTTCTCATTCTTTAGGATCTTGTAATAGCTAAAATACTAATTTTCTTTATAGATCCAAGCAGCTGGATCTTCTCCAGAAAATCTTGGAAATTCTAACTTTAAAGGTCTAGGTGAAGAAATAACTACATTTCTAGGTTGGTTGGTTTGGGGGGTTTATGAAGTTTGTGGGTTTTGCCTCTGTTATACTTAATTTCTGCAGAATTGCAGTAAGTTGCTGATTCATCTCATTTAGAGTACATGTGTGGATATGGATAACTTGGTGAATTTCTTAAATGTCCTTGGAATGGTGATCTGAAGTAGTCCGAAGAGTAGCAATGGCTTCACTGAGAGGAGAGGTAGATCAAGTTTCAGTCATGGTGGATGTAAGGAATTGGGCTCTGCTACCAAATGAAAGAGTTCCCTAAAACTCTAAGACTGACTGAGAATGGTGACTGAGTTCGAGGACAGCTAAAGTCCAAGAAGAGAGAGAGAGAGAGAGAGAGAGAGAGATACAAGTAAACTGAATGTGTATTCTTATTGCTTATCATCAAAGTACATATATCTCCCTATTTATACAATTCAATTTACTAATTGAATACATCTCTTGAAAGAATACAAGTATAACTCATAACTACTAGCCAGCTATCTTAGCCAGCTAACCACATATCAATAACTAACTAACTGATTAAGCTATTAAGACCGCATCACCAATTACCCTCGATGGCCATCATAGCTAGTGTCTTAACATGCTTTCACTCAATATAAAATGCATGCGCCCCTTCATTGGTTGTAGCCAACTTATACGGGTTAGAATTAGATAAGACAATAATGTCAGAGCTAGATAGGTGTCATCGAAATATTGAAGATAAATGAAATTATTTTTGGTATGTTGTATTTGACATTGGATGCCATGAAGGGTTAGGAGTAGGTATATAAAGGAGTAGAAAAGTCTTGAAATATTGAACCAAATAAAACAAAATTTTAATATTTGATTGAATTTTGTTAGTAATGAGTTAATCATAAGAAGAAACAATTATAAATTGCACACACATATCCATTATAATTATTTAGTTCGATTAATGAGAAATATAAAAACGACTTTGGAGGAATATTGTAAAATAAAAGTTTTTGATAAACATATTTTAGAATAAAAGTTAATATAAAATGTGTCTTTCTCTTTGTCCTTAATTCTAAAACAAAATACGTATCTCAAACACCCACAATCAATCACATCCTTTACAAGACCTACAAATCTACAACGTTTGACCTTAAAATCAAAATTACCGCTGTCACTCAATATAAAATGCATGCCCCCCTTCGTTGGTTGTAGCCAACTCATACGGGTTAGAATTAGATGAAACAATAATGTTAGAACTATGTAGGTGTCGTTGAAATATTGAAGATAAATGAAATCATTTTTGGTACGTTATATTTGACATGGGATGCCATGAATGACTATGGGTAGGTATATATAAAGGAGCATAAGTGCAAGAGGTGAAAATGGTAAATTGAAATGCATAGAATTTTGTGTGTATGTGTGAGGAACGAAAAGTGTTGATACATTGAAATAAAAGATACAAAGAATTTTTACTTTTTAATTAGAAAAGTCTTGAAACATTGAACCAAATAAAACAAAATTTTAATATTTAATTTTTTCTTATATCTCTAATGTGACACTATTGAGAATATTTCTTTTCTTTGTCAAGAATGTGTCACTTGGCAGAATCTCGTGCTTTTTTCGCATAAGGTCTCAGCTTTTATATATATATATATATATATTGATTGATTGATAGTATGACTCTCTCTCTCATCCACCTCAAATTAGAAGTAAACGAGGAAGAAAACTCACATGGTAGCCTGTAGAATGGGGAATTATCACTGCACTTAATTCTCTGTACATAATACATATATATTTATTTATTTTGATAGTTCTGAAACCTTGGTTTTTCTATTGAAAAATAGTAGGTTGTAATGTTGATCTAAAAGGTTTTTATAAAAAAAATAGTATATTATAACGTTGATGTACAAGTTTTCTCTATTCAACAGAGTAGGTTATAAAAAACGTAGGGTGATGACAATATTATAGTTGCAAAAACTTTTTTTTTTCATTTTATGTTTATTGAAGATATATTTTATGAGATATATTACGTTTATAACATTTTCATAACAAATTATAGTTTTCAAATTGTTACAGGTTTTTAATTTAAATCCACTACTGAAATTACTTTCTTACCCACCAGTAATAGCAAGTAACAACCTACCACATAAGATTTGTTGTGAAAATGTTGTAGACATAGTATTTCTCATATTTTTATTACTATTATTTTATGTGTCTTAGCAAAGATCATCGCTCGTGAGGAACATACATTGCTCCAAATTTATACAGGAGGTTTTTTTTTTTTTTTTTTTTTTTTTTTTTTTTTTTTTTTTTTTTTTTTTTTTTTTTTTTTTTTTTTTTAAGGGTACATTTATACTGTTTGATTAACCGGTAACATTTTATTATGAAAGGTATACATATAGAAGTGGCTACAAGTCTTACCACCGATGAAACTCGTTTGAATATTCAAGAAGGAGAAAGACAAAAACGCAATAAAGTAAAAAATGCCGGATCAGGTATGTTGCTGCCTAGACTTTCTTCACTCGAGTTTTGGCTTCTAACAATGAGAATCATATTTTGGGCATTTCATTTGTTCTGTTCTGATGGGTATGTTAAAGATTACAATCATAAATTCCTTTATGATAGAAAACTGTAATTGAAGAACAGTTTTTCGTTTTGTGCTGCCGACATTTGTGAAGAAATTACTTTGCTTCGTGCACAATATTTCCTTAAAGTAAACATCGAACATCACATAGTTCGACCAGAAGTAAAAGTATAACAAGTAAATGATTACGCTAAACACTACTCTTTAAGAAACGTCAAACATATCCCAAGTGTCACGTCTAGTGTTTTTTCACATTTACCAAAGTCTGTGAGAAGATTGACACCGGAGTGTCCCAAGTTCCTGTAAGCTCAATCAGATACCAAGTCCGACCCAAATGAATAAGAAAGAAGTCAAATAGTATTTAATTAGTGTCTTCTAGGATGTATGAGACTTTATGTTTTATTTCTCTTAGGCAAACAAGTATTTTTATTGCTCTTCTAGTTCCTAAAAGTCATGTTTGACTTTGGCGCATGCGTGGACGGTCAACTTATTGACGATTTTTGTGCATCATCAATTGGCACTCTATGGGAACAAGTGATTCACCATATCATTGCTTCTAAGACAAAAAAGTTGTATGGTCCTGACGCAGTCAATGACTACCGTCAACCAGGAGATTGGGAACCCATCCAACACCTTGGAAAGACAAGTGAAAACTCTTGCTGCTGCAATCGAGCATCTTACCTAATGCAATCAGGAGTTGGAGCAGTAGTTGACCTAGAGGAATGAACGACGTCCTGACGACAAACATGACGAACGGGACAAAGAAGAGCGGAATGATAGCCACTCCCCGACAGGAGATCGGCGAGAGAGGGATGACCGGGAAGAAAGCAATGCAACCAGCAGGTGGAAATGACAAGAGGACAAGGACCATCCATCTAAATTGGAAAGTGGCATGATGCGCATCACAGGACATGCAGATGATGAAAGAGAATATGTACATAATGATGAATACCATGAGAGGGCGACTGTTTACCAACCTGGATGAACTAGTCCAGCAGACTGGCTCACTCATCACAGCGTAGGTCACTTCCTTCCCCCTCCCAGCCAAGTTCTAGATGTTGCAACTAGAAGCGTACAACGAATTGAAGGATCCACTCAATTATTTAGAAACGTTCAAGACCCTAATGCATCTACAAGTGTTTTTGGACAAAATCATGTTTAGAGCGTTCCTCGCTATGCTCAAAGGACCCACAAGAGTGTGGTTTAGTAAGTTAGTCACCAACCCCGTTTTTACTTTCAAGGAGCTGAGTGGACACTTCATCACCCACTTCATTGGAGGACAGAGGTACAAAAGGTCTTTAGCCAACCTACTGAACATTAAGCAATGGGAGGACAAAAGCTTGAGATCTTATGTCACTCAATTCAACAAAGAGGCTCTACTAATTGACGAGGCCAATGACAAGGTTTTGGTTAC
Organism: Quercus robur; assembly: GCF_932294415.1. Taxonomy (NCBI): domain Eukaryota; kingdom Viridiplantae; phylum Streptophyta; class Magnoliopsida; order Fagales; family Fagaceae; genus Quercus; species Quercus robur. The sequence continues at coordinate 50,136,677 of NC_065537.1, read as the reverse complement.
AGCTTTTACCAATGGGCTCTAATTTGGAGAATTTCTTTTTTCCATTTACAAGAATGACCTGAAGACAATGGCTGACATGTTGTACAAGGCCACTAAGTATATGAATGCTAAAGATGCCATGATGGCCTAGGGGGGCAGGCCAAAGAAAAGGGAAAGGCAAGATGACTCCTGTTAGGACAGAGAAAGAAAGTCAGCTCGGACGAATGAATGAAGGGACGAGAGAAGATCAAGACCCCTGCCTGGCAGGATGCTCAATTTCACCCTGCTGAATACAATGCTTGACCAAGTCTTTATGCAGATAAGGAATGACCTAGTGCCAATGTGGCTGGACAAGCTGGAGGGTGATTCGAACAAAAGGTCAAAGAACAAGTATTGCCATTTCCATTGGGACTATGGGTGTGACACTTCCAAATGATCCGACTTAAAACAACAGATAAAGACCCTCATCAAGCAAGGGAAATTATAGTGATTCGTTGGGAAAGAAAGAGACAGAGAAAACCAACCTAGGGATCTAGAACCCAATCGATAGACCGAAGAGCGACCAAGAGTCGCCCTCAAAGAGACACAGGTGATTGTAGGAGGAAATACGATGGCTGGCTCATCTAGGAAAGTAAGGAAGACCTACTTACGGATGGTGCAAAGAGTGCAGATCACTGGTCGTCTACCTAAACTGAAAGTTCAAATAGTGTAAAAACACCCTTGAACGTTTAGACCCCCAATTTACAAATTAACCAATTCAAGTTTTATGTCAAACAACTAGTGTGCGGAAAATGAACAACAGCTATAAAACAGAATTGGTAAACAATCTAAGCCAAATTAAAATCACAACCCACAGCAGATAATAAAAGGCAAAGATAAAAGGGAAGGAAGATGCAAACACAAGGACAACACGCGATCTGTTATCGAAGAGGAAACCGAAGCCCTCGGCGTAAAATCTCTCCGCCGCCCTTCAAGCGGTAAACAATCCACTAGAAAATGTAGTTGGGATACATGGACAGCAATAGACCCTCCAAGCCTAATCTACCCAGTGCACCTAAGCCCTCCAAGCTTCTTGCTCCAACGAGGTTTCGCCGAACCTATTTCTTTTCTAGCTTCCCGGATTCCGCTACTTGACCATAGCATCAACCAGTGTAAATTGGTTCCTTCCTAACTGCTTCCCAGAACACCAAACAGCCCTCTCACAGTAATGGATATGGTGAGAAAAAGGTTTTGGTAAAAATGCCTCTCAAGGATTTGACAATGGAGAGGAAGAGAGTTGAGGAATAGGAAGAGACTCTTATGTAAAGATTGTGGATAAATCAATCATGTTTTTCTCTTGGGTTTCTCTCTCAAAATTCTCTCTGGGAGCTCTCTTTCTTTGTATGTATAAGGGGTATTTATATTAGGGTGGGAGAGGAATGTGAAACGTTAGGTTTTTCAAAACAGGACTGACTCGCGGCTTGGCCTCGCGACTTGACTGAGTCGCGAGATCCAGTCGTGAGATAACCGAATAGCCAGTTGTCCTATTTTGTCCTGTAGTGCTCCAGCTAGCATGACGGTTCAACTTCTGGCATGCTTGGCACATGTGTTGCATCTGGCGGCTTGCAGCTGTGAGTCACCCGCGAGATCCAGCTGCGAGTCTCTGTTTTCTTGCACACTCTTGAGCAATCAACACTCTATCTCACTCACTACCCTTACAACAAACCCACTTAAATACAGGGTCACTAAATGCTGAAATACAAGCAAATTTGGCACGGAATAAAACCAACAAAATGGTTGATTAAATTCAACCTTACATAAACTAACAAGGGTCGATGACCCAACCATCAGTTTCGTAGAAGACGATGTCCAACGACTCCACCAACCTCATAACGATGCCCTAGTCATTAGCTTGTTGATAGCTGACTTCAATACTTGATGGGTCTTAGTAGACAATGGGAGCTCGGCTGACATCCTCTACTACCTTACCTTCTAGCAATTGAGGATTGACAAGGAGCAACTTCTATCGAAGGACACGCCACTCGTGAGGTTTAGTGGTACTAAGGTTTTCCTCGTTGGAACCATCACCCTATTAGTGACCATTGGCACTTATCCTCAGCAGCTCACCAAGGAGATCACCTTTTTAGTTGTCAACTATTCTTTTGCCTATAATGCCAACATCCTCAACGTGTGGAAAGCAGCCACCTCTACCTGCCACTTGCTAGGGAAATTCTCGATGAAGTACAAGATAGGAGAAGCGCACAGAGACCAAATGGCGGCTTGTGAGTGCTATATAGCTTTGTTGGAAATGGATGATCATTTCCAAACGTTAAACATTAAAGAATAACGGGTCACTGTAGAGCCGACAAAGGCTTTGGAAGAAATCTCCTTAGACGACAACCGCCCAAACCAAATCACTCGTATTGGCATGCAAGCTAACCTTGTGGTCCGCAAGGAGCTCACCTTTTTCTTATGAAACAATTTGGACGTCTTCACTTGGAGCCATGGGACATGCTGGGGATTGATCCAAGTACCATGGTTTTTTAGCTCAATGTCTCTCCGTCCTTCCCTCCTATGTGGTAGAAGAAGAAAGTCTTTGCCCAAGAAAGAGATAAGGCCATAGTTGAAAAAGTTCACAAGCTATTGGATGCAGGCTTCATTAGAGAGGTCTACTACCCTGAGTGGTGGGCCAATGTGGTAATGCTTAAAAAAGTGAATGGCAAATGGAGAATGTGTGTGGACTTCACTGATTTAAACAGAGCTTGCTCGAAGGATAGCTATCCACTTCAAGAAATCAACCTCTTTATAGACTCGACTGCCAGACATCTGTTGCTAAGCTTTATAAATGCTTTCCCAGGCTATAATCAGATCAAGCTTGACGAATCCGACCAATAAAAGACTTCGTTTGTCACAAGTGAAAGGCTCTTTTCCTATAAGGTCATGCTGTTTAGACTGAAGAACGTAGGGGTGTCGTACCACAGACTTGTGAATAAGATGTTTGCCCAATAGATTGGGCAAAATGTCGACATGCTAGTGAAAAGCAAAAGGGAAGATCACCACCTCGACAACCTTCAGGAAACATTTGAGACCCTTTGTCGCTATAACATGAAGCTTAATCCTAGTAAATGTGTGTTCGAGGTATCATTAGAAAAGTTTCTTACCTTCATGGTGTCTTAACGGGGCATCAAGGCCAACCCAGACAAAATTCAAGCCATATTAGAGATGACGCCTCTGAAGAACATCAAGGAGGTGCAAAGTTTGAATGGAAGGGTTGCAACATTCAACAGGTTTGTTTTGAGAGTGGTGGATAAATGTCTGCCATTCTTTAAAAACACTAAAGAAGGTTGTTAAATGGACCGACAAATACTAGAAGGCCTTTAAGGAACTAAAGGCATACCTTGCGTCTCCACCGCTACTCAATCCATCTAAGCCTAATGAGGAACTCTCCCTCTACCTGGTTATATCCCCAATAGCCATTAGTTCAGCTCTTATTCAAGAAGAGGGCCAAGTACAATTGCCCGTTTACTACACTAGTCAAGCATTTTAGGGGGCGGAAGAGAGATATCCTCCCATGGCACACATCATTGTGGTCCAGATAGACAAACCTTTGTAGAAGACAATGAACAATCCGTAGGTGGCTAGACGGCTGGTTTAATGGGCAATAGAGATCAGTGAGTTCAACATGTTGTATTGTACTAGGACTGCAATAAAGGCCCAGGCCCTAGCTGACTTTGTCATCAAGTTCACGACAAAGGAGGATGAGGGTAGGGTGCAGCATCATGGATAGTCTGAATGGATGGCTCGTCGAACCGACATGCTGGAGGTATTGGAGTTGTCTTGATTCTCTAGAGGGAGATTTGATAGAATGCACAATTTGTCTCCAATTCCTAACAACCAATAACGTAGCCAAGTATGAAGCTGTGCTAGCGGGCCTCGACTTGGCCAAAGCAGTAGGGGCATTGTCGGTAGTGATGTATAATAAGTCCCAGGTAATCGTGGTACATGTCAATGACGATTACGAGGCCAAAGGAGAACATATGTAGAGGTACTTGAGTATGGTTAAAGAAAGGGTAAATAAGAATTTTTTTGGTCAAATTTGTGCAGGTTCCAAGGGAAGAAAATGAGCAAGCTAACCATTTAGCCAAGGCAGCGTTAGAAGAACACATGGCCATTAGCAGTCAGGTACTATCATTCATTCAATATTTACCTGCCATTGCTAATGTGGATGTACAGGTAATCCCTACAGGAGTCAACTGGATAGCTCCAATAATTTCCTTCTTTAAAAATGGGACATTTCTGAAGACCACAATGCTTCCTAAAGATTGAAGGTGCAGGCGTTGTGTTTCATGTTGATAGGGGATGTCCTTTACAAAAGAGGCTTCTCTTGCCCATACTTAAGGTGTCTAGTTCCCGACAAAGCAAGCTACATCATAAGAGAGGTCCATGAGGGATTATGTGGAAACCATTCGGGGGCACGGTCGCTAGTCCACAAGCTTATACGAGCCGGGTATTATTGGCCCACCATGCAAAAGGACGCCTAATCTTACGTAAAAGCTTATGACAAGTGCCAGTGCTTCAGCAACATTAAACAACAATTATTAAAACCACTCACTCCAATGGAAGCTTCATGGCCTTTCACTCAGTGGGGGCTTGATATAATGGGACCTTTCCCTATGGACGTACGACAGCTTAAGTTCCTTATTGTAAGAATTGACTATTTCACCAAGTAGGTTGATAGCAACCATCATGGAAAAGAACGTCAGAAGTTTCATGGCCATGCACTACTACACCAATGTTAAGCCTCAGTACTTTGAAGTGGGAGACCTCGTTCTAAGGAAGGTAACAACAACCACCAAAGACCCCATACAAGGCAAGATAGGCCCTAATTAGGAAGGACCCTACAGGATCATTGATTGCTATAGAAGGGGTATCTACAACCTAGAGACACTCGTAAGATGAAGAGTCCACCACCCTTGGAATGTAAAGCACCTAAGGAGATCTAATAGTAGTGCATAAATTGTGAACTATGTTATTGCTTTTTCTTTAAATTTCGTTAAGTAGACTATTGTGTTTTTCCATTCTAACCAACTAAACTCCAATGGCCCTATGGGCACTTTATCTACATTTTAAAGATTATTTTTAATAAAAGGATTTTTTTTTTTTTTTGGGAAATCATCTACCAACAAGGGAAAGCTATTAAATTCTTAAGTCCTACCCATAGGGTGGACCAATGGACCATGACACTGATGGGTGCTTGGTTACTTGAGAAAAATTATAGGTCCTACCCACTAGTTAGGCCAACAAACCATGGTACTGGCAAGTGTCTGGTAACTTACAAAGCAGGTAGGGTTTTATGGGTCATGGTACTAACAGCTGCTTAATCACTTGAAAAAATTCTGAGTCTCACCCAAAGGGTGGATTGATGACCAAGGACACCGACAGGTGCTTGGCCACTTAAGCTAATTACAAGTCTCACCCAAAGGGTAGACTAACGACCAAGGACATCGACGGATGCCTGGTCAGTTAAGATAATTACAAGTCTATCGACAGGGTGGACCGACAGACCATGACACTGATGGGTGCTTAGTCACTTAAGATAATTGCAAGTCTGCCCATAAGGTGGACCTATAAACCATGACATCGATGGGTGCTTGGTCGCTTAAGATAATTACAAGTCTACCCACAGGGTGGGCTGACAGATGTACAAGTGCTTGGTCACTTAAGATAATTATAAGTCTACCCACAGGGTGGACTAGTGGACCATGACACTGATGGGTATTTGGTCACTTAAGATAATTACAAGTCTACTTATAGGGTGGATCGATAGACCATGGTATCCATGGGTGCTTGGTCACTTGAGAAAATTATAAGTCTACCCAAAGCTAAAAGCAACAGATGCAAAAACTTATCCAAGAAAATGCATCATGCAAACAATTATCAAAGAAAATACATCATGCAAACAACTATCAAAGAAAAAACATCATGCAAACAACTTATCAGAGGAAGTGCATCATAGTGTAGATGAAAAGAAATCAAAACTGATGGAGGCATCAAATATAATCATAGAGGGTGCTTTTTCTTATGTTTTAGGGCCAAAAACAAGGAACCTTCATTGCTTTTGAATTGCCAAAAAAAAAAAGAAAAGAAAAAAAATTCAAGCTTGAACGTCATTGGTTGGCTCAATTGTCTACGCTGGCTCGGTTAGCTGGGTTGGCTGAGTTAGATGTCTGTCGGCCTCTTCCTCCCCTTGACCGTCAGTCACATCAACCACAGGGGTGGTAGCCTTTGTCCCTCTAAGGTTAGTTTCTTCCTCGTCAGGAACATCCTCGCCATGGGGGGTCATGGGAATAGGGGAATTAATCTGGACTTGGGAGAAATCCACACCAAAGAAGAGAATGGTCACTTGCTTACAAAAGTCCTCAAACCTGTCACCATACTGGACCCCTAGTTCGTCAAAATAAGGTTGGTACGTCAGGAATTCATTAACGACGTCAGCCTTGACCTGATCCATCTATTTGCGAAGGGCTGTTAGCTCTGTCACCAAGTTGGTGTTCACCTTCTTGAGCTCCTTAGCCTAATGGGCGCTCCCCTCAAGTTAACATTAGCGTTTAGGTCCACATAGCCTCTTTGTATCTCGTCACTTTTGCCTCCTCGTCAACCAGATGAGTCCTCAACCTCTTGACCAACACCTCCTTCATAGCACACCTAATTTAGAGTGCCCTCATTCTCACCAAGCCCTGAAAACAAATGAGCAATAAGGTTATACAAAAGTTAGCACGAAAAACGACTAAACCACAAAGAGTAACTACTCACCCTCTTCATGTTGAAAAGGCCTGAGTACCTAAGAGCTTTGGTCTCATGCTTTGAGCACTCATCGAGATTAGGGTCATGAACGAGTGAGTGGGCTGTGTCAACTGCAAACACCTTGCTTTTTACTAGCAAAGGGATAAGAGGATGGTATAGGGAAGGGCCTTAGGAGGTCATCAGACCCTTTCCCACACCATGCTGACGAGGCTCAGGCACAGAAGGGGTGGAATATGAGGGGATGAAAGGAGTTGATGAGTAATGAGCCCTTTTGGTGCTCGGACCCCCTTTCGATGAAGGCCTCTTTTTTTGACCGATAGATGTAGAAGGAAGATTGTAAGCTCCTTGTTTAGCACGCAAGGCGGTAGCTTTCCTTACCTGTGCTTGCTTACTCTTAATAGGCTCCATCTCCGAAATTGATGAAAGAGTTAGTAACGATAAAAGGGAAGACACGAATTTAAAGGGACCAAGTAAATCACTTACGAATTCTAGAAATTTTATCTAGTCTTTGGGCCTTTAGAGTAGGAAAGGGTCCACCGCAATAAGCATGGATAGTGTTAAGGGTGACGTGTCTTTTCCAAGACCTTTACGCAAAGGGGATGGCCAATACCTAGCTTAGGAAATCCTCCTGCTTCGAGGTGATCGTCAGGTGTTCCTTAGTTGAAAACAACATAATAAACGAGCGGGGGTTAGTTAAACATGAAGTAAAACCAACGAATTAGAGAAAGGCAATAGACATCCTACCAAACGGATTCAAAACTCCCTAGGAATGATCGTGAAAATCACGTACGCTATCCCACTCGTCGGGTTTGCAAACCCAATTCACCCCTTGGACAAAGAAGAACCTACTTTTCCACATAAGGTTTGAGTCAAGCATCCCAAACACCAACCTCAAGGTAGCCCGACAACACACAAAGTTATAAAAACCCCTTGACGCGGCTATCTCCTGGGGTTTGTAGCAATAAAAAAAAATTCTTCAAGGGTTAGGACTTGGTTACCCCTACTAAGTTGTCCTCCCAACACCTCAGCACCTATAAAAATCCTCCAGGTGTTTGGGGCTAGTTGGTAGACGGATATTCCTAAAACATTTGCTAACCAACAATGAAGAAGGCTAAGAGGTAGCCTCAACCTCGCGATAAAGGCTACCTCGTAGAAGCCAACCTCTGGTGACCGACCCATGTAACACTTCTCCCCGTTGTTAGCCTTCCTAATAGGGATGTTGTCAAGTATCTGAAAACAAAGCCTAAGCCTCTTATAAACCTCCTTCGTCATGCTTACTGGAAAGTCATTTACTGAGCAAATCTAGGGGAGGATGATTTTTCTGGGGACTTGTCGAGTTGGACGGGTCTCTAGCAAAATTAGTCTCTAATCTCTTTCTTTCAAACTTGCTCCTTATGAAGCCGTTACCTCTTCATCCAAACAAATCCTCTAGCACTCCCGATCTATCATTGAGGCATTGTTCATTGTCATTGCACCTACTGGCACCTTCAACGCTGCCATGAGACCTCTAGACTACCTTATTGCCCCACCGGTCCTCCATAGCATTGTCTTTGTCCGTCGCTGCTGCCCCTGCCCTTAGAGATTAAGATTTGAAACCTATTAAGCCGTGACACCTACACGCTAGTCTATGCCATCCAAGCCTCTTTTTGAAGAAACCAACTCGAGTTCGGGGGAATGAGCGAACTAGCATTGTGTAGCTTTTCTATGTAGTAAGTTAGGCAACTTTTAAAAGAATAATAGGAAGTAGCATCTTGAGTTTTAGAAACTCGAGATCCATATTAAAACTCGAGTCCGAAAGGTTCGCTTTGCGAATGTGAAAATGCCACATAGATCTTGAGTCTTTAAGACTCAAGTTTTATGCAAAAAAAATTTCACCTATTGTGGCGTTTTTAAGCCTTACAGTGACGTTTTAAAGCCATATAGCGGCGTTTTCCTAAAAAAAAATTTATAAGATCTAGGAGCCCTATAGTGGCGTTTTTAAACCCTATAGTGACGTTTTAAAACTCTATAGCAGCATTTTTCTGCAATTTATGGAAATCGAATCTTTAAAACTCGATTTTCACGTGGATATTTTTCCACGTCATATCCATCCTCTTACAAATCGAAACTTAAAAACTCGAGTTTTATCTTGGAACTCGAGTTTTAGACACTCGAGATGCTAGTTTTCAACATTGTTTTGAAATGTGACAACTAACTAAATTTTTTTATATTTATTGTTATTTGGCAAGGACGATCCCCAGTTCCTTATGCACTTTCCAAGAACTCACGCAACACCACGCTTCCTAGATCCTTCACGTGCAGGTAACTTTCCAATCTCTAACATTCATTGCTACCGTGTCACCCATCTGTCCCTCACGTGCTATCATGAGCCTCATTGGTTTTTCACACGCCTTCATATGCTGGATTGCCTGCTGATGTCATATAATGACATCATCATATCACCTACACGCTATTCTTACTGTTGACTTTAGCTAAAAGTGAAAAATTTTCAGTTGGGCTATCTTATTCAGTTTCGGTCATTTGCCCCATTTTTCATTATTTATGGGTCTTTCCCACGTATAAAGACTCGCAAATCATGCTTCTTCACGATGTCGTCTTCGCCGTTCTTCTTCAGGCCTTTAGTGTCGCCATTCTCCATCCATAGTAGCTATTCTTGGTTATTGTTGCAACCCTTCATTGGCATTTTTCAAACATTGTCTTCCTTTTGCATGGTTCTTCCTCCATCGTGCCCGAACCTTCCAGTCTCTTCTAATGTCATTCTTCTAATGTCATTCTTAGGCATTCTCCAGACATTTTCATGGCTTCTTTAAGGCATCTTCAACAGATCTCTTCAAGCTTATCCAACCTTAAGGTTTCATTGATCTTCCACCTTGAGTTTGAGAGAGGATGTTAAGAGATATATTTGCCCAACAGAATAGACCCAAGCCCAATCGTACATTGTGTGCAAGTCAAGTCTCCTACTTGTATTTCAAGTCTATTAACCATAGTTAATGTATGGTTAGTTTAGGGTTAAGCCTCCAATATATACCCATGTTAGATTCATTGATACATAGAATTTGTACTTAACTCTCATATAATAAAGATGTAACATTTAAGGGTTTCCTCTATAGATGTAGATTGTGAGGCCGAATCATGTAAGTCTTGTGCTCTTCTGTTCTCTATTTTATACATCTGCTTTCGTGTCTATCCTAGTATATTCAACATGGTGTATGTTAGAACTAATATTCAACATGGTATTAAAGCTGATATTCAACAATAGAAATTGTGTACGTAGTTGGGATTAATGCATGACCAAACTTGGGTACTTGATGTGCTATTTTTAGTGTCTTTCAATGAAAATTTGCCCAAATAACAAGCAAGGAGCCTTGTAAATTTCCTTTTCAATCATTTACCTGCAACGTCTTACCTTATGCATCAACAGAGTCGACACCCATCTTATGATACTTGAAGTCATGGTTGTCAAAATCGCGATTTAAATCGTATGATTGCACAATTTTATGATCCTACCTTACTAAAACGTTTAGAATCGCACTAGGATCGTAAAAATGGTAGGATCGTAGGATCATATGAGATCCTACCAATTCTACTGATCCTAACAAAACATCAATTTTTGGTTTTTATTTATTTATTTTAAAGGGATAAAATTTTGATTTTGATGAAGTTTTAAGGATTTTTATTTTTCTATGTTGTGATGGTATGGCTTTTTATTTTTATTTTTTATAAAATTATGTTAACCTAAGTAAATGTTTTCTAATTTTTAGTACACTTGTAATAAAAATGAAGGAATGCTTCATTATTACTAAATGAAGAATTTATATTGGCTTTGCTACATTTTAAGCTATAATGTTGTTAAATTTTTTTAATCAATATACTAAATTGTGTTATAATATTACTAAAATGTTTTTCTTATATATAATTTTATTAGTATGCTTGTATTTGTATATTGATTAATTGATTTTTTTGAGCACGCTCTGTAATTGTTGCTGAGCGGTATAACTTGAATAGTGGTCATAAGAACCCTATAATGAGAATAATTAAATGTTCACTTCACCTTAATATTAATCTTGCTTTTGGATTTCATATTTTAGTTAGCTAGTTTACATTTGATAACTTATTTTGGATTTTAAACTTGGAACTTGGAACTTGGAACTTAGAACTTGGAAAATATTTCAAATTGTTGATAAATATTTTGGTATTTGGTTGCTAATTAAACATTTATTGAATTTTTTAGATACATTGGGTCAAAACGTAAATATATTTGTTTTGTTAGTATAGACGTAGCGATGTAAGACATGCAAATTACATCATATAATGCAAATCTTTGTTTTTTTATTTATTTAATTTTTATGGATAAATTCACAATCTACGTGATTATTCAATATACAATTCCATTATCAATGTGTTTTTTGATTTAAATATAAAAATATGTATGATCTTACGTTCTACGATCCGATTCTACGTAATTATATTTGTTTTTTAGATAAATTGGGTCAAAACGTAAATATATTTGTTTCATTAGTATAGGCGTAGCCATGTAAGACATGCAAACTACATTATATAATGCAAATCTTTTTTTTTTTTAATGTTATTTTTTTTATGGATAAATTCATAATTTACGTACTTATTCAATATACAAAGCCATATCAATGTGTTTTTTGCTTTAAAAATAAAAATATGTACAATCTTACGATTTACGATCCGATCCTACGTAAGATCCCAATTTTGACAACCTTGCTTGAAGTAATAGTGGAAAGATAACATAAATAATAAATACTTTTTACCGAATTCTTTAATTATTTCAAAGCCAATTTGAATGGAGAGGGAGAGAAAAAAAGTAGAGTAGAGTTAGCGAGAAATTATATGCCGAGGCTAGGCTGTTTAGTCATCAAGATGATAAGGCTCCATGCAGGCCGCATTCAACTAGCTTGTTTGATAGTTGTTAGGACTTAGGTGAAGGATCCGCCCCATTTAGCTTTGATATCGGTAAACTAGTCCTTACAAATGACAACGTTCTCTAGTCAAAGTCTTCAGAGAGCATACTTATACAAAATGATGACGTTTCACAAAGCGTTATCCTGGCAAGACACACGCTTGAAAGGAGTAAACGGTACCGTATAACTAAGCTGATAAATTGTAATAATAAGCCACCGTTTAACACGTGTTTATTTTCTAAATTGCCCATGTGTTACATGATGGCTGGGTGAGCCATGGTTGAGTCTGATATATATATATATATATATATATATATATTATGGGAAATACTGTAACTTTATTAAGAGGAAAACAAAATTTAATGCATCTTAAGCCACAGTCAACACAATCATATTTTAATTTCTTTTATCTAAGTTACTCTACTTAAACATGGCAAACCGGCGAGTTAAGTTAAGTTCGGGTCTAGTCAATCTAGATGTAGGTCAAGCCGGGTTGACCCATATTTTTTCATTTGAATTTTTTTTTTTTAAAAATGTATTTGTCATTTGGAAGGTAATGCAAGAAATAACTTGATGTAAAATGTATTACTTTGAATTCACCACTCATATCAAGAATGAGCTCATCTAAACAAATTAATACTTGTTGAATAATTTTAAAACTATACAAATTCCAACATTACTAACCCAAACAAAAGAGCTCAAAAGATAATTAAAATTTGATTATTTACTTGTACGTTTTTAGACCCCTTAAAATACAAGTTGTTTAACCTAGTTATTTAGCCAAGTGATTACTTAGATAAATTATTCAGATCTAAGTTAATACAAGAAAATCATATCATGTAAATAATGCAGAAAAGTAAATAACATATGATATGATAACCCAGGAAAACCAAACCGGTAAAAAACTTAGGGAGGATTTAACCTAACTATCCTCAAGGTAAAACAGATCTACTATAAAAGAATAGAAGTTTTTACAATAAGACTTAGACCACTAATATCCTATTGCTACCTCGAGTAAAAAACTTACTACCATGACCACATGACAGCTCTGAGTCCACGGACTATTTCTTTCCTTGATATTTTGCAGCCACAAGTTCTCCTACTTGTGATATTCTTTAGGGTCTATAAGCAGCAACTGAAACAATCACCAAGCTCTTGACATGAATCTTGATCTTGATAACCCTAAGTGTATATGAAGGTAAACACCTTTAGATTTCACAAGAGATTCAACACACAATACATCAATAACCTCTAAAATGTAGTTAGGGTTTTTCCTTTTATACTTGGAGTAAAATATAAAACCCTATATGTCAAACCGAGCTTGGGCTGAGTTGGAAAATTCTGCAGAAAAATAATTTGCACAAAGTTCGATCGATTGAGCCTTGTAGATTTGTCCAATAAATCCTGCAATTCACTCGATTCCAACTTTACAAATAAACACACTTTGAGTAGCCTAAATTAAGACTCTAAGTTTTGATCATGGTTTGCCAACACATTACAAATTGAAGTTCTAATACATTTAGTTCCTAAAGTCTTAGAACCTAACAAGCTCCCTCTTAGGCAATTCGTGACAAAACACATCACAAAGCTGAAATGCTCGAAGTTACAAAATAGGCCATTAAAAATAAAATGCCCAAAAACAATTCAACCTAACTACTATCTATCAGTTGCTAATGTAGACAGCAGCACGATTGAATAAACCTGTATATTTTTGAAACACTCAACAAACACATAAATGCATGTGTGGAAAGTACAAGTAAAATAAAAGTAAATTCTTGATTTTGCAAAATAGAAAATAGAAGACATATATCAGGAATAACCTTATAATATAAATCAATAACCAATGTAGCACATGTGAAACAAGAAACAATAAAAGAAAAAAAAAATAAAAAAAAGTGTCTCCTCCTAACATACACAACCCATAAAAATATAAATACATCATGTGCCAAAATAAAAGAAATACATCAAGAATCTCATAGATACAATCTATAAAACCAAAACTCCAACTCCCCTTATCTCCATGCACAATATGTACTCCCCTTTGTTGTGACGAATTGCCAAAGGGCAATCAATGCTCATCATCAAAAGGAGGCAGTGAAGGAGACCATCGAATACTCACCAAATCAGCATGTAGAGCCTGAAGCTTAGTAAGCATATCCACCAAAGTTTGTCCTTGAGCCGCCTGAACGGTCATGACAGTCTCCAGCATACTCCGTAGAGAAGTATCGCTTGAAAAAGAAGGTGGAGGCTCAATAGTGGCGGTGGGATCGACAAACTCCTCAGCAGATGGATCACCAAATGAAGAAGGATGAGATGCATCACCTATGGAAGACTCAACTTTGGGGCATTTAGAGCTAGCTTTCATTTGAGTTGCTCTTTGCCTAAGAAAGGTGGCATCTATGGGAGCAATGATATTGACAAGCTCGGAAGTAGGAAAATCCTTTAATCCTAAATGTAACAAAATCCTATGGATAAACGCTGGAAAGAAAAGACCATGTGATTTAGAACTACTTTTATGAACCTCAACTAGAGATCGAATGAAAAATGTAGGAAAACTCATAGGAGCATTAGTCACAAGGGCATACAAAAATGCACATCTCTCAATAGGAATGGTGTGCAAGTGAGAGATAGGCCAAATCAAATGACAAGCAATCCGGAAAAACAAATAATTGAGCTTATTAAGTTCATGAGTAGTGATATGAGGATCAGAACCTCATTTAATGGTAGTACCGGTAATGTGAGACATGATCTCATCAAGGGGAGGGACCTCAAAGTAAGGATAGACGAGTTGTCGTACCAAAGGTACACCAAGAGTAGAGGCCACTACATGAGGTGTAATGACATACTCTTTACCCCTTATCCAACTCATCACAAATTGAGTGTTGGAATCATCGGAGTGGATAGAGAGGTTCAAGTAGAACTCTCTAACCAAAACAGCCAGAAGGGGATGAGAAATATCCAAAAGTGGTAATCAACCCCTACTCTCAAAATTCCTTCATATCTCCGGATTTAACTCATCAAGGATCACTTTACGCTCAGCCCACACAGATCTATAGATATACAGTTTCTCATAATTCTCTTGGTTTTCTCAAATCGGAACCTATCACTCTCAAAAACAAGGTTAGAGGAAGAGGAGGTTTTCTTATTTGCTCTAGTTTTCCTAACCATGATGCTAAGAGATATGAATGAAAGGAAAACATAAACAAAGAAAGAAGCACAAGGGCAGACTGCATTAGAGAGGGTTAGAGTACAAAAATCTCAATAAATAACAATCTATATGATGCATGTAATGAATGCACATATGATGCATGCTCTAATGCATTGAAATTTGTTCAAATTTACTTCATAAACCATCAATTGACTTGAACACAGAGTTATGAACCAAAAAACCCCAAATTTTAAAAATCCCAATTTCAAAAATCCCAACAAATTGATCAAATTGTCACTACACTAGTTAGATAACATCATGTAATGATATAATCAATCAATAACACAAGTCAATTTCATAAATTTTAGCCCAATTGAACAAAATCCCCAATTTCTTAAACTTTCAAGCCCTAGAATTTCAAAATTTTCCCAAATCACAAAATTAATCAAATTAATGCATGAGAATCATGTTAATAACATCCAAGGCCAAAAACCCACTAAACAAAATTGATTAAAAATAATTGATTTGAACAAAAATCCCAAAATCCTTAGGTTTGAAATTTTGAATAAAAATGCATGAAAAATGTGAATAAATTGAAAAAGAAAGGGTAAAAGTGACTTACAAGCACTAGAAGACAAAAACCCTTGAGAAATTTGAGGAAGAAAACAACGAATTTGGCTTTGATTGGATTGGTCGAGCAAGAAAAGAAAAAAGAGTGTTTGAAAAGTTTTAGAAAGTGTGAAGAACACGTGAGAAAACTATTTTTAAAACACTCACTGACTGATTTTCGATCGATCGAAAATTAGCTTTGATTAGTCGAAAAAAATATTCAATCAATCCAGCATCAATCGAGCATCGATTGAGCCAGGCAGATTGTAACCGAAATTTTTATCGCATCTTCAATCGATCGAGCAATAGCTTCGATTGGTCTAAAATCTAGAAAACTCAAAATTTTGAAAAACAGAGAAATTTAATGTAGAAACTCCTCAAAGCACAGTGTTTTATGAATGAAATGCATGAGTATGAGATTAAGAGTTTTTCAAAAACACTTGCATTCAACCCAGATCTTCCAAAAACAAGTTTTTCAATCAATTTCTCTTAAAAAACTCAACCATAAAACACATTTTGCATTAAAATCAAGGGATATATAATCTTGGATGGCCAAAATAAATTCACACACAATATCATGTACTAAGTTTAGCAAATAAAAACTTGTTTAGTGTGTGCAGCTAGCAGCTTAAGATACATGTGAGGTAATAAGTAAATAGTGATCAATAATCTACACACCAATTTTATTTCATTTATGAATTTATCATAGCCCAATAATATACACACCAATTTTACCATCAATTCAAGGTTACACCTTATGTTCTTTTTGTGCATGTGCTACATCTTATCGAGCACAAAATCTTATGATATGTACTAAGGTGTTCATGATTGGCTAGTAAACAGTGGTGAGATGGTTATTTATACCTTTCTCATTAAGTTCAAGTCCACACAATCAAAAGAATGTTATTTCAGAATCAAGATTAAGTGATCAGAAACTATAAACAGCTCACACACAATATGTACTACATAGCTAAAACTAGTAAAGTACAGTAAAATAAGCTCATCCAATTTAAACACGGTACACAAGCATGTTATGTAAAGATAATATGGCCAACCTTGATTATAAGTCCAAGATAAATGATGCAAAACACCCTTTTTTTTTTCCAAAAAGAATAACAAAAACAACCTATCGTGAAATGCATGAATGTTATACAATGCAAATCTTAAAAACAAAAGGAACCCAAAACAACAAAAGAGGAATGGTCACAAAAAGTAGAGAGATGAAGTACAAGGACCAAGAAAGACAAAGATGACTAGGGACACAGAATCACACAAATTACTTGTCGAAGTCTCTCAAACTTACTTCTATCAAGAAGTTTGGTGAAGATGTCAGCATTCTAATGTTCAGTAGGGATATATTCAAGAGCTACAATCTTTCTTTCAACCAGATCCCTAATAAAGTGATATCTAATCTTTTTGTGCTTAGTCTTAGAGTGTTGAATAGGGTTTTTAGAGATATCAATAGCACTAGAATTATTACAACAGACAACCATGGTGTCTTGTGATATCCCATAATCACTCAAAAGCTTTTTCATCCAAAGAAGTTCTGAACAACAACTTCCAGTAGCAATATATTCTGCTTCTGTAGTAGACAGAGAGACAGAATTTTGCTTTTTACTCATCCAAGCAACAAGATTGGCTCCTACATAAAAACACCCACTAGTGGTGCTCTTTCTATTATCGACATTGCCGGCCTAATTTGAATCTAATAATCTAGTAGGAGACAAGTTTGACTCTTTGCTATAAAACAATTCATAATCACAAGTTCCACTAACATATTTTATGATTCTTTTAATAGCATTCAAATGTGAAACCTTAGGATTAGATTGAAACCTATAACATATACCAACATTGAAAGCAATATCAGGACGACTTGCGTTTAAATACAAAAGACAACCAATCATGCTTTTATATAATGTAACATCAATAGACTCACTCGAAGGATCATTGGTTAACTTTGCATTAGCAACCATTGGTGTTCTAACATGTGCAGTCTTTTCAAGTCCAAATCTCTTGACTAAATTTCTAGCATACTTTGCTTGGTTGATGTAAATTCCAGAATCTGTTTGCTTCACCTGCAATCCCAAGAAATAAGTTAGTTCATCAACCATACTCATTTCAAACATCTTCTTTATTTCATCTGCAAAAGATTGAGTACGAGAATCATTAATAGCACCAAAAACAATATCATTAACATAAATTTGAGCTACTATAAAATAATTTTTATCCTTTCGTATGAAGAGAGTAGTATCTGCAAATCCTCTTTTGAATCCATGCTCAGTGAGATATGTAGTTAACCTATCATACCATGCCCTAGGAGCTTGTTTCAAACCGTAGAGGGCTCTTTCAACTTGAAGATAGCATCCAGTCTGTGAGGATCAACAAAACCTTTTAGTTGTTCAACATATACCTCTTCTTACAACATCCCATTCAAAAACGCACTCTTGACATCTATTTGATACAACTTGAAATTCAAATGACTAGCTATGACCAAGAGTATTTTGATGGATTCCAGTCTTGATACTGGTGCAAAGGTCTCATCAAAATCAATCTCTTCCACTTATGTGTATCCTTGAGCAACAAGTCTTGATTTGTTTCTAATAACGGTATCATGTTCATCTGACTTGTTCTTAAAAATCCACTTAGTTCCAATCACATTTACTCCCTTTGATCTAGGAACTAATTCCCACACATCATTTCGAACAAATTGATGAAGTTCTTCATACATAGAATTAACACAATTAGCATCTTGAAGTGCTTCGTCCACTTTCTTTGGTTCAAATTGGGATAGATAGCATTAGTGAGTAATTACATTCAAGGCTTTGGACCTTAATCTCATGTTATCATTTAGACTACCCAAAATGTTTGTGACAGGGTGATTTAACTTTACTCTAGAAGATGGACCTTTAACTAGAGATGTGGATGTACCTTTTTGTTCAAATGAAGAACTAGGCTCACTTTGTTTTTGTTGAATTTTGCGAACAAGTGTGGATGGTTCTAAACTCGATAATACTGAAACAACATCATTAAGCAACTGTAGTACTTCATCACTATGCTTTCCAACATAATCTTCAGGAAGAGAATCATCAACCTCCATAGTCTTTTCTTGAACTTAAGGAGTGCCTTCTAAATGAGATTCTGAACCCAATTCATCATTGATTACCACGTTTGAAGACTCCATGACTGTTTTAGTTCTCAGATTGTACACTCTTTATGCTTTGCTGTTGGAAGAGTATCCTAGAAAGTATCCCTTGTCGTTCTTTGCATCAAACTTTTTTAGGTTTTCCCTTCTCCAGAGTTCATAAGGAGTTTTCTTGGAATCAGGTTTGAAATACACTCAGTTGAGTGTATGACAAGCAGTGTTAACTGCTTCTCTCTAGAAGAACTTGGGCATATTTTTGTTATGTAGCATGACAGGAGCCATCTCTTGAACAACCCTATTCTTTCATTCCACTATTCCATTTTGTTGTGGAGCCTTGGGTGATGAGAACTCTTGATGTGTGCCTTGATCATTGCAAAAAGTAGCTAGTTTTGTGTTTTCAAATTCTCTTCCATGATCACTTCTAATTCTGGCTATCACAGTAGCTTTTTCAACTTGCAATTTCTTGCACAAATGTATCAATTTTTTAGGAGCCTCAGCCTTATCTCTTAAAAGTACAACCCAAGTACATCTAGTGAAATCATCCACTACAACTAGAATATACTTCTTTCCACTTCTAAAGGTCTTGAAGTTTGAACTTCAGTTACAGACGAATGCTTGGACTTTACTTGTTTACCCATTTGACATGGTCCATATATGCACTTCTCTATTTTTTCAAACTTGGGCAAACCAATAACTGCATCACACTTGTAAATCTTCTCTAATTGCTTGTGACTTGCGTGTCTCAACCATTGATGCCATAAGTCTACTTGATTGATCTATGCACTAAAACACTTGGTGCTTATACTTGGTGTTATACCATAATAGTTATCAGCTATCCTAACAGCAATACACATGCTGTCACCTCCTCCATCAAGTATCTCACATTCATACTTGGTAAAGAGAACATTCAGTCCATTGTCACAAATCTAATTGATGCTAAGTAAGTTAGACTTTAGACCATTCAGTCCACGAACTACTTCTTTCCTTGATCTTTTGCAGCTACAAGTTCTCCTACTTGTGATATTCTTTAAGTTCTTTAAGTAGCAACTGAAACGATCACCAAGCTCTTGACATGAATCTTGATCTTGATAACTCTAAGTGTGTATGAAAGTAAACACCTCTAGGTCTCACAAGAGATTCAACGCACAACACATCAACAACCTCTAAAACATAGCTAAAGTTTTTCCTTTTATACTTAGAGTAAAATATAAAACCTCATAGTCAAACTGGACTTGGGCTGAGTTGGAAAATTCTGCAGAAAAATAATCTGCTTGAGGTTCGATTGATCGAGCCTAATTTTCAATCGAACGAGTCTTGCAGATTTATCCAATAAATCATGCAATTCACTCGATTCCAACTTTACAAATAAACACACTTTGAGTAGCCTAAATCTAGATTCTAAGTTTTGATCATGGTTTGCCAACACATTACAAATTGAAGTTCTAAAACATTATTTTCCTAAAGTCTTAGAACCTAACATTACTTATTTATGTATTCTAACATTACTAATATCAATTGTGGTTGGCACTATATTTTAATTTGAGAATATACAATAAAGTTTGATTGTTTACTTATTTATACATGGTCTCTTTTATGAATATCATGTCATTGTTAAGTAATACACATTTCAAAAAATATAAAGATTTATTTTGAAAAGCCATTTATTTTGGACTTGAATTGTTAAAAAAAAAAATTGGACTATGCATCGATAATTTATTTTAATTTCATTTAAATACTTTGGTTTTACTCTTTTCACACTTAAGAATGTTTCTCATACATGTCTACAATTTTAAATATATGTTTTTAACTCTATCATAAAAAAATAATCTTGGCTTGTATTTTGTTATTTGAAATTTAAAAATCTCTACTCATTACAGAATATCTCTCATCTTTCAATTTATTTATATGTAGTTATGTAAATGTAGTGTTTTTAATGCCATTTGATGATGATTAAATGGGCTAAATCTAATCGTTGA
Source organism: Quercus robur (assembly GCF_932294415.1). Taxonomy (NCBI): domain Eukaryota; kingdom Viridiplantae; phylum Streptophyta; class Magnoliopsida; order Fagales; family Fagaceae; genus Quercus; species Quercus robur. The sequence continues at coordinate 50,116,109 of NC_065537.1, read as the reverse complement.
GGTTCACCCACCCATTACATGGCCTTAGATTTTTAAATTTTTAAATTTTTTTTTGAAAAATCATGTGGCCTTTAGATTTACATCTACCATCTTTCTTTTCTTTATAAAATTTGTTTAATGTCTAGTTATCTACATAATAACTTAAAGAAAAAATTTAGCTACAAAACTGGTAATAGTATATGACTATAACTTTACTCAATAAAATAAATGTCACTACATATTTTGAAAATCCAACCGTTGAATTGTATGTTCTACATGCTTTTAATACAGATACCAAATTTGTTGTTAATCAGATATTATTTACTATATAATCTATAAGCTTATATATTATGCATAATTTTCAATTACAAAAACTTAAAATTTAAACAATTTATTGATAACATATCTATTCATTTTTAATTTTTTAGAAATTTTGCAAGCATGAAGGATATAAAAAGAAGATGTAATCCAGTGTTGGATTTTTCAAAATTCACCCCCAATAAAAAGATATTGAGTAAGATTATAGCCTTACTCTACAATCAATTTTGTTGCTAAACTTTGTCCATAACTTAATAAGCGCTTTTTTATTTCACTTGGGCTATCTTATTTTGGCACTTTCTTCTTTCTTTCTTTCTTTCTTTTTTTTTTTTTTTTTTTGGGTTTTGACTTTCATTTTCATTTTAATACTCTTCTCATAGCTGTGGTATTTGGTATTAGTATGGGAAAAATGTAACAAATAATCAATTGGATACTCACCTTACAACTTTATGTGAAATTAGTAAAAGTAAAATAAGTTAAAATTTGTTTTATATTTCATAATTAATAGTAGTATTAGTTAAAAACTTATCATATATTTAATTAATTATTTTTATAATATAAAAATTATTAAATAAATTATATATGACGTCACCAATCAACCATCGATTGGACCATAAAATTGAAAACCACTTCCTTTTACGGTTCTTTGACCGTCTCAATTTTTAAAACCATATTATATTAAAAATTATTATTATTAGGCAAAAATACATTTTTGGTCCTTACATTTTGAGTTTATTCTCATTTTAGTTCTTAACTTGATTTCACGCCTACCTCAATCTTTGAAAACAAAAAATCATATCCATTTTGGTCCTTACCGTCAATTTACTAAAAAAAAAAAGTCTTACTTAGCAGTTGGAGTGCATTATTTGCACAACAAATGTTAACCTAGCTAATAAAATAATAATAAAATATTTATTTGGCATTTTAAGTTTTTCAAAAAGCCAAGTCAAAAAATTTAAATAAAAGAAGCTAAATTAAAAACAAACCTTAATTCTAATTGAATTAAACATTTTAATTAATTTTTTTTAAAGTTACTTTTCATTATTTTTTAAGAAGACAAAAATTAAAAACAAAATTTTGAATTAATTCTTTTAATCTTTGATCAAACTTAAATGATATTTTTTTTCCATTAGACCATTTTGTTTATATGAATTGGGTTGAGAGAGAGAGAGAGAGAGAGAGAGCTCCTTCTTTGGCTTCTTTGCTTCTCCCTCTTTGGCGTCTCTCTTAACCAACGGTGAGTAGATCAAAGAGCTGATCTTTGAGGTTTTGATTATGGAGGCCATAGGGTCTTGAGGCAGAGAAAACGATGGGTAAAATTTGGGGTCTTACTGGTGGGTATTGGGAAACACGGATCGTTGGTTTGTGGCTGTGGTGTTGTGAACCCAAGGTGGTGGTGGTTGGTGGTTGTGGATTGGTTTGGATTCGCTAGTTGCGGCGGTTTGTTGTTGGTATGGGTTGATTGGATTGGGTTTGGTCTCTCTTTGGTCAGTTGGGTCTGTTGATGATTTTGGCTTTGGTTTATTGGATTGGGTTTTCTCTGGTATTTGTAGTGGATCTGATGGTGTTGGGCGATTGGGTGATTTTCTGTTTTCAAGTACTGAGGTAGGCGCGAAATAAAGTTAGGGACCAAAATGAGAATAAGCCCAAAATATAGGGACCAAAAGTACATTTTTGCCTTATTATTATTATTATTATTATTAGTGCATATGTATGGTACAATTAAAAATAATTACAATTACACACATATATGGGTTCAAATAATACCTAGTTTAAGAGTTACATATTTTTTTAAGCCACAGATATATACATGACTTTTACACTTTTTTGTGTTTTTGTTCTTTATTTTTTTGGATATACACATGAATTTACTTTTTTTTTTTAATTACGTTTTTATGGTTTATTTACCTTTTAAAAAAAAATTAGATAGGACACATGACACAAAATTAGACAACAATTACAATCTAATTTAGAATCTAATTGGATTTTCTCTTAACTTTGGCTCTAATTACTAGTATGTAACTCGTGCTTGCACATGAGAATGATGAATTATAGTGGTGCTATTGATGTTAGCTTGGGTTATAAAACATATATGATATTAGTTTGACTAGGACTTTTGGAGGTACTAGAATAGTTTTTTCTTGAAATTTTTATGATATTGGTTACGCCAATTTTCTCATTACATTACTATTATGTATATAATTATGAAAATCATTATTGGATAATACATATACAATATCAATTTACAATCACTATTTGTGAAATTCTACTAAATACAACACAAAATATAAGGATAAATTGGTCCAATAGTATCACCTAAATTGAATAAGGATAGGTGCATGGGATCGTTTAATTCAATTACAATTTGTTACATTTAAGATCCTATCATACAATGTTTTTGAATAGAAATAGTATTAAAAAAATGCTCATTAGTTCAGAGAAAAATAATAGTAAAAATCTAAACAATTTAATTTGTATGAAAAGCAAACAAAGGCAAAATTCAATTTTGAATCTAATTAAACTTTCTCTAAGCATTGGTTTAGTAATGGACTGTATATAGTTATGGTATATATATATATATATATATATATGATTAGGTTTTTTATCATTTATTTATATTGAACTCCTTGTTTTCTATGTTGAATTGACTCACTTAGCACCAAAAAAAAAAAAAAAAAAAAAAAAAACCTTACATTAGATGAGACGTGTGGCACAAAATTGAACTCTAATTGAATTCTAATTTTTACACAAAATTAACTAACTTGGTACAAAAATTTGAAAATTTAGATTAAATAAGACACATGGCGCAAAATTAGACTATAATTGAATCTCAATTTGAAATCTAATTGGATTTTTTCTCATCCTTACCTATATGTGTGTGTGTGTGTGTGTGTGTGTGTGTGTGTGTGTATATAGACTTTTGTGTAACCCCATATATACGCATGGGTACAATTAAAAAAAAAAATCATAATTACATGGTTCAAATCATAATTTTTGTGCCAAGTGAATTATTAAATGTAAAATTCGAAGAGTTCAATTCCAATTAGATTCTAAATTGGATTTCAATGGGAGTCCAATTTTGCATTACATGTCTATCTAATTTTTAAACTTTTGTGACAAGTGAATTATTATGTGTAAAAATTAAAGAGTTTAAATTCTATTAAATTCTAGATCATATATATATATATATATATATATATAGACTTGTGTGTAACCCTGTATATATGCATAGGTACAATTAAAAAAACAATCATGATTTCACGGTTCAAATTATACATTTTTGTTTTTAGAAAATGTTAAAATTATACATAGTATTAGCTTGTACCTTTTTTAAACCATAAATTTCTAAAATATGTAATAGTTTCTCATTACACACACACACACACACACACACACACATATATATGATCTAGAATTTAATAGAATTTAAACTTTTTGATTTTTGCACATAATATACATTTTTGTTTTTAGAAAATGTTAAAATTATACATGGTATTAGCATATATCTTTTTTAAACCATAGATTTCTAAAATATGTAATAGTTTCTCATTATATACATATATATTTATATGATCTAGAATTTAATAGAATTTAAACTTTTTGATTTTTGCACCTAATAATTCACTTGCCACAAAAGTTTAAAAATTTGATAGACACATAATGCAAAATTGGACACCCATTGAAATTGAATTTTGAATCTAATTGGAATTGAATTCTTCGATTTTTACATTCAATAATTCACTTGGTACAAAAATTATAAATTAGATGGGACAAGTAGTGCAAAATTAAGAATCTAATTGAAATCTAATTGGATTTTCTTTGACCTTAGGCTTTTAATATATATAGATATTATAATTATGATTATTTTAAAAATTATTATTATTATTATTATTACTTTTTAACAGTTTTTACTAAACGTTTTGTTTTAAAAAAAGAGCCTAATTTCATATCACACTTTTAAAAATGCTACTTTTTCAAAAAACATAGTTATAAAAAACTGAGCCAATATCACTCTCGGTAAAATTGCAAATAGTTTTTCATTTCCATTTTCTCTAGCTCTTAGTTTTCGGATATTGTGTTCTTTATATGGTTTTCACACATTCCTGGAAAGGAAATTGAAAGGAAGGGTGTCAAGGATTGAAATGTTCTTATCCTTTCCTAGGAAAGTTATCATCATTCTTAAGATAATGTCTGTGTTAACTGATTCTTAGGTCGTTGATACCTTTTCCATTTTTAGTACAAATTGCATCTTGCCAAATGTAAATGTGCCCTATATTATCTTGTATTTGTTGGAAAAATTGGTGGACCTTTCTTCACTTGCACTCCCAAACACTCCCATAATACTTAAAAAAATTGACTTACGCTGACATAACACGAATGGAGAGAGTGAAGAGGGAAGAGTAAGAGAATTAGGGCAGGCTCAAGGCCCATCACAAAAAGTTTCTACCCATAGGAAAAAATTCCCCATACCCCATTATAAAAGGGCCAAAAACTATTATAAATTTTATAATTTTTTTAATGATTGTGCACTTTTGTTTTTTAATGAATGATGTTAGAGATATCATAAATTTTACTATAGATTTATAAACTGATATGTTATTGGTGAAGTTTACCAATCACAGTAATTGTTATATCATATTGTAAACATTTTATAGTACTTTTAGCATTTTTCTTTTTCGTTTTTAAGAAGGCTTCCAAAATACAATACCAATAAAAATATAATCCAACTGAAAGCCTAAAATGTTTCAAGAAAAACTTGCAAATGTGTTAGATCATCAATGGTGAGTAATCTTCCTTAATAGTTTCATGAGACTATAAATTTTGTAAACCAATCTCCAATAAAGCACGCACCCAAGAATCTCTCACTCTCTCAATAGCAAGATATTAAATTAAAAATTAGATTACAACTTTACTTAATTATGGTTCATCATATATTCAATTAAAAAAAAGTTTCCTTTTTAAAAATAATATAATTTTATTTCTGTTTGTTAAATTTATGCTTTGATTATGATTCAATTCTCTATATGAAATTAACCTTAGTTTAATTAGTATTACAAATTATGTATTTATTGCATTATATTAACCATGATTTGATTAATATTAAATAATTTTATTTAATTAATATTTAAATGTAAAAGGCTCTACACAAATTTTTTGCCTTAGGTCCCAAATTATGTTGGAACAACCCTGAAGAAAACTCTTCAAAGACAAAATTCAAACTCAAGATTTTTGTTTGATGACAAAAGACTTTATTAATTAAGCTTATTAGAATATTCTACTTTTGAATGTCATCCAATGAATGAAACTTGAAGATTGAACGTTTATTAATTCTATTTTTTGGTAATAAAGTTCTAATTAGGTTGTAACTTGTGCTTTCGCACAGAAAAATTCAGGAATGACAATAATGAGGTAGTCTTACTTAGGTGAGTGAGATAGTCATCTCGAGTTTTGTATTGAGTATTATGAATATTTGATTTTGTACAAAATTTAAGAATTAGACTGGAAACTTTGTGCAAAATTAGATTATAATTTAATTTTTATATTGATTCTATTTGGATTCCAATTGTGCTTCTATTATATATGATATGTTATAACTGAGCGAATCTAGTCTACTTTGCAGTGCAAGGACGACTGTGCCATCCTGTTTCACATCTCCATGAGCTCTTAGGTATACTGCATCCAGACTTCTACTAAATGAATATCACTTTTTTTGGGGGGTCATTTATCTTTAATTATTATTCTTATTCGTATGCTTGTTGTTAAGTTTATTGTCTAATAGTATATGTTTCCATCTGGTTTAACTAATGGCATTAGAGCAATTATTTTTCAATAGGAATCCGGCAGTTACATGAAACGAAGTCGATCCATGAGCATTCCCGAGAACTTCTGAGAGCCATGTGCAAAAGGATATCACCTTTAAATGTGGGAAAGGAAAAAAAGGTTGTTTATTTTGCCATCTTCTGTGCTATCAAAGAAGGGCATTATAAGTTTGTTGAAAAAGTCCTAGATGCAGATCCATATGTTATATGGGGTCGTGATAAAGATGGGATCACCGTATTCCAACAAGCTGTCCTATGTCGTGAAGCAAAAATCTTTAGCCTTCTACATGGGCGTGCCGTGAAGGATTCTGTGATGTATATTACAGATAACTTCTGCAATAACGTATTACACATGGCAGGGAAGTTACCATCTTCCATTCGGTTTAAACACATTCAGGGCGCAGTTCTGAAGATGCAAAGCGAACTACAATGGTTTAAGGTCATCCCTCTCACCTTATATTTTACTGGTACATACTTACACTACTGTTAAAATTGAGGTAACCAGGGGTGACCGTACTAAATATGGTAGGTGTGCATCATCATACACCACATTCTCTTCTTGCTCTACGTCCTACAAATGAAAAATTATTAGGAGTTCTTGTAGCACGTAGAAATGATAGTTCCTGCTCTCACATTCATTATAAATCCTACCACAAATTTAACGAAAGAACCCTAATATGAATGTGAGAGAAGATAATATTATTTTTCATATTTTAGGAGTACTTAAGAATTACTTCTTATAAATAAGATACTATGACTCTGATTGGATAGACTATTAATTAATTTCCATCATTTTTGTTCTATGTTATAAATATATACTTGTTGGTTCTAGTTCAATTAGTAAAATATCCTTTCTTCAAATAAAAAATATAGGAGTTCGAATGTTATAGATTGAAATCCTAGGTGGATTGAAATCCTAAAATAAATAAATAAATAAAATAAACACATAATCCTAAGTGGATCAATGACCTTATAAAGAAATCATCAGATCGTTGGGACCTACGAAAAAGCCCATATGCAAAGAATTTTGCAGAGATTTTATAACCTATAACCCACCCCTTGTCCTTAATATGGGTGCCTACTTTTAGTAATGCTTATCGCCTATAGGAGTCTTAAAATAAGGCTTGAGCTTGACTTGACTGAATAAACATGCGTATGCTAAGTTCTGGGGGAATAGGGATAGGGCGTGGGTTAAGACTGCAAGGGCAATATGCATAAATTCTTTTTAAAAAGAAAACCTTTTTTTTAAAGAGACATTTAAAAAAGATTATGATTTTTTTATGAACAACTAAGTTTATTAATTAAGGCCTAAGATGATACTTTTAAATAAGTAATATTTAGTTAATATTATATATTATAATATATTAATTTTAAATCCATAATTCATAGTTGTTAACACTACTAATTCACTTAACAATGTTAGGGTTGAATTTCTATTAATTATGAAGTTTATTAGAAAAAAAAAAAAAAAAACTAAAGTTATTACAAATTTTGCTAAAAAAAACTTGTAAGTTAATGTGTCAATTGTTGATACTTCAATCTCTTGCACCTGCCACGTGGATGCTCCATTTTGCGTGAAAACTTCGTTTGTGCATTAGATTATCCATTTTTCCCATTTTGAGGGCCAAATTTGTGGACTTCCATGGGAGGCTTTGCAGATGTTTGATTTCAATGATTTTGGTACCGTCAGAAAGATTGCAAACTCTACTTCCAGATGGTTCCGGTTTCAGGTCAACTGGACCTCTTGTGAGAGAGTTGTGTACTTCCGAAGTTGGGGGACAAAATGGGCTTCTATCCTTTTTGGGCAAATTAATTAGCCTTTTACCTTTCTTCCCAAACTAAATAGGGAAATACCCCTCTTTTGAAAATCAAAATTTTCAAAATCGATTTAAGCCCTATAATGACGTTTTCAAGGACCTATAGTGACGTTTATAACGACCTATAGTGGCGTTTTGTAACTTGATATCCATGAAATCGAGTTATAGGCAATAAGTTACTATAGGTTCTTAAAATGTCACTATAGGTCCTTAAAAACGTCACTATAGGGCTCTAGAATTTTTTTTTTTCTTTTAAACTCGATTTTCAAAAGAGAGGCATTTCTCTATTTAGTTTGGGAAGAAGGGCAAAAGACTAATTAATTTGCTTTAAAAGGGCAGAAGCCCATTTTGTCCGAAGTTGGGTGATTGAAAAGGTTTCCTTTGAAGCCTAAAAATGTTTGCTTTTCAATTTCAAGGCTTGATTACGAGCAATTTGAACGTCTAGCAGACAAGCCGAGAGTGCCACACATGGAGGAACGACTTGCCTACTTTGAGAAATTTGGAGCACATGTAGGTCGTACGAATGTAGCTTGAAAATCATGAATTCCATCAAGATTTGAGGATGGAAAACATGCGATATCTCACCCCTCCAAGATTTGAGAAATTTGGCCGCTTTCACACTTTTTTCTGCGATATCTCACCCCTCCATTGTCCAATTTCAGTCCATGAGCTATCATTTGAAAGACTTTTCCATGCTCTTTATGATAATGATGAATTTGCTTCGATCAAGCAGTTGGAGTTTTAGTCAAATTGCGGTCAAACTTGGTGAACTCTAGGGTTTAGCTTAAAATTGGCTAAGTTTGATCCTTTAGGGCACCTTGACCTTTGTGAACCATTTTTTTAGACCATGAAATGAATTTCCTCCATCTAATTATCACAAACTAGCCTTCGGTGAATTTCAGGACTTAATTATTTTGCATGATATTTTAAGTTATTCAGGTCAAAATAGAGTTATGATAGTAATCTATCTATCCAATCATTGTCTCACAAGAAGTGTACAAGAAAAAACACCACAACAAGCTTGGAGCATAAAGAATCCTATAGTTTCCCACTTACATGTGTTTGGGAGCATTGCATATGCACATGTACTAAATCAAGAGAGGTCCAAGCTAGTTGATGAAATCTTGATAAAAAAACTACTAGAGCTAATTAAGACCCCCAATTTTTGAATTACGGCTTAATTGCATTTAATCTAGTCAACTAGATGTGGAATTAGAGTAATCAATGCGCAATTAACTATGACTATTTCCTAGTGCATGGACATACATAATTAAGAATTAAGTATAAAACACAAGGAGTAAGGGAAGGGAGATGCAAACACAAGATAAAATGATGATGTGTTATCAAAGAAGAAAACCGAAGTGCTTGGCATAAAAACCTCTCCGTGGCCTTCCAAGTTGAATCAATCTACTAGTAAATAAGTTGGAGTTCAAGGATTACAATATAGACCCTCCAAGCATAGACTACCCTCTGTACTTAGACCCTCCAAGTCCCAACTACCAACAGGCTTCATCGAGCCTTGTCTTCACTAACTTTCCAAATCCTGCAATTATCACTAATTGCATCCACCATAGAATGGCATGTTCCAATGCTTTCCAAGAGCTCCTAAACAACTCACAACACTTAGAATGAGTGAGGTATGTGTTTAGATTAAGAACCTCTCAATGGATATGGAATTATAAAGGAAGGAGTATGAGAAAAACTAAGAGAAATGTGTAGAGAATTGTATGTAGGAAATCTCTAACTTTCAAATGGATTTTTAGGGTTTTCTCTCTAAAACTTTCCTTACAAATTCGTGGGTAATGTAGGCTTTTATAGTTAGGCAAAGAAATGAGGAAATGCACACAAATAGGCTGGTAGTGCATCTTGTGAGTTGGCTAAGTCGTGAGTCACTCATGAAATGCCATCGACACTTGAACCTTTCAACTTCCAGCATGTGGTCCTCCCATGACCCTTCGCAGGTTGCACCACTTGCAAGTCAGTCGTGAGCCAGTTGTTAGTTGTCCTGTTCTTCACAATTCTTCACCAATTTCACACATTGAACCCATTACATTGAGTCCCACAAAAATATAGGAAAATGATTGAAGAAATACAATTAAATTTGAAACGGAATTAATGCCAACAAAAAAATTGAAAATAAAAAATTTACAAATGACAAGAGAAAGAAATATGTGTTTATTGACTGTAATCCAAGCTCTATAAGTTCTATAATATGATCATTGGAAAAGTCATTGCTAGTCAAGATGTTGAATTTGATGAAGATGGCAGATGAGAATAGAGCACCTAAAAAGGGGAGAAATGTAATTTCCTTCCTTAACTAGAAGAGGAAGAGCAAGTGAATGAAGTTCAAGAAGAGCATGCCACTCCACCTCCATCACCGGCATCTCCCATTCATGAAAGTCCATTCTCACCATCATCATTGGAAAGAAGTTCTAGTGAAAGACCAAGAAAAATGAGAAGTATCCAAGATCTCTAGCTATGATTCAATAGAAATTATAGATGAACACTTTTTTGTCTATTTGTTAATTGTGAACCAACAAGAATTAAAGAAGTTGTGCAAGACAAGAAATTGAGAAATGTTGTAGGTGAGGAGATGAAGGCAATAAAGAAGAATGATACATGGGAGCTAGCTATTCTTCCACATGGAGAAAAGGTGATTGGAGTAAAATGGGTTTACAAGATAAAGAATTAAAGAGAAGAGGAGGAGAGATACAAAGCATGATTAGTGGTTATAGGCTACAACCAACAACAAGGTATTGATTATGATGACGTGTTTACTCTAGTTGCTCATTTAGAAACTATATGATTGCTAAGAACTCTTTAGCAGCTTAGAATCAATAGAGAATTTTCCAATTGGATGTAAAATTTTCCTTTTTGAATGGTTATCTTGAAGATGAAGTTTATGTTAAGCAGCCTATAGGCTAGGTTTTCAAAGGGTAGAAAGCTAAAGTTTTGAAGTTGAAGAAAGTTCTATATGGACTGAAACAAACACCAAGACCTTGGAATAGAAGGATGGGTTTTGTAAATGCTTGCAAGAACACACACTTTATTGTAAGGTACATAAAAATGCAGATATTCATTTCTCAAAAAATATATGCTAAGGAGATCCTCAAGAAATTTGAGATGTTAGTTTGCGAGCCAGTAAGTACCTCCATGGAGTGTGGAGTTAAATTGTCAAATCAAGATGATAAAGAGAAGATAAATCTAATATTCTTCAAGAGTTTGGTTGGAAGCTTGAGGTACCTAACATGCATAAGACTGAATATTCTCCTTAGCATTGAATTTGTAAGTCATTACATGGAAGCACTAACCATGGTTCATTTGAAGATAGCCAAGAGAATTGTTCGCTATGTAAAAGGTACACTGGATTTTGGACTGTTCTATTCGCCTTCTAAAGATTTTAAACTTGTTGGCTATAGTGATAATGATTAGGCTGGAGACACGAATGATAGAAAAAGTACTAATGGTTTTGTATTCTATATGAGTGATACTGCATTTATATGGATATCCAAGAAGCAACCAATTTTGACGCTTTCCACTTGTGAAGCCAATTAGGTTGCTACTACTTCTAGTGTTTTTCATGCAATTTGGCTTAGAAGTTTGTTGAAGGAGTTGCAGATATTGCAAGTGATAGGCCAAGAATGTATTGACTCCTTTGGTAAATTAATCAATTAATTAGCCAAGTGAATTAATTAGATTCAATTATATGCAATAAGCATGGTAGCACAAACAAATCACTAACTAAGTTAATATGCAGCGGAAAATAAATTTGATACATGTAATTTGTTTATGAATGAGAAAAACCACCAAGCCAAAATCCTACTGGGTGAATTTAAGGTCACCAATCTCGAGAATCTACTATTATCAAAACAAGCGATTACAAGTAAAAGGAATCCCAGTACCTAATACCAACCTACAATTGAACCCTTACCCCAATACATAATTGGACTTGCAATGTAGTGATAATCTCTCCTTTCAATGCAGAGCTCCAAGTACTTGACTAACCAATTGATGCACAGATCCTAGTATGTGACTAACACACCAACTTGAGAAAGATGTTGGTTGCAAATTTTTTCAGTTCATCCAGATGATAAAGATCAAGAATCCCCTTGGTTACAAAACCCTTGGCGCAAAGACGCAACAAGAGAAAGATGAATTAGGAAAAATTGTCTTCGGTCACAATTTGAATGAATAATCACTTTGCATCAAGTTGCATCACCTTAGATAGCTCTTAAAATAATCTTTATATATGTCTAGGGTTGTGAGAAAAGAAACCCTACACAAATAACTTGGATATGCGTGAAAAACAAATTTGAAAATTTGAATTTCGTAATTCTTGATAGATACAGCTTTTGTCAAGAGCTGTTGAGAATTATAAATTAAATCTCGATAGGTTCATTTGTCGAGCTATTTGTCGAACTTTAATGAACAACACTTCTTCACTTGAGTCTTGGACAGACTTGCATGGTTTCAATACTAGACTTGAACTCTTGTTTCTTGAAGTATTAAACACATTTTAGATCTACCCAATTACAAGTAAAGTGCATTTTGTTGAAGGATTAGCCAACTCTACATGACATATGTTCTAACAATTTCCATATATGTCCTAACAATCTCCCCCTTTAGCAATCCGTGACAAAACCAAAACAAACAAATAAGGTATGAGAGAAGTCATAAATCACTTAACTCATAATCACTTGTTGAATACAATAAAATCTAATCCTAACACAAACTCTTGAAAAACTTTGCAAGAAGAGAGTTCATGGTATGATAGATTTTAACAACCTGTCTTTTTGAAACACTTTAAATAAAACTCATCAAGGCATCTTAGTGTGAAATAGAAATAAAAGATTGCATACATAATAAGAAACATGTGTATAAAGAGAGAAAAGAAATAACACATGGAGAGATAGGTGAAAATGATAACAACATCATATATATATATATATATATATATAAGATAAATGAGTACAATGTTTGCTATCAATAAATGGTCACAAGACTGATGTACAAAAAGATAATGTATCTAAAAGATAAAGAAAAGAAAAGATACATAAATTCTCACTACATCCCTCAAAATATAAACACTCCCCCTAACAAAAAGGTCCTATGCTAAATCTCCCCCTAAGTATATGACTACTCTTATCCCAAAACTACTTCCCCTTTTTGTTACGAATGACAAAGGGCAAGTCACTAAAAAGTGGTCATCTCCTCTTCACCGGAAGAGCTAGCATCCTCATCCTCATCATCATCATCATCATCATCATCATCGGAGCCATTATCATCATCTCCATCCTCTGAAGGTTGTGGAGATGGAGAGGGAGATGGAGACACAGTGAAGCCATCCATGTAAGCTTATTCTCGTGCGATATGACTAATACGGGTGTTCACTTGATACAACTCAATAGTGAGTGTATCAAGGTGAGCATTCATGCACTCAAGCTGCACTATAACGACCTCAAGCATCACACCACATGCAGAAGAAGAAGAAGGAGGGGAGGTGGATGGAGCGGAATGGGCTGGAGGAGTCGTCGTCTCGATCTGTGGCCATTTAGGTTGAAGCTGGGCCTCGCTCCATCAAACAGACGCCGCACTAATGACACCAATGACGGTGAAGTAAGAAGACTTGAGATAAGGAGTAGAAAAATGGCGTATGATCCTCGTGATAGTAAAAGGAAAGATAAGCTTATCATGGGTCGCCGTATCTCTATAGACATCTATAAAGGAGAGAATAAAGTGAGAGGGAAAGTCTATAGTAAGGTCCTCAATGAGGGAAAGCAAAAAGTGAGCATGAGGCTCCGTAATGGAGTTATAGTGAGACAATGGATGGAGAACAAAAGTTATCACCATAGGAACCTCGGACCTTTTGCAAAGCCTGAGCATGAGGTGTTTTGACGATCATCCTATGAAGAAGGTGTCACACAAAAGAGAGACAGAAGTTCATCTTTGGACACAGTCCATAGATGTGGACACAAAGGATAATCAGGATGCGATACCCTCGGAATGTGTAGTACCTTGGAAACGATGTTCGGAGTGACTATGATACGTGTACCTCGAATACGCGTAGCAAACTGAGGTATAGAGGTATCAAAACTGTGCATGTTGGAGTAGAACTCCTGAATGATCATTGTAGGACAACTCACGGGCATCTCACATAGAGATTCCCATCCCCTATTGTGAATGACAGTGGGTAGAGTAGTATCGGAAAAATTTGATAGAATCATGCTGCGCTTCGAATGAACACCATGTCTGGAGAAGTTCTCTAAGAAGTCCTCTTGGGCCTTCTTATCATGGAACTAAACGTGAAGAGGAGTAGGATCAAAAGAAGATGCCCCGGAACGAAGAGGGTTTTGGGACGAAGCAGATTTGCGTTTGGGTGCCATGCGCAGACTATGAGAGAGAGAGAGAGAGAGAGAGAGAGAGAGAGAGAGAGAGAGAGAGAGAGAGAAACAAAAAAGCACCATCAACAGAGAGTACCAAATTTGAAAATGAAAAGGTACGTATGCATGAATAATGCATGAGCATTTGACGTGCAAAGAAAATTGCATCATGGGTTCAACCCAATCCAATCCTTCCAGCACACAAGTTTCAACATATAAACACACATCCATAATGCATGAAACATTGTAAAAATGCAAATGTAATGCAATGCATGAGCATATAACATCATATAAGCAAAACCAGCCCAAAAATTTCACAAAATACTCAAATATTTTCAAAAACCCCCCAAAAAAATTCAAAAAAACCCAAAACCTAGGTCCAAATGCGTGAAATGGATGAAGAAAGAGAGATTAAAGAAGCATACCAGAGGGAAAATGCAAGGTTTACGTTGAAATCCAAGGGAAAAAATTGGCGTTTGCCCTTTTTTAAAAAAACAATCCAGTATTTTGCCCCCTTTCCCAAACTAATTAGGGAAATGCCCCTCTTTTGAAACTCAATTTTCTCAATATCGAGTTAAGCCCTATAGTGGCGTTTTTAAGGAGCTTATAGTGCCGTTTTAGGGGCATATAGTGGCGTTTTGAAACTCGAGTTCCTTGAAATCGAGTTATAAGCAAAAAAATGGAAAAAAAAATTGCATTTAACTCGAATTCATGGAGATCGAGTTACAAAATGCCACTATAGGTCCTTAAAACATCACTAAGGGCTCCAATATATATATATATATTTTATTTTTAATTTTAACTCGATTTTGAAAAAATCGAGTTTCAAAATAGGGGCATTTTCCAAATTAGTTTGGGAAATGGGACGAAATGCTGGATATTTTTTTTGAAAGGGGCATTTGCCCATTTTCTCCGAAATCCAAGTGGGGAAGATGAAAGGGTTAAAGGAAAAATGTTTAGGAAAGAAAAAGAAATGTTTCTGTCAAAGAGAAAATGAGAGAAATGAATTAAATTTCGTGCTGAAGCTATTTAAGGAAAATGCATCTCAATGGATCAAGGATCTATTGAGATTCTGTCAAGCACTAATTCTCGACAGATAAATCTGTCGAGGTGCTGTTGAGAATCTATCGACGGCAAAAGTACCTAGATGGATCGAACAGCTATTGAGAAGCTGTCAGCCAGGAAGAATCTTTCTCGATGGATTGAGAATTTGTCAAGAAGCTATCGAGACCAATTCCAGAAAGTTTCGATGGATCAAAAATGCATTAAGATCTATCGAGAAAAGAAGTCCAAAGGTCTCGATAGATAGCTATCTGTCGAGAAGCTGTCGAGCTTGATAAAAACAGTTTTTCAAAGAGAGGAAAAATACATAGAAATGAATGCAATCAAGCAAGCTACTCAACTACAGATCCAAAAAACATTTTAAGCTTTCAAAAACATCTCTCGACAAGAAAAATGCAAAGCATTCGTAGATCCAAAACACATACACACACAATAAACAAGTCTAAATAATTTTATATTTAAAAAACCAGTCAAGACAGTTTAGTGAGTATGCATTAACATATGTATCCCTTGTGATGGTTAAATCACATTGTACCTGTACATGTATCAAAAGTTGCAAAAAATTTGCGAGTTGTGTGTGAAAAAACATTGCAAGTTTGCATAAGTGTCTCATGTTATAATGATTTGAGATATAAGAAAATCAATTTAACTCACACATAATCATAACTGCTTGATGAGAACTATCACCTTCGAGGTACATCCTAAAACTCCGATATCTTCTAGAAATACGTTTGCAACCATATTTAAAAGTATTTTGATTCTTTTTGCTTTTATATTCTTTGCATATTTTTTTTTTCTTTTAAGCATATCATGCATAGGCATATAAGAGAGAGAAGAAATACCCAATTATGATAAGGTTTAAACATCACAATTTTGCTATACTGAAGCATACAGATGTTATCCATGATTGTTGGGCTTTAGTTATGAGATGGTTATTTATGCATTTCTTTTAGAATTTTTTAGTCATTCCCGTAAAAAAGAGTGATATGAGTGTTAAGTATAAGAGATTACTTAATCGTATTCATCACAAACATGAGTTACAAAGTTCACTTGCTTAGTTGTGCATTAAGATGCTCATCTAAGTTACAAAAGATACAAAGTTTAGAAAACTTTGTTTTAATGGTCATACAAAGTACACAAGTACCAATGCACACAAAACACACATTGTTTTTGTATTTTTTTTATTTTTCATTTTTTTTAATGAAAAAAATAAAGCAAAACTGAAAACAAACAAACAAAAACATGTTAAACAAAGCATAGCATAGAACTAGACTGACTCAAAACAAGAAAGTAAAACACACAAGTAATGCATAAACGAAAGGAGAGAGAGGGTAAAGTGACTAAATCACTTAGAGCCTTTTTCTTTCCACACCTTGGAAGAACCTTTCCATTTAGCAAACCTTTGATCCGACGGTGAGAAGGAAGAATTGAAACCGTTCAAGTTTAAAAGGAACATGGGGGCTTTAAGAAGATCTCCAAGAGAAGCAAAGAAGGATGGAAACTGATTCTGGTTTCGAGATGAGATCATACTGTTACTTTGTTGAGTGGCTAACCGTTTATAACAATTAGGTTGAGTATGTCCTGTAGCTCCACAGTGATGACAGAGATGCTGCTTCTTCTGTTTAGACTTTTGATTATTTTCATTTTTAGTTCTAGGGTTTCTAGTCTCTTTCTTTTCAAGCTTAGGGGGGCTCCTAAGATAGTTTATCCCTTGTCTATGTTCTTACTAGCAAAAACAATTTTAACATCATTGTTTTCAGAATTAACATTATTACCAGGTGAGACAAACACAGTAGTACTAGAAGAAGCAATATTTGGAGAAGAGAAATCATGCCCTAAATTGGTTTTATTAGATACAAATTTCTAAAAGCTAAGCATCTCATTAAGCTTTGCACTGGAAGTCCTCTCCAATTGGGCTCTAACTTGAAATAGCTCCACTTCAAGCTTCTTGGTCTTTTCAGCCAGGAAATTGTTCTCAAACCACAGTGCTCCAATAGTCTGATTAGTTTCGTCAAACTTTGTGGAGAGCTCTTCTCAATCAAGTTCCACATAACTCAGCTTCTTAGTGGCTAGCCTATACAGTTTCTCATACTTCTTAGAACCTTGTTCAATTTTTCATAAGCTGTATGGATATCATCTTAATTGTCCATTTTCTCAAACTTAGAATCCACCAAGTCCTCTTCATCATCTACTGTTTCTAAAACCCCATTAGTAGGATCAACTATAGCAATGAAGGCATTCAAGATTCCCTCGTCATCATTGTCATCTGAATCGTCCTCAGGCTCGGTGTCACTCAAGGTAGCAACAAGGGCCTTGCTTTTCTCAGTAGTCTTGAGATAAGTTGGACATTCTTGTTTCATATGTCCGAAACCTTGACATCTGAAGCATTTTGGTCTGAAGGGAACAGTGTACTGACCGCCTTCCTTAGCATCCTTCTTTCCTCTATCTAGGTTCTTGAACTATGACAAAGTGGACTGCTTACAGTCTTTATCAAATCCCTTTGCCTTGGCATTCTTCATGAACTTTTTGAACTACCTCATGATATAAGATTTCATCTTAGAATATCAGAAGACTCATAAGTAACACTGCTTTTGGCCTTCAAAGCCATGCTCTTACTTTTGCTTGATTTCCCTATCCTAGTCAAACCCAATTCATAGGTTTGAAAGTTGCCAACCAACTCTGTTAAAGGAATATTGTCAATATCCTTCGATTCCTTAGTAGTAGTGATCTTGGCATGAAATCTCTCAGGCAAAGATCTGAACACCTTCCTTACAACCTTGGGTTCGGGAATGGTTTCCTCAAGATTAAAGGCAGAGTTCACTATTTCCTTTAGCTTGGCATAGAACTCATCAAACAACTCATCCTCCTCCATCTTAATCTCTTAAAAGCTCGTAGTAAGCCTTTGAAGCTTTGAAGCCTTAGTCCCTTCATAGGTTGTCTGGAGGATAGTCCATGTTTCCTTAGCAGTTTCAGTGGAGGATATCTTCTTGAACTCCTCATTGGTGACTGCACTGAACAAAGCATTCAATGCTCTGCTATTGAAGCTTGCCCCTTTGATCTTAGCATTATCCCAATTAGCTAGCGCTTCCTTTGGCTTGGTCCAACCTATCTCCATAGCTTGCCACACTTTCTTATCTAGTGACTGCAAGAAAACTCTCCTACATACTTTCCAGTATGCATAGTTAGTGCCATCAAATAAAGGGGGATAATTAAAGATTATCCTTTATCCATGACAAATAGGGGTCAATGGATCACACAACAAAGATTAACCCTAATCAGAGTGTGCTCGCTCTGATACCACTTAATAGGCCAAGAATGTATTGACTCCTTTGGTAAATTAATCAATTGATTAGCTAAGTGAATTAATTAGATTCAATTACATGCAATAAGCGTGGTAGCATAGACAAATCACAAACTAAGTTGATATGCCACAGAAAATAAATTTGATACAGGTGATTTGTTTACGAATGAGGAAAACCACCTAGGCAAAACCCCATCGTGCGAATTTAAGGTGACAACTTCTGAGAATCTACTATTATTAAAACAAGCGGTTACAAGTAAAAGGAATCCTTGTACCTAATACCAATCTACAGTTGAACCCTTACCCCAATACATAATTGGACTTGCAATGTAGTGACAATATTTCCTTTCAATGCACGACTCCAATTATGTGACTAACACACCAACTTGAGAAAGATGTTGGTTGCAAAGTTCTTCAGTTCATCTAGATAATGAAAATCAAAAATCTCATTGGTTACAAAACCCTTGGTGCAAATATGCAGCAGCTTCTTCAAGAGAAAGATGAACTAGGGAAAATTGTCTCTGGTCACAATTTGAGTGAATAATCACTTTGCATCAAGTTGCATCACCCTAGACGACCCTTAAAATAGTCCTTATATATGTCTAGGGTTGTTAGAAAAGAAACCTTACATAAATAACTTGGATATGTATGAAAACATATTTGAAAATCTGAATTTCATAATTCTCGATAGATACAGCTTCTGTCAAGAGCTATCGAGAATTATACATTAAATCTCAATAGATACATCTGTCGAGCGTTAATGAACAACACTTCTTCATTTGATTCTAGGACAGACTTACATGGTTTCAATACTAGACTTGAACTCTTGTCCCTTGAAGTATTAAACACATTCTAGATTTACCCAATTACAAGTAAAGTGTATTTTGTCAAAGGATTAGCCATGAAAGTTCAAATAGTGTAAAAACGTCCTTGAACATTTAGACCCCAATTTACAAATTAACCAATTCAAGTTTTATGTCAAACAACTAGTGTGCGAAAAATGAACAAAAGCTATAGAATAGAATTGGAAAACAATCTAAACCAAATTAAAATCACAACCCACAGCAGATAATAAAAGATAAAGATAAAAGGGAAGAAATATGCAAACACAAGGACAACATGTGATGTGTTATCGAAGAGGAAACCGAAGCCCTTGACATAAAACCTCTCCGCCATCCTCCAAGCGGTAAACAATCCACTAGAAAATGTAGTTGGGATACATGGACAACAATAGACCCTCCAAGCCTAATCTACCTAGTGTACCTAAGCCCTCCAAGCTTCTTGCTCCAATGAGGTTGCGCCGAACCTATTTCTTTTCTAGCTTCCTGGATTCGCTACTTGACCATAGCATCAACCAATGTAAATTGGTTCCTTCCTAACTGCTTCCCAGAACACCAAACAGTCCTCTCACAGTAATGGATATGGTGAGAAAAAGGTTTTGGTAAAATGCCACTTAAATATTTAACAATGGAGAGGAAGAGAGTTGAGGAATTTAAAGAGACTCTTATGTAAAGATTATAGATGAATCAATCTTGTTTTACTCTAGGGTTTCTCTCTCAAAATTCTCTCTGGAAGCTCTCCTTCTTTTTTGGGTATAAGGGGTATTTATACTAGGATGAGAAAATAATGTGAAACATCAGGTTTTGCAAAACAGGAGTGGCTCGCGGCTTGACTGAGTCGCAAGATCCAGCCGCGCGATAACAAAACGGTCAGTTGTCCTATTTTGTCTTGTAGTGCTCCAACTAGCATGACGTTTCAACTTCTAGCATGCTTGGCACATGTGCTGCTTCTGGTGGCTTGCAGCCGCGAGTCACCCGCGAGATCAAGCCGCGAGACTCTGTTTTCTTGCACACTCTTGAGCATTCAATCACTCTATCTCACTCACTACCCTTACAACAAACCCACCTAAATACAGGGTTACTAATTGTTGAAATACAAGCAAATTTGGCACGGAATAAAGCCAACAAGATGGTTGATTAAATTCAACATTTACAATCTCCCCCTTGGCTATTCCGTGACAAAACCCTAAAACAAACTCTAGACTTAACGTGTGAGTTGGGAACAGTTGAGGAAAACTCCCTCATACCTAATTCTAGAAACTGTAAAGCACTTGAATCATATTAGCATGAAACTCCTGAAACATAACAATACACTATGATCATTGTATGCAGAAAACATGAAGTGCATATGAGACAGGCATAAGGTGATCAAGCAAGGATGAAGATAAGAAACAAACCATGGCTTGATCAAACAAGTAATCACTACAAGGTAGTGATCACAATGCTCATTCACACTTGGAATGAACACTTGAACATACAAGCAAACAAGAATAATGCAAGTTACTTGTATGCCTAACACTTAACCAATGCGTAATACACTAAATATATGCATCTAGGAACAATCCTACTAGGGCACACGAGTGACAGTACTTATAAGAAAATGTAAGACATTTAGATAGAAGTACTGATTTAAACAAAGCATAAAAGGCTGCATAAAGCATGGTACAGACCATAAAGCCTACATATATGCATAAAAACATAACCCTAAAAGCTTACATAAGCAACATGGGTATAAAATACAATATACACAGAATAACAACTTAAACTGAAAACAACTTAAAGTAAAGTATTGAAACTGCTTGCAGAAATATTCCCCCTTAGGTAATATCCTCCCCCTTTGATCAAGCTATCACTCCCCTTTTCATCTCTTATGACATCATCTCCCCCTTTTTGTCATGGAATAGCTACACATTCTCTTCTAGCTTCCTTTGAATATGATCCAATTGAGTTTGGAGTGAGGTAAACTTCATATCCCATCGAGTGCTGTGATGGTGTAGAGTAGATGTGAGTCTGGACATCTTGGTATTCAACTTGTGTACAGAGGATATAATGTGATCAAGTTTTTCGTCAAAGGAGAGGGTGCTGACATGCAAACCACTGTGAGATGTGGAAGTTTCTGGTTTGGCTCTCTTCCGACTATGACCAATGCTTGCGTTGAATGTACGCATGTTGATTGGAGTAGGTTTTGGGCAAGGAGATTCATTTGTCATTGGATAGATTCCTTTGAGCTTCAAGATCCTTGAAATGAGACAGCAGAAAGGAACACATATTCGGGACTCAGTTTGTAGAACTGTTTTGTACAGAACATGAAAGATATGGGCACAGATGTCAATCTCTACATCAGAGATTAGATCATGAAGAAACAAGGCACATCCGAGGTTCATATACCCAGTGCTTGATAGGGGGTACAAATTGTGAAACATCACAATTGTAAGCACTCTCAGTTTTGGGGGAAGAGAGGAAACACTGACGGAGTTTCCATTGGATGAGGATTCTAAGTCTTGTCCAAGACCCTCCTTAAGAAGTTCCTCATCAGGACAAAGATCATCATAAACCAGTGAGTGTCGAAGCATTGGTCGGTTGATGTGAAGGATCTCTGCCAAATATGCAGGAGAGACTGAAAAACTCTTTTTCCTAACCCAGCACTTAAGTTCGTCTCCTTCCACAATCGCGCTGGCATAAAATTCCTTTACCAAATTTTCATAAGCTTCATCCAGATCAGATAGAAGGTAATTCCAATCCTTGTGAGCAAACCATTTCGGAATGTCAGTGTCATGAAGTGACGATTGGTCAACAGGTCTTTCTAGTAATGGTGTAGCATTTCGGAAATAATTCTCATGAGACTGAAAGGTAGCAAAGGATCTGAACTTGTTGGGATTGAACCCTCTTGATGAAGAACGAGTCCCTTTTGTTTGAGGTGAGTAGTCATCAACATTAATGACAGGTTCCTTTTCTTTGGAACAACCTCCTTTCACAACTGCTTTCTTGAATGGAGACATTTCCAGACTGTATCATGTAATAGAGGAAAAGAAATAACACAATCCAACAGACATTATTAGCAGTGGGTTAGATTTAAATTAGGGATAATGAAGAAAACCCTAAGAGCTAGATGGAAATGACTAGAAAAGAAAAATGAGGGACAACAATGACCTAGAGAACAGAAGACAGATGCACACATCAGATGAACAAGCACATAATCAACACAGTATAGCCAACAAACAAAACAAGAACATTTTGAATCAATACATCAAAATAAGATCAGATAAGATGGGTAAATAATAGATAATAAACCCTAGCTAAGCACAAGATGAAGACCAAAACCAACAACTTAAACAAGTTCAAAATAAATTAATAGCCTCCACTAGCTAAGCACGGACAAAGAGCAACAGCTGAAACAAAAACCCAACTCAAATCACACAAAAATGCAAATATTCAAGAGGGAAAAACACAAAATCAAGAAAAATTGAGTTCGAGAAATAAAACTCATACCTGTTACTTGAAGATTTTGAGTAGAAAGGAAGCAACAATGGAGTTTGAAATGGGTTGCACGGAGTGTTTGGGAAGGAGACAGTTGAGAGAGAAGATGAACAGTCACAAAATGTTCGAGGGAAAACTGAAAAAGATTTTAAAAAACAGCCTTCACTGTGCAAAACACGAGTTTTTCACGGCTGAGGTAGGTCGCCAGATAGTCGCCAGATTCACCCGCCAAAACACTTTAAGACAAAAGTTTTGAAAAAATTTTTAAGTGTTTTTCGCGACTGGAAGTCTTACTCGCTAGGGTGCCACAAGCTGAGCTTCGAAAATCTCTATGTACCCCTAGCGACTGGACCTTCCACTCGCGAACAAGTCGGCAAAATTGACCCGTAAGCTCGTGACTGTGGCGTGCGACTTGACTTACCCGCAACTGAGTCGCCAAAACAGGGCAAAAATGTTTTTTGAAATTTTCAGTTTTTGAAGAACAAAATACTTTCCAAAAACACCAAAAACACTCAAAAATCTTTTTGTGCTTGAATCAACAAAGATTGAGCATGTGAAAAACACATTTCATCAAATACAATCACACAAATGAGTATGGCATTTGTTGAACATAAACTTGTGTGTTGTGTGTGGATATCAACAATGAGATAGTCCTTAGTCTAATGTGAAGTTTCAATGATCAATTCAACCAAGGTATACACAATTAGCACTAGATCATGTGACCTATCTCAATTATAGAAGTATGCATATATGACCTCCCACAAAACTTGATAACATAATTTTGGAGCTTTACATTTGACTCCACTTTCAATCATAACATTTGATCTTTTTGATCCTTTTGAGACAATCACATCTCATTGTGAGAGTGATATTTGATATTTCACTTTGATGAGATAGCCTTTGGCTTTTTGAAAAACCATTTACTTTAATTTTTGGTCGCTTTCCCTTTTTCCTAGTCGAATACTAGTATGTGCGACAGGCTTTTGCAGCTCAAAATCTCTTTTCATTTGGAGATTTACATTTGGTGAGCTCTGTTTAGCAAAAACAAAAATAAAGAGTGGGAAGATATATAGACAGAATTCTATGCGTGTCTCAAGATCAACAAAACCGTTCACTAATCATTCATGACAAGTTTGAAGATCTATTTACAACAGTCACATAGATTTCAAGATTTCTTCCACCGTGATAAGAGTGCAAAGAAACAAGCTACGCTCGAAAATGCACAAAGCCATTAGCTCAAAGGTACAAGGCAAAACAAGTTTTGAGACAAAACTCAACAATGTCAATCAAACTTTTTGATTTTCTATTTTTTATGTGATTTTTGGATTTTTGACACATAAGAAGAAAAAGATTGATCAAAAACAAAAATGAACAAAAGTATGCACAAATAGACAAACAAACAACCACCAACAAAATCAATAAACAAACAATCAAACACCGTCACAAAGCATAGGAAGAATTGATGCATGGACATGTTGTAATGCTTATGCATGAGTACCCTTTTTCACCCACACATCACTTGTGTTTGGGATAATTTCCTTATAGAATTGGGTACGAGAGTTAGGGCTTTCAAACCTTCGTGTGAAGCTTTCCAAGTAGTTGGTGAATGCACCAATCATCTTCATCACGTTCATCATTCCGGGATCACCGTTTTGATCTCTTAATGGTTAACCAGCCCAATTTCTCCTATCATTTCTAGGTCCTCGTGACCTTTGAGGAGTTGCACTATTCATTGCTCTCAGCTTTTGACAATTTGGTCGAGTATGCCCTTGAAGTCCGTAGTGATGAGACACATAGTTTGATCTATGACCCTTTTGTGGTCGTGGACGAGACTTGGCTCAGGATTCAGATTTGCCCACGGATTGATTATGGGGATTCAACAACCGTTTGTTCTTCACGTTCCTCTTCTCCTCTATCTTGGGCTTCTCAACAGTAGGGCCAAATTCAACTGGCTCTTTGGCCGGTATAAACTTCACTTCTTTTGTGACATTGCCAGATGAGTTACTCCTTCTGGTATATTCCAATCCGGATTTGTCTGAAAAATGCTTTTGAGATGAAATAACATCATTTAGCTTCTTTGTGGAGACCCTCTCTATCTTAGCATTTGCTTGCTCAACCTCTTGCTCTCACTTTTATGTAGGCTTCTGACAACTCACCATTCAGTGTTTCTATCTCACACTTGGCCTCCTTATAGCGAATTAGGAGACTTTTATAGTCCTCCTCTGCCTTCTTCATCTTTCTCACAGCTGCCTTTACCACCTTTGTGTACTCACCCGACCTTTCCAGGAGTGAGTTATAATTGTCTTAAAGATTGGCTGTGTTTTCATCTTCTTCTACACCTGATTCCTCAACAACTCCAAATGATTCTTCATCACTATGTATTCCAAGCTCTTGTACAAGCAGATTCAACTCGTCTGAAGACTCAACATGGGCAATAGTCATAAAGGCTGAATAATTCCCTTCTCCGTCACAGCTTTCCTCAAACTTTGAGTCGGATGAATCCGAGTCACTCAATGTTGTGGCATACACTTTGCCTTTCGATTTTAAATAATTCGGACATTCTTTCTTAAAGTGTCCATGCCCATTGCATTCGAAACAAGTGACACCTTGTGTAGATTGTGATTCTTTTCCATCTTTCTTTTTGAATTCCCTTTTCTCTCTTCCTGAACTTTGGAATTTTCCTTTATCACAAAATTTGCCATTATTCTTGAATTTCAAGAATTTTCGGAAATTTTTTACAAGGTATGCAACATCTTTGTCAACCACATCTTCTTCCGATGAGTCATGGTCTTCCACCTTTTCATTAATGGTCTTAAGAGCAAGAGATTTACTCTTCCGTTGATTGGGTAGGGACATTTCATAAGTCTGAAGAGAACCAACCAGCTCCTGGACTTTTATGTCATCAAGGTCCTTGCTCTCTTCAATCGCTGTCACTTTGGCACGAAAACTTTTCGGCAATGATCAAAGGATCTTCCTTACAATTTTAGAATCCTCCGTTTTCTCTCCCAAATTGAACTTGCTTACAATCACGTCGTTAAGCTTGTTATAGAAAGAGTCAAAGGACTCATCCTCACTCATTTTTATCTCCTCAAACCGAGTGGTTAGCATCTGCAGCTTGGTATCTTTAACTTTCTTCGTGCCTTCGTAAGTGGTCTCCAATATCTCCTATGCTTCTTTGGCAACGGTAATGTGAGAGATCCTGTGAAATTCATCTGGAGACACACCACAGAAAATAGCATTTAGTGCTTTACTGTTAGCATTAGATGCAGTGAGTGCTGCCTTATCCCATGTGGATTTGGCTGCCTCAGGTCTTGTCCATCCTATCTCAACAGCATCCCAAACAGATTCATCAATGGAACACAGAAATGCTCTCATGCGAACCTTCCAAAAAGCATAATTACTACCATCAAAATATGGAGGTGCATTTAGGGATTGAGACCGATCCATCTCAAAAGGGAGTCAAGGATCACACTATGGTAATGAAACCACTAAAAGTGTACCCACTCTGATACCAATTGAAAGTTCAAATAGTGTAAAAACACCCTTGAACGTTTAGACCCTCAATTTATAAATTAACCAATTCAAGCTTTATGTCAAACAACTAGTGTGCAAAAAATAAACAAAAGCTATAGAATATAATTGGAAAACAATCTAAGCCAAATTAAAATCACAACCCACAGCAGATAATAAAAGGCAAAGATAAAAGGGAAGGAAGATGCAAATACAAGGACAACACGCGATGTGTTATCGAAGAGGAAACCGAAGCCCCCGGTGTAAAACCTTTCCACTGCCCTCCAAGCGGTAAACAATCCACTAGAAAATGTAGTTGGGATACATGGACAATAATAGACCCTCCAAGCCTAATCTACCTAGTGCACCTGAGCCCTCCAAGCTTCTTACTTCAACGAGGTTACGCCGAACCTATTTCTTTTCCAGCTTCCCGGATTCCGTTACATGACCATAGCTTCAACTAATGTAAATTGGTTCCTTCCTAACTACTTCCCAGAACACCAAACAACCCTCTCACAGTAACGGATATGGTGAGAAAAAGGTTTTGATAAAATGCCTCTCAAGGATTTGACAATGGAGAGGAAGACAGTTGAGAAATTTGAAGAGACTCTTATGTAAAGATTGTAGATGAATCAATCTTGTTTTACTCTAGGGTTTCTCTCTCAAAATTCTCTCTGGAAGCTTTCCTTCTTTTGTGGGTATAATGGGTATTTATACTAGGGTGAGAAAAGAATGTGAAACGTCAGGTTTTTCAAAACAGGGGTGGCTCGCGGCTTGGCCTCGTGGCTTGACTGAGTCGTAAGATCCAGCAGCGCGATAACAAAACGGTCAGTTGTCCTATGTTGTCTTGTAGTGCTCCAGCTAGCATGACACTTCAACTTCTGGCATGCTTGGCACGTGTGCTGCTTCTGGCGGCTTGCAGCTGTGAGTCACCCGCGAGATCAAGCCGCGAGACTTTGTTTTCTTGCACACTCTTGAGCATTCAATCACTCTATCTCACTCACTACCCTTACAACAAACCCACCTAAATACAGGGTTACTAATTGCTGAAATACAAGCAAATTTGGCACGGAATAAAGCTAACAAGATGGTTGATTAAATTCAACCTTACAAGCCAATTCTACATAACATATATTCTAACAAGTTCCACATATGTCCTAACAGCAAGAAGCAGCTATAAAGATATTTGTGGACAATAAGTCGGCACTAACTGTTGCATAGAATCAAGAAGAAGTTACAAGGTATAATTTTATTTGAGAATATATTGCTAGAAAGGAAGTTGATCTTAAGTTCGTGAAGTCACATGATCAATTTGCGGACATACTCACTAAGCCACTCAGTTATGACACATTCAACAAGTTACAAGCCTTACTTGGAGTGATTAAAAAAACAATTTTAATGGGGGGTGTTAAAAGTCAAACTTGTTTTTAATTAAAATGTCATTGATATGTGTGACTTTAGTAAGTTAAATAAAGTTGTAGTGAAAAAGAAGAACATAAAGCTTTAAAAAGTTCTCTCTCTCTCTCTCTCTTTTTGCCATTTATGATTGTAGGTCTCTTCTATACATTGAGTAGTGTGTGAGTGTGAATGTGAGGAAAGGATCGTAAATATTTTTTCAACATTTCTTTCTTTAAGAAAAAAGAATATCACATCACTCTGTTGTGAGAGTACCTAATAATTTTCAATGCTTAATCTAATGCTGGTAAGTATGATTATTAGCGATAGTGATAGACCCAAAAATGAGAATAAAGTAACGGCAATTGCACAATAAGCTCGGAATGCGTCAAAAGGAATGTCAATAAACACAATGGGAGAGGATTTTCTCTCTTTCATTTCACCTCAGAAGTAGACAAAGAAGAATTCTAGTATACTGTCCGTGGAATATTTATGGTAACTTGGTAACGACTTAGTGCCGAGACAACTTGGTAGAAATGAAGTGATAGATTGGTAGGTGACCTGCATTTTACCTTTACAAAATTCTACGTTCAGGTTCACAATGTGCTCCTAGAATATATGACAGAATCCAATACCCAAGAGATAGGTTTTAAGCTTGTTAGATTTAAGCAACTGATGGTTTGGTGAAATGGGAAAAATTCTTAATAGTCACAGTTTAAATCGAAGGGGAAAAAAAGAAAAAGAAAAAAAAAAGGGATTCCGTGCAATAGCTACACCACTAAATCCCTTACAAAAGGTTTCAAATTTTTTCATCTTTTACCTTATGTCTATTTAAAACAACTTATTTAGTTGAAATTGAAAACTTTTTACTGAAAGTATAGAAAAATGTTGAAAAATAAATTGAATTGTATAGTGAGGCCTATAAATAATATCAAAAAGTATAATAGGACTCATGAATAGTATCAAAGAATGCAATGAGACCCATAAATAGTAGTAAAAATAAGTTAAAAGTGGAGATAAGCTGAAAAATTCAGCTCATTCTAAACACACATTCATCTAACTTTTAACTTTCTTTACTCTTTAAACCTCTTTGATCCAATAATTGATATTAAAAGTAACCTTCTCACAAGCAGCTTTTGATCACAATTATTAAAAACGTATTGCAAGGTGCAATAGCTGATTTCAATCCAAAAAAAAATTAAAAATTAAAAAAAATCCGTTGAAGTTTTGTGTGCTTTGCATCGTGTGGGTCTAGCCCACTCTTTTGTCAAAGAGTATAAGTTCATTTATTATTAGTTTGTCTTCTCAAGCTTTAATTCAAGTTAGCTTTTGGTTTAATAATAATGTTAGGATACCATGCGCTTACTCATTGCACCAAAAATTATAGCTGTTGATAAGCGTGCAATTTTTTTATTATTAAAGGGTGGCAACCTAGCGCCCCAACCTAGCCTTCGCCTCTGCAAGATGTTGGACTTGGCCTACTAGGCGGAGCGTTGAAGTGTTGTGTGCTTTGCATCGTGTGGTTCTAGCCCACTCTTTTGTCAAAGAGTATAAGTTCATTTATTATTAGTTTGTCTTCTCAAGCTTTAATTCAAGTTAGCTTTTGGTTTAATAATAATGTTAGGATATCATGCGCTTACTCATTGCACCAAAAATTATAGCCGATGATAAGTGTGCAATTTTTTATTATTAAAGGGTGGCAACCTAGCGTCCCAACCTAGCCTTCGTCTCTGCAAGATGTTGGACTTGGCCTACTGGGCCTCTGCCTAACAATCCCACCCCTAACACTTGTATATGTGCAGTAGGAGAGTCGAACCTGTGACTTAGGTTTGATACCAATTGTTAGGACCAAGCCCTTAGCCACTACACCAAAAGATATAGCTTATGGTAAGGATGCAACTTTATATCCTTAAAGGGTGGTAGCCAGTACCAACAAGTTAATTGAGACTTGGCCCAACTAGGCTTCTGCCTTTGTAGGGTGTTGAACTTGACCCACTAAGCCTCCGCCCAACAAATGAGAAGTGATGCAAAGTGTGTCTCTCATGCTAAAGAGGAGAAGAAAAAAAAAAAAAAAAAAAGCTATTCAGCCTAAGTGACAGCTGAAGTAAAAAAAGACACACACACACACGGACAGAGTGTGTTTTTGGTAAAATTGTGCGAGAGGCCATTCAACCATTGGAGAGGTGCAGTACAATATTTAGAGAGAAACATAGTTAGAGTGTGTGAGAGTGAAAAAGTAAAAGGAGACATTTTCATTTGCTTAAGCTACACATAAGGAAGATAAATTGGTGGAATTTTGTTGGAGAAGTTTTGAGTGCTACAACCATAGAATGTTCGTAGGAAGATTTTACTACTAGGTTTTGTGGTGAGACTGTGTTTTACTCATTGAAATTTATTTATTATATCTGCAACTTATTGTGCACTCAAGTTTGGAATAAACTTTAGAGTTTTAATCTCTATTTTCATAGTGGATATTTTTCGGAGTTGTCCTATGATTTTTTCCTCTACGCTAGAGGGTTTTCCACATAAAATTTGGTATTCTTGTGTTGTGTTTTTATTGGTACTTGCTAAATTTTTTTTTCTATAATATTGTTATTGCTTGGTAATCATTTATATATTAATTCACACATAATGTTATTTTAATTTACACATAAAGGGGATTTAGGTTCTTTGCCCCAACATGAAGAAGGGTCTCCATTTTGATAGAAAACCTCTAGAATATTTTTGGATTCAAATTAAGTATATGGGCAGATCATATCTCTGATTTAGTTACAATGAATTTGTTAATTCAAGATCATATCCCCCATCACCTCAAAGCACGGAGTTTTGAGTGAAAAACTTTTAACCAAGGGTTAATGGCGCGATGCAGCTGATCAAAAGTCGAAGGCCAACCATTGTTCCTATTAATCAATATGTAAGTTCATTTATATTTTGGTAACATTTTGTTTAACAAATGCAGGAACTGAAGCAAATTGTCCATCCCAAGACGAGGGAAGAAAGAAACAAAAGTGGTTTGACTCCACAAGAATTGTTTACGAGAGAACACATTGACATGAAGAATGAGGGAGAGAAATGGATGAAGGAGACAGCAACTTCTTGTACAGTGGTTGCTACTTTCATTGTTACCATTATGTTTGCTGCAGCCTTTACCGTTCCAGGTGGTAACGACCAAAATACAGGCCTACCAACCTTCCTAAATGAAAATTTGTTTATGCTCTTTATAGTAGCCGACGCTCTTTCACTCTTTTCTTCCTCAACTTCGGTGTTAATGTTTTTGGGAATCCTCACTTCACGTTATGAAGAAGAAGATTTTCTTTTCTCCTTGCCTAGAAAGATGATAATAGGCCTTTCCACCCTTTTCTTATCTATTGGAACCATGATGATAGCCTTTTCTGCTGCTCTTTTCCTTATGCTGCGTGGACAACCATGGATTTTCCCCCCTGTCATTTGTTTTGCTAGTGTTCCTGTCACCCTTTTTGGAATCATGCAATTCCCACTTCTTGTTGACATGTTTAAATCAACTTACGTATCTAGCATCTTCGATCCGAAAATTAAATATTGGTCATAACCTATTCGTTGTGTAATATATAATGTAGGGGTGTCCTGTTAAGA
Organism: Quercus robur; assembly: GCF_932294415.1. Lineage (NCBI taxonomy): Eukaryota > Viridiplantae > Streptophyta > Magnoliopsida > Fagales > Fagaceae > Quercus > Quercus robur. The sequence continues at coordinate 50,084,600 of NC_065537.1, read as the reverse complement.
ATTGGCATACCAGCCAAAACTGAAGATTTTTTTTCTTCACCTTGGACCTATAGCTGATGGATTTTCAGCTTATGTTGCATGCTTCGTGATTCAATGTGTTATATATGATGTAGGGATGTCTTGTTAATAATTGGCATACCAGCCAAAACTAAATATTTTTCGTTTTCCTTGGACCCATAGTAGATGGAATTTCAGCTTGTGTTGTATTCTAGCTAATGCAGTATTCTTCGTGATTCACTGGTTTACATTAAAATGCTATCACATAAATCATGCATCATTATATATTTTTACTCTTTTTTATTTTTTTTAATTTATTATTTTCTTTTAGTTATAGTTTGCAGAAGGTAAAATAATTCCTAGTTGATAACTCTTGCATTAAACAATAACATTGATACAAATATTTTGTTCGGTTCTAAATATTTAGAAATAAATGTTTAGATTTTAAATGATTTGTTTGTTGGCAAACTGTGTACGTAAACTTGTCTAGGAATAGATCTTAGTGTCTATGAAGTGTATTAGACATTGCTCAAAGGGGTACAAGTTATAATTCAAGAACATACAAGCTGCAGGTTCAGGAATTTAAAAACTAATTCGCTCGACCGATTGAGAGAATCCTTCGATTGATCGAGATGTGATCTACAGATCTTAATTAAAGACTGTTAGATCGTCCAACGTTTAGGGTTTTGGTCCAAAATTACTTGGGTATATAGGGAAAACCCTAAAATGTGTTTTTCAAGTTTTGGAGAGCTATTCTTATGAGATCTGAGAGGTTCTGTATTTTCTACTCTTTCAACCGTCTACCAAAGATTATTCATATATTAAAGTACTGGTGGAACAAGGTTGCAGTCCAAGCTTTAGATATCAAGCGTGCTGAAGATCAAAGGAATGAATTAGAGGTTCATGTTGGAGCAAATCCACATCAAAGAAGTCTGAGGGTTTCAAAACTAGGTTTGATAATCATAGTTAAGTTTAGTACGAATTAAATATTTTTTACTATAAAATTTTATTTGATAATGGAATGTTTTTCTTGGAATTGCCCCCCCCCCCCCCAGTTTTTTTACCTTAAAATTGGTTTGTTTCATTTGTTTTCCTGGATAATCATATCTTGTGTTATTTAGATTTTCTGCTACATGATATGTTTGATTTAAGTTTAATCTAAGGTTTGCATAATTGACTTAATTAATAACTTGGTCATTGTTTGTTCAGGGGTCTAAAAACTAACATATTTTATATAAGGTATGAAATACTGTAACGTAACACATTCTTTGGATTCCTTCATTTAGTCTTCTATTTCATTTTGTAATTAATTTCATATGTCACTCTTTTTTAAAAGGGAAAATAAGTATTATTCATTTAACCTTTTATCCTTTCCTAAAAAAAAAAGAGAAAAAAGAAAAAAAAATTCTACCCATATCTGTCAAAATGTGAATTGTATCATGAATTGATTTTGTTAGGGTTATATTTTTCAGGTCTTGGCATATTCTTTAACAAAACACATTTTACTTTTATTTGGGTAGTTCTAAGTGGATTCTAGAATATCATGAAATATACCTCTTAGCTATAACAAGTGGTATTATTGAAGACATGAAGGTTGCACAAAGAAACAAGTGGTAAAAGTTGAACTTAGTGAACCTCATCACAAGCTTGATACAATGCTTCTATCAATAATTAATGAAGAACATTGATACCTCTCGATCTATCAAGTTTCACAGATCCATAATTTCCAATTCTATTTCATTCAATAAACTTCTAGGGGATATAAGAGGTTTATTTTAAAGTCATCATAAGATACAGAGACTCAATTAGAGAAGTTAAACACTTATTGTGAAACTACTACGTTTTTATATGCCTTAAGATTTTGTGTCCACGTATTTCCTTCTCTACAAGTGTATTGAAGAACTTTGCATTCAACAACTTCAAGTTGTTAGGAGTTAATCATGTACTGGGATCCGTGCAAATGAAAGAAATTTATACAAAATTAAGACCAAGTGGGGATTGGCATAAGGATCCAATTGTAGGTTAGTACTTTGGAATAGGCCAGGTTCAAGGTAAGATTCCTTATACTTGTAATCTCTTGATTTTTATTAGTGATTCTTGAGAGTGATGACCTGGAATCACCCAGTGGGGTTTTTTTCTTGAGAGAGGTTTTCCCCATTAGTCAACAAATCAGCGTGTCAAATTTACTTTCTGCTGCATTCTAGTTTATTTGGTGATTCATTCATGCCTCCATGATTAGTATATAATTTGACCTAATTAATCAATCGGGGTAATTGATTAAATTATCTGGGGTCAATCTATAACCCAACAAGTGATATCAAAGCAGGCTGTTGACACCCCATTTTGCAATCCGCATTTAACCTCACATAGAGGGGAAAAGAGTAATTTCACCTTGAAAATAGGCATTTTAGTTGTGGCCATTAATTTAATTTCATCAAAATAATATTGATGTTGTAACGAACAAATTAACTTGTCATGAGTCTTAATCAGATCATTAGATTAAAAGATATTATCAAATCAACTTTTAATAGCTGACATGCACTATTATAAATTGAGTCTGACTATATGTGATGTTGAACAATTAATTCCAATTGGTTATAATTATAATCAATTTGAAATTAATGATATGTCATAATTTGATTGGCTAGGACTACAACTTATTGTAAGGTTGCGTACACTTGATTAATTAGATAATTTCAAATATTAATTATTCAGTGAGTGATTTGTGGAATTATTTTTTTTAATCAGGGTAAAATTTGGACTAATTAATTCTAAAATGGAATTAATTCGAGTCTATTAATGTTAATTGGAAACTAATTTAGGGTCTATTAATGTTAATTGTGCTAAACCTATTTTCCAACAAATGACCTCTACTCATCATTTCGTTGATATCTCTTAGAATATTTTGAATATGTGAGTAAGGTTAATTTTGCCAGAATCTAGACATTTGGAGCTTTAATTTGAGCACAACAATGAGGCCATTTTGATCAGAATTGAGAAGGATATGGTTTTTCTAAGTTAGCTCTAAGAACTATTACAGGAGCTACGGGAAGAACTGAGGTTTTAGTAATTTTGCTTGCTCATCACACCTACCAACCTCTAAATTTAATACATCAGCTTTCTTTAAATACTAAACTAGGGTGTAGGTTCATGATTTTCTTGATCATTTGTCAACTCTCATTAAAAGTTTTTCCATTCATATTTTCTCTACCACTACTATATAAACTTCCTCTCTCCTCCATTTGAACACAAAAATATTCTCTCTTCTCCTCTCTTGAGTTCTAGTGAAGTAAAGTTAGTATTTTCATATCTTGATCTTCCTGAGACTCAAGGTATTGAGTGAGACTCACTCTCCCTCTCCAAATTATTTTCTTTACTCCATCCTTAGGACCTCCATAAAAAGCCTCCTCCTTTACTGTGTGGATCTTGCATGCAAGTATAATCTCTTTCCCTAACCTGCTTTTTCATTTTACTATAATGTTAATTTAAGATTAAATCATGCTAGTTGATTATTTAAATTCCTTGAATATGTTTGAATGTTATGGATATTCTTAAATGCTCATATGCATTCTTTACATGTTATTGATTGTTCATCACATATTCATGCATGACACTAGCTTTGATATTAAATCCATATCCAAAATATGAAAAACATGTTAGTTTTATAATTCTCTCAAATCCTTGAATCTACGATATCACCATTCACACACATTCACCATAATTTATTTTTCAATCCAAATACAATGTGTAAGATTGAATTTAATCAACCATCTTGTTGGCCTTATTCCGTACCAAATTTGCTTGTATTTCAGCATTTAGTAACCCTGTATTTAGGTGGGATTGTTATAAGGGTAGTGAGTGAGATAGAGTGTTGAAATGTTCAAGAGTGTGCAAGAAAACAAAGACTCACGACTGGATCTCCGGGTGACTCACGGCTTCAAGCTACCAGAAGTAGCACACGTGCCAAGCATGCCAGAAGTTGAAGCGTCATGCTAGTTAGAGCATTACAGGACAAAATAGGACAATTGGCCATTCTGTTATCTCGTGGCTGGATCTCGCGACTCAGTCAAGCCCGAGGCCAAGCCGCGAGCCAGCCCTGTTTTGAAAAACCTGACTTTTCACATTCCATTCTCACCCCAGTATAAATGCCCCTTATACCCATAAAAGAAAGAGAGCTTCCAGAGAGAATTTTGAGAGAGAAACCCTAGTATTATATAAGATTGATTCATCCACAATCTTCACATAAGAGACTCTTCAAATTCCTTAGCTCTCTTCCTCTTCATTGTTAAACCCTTGAGAGGTCTTTTTACCAAAATCTTTTCTCACCATATCCATTACTGTGAGAGGGCTGTTTGGTGTTCTAGGAAGTAGTTAGGAAGGAACCAATCTACATTGGTTGATACTATGGTCAAGTAGCGGAATCTGAGAAGCTAGAAAAGAAATAGGTTCAACGTAACCTTGTTGGAACAAGAAACTTGGAGGGCTTAGGTACACTGGGTAGATTAGGCTTGGAGGGTCTATTGTTATTCATGTATCCCAACTACATTTTCTAGTAGATTACTTCTCGCTTAGAGGGTGGCAGAGAGGTTTTACGCCGAGGGCTTTGGTTTCCTCTTTAATAACACATCATGTGTTGTTCTTATGTTTGCATCTTTCTTTCCTTAATATTTGCCTTTTATTATCTGCTGTGGATGTGCTTTTAATTGGCTTAGATTGATTACCAATTCTTTTTATAGCTTGTGTTCATTTTCCGCACACTAGTTGTTTGTCAAAAAGCTTGAATTGGTTATTTTGTGTTTGGGGGTCTAAACGTTCAAGGGTGTTTTATATACTATTTGAACTTTCAATTGGTATCAGAGCGGGTACACTTTTAGTGGTTTCATTACCATAGTGTGATCCTTGACTCCCTATTGAGATGGATCGGTCTCAATCCCTAAATGCACCTTCATACTTTGACGGTAGTAATTATGCTTTTTGGAAGGTTCGCATGAAAGCATTTCTATGTTCCATTGATGAATCAATTTGGGATGCTATTAATATAGGTTGGACCAAGCCTCAGGAAGCCAAATCCACATGGGATAAGGCAGCACTTGCCGTATCTAATGCTAACAGTAAAGCACTCAATGCAATTTTCTGTAGTGTGTCTCCAGATGAGTTTCATAGGATTTCTCACATTACCATTGCTAAAGAAGCATGGGAGATATTGGAGACCACCTACGAAGGGACGAAGAAAGTGAAAGACACCAAGCTGCAGATGTTGACCACTCGGTTTGTGGAGCTAAAAATGAGTGAGGATGAGTCCTTTGACTCTTTCTATAGCAAGTTGAATGAGGTGGTTGTTAGCAAGTTCAATTTGGGAGAGAAAACGGAGGATTCTACAATTGTAAGGAAGATCCTTCGATCATTGCCGAAAAGTTTTCGTATCAAAGTGATAGCGATTGAAGAAAGTAAGGACCTTGATGACACCAAACTCCAAGAGCTAATTGGTTCTCTTCAAACTTATGAAATGTCGTTGCCCACCCAACGGAAGAGCAAATCTCTAGCTCTTAAGACCATTAATGAAAAGTCGGAAGTCCATGACTTATCGGATGAGGATGTGGTTGACAAAGATGTTGCATACCTGGTGAATAACTTCTGAAAATTCTTGAAATTCAAGAATAATGGTAAATTTGGTGATAAGGGAAAATTCCAAAGTTCAGGAAGGGAGAAAAGGGAATTCAAAAAGAAAGATGGAAAAAATCTCAATCTACACAAGGTGTCACTTTTTTTGAATGCAACGGACATGGACACTTTAAGAAAGAATGTCCGAATTATTTGAAATCGAAAGGCAAGGTGTATGCCACGACCCTGAGTGATTCGGATTCATCCAACTCAGATTCTGAGGAAAGTTGTGACGAAGAAGGAAATTATTCTTCTTTTATGACTATTGCCTATGTTGAGTTTTCAGACGAGTTGAATTTGCTTGTACGTGAACTTGGAGAACATAGTGATGAAGAATCATTGGGGGTTTTTGAAGAATCAGATGCTGAAGAAGATGAAAGCACAACCAATCTTCAAAAGAATTATAACTCACTCCTGGAAAAGTCGGGTGAATACACAAGGATGGCCAAGGCAGCTGTGAGAAAGATGAAGAAGGCAGAGGAGGACTATAAAAGTCTCCTAATTCGATATAAGGAGGCCAAATATGAGATAGAAACACTGAATGGTGAGCTGTTAGAAGCCTATACAAAAGTGAGATTTCTTGAGCAAAAGGTTGTGCAAGCAAATGCTAAGATGGATAGAGTCACCACCAAGAAGCTAGATGATGTTATTTCATCTCAAAAGAACTTTTCAGACAAATCCAGATTAGGATATACCAGAGGGAGTAGCTCATCTGGCAATATCACTAAAGAAGTGAAGTTCATAAAGGCCAAAGAGTCAGTTGAAGTTGGCCCTATTGCTGAAAAGCCCAAGATAGAGGAGAAAAGAAATGTGGAAAACCAACGGATGGTGAACAACCCTTGTAATCAATCTGTGGGCAGGTCTGAATCCCGAGCTAAGTCTCGTCCATGATAACAAAGAGGTCCTAGATCAAACTATGTGTGTCATCATTACGGACTTCAAGGGCATACTCGGCCAAATTGTCAAAAGCTGAGAGCAATGAATAATGCAACTGCTCCAAGGTCACAAGGACCTAGAAATGACAGGAGAAATTGGGTTAGTGAACCATCAAGAGATCAAAGTGGTGATCCCGGAATGATGGACATGATGAAGATGATTGGTGCTTTCACCAACTTCTTGGAAAGCTTCACACGAAGATTTGAAAGCACTCACTCTCGTACCCAATCCTATAAGAAAATCACCCCAAACGCAAGTGACGTGTGGGTGAAAAAGGGTACTTATGCATAAGCATTACAACATGTCCATGCATCAATACTTCCTATACTTTGTGACTTTGTTTGGTTGTTTGCTTATTAATTGTGTTGGTTGAAATGTGTTTGTTTGTTTTTGCATTCTATCGTTTATTCTTTTTTGTTGTTTTTGATCAATTTTTTCCTTCTTGTGTGTCAAAAATCCAAAAAACCACATAAAAAGTAGAAAATCAAAAAGTTTGACCGATATTGTTAAGTTTTGTCTTAAAACTTGTTTTGCCTTGTACCTTTGTGCTAATGGCTTTGTGCATTTATGAGCGTAGCTTGTTTCTTTGCACTCTTATCATTATGGAAGAAATCTTGAAATCTGTGTGACTGTTGTAAATAGATCTTCAAACTTATCATGAATGATTAGTGAATGGTTATGTTGATCTTGAGACATGCATAGACTTGTGCCTATATATCTTCCCACTCTTTATTTATTTTTTTGGTAAAAAGAGCTCACCAAATGTAAATCTCCAAATGAAAAGAGATATTGAGTTGCAAAAGCCTGTCGCACATATTAGTATTCAACTAGAAAAAAGGGAAAGTGACCAAAAATTAAAGTGAATGATTATTCAAATAGCCAAAAGCTATCTCATCAAGGTGAAATATCAAATATCACTCTCATAATGAGAGGTGATTGTCTCAAAAGGATCAAAAAGATCAAATATTTTGATTGAAAGTGGAGTCAAATGTAAAGCTCCAAAGTATGTAATCAGGTCTTGTGGGAGGTCATATATGCATACTTCTGTAATTGAGATGGGTCACATGATCTAGTGCTAATTGTGTATGCCTTGGTTGAATTGATCATTGAAACTTCACATTAGACTAAGGACTATCTCATTATTGATACCCACACACAACACAAAAGTTTATGTTCAATGAATGCCATATTCATTTGTGTGATTGTACTTGATAAAATGTGTTTTCATATGCTCAATCTTTGTTGATTCAAACACAAAAAGATTTTTGAGTGTTTTAGGTATTCTTGGAAAGTATTTTGTTCTTCAAAAACTGAAAATTTCAAAAAAACAGTGTTGCCCTATTTTGGCGACTCAGTTGCGGGTAAGTCAAGTCGCATGTCACAGTTGCGAGCTCACGAGTCAGTTTTGGCGACTTGTTCGCGAGTGGAAGGTCTAGTCGTGAGGGTTACACAGAGATTTTCACGGCTCATTTCGCAACTCTCTCGTGAGTGAAACTTCCAGTTGCGAAAAACACTTAGAAAATTTTTCAAAAACTTTTGGCTTAAAGTGTTTTGGCGAGTGTATCTGGTGACTTACCTCAGCCATGAAAAACGCGTGTTTTGCATAGTAAGGGCAGTTTTTAAAATCTTTTTCAGTTTTCCCTCAAACTTTTATGACTATTCACTTTCTCTCTCAACTGTCTCTTTCCCAAACACTCCGTGTAACCCTCTTCGAACCCCATTTTTGCTTCATTTCAACTCTATTCAAGAAAAAGATATGGGTTTTCATTCTCACAGTCAGTATTTTTTGTTTTTAAGCTTTTCCCTCTTGATTATATGTGTTGTTTTTCTGATTTGCATTGAGTTTGTGTTTCGACATTGTTCTCTGTCCGTGATTAGCTTGTTGAGGATCTTGGTTAATATGAACTTGTTTAGGTTGCTAGATTTGTTCTTTATTATTTGTCCTCTTTATGCTTAGGGTTTGTTGATTGACTTACACCCATTTTGTTTGAATCCACTTTATTTAGTTGATTCAAAATGATTGTGTTTTGTTTGTTTGGTTATATTGATTTGATTCTGTGTTTATTTATCTAGTATGTGCATCTGTCTTGAGTTTTCTGTGTCATTTCATACTCATCAAAATATATGTCTCATTGGCATATGTTTGTTCTTTAGGTGATGTCATACTCTGCAGCATTAGAACTCTTCTGCGAAATGTTAGTTGTTATCAAGTATCTCCCATTTAGTACACTCATATGTGCTGTTAGTTTAAGTTTGAGGCTTTTCCTTTATACATGACTTTCAGCCTTCTTTGGTCTTGCTGCTCTACACTTATCATGTTTTGACACTAATAGAGTACTGATTTGTTTTACACATGTACTATACTTTGTTGTGGTGGCCTTTTCTGCTTGTTTACAGATGGCTCCTTTATCCCCAAAGAAGAAAACACCTGCCAAGAAAGCAGATAAGAGAATGAAAATGGACCCCAATCTATTTAGGTCTATTTCCCATTTTGAGGGATACAAGAATTTCTTCTTAAAGTCAGGAATCATTCAAGAAAGGTTTGTGGATTTGGAGAATTTGAGAGACACCTTCATCCCTAGTTGTTTTGAGGGGAGAGGATGGGAAAGACTGCTAAATGATTTCCCAGTTGTATGTGAACCCCTGATTAGGGACTTTTACTCCAATGCTGTGATTAGGGAAGATGAGCTGAGCTGCTAGGTTAGAGGTACAAAATTCACCTTAGATGCACATGACATTGATGATGTGCTAGGTCTTGAAGGGTTAGAAGATCATGAGTTTGTCAACTACAAGGATAGGATGTTGTCTATTGAAACTATGCAACAGAGGATAGGTGGACAGAGAGAAAGGAAATGCCTAAATACCACAGCTTTTCCAGTGGACATGAGGTGTCTCACTATTATCATGATGTTTAACCTGTATCCCATAAAGAAATTGACTACAATTAACAATGCCAGAGCAATTTTTCTGATGAAGCTTAAGGAAAAGACATTCATTGATATCAGTTCCCATATATTTAATACAATTGTGGATGAGACTAGAACTATTTCTAGGCCTAAACTGATCTTCCCTAGTCTACTCATGAGGATTTTTAGAAAGAAGGGTGTTGCAATCCCTCGAGACGTCAGTCCCATGTCTACACCTTCAGCAATTAACAAACTAACCTTCAAGAGGATAAGTGTTTGTCTTCCAGGTGAAGAAGATGAAGGTGATGAAGAAGAGGGTGTCCCAATGGAGACTAAGGCAGAGGCAGTAAGTCAGGCATCAGCTTCAACCCCCAGAAGGAGTGGCAAGAGGACTAGAGCATCAACTTCTTCAGATACACCTCCAGATGCATTTTAGGTCATTCTGGAAAGACTTGATGGAATCAGAGAGGTCCAGACCGAGCAGTCTGAGAAGATAGCAGCCATGCAAGACCAGCTTGATGTTCTCTCAGCAAAATTTAACAGCTTCGCCACACATCATGGGCAGTGACCCTTTAGCCATTCGGGTCAAAATTTTCTTTCGAAGCAGCTCTTGAGGGGGAATACTATTTTGAGGGGGAGCAATCAAAAATAGTGTCTATCTTGTTAATTCTGTTTATGTTTTGGATTAGTGTTCTTTCTATGGTTTTGAAACTTTGTTGGTTATGGTTTATGTTTGGTTAAAACCCATAACTCTTGGATGGTTTTGATACTTGGTTTACTTTATATATATTATTGTTGTTTTTCAGTATATAATGTGTTTGTACCCATGTTGCATCTGTAAGCTTTTAGGGTTTGTCTTCTTTATCTGTAGGCTTTATGGTCTGTACTATGCTTTATGCAGCCTTGTATACTTTGTTAAATCAGTACTTTTAACTAAATGTCATGCATTTTCTTGTTAAGTACTATCACTCTTGTGCCCTTCTAGGATTGTTCCTAGATGCATATACTTAGTATATTATGCATTGGTTGAGTGTTGGGCATACAAGTAACTTGCATTGTTCTTGTTAGCTTGTACGTTCAAGTGTTCATTCCAAGTGTGAATGAGCATTGTGGTCACTGCCTTATAGTGATTGCTTGGTCGATCAAGCCATGGTTTGTTTCTTGACTCCATCTTTGCTTGAACACATATTGTCTGCTTCATATGCATTTCATGCTTTTCTGCATACAATGATCATGGTGTATTGTTGTGTTTTAGGAGTTTCATGTTCATATGATTCAGGAGCTTCACAGTTTCTAGAGTTAGGTGTAAGTGAGTTTTGCTTAACTATTCCCAACTCACATGTTAAGTCTAGAGTCTGTTTTAGGGTTTTGTCACGGAATAGCCAAAGGGAGAGATTGTAAGGTTGAATTTAATCAACCATCTTGTTGGCTTTATTCCGTGTCAAATTTTCTTGTATTTTAGCATTTAGTAACCCTATATTTAGGTGAGATTGTTGTAAGGGTAGTGAGTGAGATAGAGTGTTGAAATGCTCAAGAGTGTGCAAGAAAACAGAGACTCGCGACTGGATCTCACGGGTGACTCACGATTTCAAGCCATCAGAAGCAGTACACGTGCCAAGCATGCTAGAAGTTGAAGCGTCATACTAGCTGGAGCATTACAGGACAAAATAGGACAACTAGTTGTTCGGTTATCTAACGATTGGATATCATGACTCAGTTAAGCCACAAGGCCAAGCCGCGAGCCAGCTCTGTTTTGAAAAACCGAACTCTTCACATTCCATTCTCACCCGAGTAGAAATACCCCTTATACCCACAAAAGAAAGAGAGCTTCCAGAGAGAATTTTGAGAGAGAAACCCTAGTGTTATACAAGATTGATTCATCCACAATCTTCACATAAGAGACTCTTCAAATTCCTCAACTCTCTTCCTCTCCATTGTTAAACCCTTGAGAGGTCTTTTTATCAAAACCTTTTTCTCACCATATCTATTACTGTGAGAGGGCTGTTTGGTATTCTGGGAAGCAGTTAAGAAGGAACCAATCTACATTGGTTGATGCTATGGTCAAGTAGCGGAATCCGGGAAGCTAGAAAAGAAATAGGTTCGGCGCAACCTCGTTTGAGCAAAAAGCTTGGAGGGCTTAGGTACACTGGGTAGATTAGGCTTGGAGGGTCTATTGCTGTTCATGTATCTCAACTACATTTTCTAGTGGATTACTTACCGCTTAAAGGGCGGCGGAGAGGTTTTATGCCGAGGGCTTCGGTTTCCTCTTCGATAACACATCGTGTGTTGTCCTTATGTTTGCATCTTCCTTCCCTTAATCTTTGCCTTTTATTATCTGCGGTGAATGTGATTTTAATTGGCTTAGATTGATTTCCAATTCTGTTTGTAGCTTGTGTTCATTTTTCGCACTCTAGTTGTTTGTCATAAAGCTTGAATTGGTTATTTTGTATTTGGGAGCCTAAACGTTCAAGGTGTTTTATATACTATTTGAACTTTCACAGTGATTAATAAGTGGCACATACATTAAATTCAAGCAAAGCAATGAACATGTAATTGATTCGTAATATGTTAAATGATGTTGGAAAATTTAGACCTCGGTTGATAGAATTAACAAGTTTTAAATCCAAGTTGTTAATTAGATTTATTATCAATAAAACTTGTTAAAACAAACAAACATCAATATCATGTCAAAATAATACAGCAGAAAAATAAATAAGACAAGATATGATAACTCAGGAAAATCAATGAAACAAACTAGTTTCACAGTAAAAAACCTAGGAGAAAACCTTCTCAAAAAGCAATTCACTATAGTAAAGAGAAGTTTTAGATCTAGTACAAAACCTTTGTCCCTAGACTTTACAATCCTCGTAAATAAACTTACAGCAAAAACATTCTACCTCTTTAGAACCTCTGAACTCTTCAATATATGAACGCCACCCTTTTTATTGCATGGATCCCAGTACATGACTCACTCCTTTGCATAAATCTCAATACATGACTCACTCACCAACTTAAGGAAGAAGAATGTTGGTTGCAAACTTCTTCACTTCATTAACAATGAAGATCAAGAAGCACTTGGTTACAAAACCCTAAGGTGCAAAAGACGTAGTAGCTTCTTTCAGAGAGAATAAGATATCGATCATCTTTTGCATATGTTCTCCTTGTATTCTCTTATGTGACAGCCTCTAAAATAAGCCTTATATAGGTGTAGGGTTATGAGAAAAGAAACCCTACACATACATAAGCCTGGCCCAAAAATCAGATTTAGAAATCTGAATTCCCGTAACCTCGATCGATCGGGAGGTGTCGAGCTTTAAACCTCGACAGATACAGCTATCAAGAAGCTATCAAGGAGCTATCGAGGAGACAGGAGCTTTCTTGATCGATCCACTAGCTATCAAGAGGTGTCGAGTTATCTGTCTGCAACTGTCGAGAGGCGTCGGACAGCTGTCGAGATATCTGTCTGCAGGTGTCAAGTTATCTGTCCAGCTTTAATGAACAACTTTTCTTCACTTGTTTCTTGGTCCAATCTTCATGGTTTTAATACTAGACTTGAATAACATGTTTCTCGAAGTATTACACATATCCTAGATCTACCCAAATATAGGTAAAGTGCGTTTTGTCAAAGGATTAGCCAATTACATAAAAGAATGACATATGTTCTTAACAAGTGAAACACATATGTCCTAACAATCTCCCCCTTTGGCAATTCGTGACAAAACCACAACAAACAAATGAACATATGAGAGAAGTCATAAATCACTCAACTCATATTCACTTGTTGAATACAATAAAATCTATCCTAACACAAACTCTTGAAAAACTTTGCAAGAAGTGAGTTTATGACAAGTAGACTTTGACAACCTGTATTTCTGAAACACTTTAAACAAAACTCATCAGGGCATCTTTGTGTGAAATAGAAATAATAGATTACATATAAGTAATAAGAAACATGTGTATAAAGACAGAGAAAAAAAAACAACACATGTAGAGGTAGGTGAAGAAAACATACATCATCAAAGATAAGCTTAATGTATGTAAACATGGTCACAAGACCGGTGTACAAGAACCAGGAAGTAAGCACTCCCCCTAACAAGATGAAACACCTTACAGAGGCATGTATTCCTCTCTCTAAGATGTAGAATCTTAAAAAGAAACCACATATTCCCCACAATTTCTCCCCCTTTTTGTTATGCTTGACAAAGGGTACAGGAAGCTATAAAGCTTCACCCGAGAAACATAAAGATGATCAAGGATGATCAAAGGGGCACAAAGAACCCATAAAAATGCATGAATGTAATGAAACAAGATGCTGTGGATGACACGATAATAGAAAGATGCAAAACACACATATACACTAAACAAGTCTAACAAATATTATATTTCAAAAACAAGTCAAGACAGTTTTGTGAGTATACATTAATACATGTAAACCTTGTGATGGCCAAATCACATTGTACCTGCACATGTATCAAGAGTAGCAAAGAATATTGCGTGTTGTGTGTGAAAAATATCGCAAGATTGCATAAGTGTATACATGTTATGACGATTTGAGATATCAGAAAATTACTTTAACTCACACACAATCATAACTGCTTGATGGGGACTATCACCTTCGAGGTACATCGTATAACTCCCACATCTCCTAAAATACACGCTTACAATCATTTTTGAAGCATTTTTTATCTTTTTGCTTTTGATTTTTCCTTTTGCATATTTTTCTTTTAAGCATTTTATGCATGGGCATATTAGAGAGAAAAGAAATACTCAATGATATTTGACATTCCAATTTTGCTATGCCTAAGCACAAAAATGTCATTGACACTGCACTTTTGCTATGCTGAAGCATACAGGTGTCATATTATGATTGACGGGCAATAGTGGTGAAATGGTTATTAATGCCTTTCTCTTAAGATTTTTTAGTCATTCCCGTCAAAAAGAATGATACGGGTATTAAGTACAAGAGATAACTTAATCTTACTCATCACTAATAAGAGCCTGTAAGGTTGAATTTAATCAACTATGTGTTGGCTTTATTCCGTGACAAATTTGTTTGTAATACAGCACTTAGAAACCCTGTATTTAGGTGGAAATCATGTAAGGGTAGTGTGTGAGAGAGTGTGAAGAAATGCTCAAGACTGTGCAGTGAAGTAGGGACTTGCGGCTGGATCTCGCGGGAGGCTCGCGGCTTGCAAGTAGCCAAAAGTTGCACACGCGCAGAGCATGCAGGGGAGCTCAACAGTCATACGAGCTGGAGCAATACAGGACAAAATTCCAGACTGGCCATCTAGTTAGCTCGTAGCTTGAACTCGCGACTCAGTCAAGTCACGAGGTCAAGTCGCCAGCCAACCCTGTTTTGGAAAAACTGACTCTTCGCATTCCATTCTTACACCAGTATAAATACCCCTCATTCCCACAAAATATGTGGGGCTATTCAGAAAGAAAAACCATAAAAGAGGTTTCTTCAAAACAGCCACCCAATTAGAGAGAGCTACTCATTCTTAGAGAGAAATCTTTGTAGTCTCTTTTCATTCCCTCTCTCATTGTCATACCTATTGAGAGGAGATTTCTATCCAAACACTACCCACACCCATTTAGAGTGTTGAGTGTTTTTGGAGTTTTGGGAAGCATTGGAAGATGCCAAGGATGGCGGATGTTATGGATTATAGCGGAATCCGGTAAGCTAGAAAAGAAAAAGGTTCGGCGCAACCTCGTTGAAGCAAGAAGCTTGAAGGGCTTAGGTACATCGGGTAGATTAGGTTTGGAGGGTCTATTGCTGTTCATGTATCCCAATTATATTTTCTAGTGGATTATTAACCGCTTGAAGGGCGGCGAAGAGGTTTTACGCTGAGAGCTTCGGTTTCCTGTTCGATAACACATCGTTGTGTTGTCTTTCTACTTGCATCTCTCTTCCCTTTATCTTTTCCTTTTATTTTTTGTTGTGGATGTGATTTTATTTGGCTTAGATTGTTTACCAATTCGGTTTATAGCTTGTGTTCATTTTATGCACACTAGTTGTTTGACATAAAACTTGAATTGGTTGTTTTGTAATTGGGGGTGTAACGTTCAAGGGTGTTTTTACACTATTTGAATTTTCAATTAGTATTAGAGCGGGTACACTTGTTGTGGTTTAAATACCTAAGTGTGATCCTTGACCCCTTGTGTTTATTTGCCATGGATTGTGCGTTGTATGCCTCTTTGTACGATTTGGTTGGTGATGAATGTAACATGCCACGTGTTTGTGAAAATGCCTCTATGAGTGTTAATCCTCATAAGTGTGATGACATGTTATTTGAATCTATGGGTGTTGTTGACAAACTCTTGAAGAAAAATGCTAAGAAGTTTCAAAAGAAATTAAGCAAGTTATTTTGTGAAAATGATGATTTGATTGCTATGCTCAATGAATCTAACGAATTGGTTGAGAAATATAAAAAACTTGCTGAAATTTCTCTTGAAAAGCTGAAAGAGTTTGAATGTTTGAATATGGACTTGGATGCTAAACTTGTTTTGTCTAACAAACTTGTTGATGAGTTAAAATGTGAAAATGAATCTCTTAAGATGCATGCCAATTGTTTGATTGCTGAACCTACTACTAAAAAGGATGATAATATTTGTTGCAATCATGTTGTGGTACCCGATTTTGTGTCTAGTGTGTGTTTTACCTTAAACGACAAATCGGTGTACATTCCTCCTCATAAAAGAAATCAAAAGGTGGAGAGAAAGGCTGTTAAGTCAAAGCTTCTGTTTAGGTCTCAACCTAAGGCTTTGGATGGATCTAAGTTTGTTCCAACTTGCCACCATTGTGGTGTGATTGGTTATATAAGACCTTAATGTCATAAGTTGAAGAGGGAACAAAACCATATTGCTAGATCCCTTCCCAAAAGGCCTAGTAGACCTAAACACATTGTGTGTCATTATTGTGGTGTCTTTGGTCATCTAAGATCTCAATGCTCTAAGTTTCATGCTGTCAAAAGTATTAAAAGAAAAGAAAAACTTGAGCTTTATGGAAGTTGTGCTAAAAAGAGTAAACCGGTTTTGAGTGAAAATAGCATGTTGTTAAAGAAAATGTTTAATACTCTTAACTCCTTGACTATGTGCATCTCCGGTTCTCATTCTTCCAACCTTCGTCTCGCTTCTCTTGAGACACTCATTCCAAACAATCGTTCCGTTTGGATGAGGAAAGGTTCATATGGTTGAGCTTGTGCTCGTTTTGGTCCTTGATCTAATTCTTTCGATCTTTGTGGGACCCTTCATGCATTAAATGTCATATCATCATGCATTTTGTGCATCTTGCATTTATTTGTATGCATTGTTTTGTTCTTGATCTTACTTTTATATTTCTGCTTTGTGTGAGTAAAAAATCCAAAACCACATAAAAAGTGAAAAATTCAAAAAGTTTGACCGTATATGTTTGAGCACATATCACTTGTGAGTTTGACCTTGTACCTTTGTACAAATGGCTTTGTGCATTTACGAGCTTAGCTTGTTATTTTTGTACTTATATTTTTGTGGGAAAAATCTTGACATCTTTGTGTAATTGTTGTAAATCGATCTTCAAGCTTGTCATGAATGATTAGTCAATAGTCATGTTGGTTTTGATACATGCGTAGACTTGTACTTATATTTCTTCCCACTCTTTTATTTTTATTGCTTAAAAAGCTCAATAAATGTAAATCTCAAAATGAAAAGAGATAATGAGCTGCAAAAACTGTCGCACATACTAGTATTCGACTAGGAAAAAGGGAAAGCGACTTATATGAAAATGTATGATGCCTAAAAAGCCAAAGGCTTGTTTATCAAATTGAATTATCACAAATTTCAGGCATCGATCTCAAAATGAGATTTTTTTTTCTATTCAAATTGATCAAATGTTATGAATTGTAAAGAAGCCAAATGAAAAGTTTCATTGTATGTAATCATTTTCTTGTGGGAGGTCATATATATTGATTTCTATAATTGAGATAGACTACTTAACTTAGTACTAGTTGCATATGACTTGATTGAATTGATCATTGAACCTTCACTCTAGACTAAGGACTATTACACATTTGATACACACACACAACACACATGTCTAATGTTCAATGAATGTCTTATTCATTTGTTAGATTGTATTTGTCTAAATGTGATGTGTGTGTGCTCAATCTTATATGGAGTAATCTAAAAAGATTTATGATCATTTTATATGTATTTGGAAGTGATTTTTATTACTCTTTGTGTTCATGTTTAATACTTACTTTGTTTTTCACTGTTTAAACATGTTTTGTGTTGAAAAATAGATGTCAGAGTTTTTCGTGACTCAGCTGGCAACTCGCCAGTCGCGAAACCCCCAGTCACGAGTTCATCCAGAAGCTTTGGCGACTCACTCATGACTCGCTCGTGACTCACTCGCAACTCACTCGTGACTCGCGAAAATTTTCACGACTAAACCTGGTGACTCGCAAAAATTTTCGCGACTGAACCTAGCGACTCGCTCAATCGCGAAACGCCCAAAATCAGCTTTTTATAGAGTTTTTTCGTAGAAAACTTGTTTTAAACTTCTCCCATCCTCTCTAAAACCCCTCTTTCAATATTTTTACATCAAAACCCAACTAATTTGAATGGTTTTTCATTCCATTAACATTTCTAAGGTAATTATAAACTCTTTTCATTAATTTTGATCCTTAGATTATGTTTTGGAGAGTTTTGTGCTCTTGGTTGGGATTTTTATCATAGGGGTTGGGAAAACTTAATTTTTGTCAAATTTCTTCATGGGATTGGTTTCTTTTGCTGATTTGCATTGGATGTTGGCCCCTTGTGGTAGAAAAAACATGTATTAAGGGTGAATTTCATGATTTTCATGCATTGTTTCACATTATTGTCCATAGTGTGCATGCTAGGTGTTTGATAAAATGCCTCTTAGACATTTTCTCTCTTGTTTGGACTCCGATGAGTACCAAACTTTGAAGTTTCTCAAGTTTCCTCATTAGGAATATGTTTGGTTCATTGGTTGTGCATTTAACACACCTTACCCCACATGTGCATTTTTCATGCATTAGTCATGCATTGCACTTAGCCACCTCTTGCACACACCTTTGCTACCCTTGTCATGCATTGGTTTATACCTTATTTCTTCATCCTAGCATGTCATGTCTACCTTATGCTCTGTAGCATTTTACATTGTCTTAGGTTTGAGCTTCATTTTCTCATTCATATCGCAACCCTCATACATCATTAGCACTGTTCATTCCTTCATCTTTTGCCCTCGTTTCTCCTTGACCCTTTGTCTATTCCTGACAAAAAGGGGGAGAATATACTTTAGAGAGTATACGATAGAGTTTTTGTCATTTCTATATGACTCTTGTGCATATCCTTAGGGGGAGAAATTCTATTTCTCATGCACATTTGTAGGGGGAAAGATATTCCATAGGGGAGATGCATATACGAAGTGGGAGAAGACATTGTGTTAATTAGAAAACTTTGTTCTGTTTGTTTTCTTGTTGGCTTTATGGTGCTTTGAGTTATGCTTTGTTGTTATCATCACATCATATTTGTGTATTGGACATGCATATTTCCTTATGCTATTGTGCTTCATTGAATGCATGTTCGGATGATCATTTGCTTTACTATGTGATCATTGTAGTCATTTCTATATGACTATTTTGATGTATGATCAATTTGCTCACATGTTTCATATCATGTTTACTTGATCGTAATTTACTTGTTATATTATACTTGTCTTTTTATTACTTGCTTTACCTTGAGGGTCTAATGTGTTTTGTGCAAGTGTTTCAGGCTACAAGTATATATGTTCCAAGTGCATCAAAACTTCTCATCATTCTGAAGGGGAGAAACTTTAAGCACTTTTAGTTTATATTGTTTAAGTTTATATTCAGTATTTTGTGGTTTGTACCCACGTCGCTTTTGTAAGCTTTTAGGGTTTCTTGTAGGCTTTATGGTTTGTACCATGCTTTATGCAGCCTTTATGCTTTGTTAAATCAGTACTTCTAACTAAATGTCATGCATTTTCTTGTTAAGTATTGTCACTCTTGTGCCCTTGTAGGATTGTTCCTAGATGCATATACTTAGTGTATTATGCATTGGTTGAGTGTTGGGCATGCAAGTGACTTGCATTGAGCTTGTTAGCTTGTATGTCCAAGTGTTCATTCCAAGTGTGAATGAGCATTGTGGTTACTACCTTGTAGTTATTGCTTGTTTGATCAAGCCATGGTTTGTTTCTTAACTCCATCTTTGCTTGATCACATCATGCTTGCTTCATATACATTTCATGCTTTTCTACATACAATAATCATAGTGTATTGTTGTGTTTCAGGAGATTCATGTTCGTATGATTCAAGAGCTTCACAGTTTCTAGATTTAGGTGTGAGTGAGTTTTGCCGTTGTTCTCAAACTCATGTTTAAGTCTAGAGTCTGTTTTAGAGTGTTTTGTCACGGAATAGCCAAAGGGGGAGATTGTAAGGTTGAATTTAACCAACCATGTGTTGGCTTTATTCCATGACAAATTTGCTTGTAATACAGCACTTAGAAACTCTGTATTTAGGTGGGAATCATGTAAGGGTAGTGTGTGAGAGAGTGTGAAGAAATGCTCAAGACTGTGCGGTAAAGCAAGGACTCGCGGCTGGATCTCGCAGGAAGCTCGCGGCTTGCAAGCCGCCAAAAGTTGCACACGCACAGAGCATGCAGGAGAGCTGAACAGTCATGCCAACTGGAACACTACAGGACAAAAATCTAGGCTGGACATTTAGTTAGCTCACAGCTTGAACTCGTGACTCAGTCAAGTCGCGAGGTCAAGTCGCCAGCCAATCTTGTTTTGAAAAAACTGACTCTTCGCATTCCATTCTTACACCATTATAAATACCCCTCATTCCCACGAAATATGTGTGGCCATTCAGAAAGAAAAACCCTAAGAGAGGATTCTTCAAAACAGCTACCCAATTAGAGAGAGCTACTCATTCTTAGAGAGAAATTTTTGTAGTCTCCTTTCATTCCCTCTCTCATTGTCATACCTATTAAGAGGAGATTTCTATCCAAATACTACCCACACCCATTTAGAGTGTTGAGTGTTTTTGAAGTTTTGGGAAGCATTGGAAGATGCCAAGGATGGAGGATGCTATGGATTATAGCAGAATCCAGTAAGTTAGAAAAGAAAAAGGTTCGGTGCAACCTCATTGGAGCAAGAAGCTTGGAGGGCTTAGGTATATCGGGTAGATTAGGCTTGGAGGGTCTATTACTATTCATGTATCCCAACTACATTTTCTAGTGGATTATTGACCGCTTGAAAGGTGGCGGAGAGGTTTTACGCTGAGGGCTTCGGTTTCCTCTTCAATAACACATCGTTGTGTTGTCCTTGTGTTTGCGTCTCTCTTCCCTTTATCTTTGCCTTTTATTTCTGTTGTGGATGTGATTTTAATTGGCTTATATTGTTTACCAATTCGGTTTATAGCTTGTGTTCATTTTTTGCACACTAGTTATTTGACATAAAGCTTGAATTGGTTGTTTTGTAATTGGGGGTCTAAACGTTCAAGGGTGTTTTTACACTATTTGAACTTTCAGAGCCACAAAGCTTACTTGCTTAGTTGTGCATAGAGATGCTCATCTAAGCTACAAATGATACAAAGTTTAGAAAATTTTGTTTCAATGGCCATCCAAGGTACACAAGTACCAATGTACACAAAACACATACTGTTTTTGTATTTTTCTGATTTTCAATTTTTTTTTTAAATTTTTATATGGAAAAAAACAAAGCAAACTGAAAAATAACCAAACAACAACAGACAACCACATGAAAGCATGAAAGAAAGATGCATATGTATGAAGGCATGATAGAAAGGTGTAGATGCATGAAAGCATGATTCCAAAAGCATATAAGAAATCAAGCAAAGAAAGTCCTACTTTAGATAGAAAGAATTAAAGCAGAGGACAAACAAAAAAGACAATTAAGTCTTAGGCTCCTTTTTCACCCACACAACACGAGTCTTTGGCCGTGAAGATGAAAAGGCATGTGTCCCAGTATGTCTACTTGAGGACATAGAAGAATTAAAATTCTCCTGAAATTGAGTTAAAAAGCTCAAAGCTTTTAATAACTCTCCAAACAAAGGTGTAGGTCCTTGAGAGGAAACTTGTGACCGTTTGGACAAATGCATATGAGGATACAACTTAAAGCAATTAGGACAAATGTCTCCAGAAATACCACAATGATGACAAACATTAGATCTAACAAAAGATTTAGAATTAGTCAAATCAGTTATGGATTTCATACCTTTATTACCTTTCTTAGATTGTGGCACAAAGACAGTCCTTGATCCAGTCCTTGATCCAGATTCTCAGGTTTGAAGGTTCCCTACTGAAAGTTCAAATAGTGTATAAAACACCATTGAACATTTAGACCCCCATATACAAAATAACCAATTCAAGCTTTATGACAAACAACTAGGGTGCCGAAAATTAGCATAAGCTATAAATAAAATTGGAAATCAATCTAAGCCAATTATAAATCACATTCACAATAGAAAATAAAAGGCAAAGATAAAGGGAAGGAAGATGCAAACACAAGGAGCACACGATGTGTTATCGAAGAGGAAACCGAAGCCCTCAGCGTAAAACCTCTCCGCCTCCCTCCAAGCAGTAAGTAATCCACTAGAAAATGTAGTTGGGATACATGAACAACAATAGACCCTCCAAGCCTAATCTACCCAGTATACCTAAGCCCTCCAAGCTTCTTGCTCCAACGAGGTTGTGCCGAATCTATTTCTTTTCTAGCTTCCCGGATTCCGCTACTTGACCATAGCATCAACCAATGTAGATTGGTTCCTTCCTAACTGCTTCCCAGAACACCAAATAACCCTCTCACAGTAATGGATAAGGTGAGAAAAGGTTTTGGCAAAAAGACCTCTCAAGGGTTTAGCAATGGAGAGGAAGAGAGTTAAGGAATTTGAGGAGTCTCTTATGTGAAGATTGTGGATGAATCAATCTTGTATAACACTAGGGTTTCTCTCTCAAAATTCTCTTTGGAAGCTCTCTTTCTTTTGTGGGTATAAGGGGTATTTATACTGGGGCGAGAATGGAATGTGAAGAGTCAGGTTTTTCAAAACAGGGCTGGCTCGCGCCTTGACCTTGCGGCTTGACTGAGTCGCGAGATCCAGCCGCGAGATAACAAAACGGTCAGTTGCCCTATTTTATCCTGTAGTGCTCCAGCTAGCATGCGCTTCAACTTCTGGCATGCTTGGCACGTGTGTTGCTTCTGGCGGCTTGAAACCGTGAGTCACCCACGAGATCCAGTCGCGAGTCTCTATTTTCTTGCACACTCTTGAGCATTTCAATACTCTATCTCACTCACAACCCTTACAGCAATCCCACCTAAATACAAGGTTACAAAATGCTGAAATACAAGCAAATTTGGCACGAAATAAAGCCAACAAGATAGTTGATTAAATTCAACCTTACACCTATAAGCTCAGTCAAAGGAATTTGATCAATGTCCTTTGCTTCTTCAATGGTAGTGATCTTGGCATGGAATCTTTCAGGTAAGGACCTAAGGATTTTTCTAACAATTTTGGATTCTGCAATACATTCTCCAAGGTTAAAGGCAGAATTCACAATATCCTTGAGTTTGGCATAGAACTTATCAAAGGTCTCATCCTTCTCCATCCTTATTTCTTCAAAACTACTAGTGAGTTGTTGAAGCTTCACAATCTTTAATGCCTTGGTACCTTCATAGGTAGTCTCAAGAATGGTCTATGCTTCCTTGGCAATTTCCGTGGATGGTATTTTTTTGAATTCCTCATTAGTCACCCTACAAAACAAAGCGTTCAAGGCCATACTGTTGAAATTTGCCACTATGATTGTTGCATCATCCCAATCCACCAGCACTTCCTTTGGCTTAATCCAGCCAACTTTAACAGCTTGCCATACCTTTCACCAAGAGCCTGCAAAAAAACTTTCATACGAACTATCGAGTATGCATAATTAGTTCCATCAAATAAAGGAGGAATCAAAAGAGATTTTCCACGATCCATGACAATAGGGGTCAAAGAAAACACTCAGGAAATTAATCCAATCAAAGTGAACCCGCTCTGATACCATTTGTTGGAAAATTTAGACCCCAGTTGATAGAACTAACAAGTTTTAAATCCAAGTTGTTAATTAAATTTATTATCAATAAAACTTGTTAAAACAAACAAACATCAATATCATGTCAAAATAATGCAGCATAAAAATAAATAAGACAAGATATGATAACCTAGGAAAACCAATGAAACAAACTAGTTTCATAGTAAAAAACTCGGGAGAAACCTTCCCAAAAAGCAATTCACTATAGTAAAGAGAAGTTTCAGATCTAGTATAAAACCTTTGTCCCTAGACTCTACAATCCCTGTAAATAAACTTACAGCATAAATCTTCTACCGCTTCAAAACCTCTGAAATCTTCAATATATGAACGCCACCCTTTTTATTGCACGGATCCTAGTACATGACTCATTCCTTTGCACGAATCCCAATACGTGACTCACTCACCAACTTGAGGAAGAAGAATCTTGACTGCAAAGTTTTTCACTTCATCAACAATGAAGATCAAGAAGCACTTGGTTACAAAACCTTAAGGTGCAAAAGACGCAGTAGCTTCTTTCAGAGAGAATAAGGCATCGGTCACATTTTACATATGTTCTCCTTGTGTTCTCTAATGTGACGGACTCTAAAATAAGTCTTATATAGGTCTAGGGTTGTGAGAAAAGAAACTCTACACATACATAAGCCTGGCCCAAAAATTAGATCTGGAAATCTGAATTCCCGTAACCTCGATCGATCGAGAGGTGTCGAGGAGGTGTCGAGCTTTAAACATCAACAGATACAGCTATCGAGAAGCTATCAGGGAGTTGTCAAGGAGACAGGAGCTTTCTCGATCGATCCACTAGCTATCGAGAGGTGTCGACCTATCTGTCCGCAACTATCAAAAGGTGTCGGGCAGCTATCGAGATATCTGTCCGCAGGTGTCAAGCTATCTATCCAGCTTTAATGAACAGCTTTTATTTATTTGTTTCTTGGTCCAATCTTCATGGCTTTAATACTAGACTTGAACAACACGTTTCTTGAAGTATTAAACACACCCTAGATCTACACAAATACAAGTAAAGTGCGTTTTGTCAAATGATTAGCCAATTACATAAAAGAATGACATATGTTATTAACAAGTGAAACACATATGTCCTAACAAAAGTGGTGACTTGAATGTTGTCCACTATAGTCTAGAACACCTCCTCATCTTGTATCGTAGCCTCCGAGCTTAAATCAAGGTTTCAAGTACTTATCCATGTAATTTTCAATTCTAGATTATAACTAGGAAATAAAGCCATCTACTTTATCTTAGATTGTATTTAGGATGAAAGCCATGTAATTTCTTTTAATCAGTGTACATTCATTCTCAAATCATTAAAATGATGAAATTTTCAATTATGGTTTTCTTATTTTTTCCAATAATTAAATAAGTGGTGACTCCATTGTAAAACCTTTAAATTTAAAGGGAAAAATATAATCATTCGAACCTCCATTTTGAGAGGCAATAATGCGACTCCACCCATTCACGTGGGTTTGGCCCAGACGAAACCCAATTCCAAAACGGCTGAAAGCATGGTCTCTCACAATGGTGACTCCACTGGGAATATTGAAGGCTAAGCTTCAATTAGGTTATGGTGGCCAACCATGTTATTGTTTGTTTATTGCTTTTTTTTATCTATATAATATGTCTAATATATCATTATATTACATGTCATGCATCATTTGCATGAAAGAAATTTATTTTATTTGTGTGCTAGCCTAGAAGCCCAGTGGTGAACCTACTACCCATTGGGACAAGGATCATCATGGTCATGCCATGGTGGTTCATAGGGACAAACTGTATCAAACCAACGTGGTGCTCCTGGCATCACAAGTTGGGAGGTACGACGTCCTAGCTTATGGGGACCTTTAACCTATCTTCTAACCATGTTGTGATGACCCATAGAACTTACCTTTAGGTTGATTCTTGTAAATTTCATTTCATTACGCATGTGTTTGGCCGTTGTTTGAACCATAATGACTTAAGTCTAATGCTTAAGCCCATCATGATTGTTTGAACCTTGTATGTTGTGAATGAACTCTAGCCCAAAAGCCTATGATTGAACTCTACTTGGCATGGAAGCTCTATTTTGTTTCTTGAATGAGTTGAAGCCCAGCACTTAAGCCATCAAAGGTGTATGCATGATCATCATCAAAGTCTAAAAGCTCACAAGATGAAAGCCTTCCAAGTGCTAGCCCAGGCCATTTCATCATAATCAAGGTTCAAGTCTATCGAGTCTCAAGAATCCTCAATGGACCAAGAAGAAGTTGACCAACTTTGCCTCACTCCATATTAGGTTTAGAGTATCATTGTGTCACTGAAGAAAATTGTTTATTCCTATTAGGACATATGTGATTCACTTTTTAGGAACATATGTCACTACTTTATGTAATTGGCTAATCCTTTGACAAAACATACTTTACTTGTATTTAGGTAGATTTAGGATGTATTTAATACTTCAAGAAATCTTGTTTCAAGTTCAAGTGTTAAAACCATGCAAATCTGTCCAAGATTGAAGTGCAGAAAGTGCCTGTCATTAAAGCTCGATAGCTAACTTGACAGCTAGCCATCTATCGAGCCTTATAGAGCTGTTAAAGCCCATGGCTCGATAGTAGCTCGACAGATAGGTATCTGTCGAGTTTTATGAAAAATAGATTTTCAGTTCTGTTTTGACTCCAATCCATGATTGTATGTTTGGGCATTCTTTTCTCACAACCCTAGACATATAAAAAGATTATTTTAAGGGCCGTCAAAGGTGACACAAGTTGCACAAGTGTTGAGCAAAGTTTGTTCAAGCAAATTTTGATCGAAGACAGAATATGCCCTAGTTCATCTTTCTTGTGAAAAAGCTGCTATGTTTGTGCACCATAGGGTTTTGTAACCAAGGAGCTTCTCAATCTTCATCATGTGATGAACTAAAAAACTTTGTAGCCAACAACCTTCTCTAGTTAGTGATTGAAGTCGCGTACTAGGATCCGCACAATTGGTTAGTCACATACTAAGAGTCGTGTATTACAAGAAGAGATTGTCACTACAAAACAAGTCCAATTGTGTATTGGAGTAAGGGTTCAACTGTAGGTTGGTATAAGGTACTGAGATTCCTTTACTTGTAATCGCTTGTTGTGATAATAATGGATTCTCTGGAGTGGTGACCTTAAATTCACCCGATGGGGTTTTATCTCGGTGGTTTTCCCCATTCGTAAACAAGTCACCTGTGTCAAATTTATTTTATGTTGCATTTAGTTAATTGGTGATTTGTTTGTACTACCATGTGTTTTGCATGTTAATTGAATTAATTAATTAACTTGACTAATTAATTTGTTAATTCATCACAAGGAGTCAATACGTTTTTGGCCTATCAAGTGGTATTAGAGTATGAACACTCTGATTAGATTTAATCTTTGCTGTGTGATCCATTGACCCTTATTTGTCATGGATAGATAATAGTCTCTTATTATACCTTCTTTATTTGATGGCACTAACTATGCATACTGGAAAGTACGCATGAGAGCTTTCTTGCATTCTCTAGATGAGAAGGTGCGGCAAGCTGTTGAGATAGGCTAGACCAAGCCGAAGAAAGGGCCGGCCGATTGGGATGATGCCAAGATTAAGGTGGCAAACTTCAACAGCAAGGCATTGAATGCGTTATCCAGTGCGGTCACTAATGAGGAGTTCAAGAAGATATCCTCCACTAAAACTGCTAAGGAAGCGTGGACTATTCTACAGACAAGCTATGAAGGAACTAAGGCTGTCAAGGATTCGAAGTTTCAGAGGCTCACTACAAGCTTCGAAGAGATCAAGATGGAGGAGGATAAGTCGTTCGATGAGCTCTATGCTAAGCTCAAGGACATAGCGAACTCAGCCTTTAATCTTGGGGAAACCATTCCTGAACCCAAGATTGTAAGAAAGGTGCTTAGATCTCTACCTAAGAGATTCCATACCAAGATCACTGCTATTGAGGAATCAAAGGACATGGACAAGATTCCTTTGATAGAGCTAGTTGGTAATCTGTAGACTTATGAGTTAGGTTTAACAAGAATTGGCAAGTCGGGTAAGGGTAAGAGCATAGCATTAAAGGCCAAGAGTAGTGATACTGATGAGTCTTCAGATGATGAAGATTCTAAGAAGAAGTCCTACATTACAAGGCAATTCAAGAAGTTCATGAAGATTGCAAATAGGAAGGGCTTCAACAAGAACCGTAGGCAATCCAGTTCTTCTCAGTTCAAGAGCAAAGACAAAGGGAAGAAGAATGTTTGGGATGGAAGTCAGTACACTGTTCCCTCAGGACCAAAGTGCTTCGGGTGTCAAGGCTTTGGACATATGAAATAGGAGTGCCCCACATATCTCAAGACCATTGGGAAGAGCAAGGCATTCGCTGCTACATTGAGCGACACTGAGCCTAAGGATGATTTCGATAATGAGGATGATGGAATCCTGAATGCCTTCACTGCCACTATCAATCCTACTGAAAAAATTGTTGAAGATGTGGATGAAGAAGAGGACTTGGGGGATTCTAAGTTCAAAAAGATGGACGATCAAGATGATATCCATACAGCTTATAAGAAATTATATAACGTTTCAGAGAAGCATGAGAAACTTTATAGGTTGGCCACCAAGAAGCTAAGTGATCTGGAACTTGATCGATAAGAGCTTTCCACAAAGTTTGATGAAGCCAATTAGACTATTGGAGCACTGGGGTTTGAAAATAATTTCTTAACTGAGAAGTCCAAGAAGCTTGAAGTGGAGTTGTTTCAAGTTAGAGCTCAATTGGAGAAGACTTCAAGTGCAAAACTTGATGAGATGCTCAGGATTCAGAAATCTTCTTCTGATTGAATCGGTTTAGGGTATGATTTCTCTTCTTCTACTATTGCTTCTGTTAGTACTACTGTTTTTGTTCCTCCTACTAATAATGTAAAAATTAAGAACAATGATGTTAAAACTAAATTAGCTAGTGAGAACTTAGACAAGGGTAAATCTATCTTAGAAGCACCCCCTAAGCTTAATAAGAAAGAAGTTAAAAACCCTAGGGCTAAGAAGGCTAACTCTCAAAAGCCTAAACAAAAGAAACAGCATCTCTACCATCACTGTGGAACAGCCGGTCATACTCGACCTAATTGTTATAAGTGGCTAACCACTAAACAGAGCAACGGTATGATAGCATTAGGAAACCAGAATCAGTTTCCATCCTCTTTTACTCCTCTTAGAGATCTTCTCAAATTCCCCATGTTCCTTTCGAACTTGAACGGTTTCAATTCTTTCCCCTCACTGTTGGTTCAAGGGTTTACTCAAAGGAAAGGTTCTTCCAAGGTGTGGAAGGAAAAGGGCTCCAAGTGATTATGTCACTTTTTCTCTCCTCTTCTTGTTTTTGCTTGTGTTACTTGAGTGCTTTGCTTAACATGTTTTTGCTTGTTTTTAGTTTTGATTATTTTGTTTTTGATATAAAAATAGAAAAAAAATTGAAAAATCAGAAAAATACAAAAACAATGTGTGTTTTGTGTACATTGATACTTGTATACCTTAGATGGCTATTGAAACAAAGTTTTCTAAACTTTGTATCTTTTGTAGCTTGGATGAGCATTTCTATGCACAACTAAGCAAATGAGTTTTGTGGCTCTTGTTTGTGATAAGTAAGATTAAGTTATCTTTTGTACTTAATACTTGTATCACTCTTTTTAATGGGAAGGATTAGAAAATCCTAAGAGAAAGGCATAAATAACTATCTCACCACTATTGTTCGCCAATCATGAAATGACATTTGTGTGCTTCCGCATAACAAAATTGGAATGTCAAATGCTTAACATCATTAGGTATTTCTTTTCTATCTCTTATATGCCCATGCATGATTTGCTTAAAAAGAAAATATGCAAAGAAAAATAAAAAACAAAAAGATCAAAATGTTTTATATATGATTACAAGCATGTATTATAAGATGTATCTCGAAGGTGATAGTCCCCATCAAACAGTTATGATTGTGTGTGAGTTAAAGTGATTTTCTCATATCTCAAATCGTCATAACATGTATACACTTATGCAATCTTGTGATGCTTTTCACACACAACATGCAATATTCTTTGTTACTCTTGATACATGTGCAGGTACAATGTGATTGGCCATCATAAAGAATACATGTGTTAATGTATACTCACTAAACTGTCTTGACTTGTTGTTGAAATATAAAATTGGTTAGACTTATTAAGTGTGTGTGTGTGTGTGTGTGTTTTGGGATCTTTGTGCTTAACATTTTTATGGTTGAAAGATGATTTTGAGAGTTCAAAATGCTGTTTGGATCATTAGTTGAGTTGCATGTTTGATTGCATTCATATATGTGTTTTTCTCTTCTTGAAAAACTGTTTTTAAGCAATCTCAACACCTCTCGATACCTAGCCTATCTATCGAGCTCTTCAGTTGCTTTTAATCACAATCTCGACAGCTCTCAATAGATAAGTGGATCGATCGAGAAATCTCTTGTCCTCTCGATAGCTCCTTAATACCTCCTTGATCCATCAAGCTTGTTTTGCTGTGGGCACCTCTCGATAGTTACATTTGTCGAAGCTTTTAAAGCTCGACACCTCTCGACACCTCTATTTGTCGAGATTTACTGAACACCTATATATAGGGTCAACGCGATTTAGACTTCATTTCGCTTAATCTGTACGTGTCTGTTCATCTCCCAAACCTCTCTCACTTACTCCTAACCTCTTCCCAAGGTGTTTTTGGCCCAGATCAAATTATTCTTCACTTGGTAAGTGTCTAAATCTCTCATTTTCATGCATTTCATGATTTTTAACCTAAGTTTTTAGGATTTTTTGGAAATTTTGGGGTTTTTCAAAATCAAAGAGGCTTTAGCACAATTTTTGGGATGGGTTTTGAAGATTTGATCTTTAAAACTTCATGCATTGCATTCCATGTGCATTATAACTATATTTTCATGCATTTAGATGTGTGTTATATATGTTAAACTATTTGTGTATTGGCAGGTTTGGATTGGGCTGAGTCCATGATGATATTACTATTGCACGTCACATGCTCATGCATTTTCATGCATACATCCTTTACATTCAATATATTTTTGTATATTTGAGCTATTTTTGGGACTTTCTGAGTGTTTCTTTCTTCCCCCTCACTCTTTAGTTTACGTTAGTGCGTCAATGGCACCGAAATGTATGTCTGTTTCGTCTCAGAACCCTCTTCATTCTGGGGCATCTTCGTCTTCTGATCCTACCCCCTCTTCTATTCAATTCCGTGATGAGGATGCCCGAACGGATTTCTCGGAGAACTTTTCTTAATGCGGTGTTCATTCAAAATGTCGAGTCATTTTGTCGGACTTCTTCGACAATGATCTACCTACTATAATTTACAGTCGGGGTTAGGAGTCACTGTGTGATATCTCGGTCACCTGTCCATTTATGCTGATCCAGGAGTTTTACTACAGCATGCATGGACTTGATTCTTCAGTACCTCTCTTTGTTACTTGTGTTCGAGGTACACGCATAGTGGTCACTCCAGATATTGTATCTGAGGTGCTCTGTGTCCCGAGGGTAGAGCATCCTAACTACCCCAGTTATTAGCGTCTAAGGATTGTGTCCAAAGACATGATGATTTCTTCTTTTTATGAGCGCCCTTCTGATTGGGGTGATCGTCAGTTTACTCCATGTTCGACCTTTGCTAAAGGTCCTGGATTTATGAACATGGTGATGACTTTTGTTTTGCACCCTCTTTCTCATTATAACTCTATCACAGAGCCTTGTGCTAGATTTTTGCTTTCTTTGTAAGAGCATCTCACTATAGATTTTCCCTCCCACTTTATTCTTTCTATCATAGATGTCTATAGGAATATGACAACCTGTGATAAGCTCATTTTCACTTCAGCTATCACAAGGATCTTATGCCATTTTTCTACTCCCTATCCCGTTTTCAACCACTTCCCAGTTATGTATGCCATTGACTATGCTACTATTAAACAGAGCGAGGTGCAGTTTTTTTTGAGGTGGTCTGGTCTGGCAGTCCTTCAACTCCATCCACCCCTGCTCCCTCTACTTTAGCGGGAGGTGTGACTTTGGATGCGATCATAGCACAACTTCAGCGCATGGATGCTCGCCTTGAGACTGTAAGAAAGCTCTCATGTGTACTTTCCAGTATGCATAGTTAGTGCCATTAAATAAAGAATGTATAATTAATGATTGCCCCCTATCCATGACAAACAAGGGTCAATGGATCAACACAACAAAGATTAAAACCTAATTAGAGTGTGCCTACTCTGATACCACTTGATAGGCCAAAAACAAATTGACCCCTTATGATAAATTAACCAATTAATTTAGCCAAGTGAATTAATTAAGTTAATTAACATGCAAACGCGTGGTAGCATAAACAAATCACTAATAAACTAAGTATGTAGTGGAAAATAAATTTGACACAGTGATTTGTTTACGAATGGGGAAAACCAATCACGGCAAAAACCCTACTGGGTGATTTTTAGGTCACCACTCCAAAAATTCTACTATTATCACAACAAGCAGTTACAAGTAACGGAATCCTAGTACCTTATACCAACCTATAGTTGAACCCTTGTCCTATTACCCAATTAAACTTGTTCTATAGTGACAATTTCTCCTTTCGATACACGGCTCCCAAGTACGTGACTAACCAATTGTACGGATCCTAATACGCGAATTCAATCACTAACTAGAAAAGATTGTTGGCTACAAAGTTCTTCAGTTCATCCATACGATGAAGATCAAGAAGATGCTTAGTCACAAAACCCTATGATGCACATATACAACAACTTCTTCAGAAGAGATGAACAAGGGCAAAACTTTGGCTCTAGTCACAATTTGCTTGAACAGACTTTTCTCAAAGTTTGTGTAACTTATGAACTCTTTGATGGCCCTTAAAATAATCATTTTATATATTTAGGGTTAAGAGAAAAGAAGTCCCAAAGAAACATTCACAGATTCTAAGAAAACATAATAGAAAATCTGTTTTTCTTAAACCTTGACAGATAGGAGGTGTTAAGCAAGTGTCGAGTACATGGGCTAAAACAGCATTCTTAAGCTCAATAGATGCAACTGTCGAGCTTTAATGAATTTGCACTTCTCAGCTTGTTTCTTGGACAGACTTGATGACTTCAATACTTGATCTTGAAACCTTGTTTCTTGAAGTATTAAAGAAACCTAGATCTACCCAATTACAAGTAAAGTGCGTTTTATCAAAGGATTAGCCAATTACATAAAATAGTGATATATGTTCCTAACAAGTGAATTACATATGTCCTAACAATAGTGGATTCTCAGGAGTGGTGAATCACATTTGCCTCGGTAGTTTTCCCCATTCGTAAACAAATCACCCGTGTTAAATTTATTTTCCACTGCATTTAGTTAATTGGTGATTTGTTTGTGCTACCACGTGTTTTGCATGTTAATTGAATTAATTAATTAACTTGGCTAATTAATTTGTTAATTCATTACAGGGGGTCAATACGTTTTTAGCCTATCAATTCCATATTTCTATACTTTGAATTATAAAATTTCATGTAGTGTTTGATATTCTTTGTTCATTAAATATATATATATATATATATATATTAAAAAAAACATTATTTCCAAATCTTTCCCAAAAAAAAAAAAAAAAGAGAGAGAGAGAGAAAATTTCAAATGAAAAAAAGTCTTTGGAATAAGGGCATTAAGCCCTTGAGTCATTTTCAAATAAAAAAATAAAAAAAAATAAAAAAAATGAACTAGGGGCATTGAACTTCCTTGTGACTTTTTCAAAAATGCTTAATTTTTTCTTTCAAGGATTTCAGGTTTTTTTTTTTTTTTTTTGCAAAAGTCTTCTTTTCAAAATGGTGCATAAGGATCTCTTGGAAAAAACTTCTTTCTAAATCGTGATGCTTGAACAATCAACTTGTATTGAGAAAAGATTAGTTTCATTTGATTTGTGTAAACACTTTTCCTTAATTACTTTGAATAAAAGAATAAATGGTCTTAAAAGACAATCAAGAAAATCTATCCATTAGAAATTCAAAAAACTCATGCATTCATTCCAAATTTTTGAAAAATTTTGTGTCTCCAATAGAGCATGCATACTTTTTTTTTTTCTTTTAAGAGGAATTTATCAAAAGAGCTTAAGCCTTTATGCCTACAAGCAAGCATTGCTATAGATAGGAGGCCATCTTTGGCTAAACATGATTATACCTTAATACCTTGAATGATCATTATCCATTGCCAGCCCATATGAGCCTTCAAACACTTAGCCTCTTTTTCGCATGAACCTACTAAAATCTAAACCAAGGGTTGGAAAAATCGAAGTATGTATGCTTAAATGTCGTGTTGAGGAGGAGTCGACCTTGTAGCTTTAAAGCTAACTAATAAAGCCTTCATAGAAGACATGAAAGACAAGTGGAGAATTCATTAAGCTAAAGATAAGAGATCATTATAGAAAATGAGGCTTCACTCAATCAAGGAAAGAGAAATGAAATTCCACCAATGTGAGAGAAAAAAAAGTGTGCATCAAGTTTGAAGATCCTAGAATTCATCACACAGAGAGGGATATAATTTAATCTAAGAAAAGTGAGGATTCATTCAAAAGAGAGTTCATCAAGCAAAAAATGAAGAAGAGATTCATCTAAAACGAAAAAGGTGCAAGTGCATAGAGGCAAGGAAGAAGTCTAGAGAGTGCATCAAATTTAGAAAAGGTAATCAAGTTCAGAAAAATATGGAAGGCAAAATATCTAGGAAAGTTAATTCAATCAAAAGGCGAAATGCATAGCGCAACTAAAAAAATAAAGGAAAGCCCGCTAGGCTAAAAACCCAAATGAGCAGTCTAGGCAAAAGCTAGGGCCAAAAAAAAAAAAAGGAAGTGGAAAAAGAAAAGAGGAAGAAAGCCCACTAGGCTGAAAACCCAAAAGGATAGTCTTGACAAAGGTTAGGGAAAGAAAGAGGGAAAATCCCAACAAATTGAAAACTTGAAGATGTAACCTAAAAAGAAAATGATTTTACAAGATGAAAGTCTAGTGGTATGATTCCAGAGGAATGAGCATGAAAAAATGTTGATACAAGTGACTGGTAGAGACTAGTGAGAAGATAGCATAAAAGAAATGTGAAAACTCCTCCAATTCTTGATGTGATTGCTGGCTAATTAATTAGGTTAAACAAATCAAACATTCACTATTTTAATATTTTTTGCAGAAAGATGTGAAAATATATTTATTTTATTTCTATTTTGCCCCTTCATACAAAAAAGTATATCATATTACTGAACCACATACTGTGAGTAAAAAGTGACATTGCATAATCAAAAAGTTATCTTATCTATTTTAGCATATCATTTTATAATACACCTTACATCAAATCTTTTATTTTTTTACCACTTTATTTAAATATTCATTTTAATCCTTTCTTTCTTCTCTCTTTTCTACATTTTTTTGTTCTATTTATTTGGTTCCATGTCCCAATGTGTGCGCACACACACACACACACACACAGAGAGCTTGAGTAATGAAATAACGCAACTTGACTAGTGCCGGCTCTAGGAATTTTGTTTAGAATTTTTGTTCAACCCAAATGCTTGAACAATTACTAACTTTACAATTTTTTTCTTGAATTTTACTAACTTTATAACAAAAAATTATTATAATAATACAGACACATGTAACAATTCCTCTCTATTTCCTAATTATTAAATTATATAAAGCTAAGTTATATTTATATTGTACACACAAACATCCACACACATCATAATTCACACAAATAACATTATAACAAAAAGTAATGCACAATAAATATTGGACACACTCACACTCATATAATCTAAATTTATAATAAAAAGTGACACTTACAATTCACAAACACTTGCTATTTACTCTTAAAGTCGGAAATACTTGTAATATGGGTGTGCAAGATTTAAGTCAGGGTATGCAAAAATATTTTTAAGAATAAATTAAAGTACTAAACTAACAAAAAATATTATACATAATATATATATATATATATATATTTGAAGTCAGTTAATTCATTTGAACCCTCTAAATAGATTGTACTGCCACCCCTGAACCTGACGGAACAAAGAGAAATGTGAGTTTAAAAATTTTCTAAAATAATAATACTACATTTGATTGTACAGTGCTATTGTTAGAATTGTACTATAGCAAATGCCAAATATATTTGGTATTTGACACATCTCATGATGTATGGTTATTGGTGTCTAGAGCATTCACATTAAGGGTGGAATAAATGCTAAAATGCTACTTTTAGCAACTGAAACAACAAAAATCTTCTCCATCAAAGATGCTATATGCTGAAAATTTTGACATCTTGCTAAAGTGAGCTCTAAAAAATGAGAGCTCACTATAGTAACATGTTATCATTTTTAAATGTCTTTAATTCTCTCTCTTTAGACTCAATCAAACTCTCACTCTCACTCTCATTCTCTCTCATCTTTCTCTTTCTCAAACTCTCCCCCTTGTTCTTTGTCCTCTTTCTCACTCTCCCTCTCTCTTGTGGACTGATTCTCGATCTCTATCCTCCCTTTCCGTGCGTTCCAATCTAATTTTTAGAGGGTTTGGTGGTTTGATTAGTTCCTAGGTCATAGTGCAGTGGTTTGTTGCTTAGATTTAGGTGGTTGAGTAGTGGGTCATGGGTCCAATGATCTAATTTGGGTGCTTCAATGGGGTCGTGGGTCGTGGGTCTGATGGTTGTTGATGGTTTTGATTTTTTTTTCTCTATTCTGTTGTTTGTGGTGGTGGGTGGAGATGGTTAGTGGAGGTGATGGTGGGTTTTTGTTGGTTGTGGCATGGGTGGTAGGTTTGTGGTGGTTGTGGTATGGGTGGCTGGTTTTTGGTGGGTGGTTGGGTGGTGGGTTTTGTGGTGGCTGCAGTGCTTAGAATAGTTGTGTTAAGAAAGAAAGAGAGACAGAGGGAGAGAGAAGAAGAATAAAAAATAATAAAGAAAGAATATTTAAATGAAGTGGTAAAAAAAAAAAAAGTTTTGAGATTAGGTGTATTGTTAAGTAATATGTTAAATACTATAAAATTGGTTTTTTAGATGCTGAATGCTAAAATTTTTAAAACCCTTGAATTAGTATGCTTAATGCTAAAACTTTAGCATTTGGCACACTTGACACAAATGCTCTAATATCATTTCGCAATGTAAAATTCTTTGGCCTTAGCTGCACCGTATACACTACAAAAGACTTGAATTTTTTGACATGTTTTTATCTACAATCACTAAAAAAAAAAATGTTGATAAAAGAATTATTTTTCAACATTTGTATATAAATGTGGAGTTATAAGCATGTTTTTAAAAACCGAACCTGACCGGCCAAGTTGACCAGATCTTTCGGGAACCGGCCTTTAATCCGAACCAGTTATGGCAAAAAATCGAGAATAGTGAAAACCAGCCGATTCAGTTAGAGAACCAAAAATTAGCGTGGTCGAACCAGTTACTGACCGGTTGGGTTTTTTTTGTCCTTTTCCTAGCCTAAAACTATGTTGTTTTGGCTAAAAACTAACCTTAAGGACTCCTAAACACTCTCATCTCACACCTAATTGTTTGAAATCAAGCTCTCTTCCTCTCTGCCTCACTCAAACTCAAGCTCACTCTCTCTGAAATCATGAATATCCCTCACTATCTTTTCCTCACTCTCACGGTTAGGGGTGTGCATGGGTTGGGTTGGGTCGGGTTGAGGGAATTTTTTGACCCAACCCACCATGGTGGGTCAAAAAAAATTCAACCCAACCCAACCCATCACATAAATTCAACCCAACCCACGTGGGTCGGGTTGGGTCGGGTTGAAGCCATGGGTTTGACAATTTTTTATTTATTATTAAATTGAGTAGAAAAAAAATATATAAATATTAATATATTAAAAAAACCTAAAGATTAGTATCAATGTAACTCCTTGAAGGCTCAACACTAATGACTAAACAACAATAGTAATTTATTAGAATTTGTGTGAACTAATTGGCTTTTATATAGGATAGGAAGAATTGGTTATTTAAAAAAATTTATTAATTATAATATATATATATATATATATATTAAATTAGTAGAAGGAATTGAGGAAATGCAAATTATTAAATATAATATATATATATATATATAAGTGCCCTACAATTGATTTTTTTTTAAAAATTATTAAATATAAAATATATTTTAAATATATATTAAATATGGGTGGGTCAGGTTGGGTTTGGCGGATTTGTAATTTTATGACCCAAACCCAACCCGACCCGCTATAATAATTTTTTTGGTAACCCCACCCAACCCACCAAGCCTTAAAAACCGACCCAACCCGGTGGGTCGGGTCGGGTTGGGTCGGGTTTGGCAGGTCGGTAGATTTTCTGCACACCCCTACTCATGGTTTCACCTCACACCGCAGCTAGGAAGACCAAAGGGTGTGGGTTCCATGACAACAACCACCCCGAATCGGCCGACCGGTCTTGGAGACTCGCCAACTCCAACTTCGATTCACTCAAGTCCGGGGATGGCCTTGGTCCTCAATGATGTCAGTCTCTCTTTTCTATTTTAGGGTTTCATAATTAAAGTTTGTATTTCTAGGGTTTTTGCTAATGATTTTTGATTCATTGTTGTGATTTTGCATTGATTTTGTATTTTCTTAATGAGGATTGTAGGTTTTTGAAATGTTTAGTACCAGAATGATTGAGAGATAGTTGAATTTGGGGATCAAATAGATGAGTGTTTGGGTTTAAATTAAGTTGAGAGAGATTTGGTTACTTCCTGTTGAAATTTGGCTGCAAGATTGGGTCTTTGGTTGAATTTAAATTCAAATCTTGTTCTTTCGAATTGACTTTTGTGTCTTCCTAGTGAGAAATTTAGGGTTTTTGAAATGTTAGTCACTGGCACAACTAGAAGAGGGGTTGCGTTCTTATTAAACCCCACAACTGGAGGAGTCACCTGTATCTTAAAGACCGTCCTTTCATCACCATAAAAAATGAAAGCAAGACACTCACTGAAGATAGCAAAAGTCAAATTCAGAAGCTTGTTATATATTGCCATTCTTGTAATTCAAAATACCTCCTGGCTTATATCAAAGGCTATATGATTACCTCATAATCGGTGGTGCCCTTGATGTTAGCGTGCCAAAAATAAAATCC
This sequence comes from Quercus robur, assembly GCF_932294415.1. Classification (NCBI taxonomy): domain Eukaryota; kingdom Viridiplantae; phylum Streptophyta; class Magnoliopsida; order Fagales; family Fagaceae; genus Quercus; species Quercus robur. The sequence continues at coordinate 50,045,897 of NC_065537.1, read as the reverse complement.
ATTCATGTATTTTTCATCAAAATTATTCTTGAAGATAATGTTCAAACAATCAAATTTGGGCTTGATTATTTGCCTCCAAGAATCAGTACTTAGGGGGAAAAAATTGGCCTTTGCCCTTTTTAAAAAAACAATCCAGCATTTTGCTCCCTTTCCCAAACTAATTAGGAAAATGCCTCTCTTTTGAAACTCAATTTTCTCAAAATCGAGTTAAGCCCAATAGTGGCATTTTTAAGATGCCTATAGTGATGTTTTACAGACCTATAGTGATGTTTTGTAACTCGAGCTTCTTGAACTTGAGTTATAGGTAAAAAAAAAAGCTCCTTAAAATGCTACTATAGAGGTCGAGTTACAAAACGCTACTATAGGTCCTTAAAACGTCACTATAAGCTCCTTAAAATGCCACTATAGGGCTCCAAATTATTATTATTATTATTATTTTTATAACTCAATTTTGAGAAAATCGAGTTTCAAAAGAGGGGCATTTCTCTAATTAGTTTGGGAAATGGGACAAAATGCTGGATTTTTTTTTTTTTTTTTTTTTAAAGAGGCATTTGCCCATTTTCTCCGTACTTAGGGTGTAAACATAAGCAAAAGTGTTTTCTATTATTGTGTCATCTGCATTTCTCTTATAAGTGACAATTCTAACAACTTTGTAGTCATTAGAATTGTTATCATAACCAAATGCAAAGTTAACATCAATGTAGAAGAGAAGGGGGTAGAGAGTAAGGACGCATGGAGGAAGTGTGGGATAAGGAACAACCTTATATTTTAAAGGAAACATATTTATTACTATTGGTTTGTTAGTTTTAGTATATTAAAAAATTATTAATTGTTTATATAATTTAAATAGATAATAATTAAATTATTTATGACATCACTGATTTGATCATCAATTTGACCTCGGTCTGACCATAAAACCGGTAATTAGCTTATTTTTCGGTTCTTTCACTGTACTGGTTTTTAAAACCATGGTTAAAAGAAAGAAATTATCACACTTATTTCAATAGTTGTGATAACTGCTGAGACAAGTGTTAAAAATAAAGGGACTCTAAACCTTGGATGACTTTCCCATGTAAATTTCAATTTCTTTTTATTCCTCATCGTAAAAGAGGGTAGAAAAAAAAATTATTTGAGAAAAGTTTTATCCACGGTTGATAAATGTTGATAGAATAAATTTATATATTTTTTCCACTGTTTGTAATCGTAGAAAATCAAGAACACATCCATAACCCTGAGGTTTCTTGCTCATGCTCTTAGGTTGCATTTGGTATTGGCTTAAAAAACCGTCTTTTTTTACTCTTTAGCTCATTTTTGCTAGGGTAAAATATCATTTTCATCTCTAAATTTTTATAAAAGTTCATTTTCGTCGCCCTAAGCTTTCAAAAGTTTGTTTTTTGTCCCTAAACTTTGCAAAACAATCTACTTTACATTCTTCCATCTATATCTATTAGTTTATATCCTATATGGCCTAACAAAGTATTGACGTGGCATTTGACTTGGGCAAACTATTTAATGAAAAAGTTTTTGTTGGGTTAAAATAAATTGACCCCTTGCAAATTAATTAATTATCCAAGTTAATTAATTAGATTCAATTACATAAAATAGCGTGGCAGCACAAACAAATCACCAAATTAACTAAATGTAGCAGAAAATAAATTTGACAAGGTGATTTGTTTACGAATGGGGGAAACCACCGAGGCAAAACCCCACCGGGTGAATTTCAGGTCATCACTCCCAAGAATCCACTATAATCGATCACAAGTTCTTACAAGTATAAGGAATCTTACCAAACTCTTTGGCCTATCCCAAAATACCAACCTACAATTGAACCCTTACCTCAATACCCAATTGGACTTGTATTGTAGCGGCAATCTTCCAGTTCATTGTACGAATCCTAGTAGTGACTAACCAATGATGCACGGATCTAAGTATGTGACTAACACTAGTAACTTGAAGAAGATATTGGCTGCAAAATTTTTCAGTTCATCAATGATGAAAATCAGGAAGCTCCTTGGTCACAAAACCCTTAGAGTAAAGATGCAGTAGCTTCTTCAGAAAGAATAATGAACTAGGTCACTTTCTGCATGTGTTCTCTTTGTATGACGGCCTTTAAAATAAGCCTTATATATGTCTAGGGTTGAAAGAGAAGAAACCCGATACAAATATACAAACAGGGGCTAAAAATCAGATCTGGAAATTCTGATTTCATAAGTCTCGACAGAAACAACTTGTGTCGAGCTTCTGTTGAGCTTCAACACTAAATCTCGATAGAAATGATTCTATCAAGCTTTAATGAACAGCTCTTCTTCACTTGTTTCTTGGTCAGATCCTCATGACTTTAACACTTGACTTGAACAACATGTTTCTTGAAGTCTTAAACTCATCCTAGATCTATCCAATTACAACTAAAGTGCATTTTGTCAAAGGACTAGCCAATTACATAAAATATGTCCCTAACAATCTCCCTCTTTGGCAATCCATGACAAAACCACAACAAACAAATAATCATGAGAGAAGTCTTAAGTCACTAAACTCATAATCACTTTTTGTATTACAAAATAAATCTACCCCTACTACAAACTCTTGAAAAACTTTGCAAGAAGAGAGTTCATGGCAAGATAGACCTTCACAACTTGTCTTTCTGAAACATTTAAGTAAAATTCATCAAGGCATCATAAGTGAAACAGAAAAAAAGATTGCGTACATAAAGAAACACGTGAATAAAGATTGAAAAAAAACAACACATGTAAAGGTAGGTGAGGAAAATGAACATACATCATCATCATATACAAGAAAATAAAGTACAATGTATGTCATAAAATGGTCACAAGACCGGTATACAAGAGGCTAATGTAAATAAAGAAGAAAAGAAAATACATAAACTCCTCATTACATCCCTCAATACTATATACACTCCCCTTATCAAAAAATAAAAATGTCCTATACTAACTCTCCCTGTAAGTATAAAACTACTCTCAAACCCAAAACTACTTCCCTTTTTTGTCACGAATGTCAAAGGATAAGTCACTGAGAGGTCGTCATCTCATCATCATCTTAAGAGCACACTCTCATCATCATCAACCCCATCATCAGGTGAGGCCTCTAGAGAAGGAAAGGGAAAAGGAGCAAAACCAGCCATACGAGCCTACCGGTAGGCAATATGGCCTTCTCGGGTGTTCATCTTACACATCTCATTAGTGAGATAGTCAAGACGACCACCAAAGTCAACTTGCATTCGCTGAAGCTACTACATGATGGCCTCGAGGGTCACACTACTAGCCACAGAGGAAGAAGGAGCCGAGGAAGAGGGTAGAACAATAGAAGCTATAGGATTGGTCGTCTCCACTCGTGGCTGCTTCAGTTGAAGTTAAGCCTCACTCCGCCTGACAGAACCAGCACTGATTTCACCCATGATGGTGAAAAGAGGAGAAAGAGGAATAGGAATGGAGAAGTGCTGAAGGATCCGTGTGATAGCCGAAGGAAAGATAAGCTTATCACAAGTAGCGATATCCTGATACACATCTATAATAGATGTGATGAAGTTAGAGGGAAAGTCAATGGAAAAATCCTCCATCAAGGAAAGAAGAAAACGAGCACAAGGCTTAGTGATGGAGTTATAGTGAGACCATGGAGTGAGAGTGAAGATCATCACCTTGTTCAAAAATCTCAGACCTTTTGCAAAGCCCGAGCAAAGTGTGTTTAGAAAACCACCCCAAAGAGAAGGTTTCTCACAAAAATGAGAGATAAGCTCATCTTTAGACATCGTCTTGAGACACTCACAACTAGGGTAGTTAGGATGCGCTACCCTAGGAACATGTAGCACCTCGGCAATAAGGTCCGGGGTAACTACGATACGTGGACCTCTGAATGTCATAGCAAACTGAGGTACAGAGGTATTGATGGCGTGCATATTGGAGTAAAAATCCTAAATGAACATGACTGGACACCTCTCAGGTTTCCCACAAAGGGACTCCCATCCCTGAGTCCGAATGACTTCAGGTAGAGTAGTGTCAGAGAAATCTGACAAAATGACTTAGAGTTCCAGATGAACACCACAGTCCTGAAAATTCTCAAAGAAGTCCGTCTTGGCCTTCTCATCATGAAACCGGATATGAGATGGAACAGGAGGATTAGAAGAGGATGACCCGAAACCACGAAGAGGGTTCCGAGCCAGAGTAGATTTGCGTTGTTTGGGTGCCATGACGCAGTCTATCCAAGAAGAAAGAAAGAATAGAAAGCAACATATGCTTAGAATAGGAAAGAAAAGAAAGAAAATATCATAAAAAATGCATGAACATGTGACGTGCAAAAATTAAAAGCCTCATGGGAAAAACCTAATCCAAACCTAATAGCTCTCATAAGTTTAATCAAGCACACAATTCGAAAATGCATGAAACATTGTTATAATGTATAGAAGATGCAATGCATGAACATATAACAACAAATTCACAAAGCCCAACCCAAAAATTTCATGAAAAACTCAAAAACCCCAAAAATTTTGAAAAATCCCAAAACCTAGGTCTAAAATGCATGGATGCATGAAAAGAGAGAAGATGAGAACACTTACCAAGTGTTTGGAGCTTGATCTAGGCCGAAGAACATGTGGGTGAGGAGATTTTAGAGTGAGAAAGAGTTTTGGGTCGAGAGGGAGAGTTTTCTATTGAGAGAGAAGTGAGAAAATGAAAACCAGATCACGCTTATGATCAAGTTGAATGGCCTTTCTTACAGGGTATAATGGCTAAATTGGGTTTCATAGAAAAATGGATTAGCTGCGTGATGGGTTGTGTAACTACGCCTTCTTTTCTACTCTAATTAATGGAAAACCTTATAGCAATATCCACCCTACTAGAGGAATTTGCCAAGGTGATTCACTATCACCATATATTTCTCTTGCGTGCTGTGCTGAGGGATTTACTTTACTGTTAGCTAAGGCAGAACTGGAGGGATGTGTTAAGTGCATTTCTATATGTAGAAGGGCACCAAAAATTTCAAACTTAATGTTTGTTGATGATTTCTTACTATTTTGCCAAGCCACACAAAGTGAGGTTGTTGTAGTTAATGAGATTGTGTCAGTCCTAAGTGTGAAAAAGGTGGAGAGGTTTGAATCTTATTTGGGATTACCAACATTGGTGGGCCAGGCAAAATACCAAACCTTTTCCTTTTTAAAGGATCAAGTTTGGGAAAAACTACAAGGTTGGAAAGGAAGGATGTTGTCTAGGGCTGGGAAGGAAGTGCTCATTAAGGTAGTTGCTCAATCCATTCCCACTTATATTATGGGAGTTTTCCAATTGCCATTGAAGTTGTGTGATGAACTAAACGCAATGTGTGCTAAATTTCGGTGGGGTTAAGTAGGGGATGAGAGAAAGATTCATTGAAAGAGTTGGGATAGTTTATCTCAGCCAAAGAATGATGGCGGGATGGGATTTTGGGATTTGAGAAGTTTTAACCATGCTATGTTAGCCAAGCAAGGTTAGAGACTATTACATGACCATGATTCACTCCTCTCTAAGTGTTTCAAAGCTAGACACTTTCCAAGGAGCTATTTCCTAGATGCTGTGGACTTACCTAATAGTTCTTATGTATGGAAAAGCATGGTAGCAACACTTCCAATTCTGAAGAGTGGCTGTTGTTGGAGAGTAGGGAATGGCACATCCATAAAGTGCATGAGGATAAGTGGATTCCTGACTATCTGACAAATAAGCTTCTTCATCTGGCTTATGAGGAAAGTAAGGAATGGCTGGTCTTTGAGCTTATAGATCCCGAATTACACTGCTGGAGGCGTAATCTTATCATGACTAGCTTTCATAGGGAGGACGCTAACGCCATCTGCAAAATACATCTGAGCCATGGACATGTATCTGATTTTGTAGTGTGGCTGCCTAATAAGAAGGGTGTGTATTCAATCAGGTCCCGTTGTCATGTAGCAAAGAAGGTGATGCATAAGAGGATTGGGCAGAATGTTTAAGGGGTCCTGGTGATTTGTAGGTTTGGAAAAAATTGTGGAAGTTATGGGTGCCTAATAAAATAAAGGTTTTTGGATGGAGGGCATGCCATGAAATTTTGCCAACCCATGTCAACCTAGCTCGAAGAAGAGTTATCTCAGATCATGTGCGTCATTGCTGCAAAAGTCTTCCTGAATCTACTATTTATATTATATGGGATTGTGGTGCTGCTCAAGACGTATAGGCATCTATCAATCTGCAGAACTGTTTAACTAACCAATGTGATATTGTCCAATTGTTTCAATTTCTATTTGACAAGTTGACTGATGCAGATTTTAAGTTGTTCCTTGTTCAAGCATGGCTCATATGGAACTAGAGAAACAAGGTGGTGCACGGAGGACAGATGGTGGATCCAAAATGGCTGAATAAAAGAGCTGTGGACTACTTAGAGGAGTACAGAAAATCCCAGATTCAGCTAGCATTACTAGGCACGACATCTACTAGAATTTCCTGGCAGCCTTCATCACCATTTGTGTACAAGCTGAACTTTGATGCCACAACCCTTTCTGTAAGGTTGAATTTAATCAACCATCTTGTTGGCTTTATTCCTTGCCAAATTTGCTTGTATTTCAGTATTTAGTAACCCAGTATTTAGGTGGGTTTTGTTGTAAGGGTAGTGAGTGAGATAGAGTGATTGAATGCTTAAGAGTGTGCAAGAAAACAGAGTCTCGCGGCTTGATCTCGTGGGTGACTCGTGGCTGTAAGCCGCTAGAAGCAGCACACGTGCCAAGCATGCTAGAAGTTGAAGCATCATGCTAGCTGGAGCACTACATGAAAAAATAGGACAATTGGCCGTTCTGTTATCGCGCTGCTGGAACTCGCGACTTAGTCAAGCCACGAGTCCAAGCTGTGAGTCACCCCTGTTTTGAAAAACCTGACGTTTCACATTCTTTTCTCACCCCGGTATAAATACCCCTCATACCCACAAATGAAAGAGAGCTTCTAGAGAGAATTTTGGGAGAGAAACCCTAGAGTAAAACAAGATTGATTCATCCACAATCTTTACATAAGAGTCTCTTCATATTCCTCAACTCTCTTCCTCTCTATTGTGAAATCCTTGAGAGACATTTTACCAAAACCTTTTTCTCATCATTTCTTTTACTGTGAGAGGGCTGTTTGGTGTTCTGGGAAGCAATTAAGAAGGAACCAATTTACATTGGTTGATGCTATGGTCAAGTAGCGGAATCCGAGAAGCTAGAAAAGAAATAGGTTCGGCACAACCTCCTTGGAGCAAGAAGCTTGGAGGGCTTAGGTGCACTGGCTAGATTAGGCTTGGAGGGTCTATTGCTGTCTATGTATCCCAACTACATTTTCTAGTGGATTGTTTATCACTTAGAGGGCGGCGGAGAGGTTTTACGCCGAGGGTTTCGGTTTCCTCTTCGATAACACATCGTGTGTTGTCCTTGTGTTTGCATCTTCCTTCCCTTTTATCTTTGCCCTTTATTATCTACTGTGAGTTGTGATTTTAATTTGGCTTAGATTGTTTACCAATTCTGTTTTATAGCTTTTGTTCATTTTCCACACACTAGTTGTTTGACATAAAGCTTGAATTGGTTAATTTGTACATTGGGGGTCTAAACGTTTAAGGGTGTTTTTACACTATTTGAACTTTCATTTGGTATCAGAGCAGGTACACTTTTAGTGGTTTCATTACCATAGTATGATCCTTGATTCCCTATTGAGATGGATCGGTCTCAATCCCTAAATGCACCTCCATATTTTGATGGTAGTAATTATACTTTTTGGAAGGTTCACATGAGAGCATTCTTATGTTCCATTGATGAATCAATTTGGGAAGCTGTTGATATAGGTTGGACCAAGCCTGAGGAAGCCAAATCCACATGGGATAAGGCAGCACTCGCTGCATCTAATGCTAATAGTAAAACACTCAATGCTATTTTCTGTGGTGTTTCTCCAGATGAATTTCACAGGATCTCTCACATTACCGTTGCCAAAGAAGCATGGGAGATATTGGAGACCACTTACGAAGGCACAAAGAAAGTAAAAGACACCAAGCTGCAGATGCTAACCACTCGGTTTAAGGAGTAAAAAATGAGTGAGGATGAGTCCTTTGACTCTTTCTATAGCAAGCTGAATGAGGTGATTGTAAGTAAGTTCAATTTGGGAGAGAAAATGGAGGATTCTAAAATTGTAAGGAAGATCCTTCAATCATTGCCGGAAAGTTTTCATGCCAAAGTGACAGCGATTGAAGAGAGCAAGGACCTTGATGATATCAAAGTCCAGGAGCTGGTTGGTTCTCTTCAGACTTATGAAATGTCACTGCCCAATCAACGGAAGAGTAAATCTCTTGCTCTTAAGACCATTAATGAGAAGGTGGAAGACCATGACTCATCGGGAGAAGATGTGGTTGACAAAGATGTTGCATACCTTATAAAAAATTTCTGAAAATTCTTGAAATTCAAGAATAATGGCAAATTCGGTGATAAAGGAAAATTCCAAAGCTCAGGAAGGGAGAAAAGGGAATTAAAAAAAAAAGATAGAAAAGAATCCCAATCTACACAAGGTGTCACTTGTTTCGAATGTAACGGGCATGGACACTTTAAGAAAGAATGTCCGAATTATTTAAAATTGAAAGGCAAAGTGTATGCCACGACATTGAGTGACTCAGATTCTGAGGAAAGCTGTGACGGAGAAGGGAATTATTCAGCTTTTATGACTATTGCCCATGTTGAGTCTTCAGATGAGTTGAATCTGCTTGTACAAGAGCTTGGAGTACATAGTGATGAAGAATCATTTGGAGTTATTGAGGAATCAGATGCAGAAGAAGATGAAAACACAACCAATCTTCAAAACAATTATAACTCACTCTTGGAGAGGTCGGGTGAGTACACAAGGGTGGCAAAGACAGCTGTGAGAAAGATGAAGAAGGCAGAGGAGGACTATAAAAGTCTTCTAATTCGCTATAAGGAGGCCAAATGTGAGATTGAAACACTGAACGGTGAGCTGTCAGAAGCTTACACAAAAGTGAGATTTCTTGAGCAAGAGGTTGTGAAGCGAATGCTAAAATAGAGAGGGTCACCACCAAGAAGCTAGATGATGTTATTTCATCTCAAAAGAGCTTTTCAGACAAATCCAGATTGGGATATACCGGAGGAAGTAGCTCATCTAGAAATGTCACCAAAGAAGTGAAGTTTATAAAGGCCAAAGAATCAGCTGATGTTGGCCCTACTGCTGAGAAGCCCAAGATAGAGGAGAAGAGGAATGTGGGGAGCGAACGGTTGTTGAATTCACGCAATCAATCTGTGGGCAGGTCTGAATCCCGAGCCAAGTCTCGTCCATGACCACAAAGAGGTCCTAGATCAAATTATGTGTGTCATCATTGCGGACTTCAAGGGCACACTTGACCAAATTGTCAAAAGCTGAGAGCAATGAATAGTGCAACTCCTCAAAGGTCACGAAGACCTAGGAATGATAGGAGAAATTGGGCTGGTGAACCATCAAGAGATCAAAACGGTGATCCCGTAATGATGAACGTGATAAAGATGATTGGTGCATTCACCAACTGCTTGGAAAACTTCACACGAAGGTTTGAAAGCTCTAACTCCCGTACCCTATCCTATAAGGAAATCACCCCAAAAACAAGTGACGTGTGGGTGAAAAATGGTACTCAAGCATAAGCATTACAACATGTCTATGCATTAATTCTTCCTATGCTTTGTAACGGTGTTTAATTGTTTGCTTATTGTTTATGTTAATGGTTGTCTGTTTGTCTATTTGTGCATACTTTTGGTCATTTTTTATTTTGATCAATCTTTTTCTTCTTATGTGTCAAAGATCCAAAAATCACATAAAAATAGAAAATCAAAAAGTTTGATTAACATTGTTGAGTTTTGTCTTAAAACTTGTTTTGCCTTGTACCTTTGTGCTAATGGCTTTGTGCATTTATGAGCGTGACTTGTTCCTTTGCACTCTTATCATTGTGGGAAAAATCTTGAAATCTATGTGACTGTTGTAAATAGATCTTCAAACTTGTCATGAATGATTAGTGAATGGTTTTGCTGATCTTAAGACATGCATAGACTTGTGACTATATATCTTCCCACTCTTTATTTTTATTTTTGCTAAAAAGAGCTCACCAAATCTAAATCTCCAAATGAAAAGAGATATTGAGCTACAAAAGCCTATCACACATACTAGTATTCGACTAGGAAAAAGGGAAAGCAATCAAAAATTAAAATGAATATTTATTCAAAAAGCCAAAGGCAATCTCATCAAAGTGAAATATCAAACATCACTCTCACAATGAGAGGTGATTGTCTCAAAAAGATCAAATGGTATGATTGAAAGTGGAGTCAAATGTAAAGCTCTAAATTATGTTATCAAGTCTTATGGGAGGTCATATATGCATACTTCTATAATTGAGATGGGTCACATGATCTAGTGCTAATGGTGTATGCCTTGGTTGAATTAATCATTGAAGCTTCACATTAGACTAAGGACTATCTCATTGTTGATATCCACACACAACACACAAGTTTATGTTCAATAAATGCCATATTCATTTGTGTGATTGTACTTGATGAAATGTGTTTTCACATGCTCAATCTTTGTTGATTCAAGCACAAAATGATTTTTGAGTGTTTTAGGAGTTTTTGGAAAGTATTTTTTCTTAAAAACTAAAAATTTCAAAAATCATTTTTGCCCTGTTTTGGCGACTCAGTCGTGGGTAAGTCAAGTCGCATGCCATAGTCGTGAGCTCACGGGTCAATTTTGGCGACTTGTTCATAAGTGGAAGGTCCAGTCGCGAGGGGTACACAGAGATTTTCGCGGCTTAACTCGCGGCTCCCTCTCGGGTAGACCTTCTAGTCGCGAAAAACACTTAGAAAATTTTTTCAAAATTTTGTCTTTGAGTGTTTTGGCGGCTTGACCTAGCGTCTTGTTGGCGACTTACTTCAGTCGTGAAAAACGCGTGTTTTGCACAGTGAAGGTAGTTTTTAAAATCTTTTTCAATTTTCCCTCGAACTTTTTATGACTATTCATCTTCTCTCTAAACTGTCTCCTTCCCAAACGCTCCGTGTAACCCATTTCAAACTCCATTATTGCTTCATTTCTTCTCAAAATCATCAAGAAAAGGTATGGGTCTTCTCTTCCTCACTTCATATGTTATGGTTTGGGCGTTACTTTCTTGCTGTTTGGGTTGTTATTTTTGTCATATTGTGTTCAATCATTTTACTCTTTGTGTGCTGGGTATGGTGGAATGTGTTTGATGCTGATTTCATCCGGTATTGTTTTGTTGGTCACAATGTTCTTATCTTTGTTCTGTGCTTTGTCATTTGTTGGTGTTTATACTCTTTTGGGAAATGGGTTTGGTGTTTTTCTGGTTTTTACTCCGTTTGTGTGTATGAAAGTTTACTTGTGTCTGTGGTTTTGGATTACCTATCTTGTATCACTATGTTTTTGGTGCCACTACTTGTGTGAGCTTCTGTCTTGAGTGCATTACTTTGTCCAACTGCCATTTTTTTTGGTTGTATGTGGTTCTCATTGTGCATTTCAGTCTCATGATAAATTGTCTTATTGACACTCATATTTAAGTTTATCTTACTCTGTGCTCTATTGCACTTTCACCATTGTGTTGCTCCTGCCTCATTCTATATTGTCATGATTTTTGTTTGAAATTGTGTGTGATTTCTACGGCCTACATTCATTTCTGAATCTAATCAAGTTGATATCTGTCCTTTGTGGTGTTGTTTTTTGGTTCTTTGTTGTGTGCCTATTCTCTTGCAGATGTCTCGTCGATCCTTTAAGGGCAAAGACATTGTTACTGATGATCCATCAACCCCAGTTGCTAAAAGGACTCGACTCTCATCTCAGTCATCTCAAGACTCCAATTTGGAGAGGTTCAGAACCCCGCTTACCTCACACATCTACTCAAACATCTTTGACAAGGCATCTCCTATAGTGGAATGGGTGGTTGAGCTTGACACCTTAGGGACCACATTTATCCCTCGAATCTTTGAGCCACGAGATGGGGCAAACTTATTTGGGAATTTTGTCGATCCAATGGATGAACTGGTTAAGGAATGCTACTTTAATACAAGTGATCTTGGAGTTGAACTAATTTGCTGGGTTAAAGGAAAGGAGTTTGGCATTTCCTCGAACTCCATAGCCGATATTCTCTGCATCACTAGACCTCAGAATGTGGATCTAACTCTGTACGATGATCGAACTTCAGAGATTCAAGACAGTCTACAAGTTCTAGGATTTGATCATGAAGTATCCAGTACAGGCACGTCCATCAGCACCGCAAAGTTTGCACCAGAGCTGACCACACTAAAGTTGATCATGTTCTCTAATCTCTACCCACTGTCCAACACTACCTTCATAAATCTTGGGAGAGCTCAATTCCTTTGTGATCTTATTACAGGAGCCCCCATTGATATCTGTGCTCACATCTTTCAAACCATGAGGAAGACCGCGGCTCGAACTACAACTCGAGGATGTATTTCATTTTGTAGTCTCATCATGAAGTTCATTCTTTGTGAAGACATTGTTCCTCCCTCAGATGGAATTAATGTTGACCCGTCAGCGTCCAATTTCCATGTACACTCTACAAGCCAGCAGAAGTCATTCCTCTAAAACACCAAAGAGTGCACACATCTCTCTGGTTACTCCATTTGCTCCTGAGTCAGAGACACCTGTACATACCACACTTACTTTGCGTGTCATCCCTGAAGTTCCACAAACTAGCAGTTCGCAAGCATAGTCTGATCCTCAAACTGATAGAGTGGGTAGTTTGCTTGAAAATATTCAGAAACGTATTGATGAAATGGTGAACCTTCTCTACTCCACCAACAATCGTGTACAAATGCGACTCGAGACCATGGAGAATCAGCTAGAAGCTATTCAACAGAAGTTAGACGACAACCTTTAGCTATTCGTGCCAAAAAGGGGGAGAGCATTCAGTAAGGGGGAGACTCAAAGGGAAGTGTGCATAGTAATAGGGGGAGTACACACATACTTTTGTTTTAAGACTTATCCTTTAAATTTATAGGTTTATTTATTTTTTTTGGATATTTATTGTTACTATGGGTTTGATACACTGTGGTTTTTGTGTATTTTTGTTTCTAACTCATAATTCATAAACTTGGTTTACTTTATATATATATTGTTGATGTTATTCAGTATATATTGTGATTTATACCCATGCTGCTTATGTAAGCTCTTAGGATTATGTTTTTATGCATATCTGTAGGCTTTATGATCTGTACCATGCTTTATGCAGCCTTTTATGCTTTGTTTAAATCAGTACTTCTATCTAAATGTCTTGCATTTTCTTTTAAGTACTGTCACTTTTATGCCCTTGTAGGATTGTTCCTAGATGCATATACTTAGTGTATTATGCATTGGTTGAGTGTTGGGCATACAAGTAACTTGCATTGTTCTTGTTAGCTTGTATGTTCAAGTGTTCATTCCAAGTGTGAATAAGCATTGTGATCACTATCTTGTAAGTGATTACTTGTCTGATCAAGCCATGATTTGGTTCTTAACTTCATCTTTGCTTGAACACTTTATGCTTGTTTCATATGCATTTCACATTTTCTGCATACAATGATCATGGATTACTGTTTTGTTTCAGGAGTTTCATGCTCATATGATTCAAGTGCTTCACAGCTTCTAAAGTTAGGTGTGAGTAAGTTTTGCTCAACTCTTCCCAACTCACATGTTAAGTCTAGAGTCTGTTTTAGGGTTTTGTCACAGAATAGCTAAAGGGGGAGATTGTAATGTTGAATTTAATCAACCATCTTATTGGCTTTATTCCGTGCCAAATTTGCTTGTATTTCAGCATTTAGCAACCCTGTATTTAGGTGGGTTTTGTTGTAAGGGTAGTGAGTGAGATAGAGTGATTGAATGCCTAAGAGTGTGTAAGAAAACAGAGTCTCGCGGCTTAATCTTGCTGGTGACTCACGGCTGCAAGCCGCCAGAAGCAGCACACGTGCCAAGCATGCTAGAAGTTGAAGCGTCATGCTAGCTGGAGCACTACAGGACAAAATAGGACAACTGGCTGTTCTGTTATCGCGCGGTTGGAACTCGCAACTCAATCAAGCCGTGATTCCAAGCCGCGAGCCACCCCTGTTTTGAAAAACCTGACGTTTCACATTCTTTTCTCACCCCAGTATAAATACCCCTCATACCCACAAATGAAAGAGAGCTTCCAGAGAGAATTTTGAGAGAGAAACCCTAGAGTAAAATAAGATTGATTCATCCACAATCTTTACATAAGAGTCTCTTCATATTCCTCAACTCTCTTCCTCTCCATTGTGAAATCCTTAAGAGGCATTTTACAAAAAAAATTTTCTCACCATTTCCATTACTGTGAGAGGGCTATTTAGTGTTCTAGGAAGTAGTTAAGAAGGAACCAATTTACATTGGTTGATGCTATGGTCAAGTAGCGGAATCCGGGAAGCTAGAAAAGAAATAGGTTCGGCGCAATCTCCTTGGAGCAAGAAGCTTTGAGGGCTTAGGTGCACTGAGTAGATTATGCTTGGAGGGTCTATTGCTGTCCATGTATCCCAACTACATTTTCTAGTGGATTGTTTACCGCTTGGAGGGCGGTGGAGAGGTTTTACGCCGAGGGTTTCGGTTTCCTCTTCGATAACACATCGCATGTTGTCCTTGTGTTTGCATCTTCCTTCCCTTTTATCTTTGCCTTTTATTATCTGCTTTGGGTTGTGATTTTAATTTCGCTTAGATTGTTTACCAATTCTGTTTTATAGTTTTTGTTCATTTTCCGCACACTAGTTGTTTGACATAAAGCTTGAATTGGTTAATTTATACATTGGGGTTCTAAACGTTCAAGGGTGTTTTTACACTATTTGAACTTTCACTTTCTGATCCAGATTTGGGGCAATAATCCGTAATGAAGAGTGAAAGTTCAAATATGTGTATAAACACCCTTGAACGTTTAGACCCCCAAATTACGACTTAACCAATTCAAGCATTATGTCAAACAACTAGTGTGCGGAAACTTAACATAAGCTATAATATGGAATTGGTAAAACTATCTAAGCCAAATTAAAATCACAACCCACAGTAGATAATGAAAAGGCAAAGATAAAGAGGAAGGAAGATGCAAACACAAAGACAACACGCGATGTGTTATCGAAGAGGAAACCGAAGCCCTCGTCGTACAACCTCTCCGCCGCCCTCCAAGCGATAAACAATCCACTAGAAAATATAGTTGGGATACATGGACAGCAATAAACCCTCCAAGTCTAATCTACCCAGTGCACCTAAGCTCTCCAAGCTTCTTGCTCCAACGAGGTTGCGCCGAACCTTTTTCTTTTCTAGCTTCCCGGATTCCGCTACTAGACCGTAGCATCAACCAATGAAGATTGGTTCCTTCCTAACTGCTACCCAGAAATCCAAACAGCTCTCTCACAGTAATGAAAATGGTGAGAACAAGATTTGGTAAAATGCCTCTCAAGGATTTGACAATGGAGAGGAAGAAAGTTGAGGAATTTGAAGAGACTCTAATGTATAGATTGTGGGTGAAACAATCTTGTTTTTCTTTAGGGTTTCTCTCTCAAAATTCTCTCTGGAAGCTCTCTTATATTTGTGGGTAAAAGGGGTATTCATACTGGAGTGGGAGAGGAATGTGAAACGTCAGGATTTACAAAACAGGGGTGGCTCGCGGCTTGACCTCGCGGCTTGACTAAGTCGCGAGATCCAGTCGCGAGATAACCGTATGGCCAGTTGTCCTGTTTTGTCCTGTAGTGCTCCAGCTAGCATGACTGTTCACCTTCTGGCATGCTTGGCACGTGTGCTGCGTTTGGCGGCTTGCAGCCGTGAGTCACCCGAGAGGCCAAGCCGCGAGTCTTTGTTTTCTTGCACACTCTTGAGCAAACTTCACTCTATTTCACTCACTACCCTTACAACAAACCCACCTAAATACAGGGTTACTAAATACTGAATTACAAGCAAATTTGGCACGGAATAAAGCCAATTAGATGGTTGAATAAATTCAACCTTACAAAGAGGACGAGGTGATGGCTGGGATGTCTATCAAAGGACCATTTGTCTATAATAGTGCAGAAGTAGAAGCCTTGGCATGTAGAAAAGCCATTGAGTTCTCCATTGAAGCTAGTTTTTCAAGGTTAGTAATTGAAGGGGATAATGCAACGGTGACGAATGCAATCTCAAGCACTGCAGATAAGAATTCTTTGCTAGGACACATACTTAAGGACATCCATAACCTTATTCATGGGCTGCAATATGTTTCTATTAGTTGCATTAAAAGGGAAGGTAATATGGTAGCACACTCTCTAGCTCACCATGCTAGGAATATTAGCGATGAAATGTATTGGTTGGAAGATTCTCCACCACCTGCGGTGGATGCTTTATACCAAGATTATTTACATATGAATGAATGAGTCAATTTTTTGACTTCAAAAAAGTAGAACCTAACCTTATTCTAGAACCACGAAACCCAGCACCCACACCCCCATAGCGGCAGCCTCAACTAGCGACCCCAATTGGAAACTCTAAGGCAGCGACCCTAATCAGCTATTCCAAGGAGACGACCCCGACTGTGAAATCCCAATCCTAGACTGGGGACACTAATTTTTGGGTGGCTAGTTTGAATCTTTATGTCATTGTGAAAGGATCACGTGAAGCTTTAGGAAATTTGTATTTGGACTTAGCATGATTTTCTTTTTCTTTTTTTGAAAACTAGGTTGCTCAGTAACTAAGATGCCATCATTGTAGGTTGGTATGGGGTTGTTTTGTTGAATCTTGAATCTTTGAGATGCCATCAAAGCATCACAAAGTCTTCTTTGTCATATTTGCACACTTCAAGGACCTACTGTAGTAAGTCAAAAGAATTGGAAAACCTGCAATGCTGCGATTACTTAGATTTGAACTAAATTTAGTTTCTTCTCCTTAATAGATTGGCAGCCCTAAACAACATGAATATGATGGTCCAATTGATAACTTTTGTGGAAGCAATATAAAACATATCTCGTATTTTCATTTAAAGATCGTTGTACCACACAATCATGGATTCTAAATAGAACAAAATTGCGTACCTCTCTTAGCAACCTAAGCATGTTGCCTCCCAAGGTATTCACGTCTCTCTCTCTATTTCTTTTGAGTTTTCAAAAGACTGCAGTATTACACAGTAGTTCTGATGGCCAACCACTGAATATGATATTATAAAATCTTATTTTATAGTAGACTTCTAAAACCCTAGAGAGAGATTGGATGTGGGATCCTTAGGGATCCTAATCTCAGGATTTTATCAATAACCTTTTTGAACGCTATTGACTTATCTTGAAACACTTTCCAAAAATATTTCTTAATTTTCTCAACCATATTAAGAAAATATCTGAACTTCTACATATTGCAATAATGTCCATCACACACATTGCAATTGACCCCTGAAGATTAGAGAATTACAAATGATGTCCCATTTCATACAATTTTATATCTATGTCCTTCCACCATACTATATTTCCACAAGCCACTAGGACTGGATAAATATCATTGTCATGTCCCTAGTTTATGTGACCATTAATTTCTTGATTTCATAATTTCTATTGGACTCCAAAATATCTTTAAAAACTCTTTAAATATATATATATATATATATATATATACACACACACAATATTATATATATGAAAAACATTTTTGAAAAATGTCACCGGTCGGTTTTGTTTTGAGTCCAACTTCAATATGAAAATCAACTAAATATACTATCTTCTTTGGAGACTGGTGGATTCATTGTTGAGCATTTATATATTTTACACATTACACATATAACCCAACGTATCTGTATATAGCCTTTAAAATTGGCATCACCAGTTGACATTGTCAAAGTTATGTGCATAATAAATAAATATACACAAAACCCTCATGTTTGAGGACAATAGAAAAATTGTGATAGAACAACCTTTTAATTAACAATGATCACTCCATAAGGTGTCCTTGATCGGATCCAATTCAGTGTATGTACTTGTTACATTACACCCACTTGTTTGCTTAAAGTCACTACTTCAATGATAGTGTAAATCATCCTATCATATAGCAACACAACAAGTGTAGGCTTCAATGGTAATATTCAATTAATATCCATAGCCTAGAACAATTTAATAATATATCAAAAATCATTACTCCCTGTCTTTGGTTCCTTAACCATTAACATGATTTTTCCTACAGAGGTGACATCACATACCACATTTAAACAATAAAATATACCTATAAAAGTTATGAATGTGAAAATAGAATTTTACCATCAAATAAAAATGTATAGTATTGTTTTTGAGGGTA
The DNA here is from genome assembly GCF_932294415.1 of Quercus robur. NCBI lineage: Eukaryota > Viridiplantae > Streptophyta > Magnoliopsida > Fagales > Fagaceae > Quercus > Quercus robur. The sequence goes on along the minus strand of NC_065537.1, from coordinate 50,027,607 downwards.
CATAATTCTAACAATCTCCCACTTGCACTCAAAACCAATCATACATGTATTTAATACCCATTGCTTCCAAATGTTTCTCAAACACCTTTTGAGACAATGCCTTTGTGAGTGGATCTACAACATTATTGGCAAAGGCAATCTTTGTTATTGCTACATCACCTCTTTGTATAATATCACGTATCAAGTGATATTTACGTGCAATATGTTTTGTCCTTTAATGAGCCCTTAGTTCTACTGCATTTGCAATAGCTCCATTATTGTCACAATAGATAGTAATGGGTGACTCAATAGAAGGAACAACTTCAAGTTCTTGAATGAACTTGCGAATTCACACAGCTTCCTTTGCAGCTTCACTTGCAGCTATATACCGTGCTTCTGTAGTAGAGTCTGCAGTAGTATCTTGCTTGCAACTTCTCCAACTTATTGCTCCATTTCCAAGAGTGAATACAAATCCAGAAATTGATTTTCTATCATCAATATCAGATTGAAAATCAGAATCTGTATACCCTTGGACAGTCAAATCCTCACCACCAAACACCAAGAAATAATGTTTGGTTCTATTTAAATATTTGAAGATATGTTTCACTTCTGTCCAATGCTTAGAACCTGGATTGGATTGATATCTACTCACAATGCTCACTGCATAACAAATGTCTTGCCTAGTGCAAAGCATTGCATACATGAGACTTCCTATAGCCGAAGCATAAGGACAATTTCTCATTTTCTCTCTCTCTTCTTGTGTTTTAGGACACATTTGATTAGAGAGATGAAATAATCCCATTTTCTTTTAGATATTCTTTAAATTTATCCAAGAGGTATTCTCCTCCTCTATCGAACCATATCTAATAAGGTTCTATTTCTTCTTTCAGCTATACCATTATGTTGAGGTGTGGCAGGGGGAGTCAATTGAGAAATAATCCCATTTTCTTTTAGATATTCTTTAAATTGATCCAAAAGGTATTCTCCTCCTCTATCAGAGTGAAGAACTTTTATGCATTTTCTAGCTTATTTCTCAACCTCATTACAAAATTCTTTGAACTTTTCAAAGGATTCAGATTTATGTTTCATTAGGTACAAATAACCATACCTACAATAATCATCAATAAAAGTAATGAAGTAATAGAAACCACCTCTTGCCATGTGATTCATAGGACCACAAATATCCGTGTGTATTAATCCTAATACATCAGTGGCTTTAGCTCCCTTTCCTGTAAAGGGACTTTTGGTCATTTTCCCTTGTAAGCAAGGCTCACAAATTGTATAAGGCTCTACCTTCAAAAGATTCAATGGCCCATCCCTTACCAATCTATTGATTCGGTCAATATTGATATGACCAAGCCTTAAGTGCCACAAATAGGTAGGATTAACATCTCTTTTTCTTTTAAGAGATAACACACTGGTAGCAACATCATTCTCAACATAATTAATAGAATTATCAATAGAACTCAAAAAATAAAGACCATCTTGTAAAATGCCAGAAGTTACCAATTTATTATTAAACTTAACAACAAGTTTAGAAGTAAAAAAAAAATGAATATTCTGAACAACCAAGTTTTGAAACTGAAACTAAATTTCTTCACACTTCTAGCACATATAAGCAATCTTCTAAGACAAGAGTTCTACTTGTAGATAATTCTAAATAAAAGGTTCCAATGGCAGTGGCTGCAACAGTTGCACCAGTCCCCATTTTTAGGATCACCTCCCCTTCATTTAGCCTTCGGGTCTCCTTAAACCCCTACAACACATTGCAAATGTGTGAGATTGTACCAGAATCTACACACCAAGAATCAAATGGACCACCCATTAAATTTGTTTCAATAACGAGCAAATTAGGCATACCTTCTGCAGGTTTGTCATTCTTCAGAGAAGCCAAATAATGGCGACATTTTCTCTTCCAATGACCAAGCTTACTGCAATGGAAACAATTTCCTTTTGCTTTCTTTTTCTCAGTGTCCTTATTCACTTTGTCACCTTGAGCCTTATTGAATGACTGAGACCCTTTTCTCTTAAAGTTCTTACCCTTAGGTTTCAACTTAAGAGAAGTATCAATCTTTTCAGCCAACATTACAGTAGGCTTTTCTTTCTTGATGAGATCCTTAGCTGCTTTCAACATATTGAGTAGCTCTAACAATGTCACTACCATCTTATTCATGTTATAGTTCATGATAAACTGATTAAAAGAATCAGGTAAAGATGCTAAGATCGCATCAACTTGGGTCTCACTATCAATTTCTGCACCAAGCATATATCCAATTCATTGATGAAAGAAATCATCTTCAGGACATGTTCCCGAAATGGAGTTCCTTCCACCATTTTGGTGGACATGAGATTTTTGATAGCAGTTTGCCGTGCACTTCTGCTTTGTTCTCCAAACATCTCTTTGAGGTGCAGCATCATATCTTGTGCTGTAACTAGGCTGTGGTGTTGTTTTTGCAACACATTGGTCATAGAGGCCATTATGTAGCATTTAGCCATTTCATCAGCCTCATGCCACTTATTAAATGCATCTCTTTATGCCTCAGTGGCATCAACTAAAGCAAGTTCTGGTGCCTCAGTATTAAGGACATGAGCTATCTTATCAGTAGTGAGAATAATGATTAGGTTCCTTTTCCAATCTACATAGTTTAGTCCAGACAATCGATTTCCATCCAAAATCTTAGCTAAGGGATTAAAATTGGTCATAATGAATCTACAAAATAATATAAAATAATATTTTCACATACATATATCCATAATATTCAAGTTTTTGAATAACTAATGGTACCTCCCACGAGAACAAAATATCATAGATTCCCAGAACAAAATATAACAATTATATTCATAAATAGTTCGAAGTGGGCATCGGGAACCCTTACCTTGCATGCTCCAGTAATTTCTTTTGAAATATACTGTGCACACCATATAAAGGCAAATAGATACTATTCATCATAATTTCATCTCATGTTTCTAATTTTATTTAATTTATCTATGACTCCCAATTTACTTTTGCCCTCTAAATCAAACATGTTTTACACTATTTTAGTGGTCATGTTTATTTGGATAAGTGCAAACCATTATCTGAGTGTGATATATGTACTAGTATGATTATGTTGCTATTTTAGCCAGACTCCCACCAGTCATATACACACCTGTCTTTCCAAGAAGTAAACAAGAGGAACTACTAAAACAAAATCAGGTCTATCCTTTTGGCTTCAACAAAATTTTAATTTAGTAGAACCTTCATTCACCGATAATGGAGGGCCATAGGAATTATTCTATAAAATAATCCTATTTAGCACTTAATATATATCAATACTGGGATGCAACTGCAAAGTGAGTCAATGCACTAAATATCATTCTTTATGTATCTGACACAACTCCCACCAATTGAGATTCAATACCTTAATACGATAATACTCAAGATTTTATCAACATAAAAAGGTGAGTCAATGAACCAATATATATATCAATATAGGTTACACAGATAAGCACATATACATGTATATAGGTTCATAATAGACAATCTATAAAGCATAAAAGACAATCTATGAAGCCTACATATGAAACCATAAAAGGCAATCTATAAAGCATGTATAGGCTTACAGCACTACGGCGCACAAAAGCAAGATACAATCTATAAGGCATAAGAGACAATCTATGAAGCCTACACATGAAACCCAATCTATAAAGCATTTATAGGCTCACAACACTACTACGGCGCACAAAAGCTAGATATTTTAATTGTTGTTCTCCACTTCTCCGAGTAAAAACATATAATATATCACATATATATATATATATATATCAATCACGGCATATAGGAAACATATCTTGGCAAACATGCTAATATTAAATAATAATTTAAAATCCATGATTAATTGTGGTTTGCTCTGATACCAATGATAACTTTTGCAAAAGCAATATAAAACACATCTCGTATTTTCATTTAAAGATCGTTGTACCACACAACTATGGATTCTAAATAGAACAAAATTGCATACCTCTCTTAGTAACCCAAGCGTGTTGCCTCCCAAGGTATTCATGTCTCTCTCTCTCTATTTCTTTTAAGTTTTCAGAAGACTGCAATATCACACAGTAGTTTTGATGGCCAACCACTAAATATGATATTATAAAATCTTATTTTATAGTAGACTTCTAAAACCCTAGAGAGAGATTGGACGTGGGATCCTTAGGGATCCAAATCTTCAGTCGTAGGATTTTATCAATAACCTTTTTGAACGCTATTGACTTATCTTGAAACACTTTCCAAAAATATTTCTTAATTTTTTCAACCATATTAAGAAAATATCTGAACTTCTACATATTGCAATAATGTCCATCAACACATTACAATTGACCCCTGAAGATTAGAGAATTACAAATGAGGTCCCATTTCATACAATTTTATATCTATGTCTTTCCACCATAGTATATTTCCACAAGCCACTAGGACTGGATAAATATCATTGTCATGTCCCTAGCTTATGTGACCCTTAATTTCTTAATTTCATAATTTCTATTGGACTCCCAAATATCTTTAAAAACTCTTTAAATATATATATATATATATATACACACACACAATATTATATATATGAAAAACATTTTTGAAAAATGTCACCGGCCGGTTTTGTTTTGAGTCCAACTTCAATATGAAAATCAACTTAATATACTATCTTCTTTAGAGACTGGTGGATTCATTGTTGAGCATTTATATATTTTACTCATTACATACATAACCCAACGTGTCTGTATATAGCCTTTAAAATTGGCATCACCAGTTGACATTGTCAAAGTTATGTGCATAATAAATAAATATACACAAAACCCTCATGTTTGAGGACAATACAAAAATTGTGATAGAACAACCTTTTAATTAACAATGATCACTCCATAAGGTGTCCTTGATCAGATCCAATTCAGTGTATGTACTTGTTACATTACACCCACTTGTTCGCTTAAAGTCACTACTTCAATGATAGAGTAAATCATCCTATCATATAGCAACACAACAAGTGTAGGCTTCAAAGGTAATATTCAATTAATATCCATAGCCTAGAACAATTTAATAATATATGAAAAATCATTATTCCCTGTTTTTGGTTCCTTAACCATTAGCATGATTTTTCCTACAGAAGTGACATCACATGCCACATTTAAACAATGAAATATACCTATAAAAGTTATAAATGTGAAAATAGAATTTTATCATCAAATAAAAATGCATAGTATTGTTTTTGAGGGCACATAATTCTAACACCAATTCTATCAGGTAGGGGGCTTGGGCCCCCTACTTGGTCATCCCTGCTCATCAATATAGTAATTTTTTGACAAGAATCTTATAATTCAAACAATTTGATATCTCTTAGTGTCTGCAATGTTTAAATCTGCTGTCCCAACCATTGAATTATCAGTGACAAAAAGTATTGTATAATTTTCCGTCTAATTGGCGTTACTTTTTCTTAAAATTTAAGCACTTTCAAGTGAGACTGCTCCAGTAATGTGGGAACACAGGATATTATAAACAATGACGCATTATAGTCAATTTATAGTCCTCTCCTGACCGGAAAAAATGGGGTTGGTTGTAGTACGTGGAAAGTGATTTAAGGCATGTTACACGTTTAAAGTTTTTACTCACTGACTGACTGTATGGATTGACTAGATGATGCTCAGTGATTTATACATGGCAGTCCCATACTAGTTAGTTAATATCATACTTGTTAGCTGTTACTCTTACAGTCTTTACTATCTCTCGGCTTTTACATTCTGGGTTTTCAATTTCATTGAAAAGAATTCCAGTTTTGAACTCGTACTTCTTAACGGTAAATAAAGTGCGTCCAAATCACAGGTCTGTCTCTTCATGTTGGCCATCTAATTGGGTGAAGGAAATGGATTCCAAGTGACTTAAATTTATCAGGTTAGTTTGCTTAAGCCTGAATTTTAGCAGTCCCTCCTTCTGTTGCTTTTATTTATTGTACACAATTTTGTCAGCATGTCTTGGTTACTTTCTTTGAGTGTATGCGTGTGTTACAAACATAGTTTTGAAATCCAGACTAGATCATACATTCTAATCCGGTTAACTGTGAACCGTTTACTAAACTGTTTTTTTAACTCCCAAAATAGGCATATGTAAATATGTATATATATATTTTTTAAAAAGAAAAAACTTAGTGAACTGTACGAATCGTGATCGAACCACCCAGTTTTAAAAACCGTAAACAGTTTTCACAATTCAAATCAGAGCTTTAAAAAGCAAAAAAGATTCTTGGTAATTAATCACAACAGAACCTTATTATCGCCATTGTTAAGAAAACTCCAAAAGCAAAAGAATGATCAATTGATATAAAGAACCAAAATTAATATTTGTTATATTTAATTTTTAGTTTTGCTGATATTTGTGTACCACGGTAGCTTTTGACTTCATCAACTTTTTCTTTTTTAATATTTTAGTAATATTTTATGTTAGATTTAAATTTAATACTAACGATTTATTATTTGTTTACTTAAACAGTAGTTTTGATAAATCAACTAGTTTTCTTTGAGGGAATAATTATTGGTTTATACTATAGCAGTCATGTGATGCATATTTGTATAAAATGTACAATATTATATATATTTGTATAAAAATATATAATATTATATATATTTATTTAGTTTATAATGTAAATTTTACATGAATATTATAATGTAAACAAATAATTTTCGTTTTTGATAATTAGTAAATTAATTATGATATTGTTATATATTTTGTTTATTATGTTTGCATAGCATTTCATATTTTTATTTATCTTATGAAAATTATGATATAAAAAGTACATTTGAAAGATAGAATTCTATATTTATTTGGACTACTTTAGACATTTTTTAATATATTTATTTATATTTTAAATAATTATAAAATTAATTATGTGGTTATTACGGTTTAATTTCGATTCGACCTTTGTCTGGTTTCAAAAACTTTAAACCTCTTTTATGATTCATTAAACGGTCTAAGTTTCAAAATCATGGTTACAAATACTATCATGCAATAGTTTTTATTTTTATTTTTATTTTATTTTGAAAAGTCAAATTGCGTGAAACTATCATAAAATATCCTAATGGAGGAATCTAATTTTATACCATCATTGTAAGACATTCTAGTTTAGGAAAAAAAAAGGGTAAATTGGTAGTGTTGCAAAAAGCTGAATTACTGAATAATAGTCAGTCGTTCTCTGATATTCAGTTTTAGTGCAGAATTCCATAGTTAGGGACCATTTAGATGTGTCAGTTTATGGAAGAAACTTATTAGTAGACTAAACTGCAATCGGCTATTTGATATTGTGCTACTTAGACTCTCCTTATGCTACTTTAATCTATATATTGTGTTGATCCAGGTTTAAGGATCAGAGTTCTGGGCAGAATTACGACTTTGAACATGGACTGTATCCAAGAAACTTCAGAACAGCAGTTGGCAGAGTTTTGGCGAGACTTCGGGAAGGATTTAAGGGGAGTTTTGAGAGGATTAAAAGCTTCAAAAAATTGAAAAGCATCCCTTATGCAGGTGTTCAGCCAAAAAAAGAGGCAGGTCCTTCTCCTAAGAAGAAAATTCTTGATCCTCAGGGTCAATTTTTTCAAACTTGGAACAAAGTATTAAACAAAAAACTTCTATCTTTCCCTCGTATGAATGTTGTAGAGACCCCAAAAAAAAAAAAAAAAAATGTTGTCCAAAATGGAGAGAGAAATGTCTAGTGAATGAGAAAGAGAGAGCAGAGAGAAAAATGTACCTATTTTTGGGATTAGAGATAAGTATGGAATGTTATAAATAAGGATAATAAATGAGACCCTTATCAAAATATCAGCATTAATGAGTGCATTTTTTTTACCGTTGGATCTACTTAAATCCAATGATTTAGAAAATGTGTAACTCTTTAAAGTTATACCAGATGTAACTTGAACTCATCTTATAAATAAATAAATATATATATATATATATAATTTAATTGTTATAATAAGTGACGATAAAAGATTCGAACCCTAATGGTAGGCAGCTTTCCAACCTATCTCTATATGTTCATTTTGATAAAAGAGACCACAACAATACCAATTGAACTACAAAATTCTTGGCAATATTTAATTTCTTTTTTTCATGAAAATGTGTATACTTTCTTAACTCAGTTGCATCTCCTCAAATATTATTTCAAATGTCATCTGCATAGGTTTTAATTTCCAAGAGTGAATATTTTCCTATTAAAATTTGGTTACCTAATTAAGTTCCTATATATAAATCAAGGCTTGTCAACTTAGAACAAGATCTAACACATTGCGAGTTACAGCATAGGAGCTAAAGGCATTTTTATATTGAATCCTTTTGTTTTTCCTCAACTCTACTGGCCAAAACCTTGAAACAAGCACTTTTATTGGGGAAATAGTATTTGCCATCGGAATATCCACCTTTGGGTTGGTTTTATTCTCATTACTTATTGGCAATATGTAGGTAACTCTCTTATTCTTATAAGTTCTCTGCCTAACTTAATGTTTTAGCACTATGATATCATTATGTAATTAGATGTTAGAGTAAGTTTGACTTTTTGTTTCTTCTTTTTTGATACAACATAGAAATTTTAGATTCATGCCAGCATAAAATAATAATTTATATATATTTAAAGACTGAAGAGTAATATTTATTGTTGTTACACTTCTGTTGAGTCACATCAATGGTCACGTCATCCAACCTATTTCCACCTATTTCACTTTTTATTTTTGATTCTTCTTCTCTTCTTATTAATTTCGTATCTTGTTGTTACATTTCCTCCAACCTTTCTCCATTTTTTTTACCTTTTCATTTCTCCACTACTCTCAACTCTAATGTTACTCTTGTTTTATCACTACATTCTTATTTTATTTTGGCTCATTTATCCCCATCCTATCACAGTAAATTTGTTATTCTCTCTCTCCAATTTTACACATATTTTCCCACACAAAAAAAGGTTATTACTCTCTCTCTCACCTTTTTTTTTTTTGGTGGATATTTTATTTTTTGTATCTCTACTTTAGGTTGATAAATTTATGTATTCTTTAGAACTCTATTTTGAGTTGTGCAATTTGATTTTTTGTTTTTAAGTTATTATCTTTTTCTTTTCTTTTTTTCATTTCTTTGATTGTTAAATGTTATCTTTCAGCATACAAAGATAGTGTATAAAAATATAATGTTATTCTATTATATAGCATGACTTTGATAATTTGGTATTTGAGTCATGTAAAGTTGTAATTTACAACTATGTTTTATGTTGGCTTTATTCCATGACAAAAAGTGTTGTAATTGCTTTATTTTTATTCATTGTATTTTGTGGGATTTTATTGTATTGGGTTTAGCATCAAGTTGGTGACGACTCAAGCTTAATTGAAGATCAAGTGGATTTCGCAAGAAACTTGTGAGAAGCTAACCCGCGAAGTAGCCACATGAGAAGCACATGACTGGAAGCTGAAGAGTCGTGCCAGGTTGTCAGTTTCACGAGTGTCTCGAGGGTAAGACCTTCCCATGAGGTAATCGCGAAACATTCTGCCTGAAGGATTTTAAAGAGTGACTTTTTTACCCTTCACCCATACTATATATACCCTTATTACCCACAAATGTAGAGGAGGCTATCCATCTTTAGTGAGAAATCATTGTAGCCTCTTCTCCTTCCTTCTTCCATTGTAGAGGAGATTTGTACCCGAACATAACCCACATATTTTCAGAGTGTAGAGAGTATTTTGGAGTTTGGGATACTTTGGGGATTTGACAAAAAAAGCCGATAAGGCTTGGCGGATGCAATAGGACGTATTACGGGATCTGGAAAGCTAGACAAGACACGGTTCCGAGAAGCCTTGTTGGAGTAGGAGCTTGGAGGGCTTAGGTACATTGGGTAGATTAGGTTTGGAGGGTTTCTTGCTATTCATGTATCCTAACTGATTGTCTAGTGGATTGATTTACCGCTTGGAGGGTGGCAGAGAGGTTTTTTGTCAAATTTTTCGATTTCCTCTTTGATAACACATCGCCGTGTTATCTTGTGTTTGCATCTTTCTTCCCTTACTATTGTGCTTTACTTTTATTGTTTGTTGTTCATGTTTATGCACTAGGGTAGTATCGGTTGATTGCACTTCATTTACTTTTGTTTCCGCACTTAGATAAGTTAGAGTAAAAGCAATTTAGCCGTAATTTTTAATTGGGGGTCTAAACAGCTCTTGTGATTTAACACATTTTCAAGCTTTCAAGTCATGACTATATCGTTAATTTTGACTCTTCTCTTCTCATCTTATTCTCTGTCTCTCTCTAAAAAAAAGGTGATTATTCTCTCTCTCTCCCTTTCTCTCGCTTTCTATTATTTATTCTGTAAGGTTGAATTTATTCAACCATCTAATTGGCTTTATTCCGTGCCAAATTTGCTTGTATTTCAGCATTTAGTAACCCTGTATTTAAGTGAGTTTGTTGTAAGGGTAGTGAGTGAGATAGAGTAAAGTTTGCTCAAGAGTGTGCAAGAAAACAGAGATTCATGGCTCAGCTTGCGACTCCCTCGCGGGTAGACCTTCCAGTCACGAAAAACACTTTGAAAAATTTTTCAAACTTTTGTCTTTGAGTGTTTTGGCGGCTTGAACTAGCGTCTTTGTGGCGACTCAATTCAGTCGCGAAAAACGCGTGTTTGGCAAAAATAGGGGCGGTTTTTAAATCTTTTTCAGTTTTCCCTCGACCTTTTTGTGACTGTTCATTGTCTCTCTCAACTGCTCTTACCCATTCACACCGTGCCTCCATTTTCGAACCTCATTGTTGCTTCTTTTCAGCTCAAAATCTTCAAGTAACAGGTATGAATTTTCTGTCTTGAACTCTATTTTACTTGTTTTTGTGCTTTTCCCTCCGGATTATTTACATTTGTTTATGATTTTGAGATGGGTTTTTGGTTCGGCAGTTACTCTTTGTCCTTGCTTAGCTTGTTGAAGCTATTGATTTAGTTTGATTTTAACTAAGTTGTTGGTTGGTTTCTTCTTCATGTGCTTAGCTAGGGTTTGCTATTTGTTGGTTTCTCTTCTTGTCTGATTGTATGTTAATATGTTGATTCGAAATTTTTTTTGGATGTGAGATTTACTGTGCTGAAATTTGTGCCTGTCCATCTATTGTGTGCATCTGTCTTTTGTTCTTTGAGTCAGGTCATACACATCAATCTGTATGTCTCATTGACATATATTTGTCTTTCGGATGTCTTCAAAATCTCTCCCATGCATGTTCCTGTGTATCCACTTTCTAAGCCTGTTCATCTGTATGGTTGATTTCAGTAGCATGGGGTTTAATTGTTTTAGTTCATCTGAGTGGTGGCATTTTTGTCCTTGTCACTAACAAAGTTCTGATTTGTTCTACACATGTATTGTACTATGCTGTTGTGGCCTCTTCTGATTGTTCACAGATGGCTCCCTCACCTCCGAAGAAGAAAACTCCTGCAAAGAAGGCTGACAAACGATTGAAAATGGATCCTAATCTGTTTATGTCGGTTCAACACTTTGAGTGATACAAAGATTCTTTCATGAAGGGAATCATAATTCAAGAGAGATTTGTGGATTTAGTGGACCTAAAAGATACATTTATTCCCACATGTTTTGAGGGCAGAGGCTGGGAAAAGTTGTTAAGTGGATTACCGGGTGTGTGTGAGCCTCTGATAAGAGAATTTTACTCTAATGTGAAGATTAGGGAAGATGAGCTAGATTGTTGGGTAAGAGGGCATGAATTCACTCTAGATGCTCATGATATTGATAGGGTCCTTGGTCTTGAGGGTTTAGAAGAGCATGAGTTTACCAACTACAAAGACAGAATGTTGTCTATAGAAACTGTTCAAAACTGCATTGGTGGACAGAGAGAAGGAAAGTGTCTCAATACCACAGCTTTTCCAGTTGACATGAGCTGCCTCACCATCATCATGATGAACAACTTGTATCTTGTGAAGAAACTCACTACAATCAACAATGCCAGAGCCATTTTTCTTATGGAACTAAAAGAGAAAACATTCATTGATATCAGCTCTCATATATTTGATACAATCATGGAAGAGACCAGAACAACTTCCCGAGCTAAGCTGATTTTTCCTAGCCTTCTCATGCGGATTTTCAGGGCAAAAGGAATTCCAATTCCTCAAGACCTCAGCTTAATGCCAATACCCTTAGCAATCAACAAGCAAACCATCATAAGGATACAAGTACGGCTTCCGGGTGATGTAGATGAAGAAGGGGCTGAACAAGATGAAGGTGTTCCAATGGAGACTGAGACAGAGGCAGTAGGCCAAGCATCAACTTCAACACCCAAAAGGAGTGGCAAGAGGACTAGAGAATCAACTTCTTCAGCTGTACCTCAAGACGCATTTCAAGTAATCCTGGATAGACTTGATGGACTCAGGAAAGTCTAGACAGAGCAGTCTGAGAGGATGATAGCCATGCAGGACCAGTTGGATATTCTGTCTACAAAATTCGACAGCTTCGCCACACATCATGGGCGTTGACCCTTTGGCCATTCCGGTCAAAAAGGGGGAGAAATTTTTGAGAAACAGACCTTGAGGGGGAGCATTATGTTGAGGGGGAGCATAGTTTATCTTGCTCTTATGTTTTGATAATGTGTTGTTTCTATGGGTTTAATACACTGTGGCTTTGGTGTATTTTTGTTTCTAACTCATAACTTACTATCTTGGTTTAATATTTTATATATATTGTTGATGTTTTTCAGGATATATTTGACTTGTACCCATGTTGCTTTTGTAAGCTTTTAGGGTTATGTTTTATGCATAATTTGTAGGCTTTATGGTTTGTAACATGCTTTATGCAGCCTTTTATACTTTGTTTAAATCAGTACTTCTATATAAATGTATTGCATTTTCTTTTAAGTACTGTCACTTTTATGCCTTTATAGGATTGTTCCTAGATGCATATACTTAGTGTATTATGCATTGGTTGAGTGTTTGGCATGCAAGAGACTTGCATTGAGCTTGTTAGCTTGTATGTCCTAGTGTTCATTCCAAGTGTGAATGAGCATTGTGGTCACTACCTTGTAGTGATTACTTGGTTGATCAAGCTATGGTTTGTTTCTTAACTCCATCTTTGCTTGATCACATATTGCCTGCTTCATATGCATTTCACGATTTTCTGCTTACAATGATCATGGTGTATTGTTGTGTTTCAGGAGTCTTATGTTCATATGATTCAAGTGCTTCACAGCTTCTAGAGTTAGGTGTGAGTGAGTTTTGCTCAATTGTTCCCAACTCACATGTTAAGTCTAGAGTCTGTTTTAGGGTTTTGTCACGGAATAGCCAAAGGGGGAGATTGTAAGGTTGAATTTATTCAACCATCTAATTGGCTTTATTCCATGCCAAATTTGCTTGTATTTCAGCATTTAGTAACACTGTATTTAGGTGGGCTTGTTGTAAGGGTAGTGAGTGAGAAGAAGTGAAGTTTGCTCAAGAGTGTGCAAGAAAACAGAGACTCGCGGCTTGGCCTTGCGGGTGACTCACGGCTGCAAGCCGCCAGACGTAGCACACGTGCCAAGCATGCTAGAAGGTGAACAATCATGCTAGCTGGAGCACTACAAGACAAAACAGGACAACTAGCCATACGGTTATCTCGCAACTGAATCTCGCGACTCAGTCAAGTCGCAAGGCCAAGCCGCGAGCCAGCCCTGTTTTGAAAAACCTGACGTTTCACATTCCTCTCTCACCCTAGTATATATACCCCTTATACCCACAAAAGAAAGGGAGCTTCCAGAGAGGTTTTACGCCGAGAGCTTTAGTTTCCTCTTCGATAACACATCGCGTGTTGTCTTTGTGTTTGCATCTTCCTTCCCTTTTATCTTTGCCTTTTATTATCTGCTGTGGGTTGTGATTTTAATTTGGCTTAAGTAGTTTTTCCAATTCCATATTATAGCTTATGTTAATTTTCCGCACACTAGTTGTTTGACATAATGCTTGAATTGGTTAAGTTGTAATTTGGGGGTCTAAACGTTCAAGGGTATTTTTACACATATTTGAACATTCATATTCTTTCTTGCAATCTACTTTAAGTTGATGAATATTGGATTATTAATCATTGTATTTTTATATAACACTATTTTGGGTAAATACGATTTGGTCATGTGTTTTTTGAGTTTTCCATCACATGTCTTCTTTCTCTCTCTTATAACTTTTGTTTGATTTTTGTTTAACATAATATTTAGTTATTTTGGAAGTGAGAATTTGAATTTATATCAAAATACAATTTTGGCTATATATTTGAATGTGTCTATCAATTATTTGAGTAAAATAAAGTTTTTTTATACAAGTTTTTATTATTATGATATTCTCTTGTAAGAGAATGCGAAATTTAAATAATATATTTAAAACTAAAATAATTTATTTGTACATAAATAAAAAATAAAAAAAAGGGGAAAATATAATGCACCATAACATAACATAGAAAAATGTGGACCACCTAAAAAATGAATAATATATTCAATAAAAAAAAATCCAAATAATAAAATGACGATGATATATTTTTTAAGATAGATAAAAGAAAAATAATCTTAGAGATTGTTTAATTTTTTGGAAAAAAAAATTATATTATTCTATAACTACAAAATAATTATCTATTTTCATGCATCGTTTGGGTCTATAACTAGTACTAATAATAAAGTTCACATGTGTGTTTAATGCTTGTTTAACTCAATTTACAACTAAACTTAAAATCCTACACAACTGTCAGACATTCAAAAATGAGTCTTTCTATTCTCTAGTAGCTCAAGTCTTCCATTATGAAAGAGCAAATTCAAGGGGCTTTGGCAACCTGGGTTATTATGCCTTGAGCCTGCTTGGTCTCGATTAGGACCTTTTTGAAATCCCCGTCCTTTGCTTGGTATTGGACTTCTCCGACTGCTGTTATTTGGGTATGGATTGTGTTGTAGAGCTGTAATGAATGGCATCCTTCGAAAAACTAGTTTCCCATATCTACTCTTTGCCTGTTATGATATGGCCCTGTGTCAACACACACACACACAGTCAGTATTAATTGCTAATACTCTAAATTCTTGTTGTAGAGCTGTGAAAGTCATCCTTACCATTGCTGTCTCCTTCTCCTTCCTTTTAGTGAAAGCCTTATACCAGTGATATCCAGAAAACATGCATATTTATTCATCCAATAAATATGCATAATTATTGTATTAATTTCTCTGTGGTGTATTTTTCTTAAAGATATGCTGTTCTATTTTAGCTTCAATAGAAACATGATGTTGGTCAGTTCTCACTCATTCTATCCAGTCTTATGACTTATGAGTAGAAACCTTTCCACAAATAGTCCTAAGATTTGATCAACTAAAAGTGCTATATTATGAATGTTATAGATATATCTGCAATCCACAACAATGATAGTAGAAGAAATGAGAGTGAAAAGGAATGATGCGAAACAGTGGATGTCCCACCGCATGCTCCCTGAGGAATTAAGCGCATGAGTTAGACGATACCAGTAGTATAAATGGCAACTAACCAGAGGTGTTGAAGAAGAGAATCTACTTCGAAGCCTTCCTAAGGACCTTAGAATGGACATAACACGCCATCTCTGCTTAAATCTTTTCAAGAGTGTAAAAATTTTTCTTTGATTTCTTTTTTTCCCATACATCTTGTAGGTTGAATTTAATCAACCATCTTTTTGGTTTTATTCCGTACCAAATTTGCTTATATTTCAGCATTTAGTAACCCTGTATTTAGGTGGGATTGTTGTAAGGGCAGTGAGTGAGATAGAGTGTTGAAATGCTCAAGAGTGTGCAAGAAAACAGAGACTCGCGACTGGATCTCGCGGGTGACTCGCGGCTTCAAGCCGCCAGAAGCAGCACACGTACCAAACATGCCAGAAGTTGAAGCGTCATGCTAGCTGGAGCACTACAGGACAAAATAGGACAACTGGCTGTTCTGTTATCTCGCGGATGGATCTCACGACTCAGTCAAGCCGTGAGGCCAAGTCGCGAGCCAGCCCTGTTTTGAAAAACCTGACTCTTCACATTCCATTCTCACCCCAATATAAATACCCCTTATACCCACAAAAGAAAGAAAGCTTCCAGAGAGAATTTTGAGAGAGAAAACTCTAGAGAAAAACAAGATTGATTCATCCACAATCTTCACATAAGAGGCTCTTCAAATTCCTCTACTCTCTTCCTCTCCATTGTTAAATCCTTAAGAGGCCTTTTACCAAAATCTTTTCTCACCATATACATTACTATGAGAGGGTTGTTTGGTGTTCTGAGAAACAGTTAGGAAGGAACTAATTTTACATTAGTTGATGCTATGGTCAAGTAGCGGAATCCGGGAAGTTAGAAAAAAAATAAATTCGATGCAACCTCGTTGGAGCAAGAAGCTTGGAGGGTTTAGGTACACTGGGTAGATTAGGCTTGAAGGGTCTATTGTTGTTTATGTATCCCAACTATATTTTCAAGTGGATTATTTACCGCTTGGAAGGCGGCGGAGAGGTTTTTTGCCGAGGGCTTCAGTTTCCTTTTCGATAACACATCGTGTGTTGTCCTTGTGTTTGCATCTCTCTTATGGAATATCTCTTTCCCTACAAATGTGAATGAGAAATAGAATTTCTCCCCCTAATGATGTACACAAGAGTCATATAGAAATGACAAAAACATTCCAGTATACTCTCTAGAATTTCTTCTCTTTATCTTTACCTTTTATTTTTTGCTGTGGATGTGATTTTAATTGGCTTAGATTGTTTACCAATTCTGTTTATAACTTGTGTTCATTTTCCGCACACTAATTGTTTGTCATAAAGCTTGAATTGGTTATATTGTAATTGGAGGTCTAAACCTTCAAGGGTGTTTTATACACTATTTGATCTTTCAATTGGTATCAGAGCGGGTATACCTGTTGTGGTTTAAATACCTAAGTGTGATCCTTAACCCCTTGTGTTTATTTGCCATGGATTGTGCTTTGTATGCCTCTTTGTATGATTTGGTTGGTGATGAATGTAACATGCCACGTGTTTGTGAAAATGCCTCTATGAGTGTTAATCCTCATAAGTGTGATGACATGTTATTTGAATCTATGGGTGTTGTTGACAAACTTTTGAAGAAAAATACTAAGAAGTTTCAAAAGAATTTGAGCAAGTTATTTTGTGAAAATAATGATTTGATTGCTAAGCTCAATGAATCTAACAAATTGGTTGAGAAATATAAAAAACTTGCTGAAATTTCTCTTGAAAAGCTGAAAGAGTTTGAATGTTTGAATATGGACTTAGATGCTAAACTTGTTTTGTTTAACAAACTTGTTGATGATCTTAAATGTGAAAATAAATTTCTTAAGATGCATACCAAGTGTTTGATTGCTAAACCTATTGTTAAAAATAATGAAAATATTTGTTACAATCATGTTGTTCTACCCGATTTTGTGTCTAGTGTGTGTTCTACCTTAAAAGACAAATCGGTGTACATTTCTCCACATAAAAGAAATCAAAAGGTGGAGAGAAAAGCTGTTAAGTCAAAGCCTCCGTTTAGGCCTCAACCTAAGGTTTTGAATGGATCTAAGTTTGTTTCAACTTGCCACAATTGTGGTGTGATCGGTTATATAAGACCTCAATGCTCCAAGTTGAAAAAGGAACAAAACAATGTTGCTAGAGCTCTTCCCAAAAAGCCTAGTAGACCTAAATGCATTGTTTGTCACCATTATGGTGCCTTTGGTCATTTAAGACCTCAATGCTCTAAGTTTCATGCTCTTAAAAGAATCAAAAGAAAAGAGAAACTTGAGATTCATGGAAGTTGTGCTAAAAAGAGTAATCCAGATTTAAGTGAAAATAGCATGCTGTTAAAGAAAGTATTTAATGCTCTTAACTCCTTGACTATGTGCATCTTCAGTTTTCATTCTTCCAAACCTCGTCTCACTTCTCATGAGACACTCATTCCAAACAATCATATTGTTTTGATGAGGAAGGGTTCCTATAATTGAGCTTTACTCTTTTGGTCCTTGATCTAATTCTTTTGATCTTTGTAGGGCTCTTCATGCATTAAATGTCAAATCTTCATGCATTTTGTGCATCTTGCATTTATTTGTATGCATTGTTTCGTATTTTATCTTACTTTTATGTTTCAGTTTTGTGTGAGTAAAAATCCAAAACCACAAAAAAAGTAAAAAATTCAAAAAGTTTGATAATATATATTTGAGCACATATCACATGTGAGTTTTGCCTTATACCTTTGTACTTATGGCTTTGTGCATTTACGAGCTTAACTTGTTCTTTATGCACTTATTTCTTTGTGGGAAAAATCTTGAAATCTATATGTGATTGTTGTAAATCGATCTTCAAGCTTGTAATGAATGATTAGTCAATAGTCTTGGTGGTTTTGATACTTACATAGACTTGTGTCAATATATCTTTCTATACTTTTTATTGTTTTTGCTTAAAGAGCTCAACAAATGTAAATCTCAAAATGAAAAGAGATAATGAGCTGCAAAAGTCATCGCACATACTAGTATTTGACTAGGAAAAAGGAAAAGCGACTTGTATTGAAAATGTTTGATGCCCAAAAGCCAAAAGCTTGTTCATCAAATTGAAATATCAAAATTTCAGGCATCAATCTCAAAAATGAGATGTATTGCTCAAAATGAGTTGTATTGATTCAAAATGATGAAATGATATGAATTGTAAGAAGCCAAATGAAAAGTTTCAATCTTATGTAATCATTTTCTTGTGGGAGGTTATATATGTTCATTTCTATAATTGAGATAGATCACCTGACTTAGTACTAGTTGTGTATGACTTGATTGAATTAATCATTGAAATTTCACTCTATACTAAGGATTATTCCACATTTGATACGCACACACAACACACATGCCTAAAGTTCAATGAATGTCTTACTCATTTGTTCGATTGTACTTGTTTAAATGTGATGTGTGTGTGCTCAACTATATATGGTTCAATCCAAAAAGATTTTTGATCATTTTATATGTTTTTGGAAGTGATTTTTATCACTCTTTGTGTTCATGTTTAGTGTTTACTTTATTTTTCATTGTTTAAACATGTTCTGTGTTGAAAAACAGGTGTCAAAGTTTTTCGCGACTCAACTGACGACTCGCCAGTCGTGAAACCCTAGTTGCGAGTTCATCCAGAAGCTTTAGCGACTCACTCATGGCTTGCTCGCGACTCACTCGCGACTCGCAAAAAATTTTTGCAACTGTACCTCGCGACTCGCCCAGTCGCAAAATGCCCAGAAATAGCTTTTTAAAGAGCTTTTATGGGAAACCTGTTTTAAACCTCTCCCATCCTCTCTTAAATCCCTCTTTCACTATTTTTCCATATAAACCCAATCAATTTGAATGGTTTTTCATTCCATTAATATCTCTAAGGTAATTATAAACTCTTTTCATTGATTTTGATCCTTAGATTATGTTTTGGAGAGTTTTGTGCTTTTGATTGAGATTTTTATCATAGGGGTTAGGAAAACTTAATTTTTGTCTATTTTTTTTCATGGGATTGGTTTTTTTTATTGATTTGCATTGGATGTTGGCCCCTTGTGACAGAAAGAATATGTATTAAGGGTGTATTTCATGATGTTCATGCATTGTTTCATATTAATGTTTATAGTGTGCATGCTAGGTGTTTGACAGAATGTCTCTTAGGTATTTCTTCGCTTGTTTGGACTCCAATGAGTACCAAACTTTGGGGTTTCTCATGTTTCCTCATTAGGAACATGTTTGGTTCTTTGGTTGTGTATTTAATATACCTTACCCCACATGTGCATTTCTCATGCATTGGTCATGCATTACACATAACCACTTCTTGCACACACCTTTGCTACTCTTGTCATGCATTGGTCTTTACCTTGCTTCTTCATCCTAGCATGTCATGTTTACCTTATGCTTTATAACATTTTACTTTTTCTTCAGTTTGAGCTTCATTTTCTCATTCATCTCGCACTCCTCATGTATCATTATCATTGTTCGTTCCTTCATCTCTTGCCCTCTTTTCTCCTTGAACCTTTGTCTATTTCTGACAAAAAGGGGGAGGGCATACTCTAGAGAGTATATCAGAGTGTTTTTGTCATTTCTATATGACTCTTGTGCACATCCTTAGGGGGAGAAATTCTATTTCTCATGCACATTTGTAGGGGGAGAGATTTTCCATAGGAGAAATGCGTATACCAAGAGGGAGAAGACATTGAGTTAATAAGAAAACCTTGTTTTGTTTGTTTCTCTTTATGCTTGTTTTCTTGTATTGCATCGTGTTTATGTTTTGGACATGCATATATCCCTATACTATTGTGCTTCATTGAATGCATGTTCAGATGATCATTAGCTTTGCTATGTGATCATTATAGTCATTTCTATATGATTGTTTTGGTGTATGATTAAGTTACTCACATGTTTCACATCATGTTTTCTTGATCGCAATTTACTTGTTACATTATACTTGTCTTTTTATTACTTGCTTTACCTTGAGGGTCTAAGTGTTTTGTGCAAGTGTTTTAAGTTACAAGTATATATGTTCCAAGTGCATCACAGCTTCTCATCATTCTGAAGGGGAGAAATTTTAAGCACTTTTAGCTTATATTGTTTAAGTTGTTATTCAGTTTTTTATGTTTGTATACATGTTACTTCTGTAAGCTTTTAGGGTTTGTTTTCTTTATCTGTAGGCTTTATGGTCTGTACCATGCTTTATGCAGCTTTCTATACTTTGTTAAATCAGTACTTTTAACTAAATATCATGCATTTTCTTGTTAAGTACTGTCACTCTTGTGCTCTTGTAGGATTGTTCCTAGATGCATATACTTAGTGTATTGTGCATTGGTTGAGTGTTGGGCATGCAAGTGACTTGCATTGAGCTTGTTAGTTTGTATGTTCAAGTGTTCATTCCAAGTGTGAATGAGCATTGTAGTCACTACCTTGTAGTGATTGCTTGTTTGATCAAGCCATGGTTTGTTTCTTAACTCCATCTTTGCTTGATCACATATTACCTGCTTCATATGCATTTCATGCTTTTCTACATACAATGATGATGGTGTATTGTTGTGTTTCAGGAGTTTCATGTTCATATGATTCAAAAACTTCACAGTTTGTAGAGTTAGGTGTGAGTGAGTTTTGCTCAACTGTTCCCAACTCATATGTTAAGTCTAGAGTCTGTTTTAGGGTTTTGTCACAGAGTAGCCAAAGGGTGAGATTGTAAGGTTGAATTTAATCAACCATCTTGTTGGCTTTATTCCGTGCCAAATTTGCTTATATTTTAGCAATTAGTAACCCTGTATTTAGGTAGGATTGTTGTAAGGATAGTGAGTGAGATAGAGTGTTGAAATGCTCAAGAGTATGCATGAAAACAGAGACTCGTGACTGAATCTCACAAGTGACTCGCAGTTTCAAGCCGCCAAAAGCAGCACACGTGCCAAGTATGCCAGAAGTTGAAGTGTCATGCTAGCTGGAGCACTATAGGACAAAATAGGACAACTAACCGTTCTGTTATCTCGCGGCTGGATCTAGCAACTGAGTCAAGCCACGAGGCCAAGCCGTGAGCTAGCCCTATTTTGAAAAACCTGACTCTTCACATTCCATTCTCACCCCAGTATAAATACCCCTTATACCCACAAAAGAAAGAGAGCTTCCAGAGAAAATTTTGAGAGAGAAAACCCTAGAGAAAAACAAGATTGATTCATCCACAATCTTCATATAAGAGACTCTTTAAATTCCTTTACTCTCTTCCTCTCCATTGTTAAATCCTTAAGAGACTTTTTACCAAAATCTTTTCTTACCATATACATTACTGTGAGAGGGTTGTTTGGTGTTCTGGGAAGCAGTTAGGAAGGAATTAATTTTACATTGGTTGATGCTATGTCAAGTAGTGGAATCCGGAAAGCTAGAAAAGAAATAGGCTCGGTGCAACCTCGTTGGAGAAAGAAGCTTGGAGGGCTTAGGTACATTGGGTAGATTAGGCTTGGAGGGTCTATTGCTGTTCATGTATTCCAACTACATTTTCTAGTGGATTATTTACCGCTTGGTTCTAGTGGATTATTTACCGCTTGGAGGGTGGCGGAGAGGTTTTTCACCAATGGCTTCGGTTTCCTCTTCTATAACACATCGTGTGTTGTCCTTGTATTTGCATATCTCTTATGGAATATCTCTTCCCCTACAAATGTGCATGAGAAATAGAATTTCTCTTCCTAAGGATGTACACAAGAGTCATATAGAAATGAAAAAAACACTCCAGTATACTCTCTAGAATTTCTTCCCTTTATCTTTGCTTTTTATTTTCTGCTATGGATGTGATTTTAATTGGCTTAGATTGTTTACCAATTCTGTTTATAGTTTGTGTTCATTTTCTGCATACTAGTTGTTTATCATAAAACTTGAATTGGTTATATTGTAATTGGGGGTCTAAACGCTCAAGGGTGTTTTATACACTATTTGATCTTTCACATCTTTTTGTCCAACTTCTAGCTATTGTGTTCATCAAGTAAATTTTATCTTTTAGGTGCCGATGTTTGAAAAAATGGATAGTCAACTATTAGATGCACTTTGTGATTGTCTCAAACCAGTGCTTCACTGTGGTGGCTCCAGAAATATTTTTTAAGGGATCATTTAAATTTATGAAGTTGACAATGACCACTTTGTAAATAATATTTTCTTATTTCACCTTGACTATTAGGATGATAAGAAGATATTTTTTGCAATCTATGATTCGAATAAATATTTTTCAAGTTTACACGAGTTCTTTTAAATAATAAATTTTTGGTGGGAGATGAATCCTGTAGTATACGTGATTTCTTTATAAAAAATTTGTAAGGTTGAATTTATTCAACCATCTAATAGGCTTTATTCCGTGTCAAATTTGCTTGTAATTCAGCATTTAGTAACCCTGTATTTAGGTGGGTTTGTTGTAAGGGTAGTGAGTGAGATAGAGTGAAGATTGCTCAAGAGTGTGCAAGAAAACAGAGACTTGCGGCTGGGACTCGCAGGTGACTCGCGGCTGCAAGCCGCCAGAAGCAGCACACGTGCCAAGCATGCTGGAAGATGAACAGTCATGCTAGCTGGAGCACTACAGGACAAAACAGGACAACTGGCCATACGGTTAACTCACGACTGGATCTCGCGACTTAGTCAAGCCGCGAGGTCAAGCCGCGAGCCACCCCTATTTTGTAAAACCTGACGTTTCGCATTCCTCTCCCACTCCAGTATAAATACCCCTTTTACCCACGATTGAAAGAGAGCTTCCAGAGAGAATTTTGAGAGAGAAACCCTAAAGAAAAACCAGATTGCTTCACCCACAATCTCTACCTTAGAATCTCTTCAAATTCCTCAACTCTTTTCCTCTCCATTGTCAAATCCTTGAGAGGCATTACACCAAACCTGGTTCTTACCATCATCATCATTGTGAGACAGTTGTTTGGATTTCTGGGAAGCAGTTAAGAAGGAACCAATCTTCATTGGTTGATGCTACGGTCTAGTAGCGGAATCCGGGAAGCTAGAAAAGAAAAAGGTTCGGTGCAACCTCGTTGGAGCAAGAAGCTTGGAGGGCTTAGGTGCACTGGGTAGATTAGGCTTGGAGGGTCTATTGCTGTCCTTGTATCCCAACTATATTTTCTAGTGGATTGTTTACCGCTTGGAGGGCGGCGGAGAGGTTTTTCGCCGAGGACTTCGGTTTCCTCTTCGATAACACATCGCGTGTTGTCTTTGTGTTTGCATCCTCCTTCCTCTCTATCTTTGCCTTTTTATTATCTGCTGTGGTTTTATTTTGTTATGGCTTAGATAGTCTTTAACCAATTTTGTATTATAGCATGTGTTAAGTTTCCGCACACTAGTTGTTTGACATATTGCTTGTATTGGTTAAGTTGTATTTTGGGGGTCTAAACGTTCAAAGGTGTTTTGTACACGTTTTTGAACTTTCAAAATTTGTCCATAATACAACAAGAGAATAAAGGATAGACTATAAGTTCATTGTGCATATTGTTCCTTAGTATATTGAAGATTAGTATTGCTAAAATAAAATTTTGGAAATCATCAATTGTCTCTTACTATTATAACAAAGTCATTAATTATTATTGTTAAGTGAACTTTAATTATTATTGCTTAGAACATTTTAATTTATTATTTATTAGTTTTTGTCTTAACCGGTATACTCTCGATCTTGTTGCGCAGTTGCTGGGTTGGATGAATATTTGGATTTCATTCAATGTAACTGGGTTGAATGAGTATTTGGATTTCGTTGGTGGTGGCTAGGTGAATGGGCATTTGGGTGGGTTGATGATGGAGACTAGTTACTTGATAATGGTGGTTGAATGGATGATGATGGTGGCTGGTGGCTGGGTGGGTTGTGTTGGGTCTTTGAGAGAGATGATAGTGTAAGAAAATAATATTTTATTAAATAAATGTTTAGAATAGATAGACTGATATAAATATTTTGTAAAAGGTGATATGTAATATAAAAAAATAAAAAAAATGTGTTTTTTATTTTTTGGTAAATTAGACGGAAATTATACACTTGACGCAGTTGCTCTAAGATGCTTTAGCTTTAAGTGCCGAAGTCATCATTTTCAGTGTCGGGTTCATCACTAGCCAGTAGTCAAACTTTTCTCCTTTTCCCCACAGTCATTCACTCCACATTTCTCATCTCTCTTGCTTTCTCAAACACAGAAACCCCACTCAAAACACAACACAAATCTCTCTCTCTCTCAGCCAAACCGTCCTTCCCCTCTTCTCCTATACAGCACACATACTTCACACACTCTTCCCTTCTCAGTTCCAACACCCTCCCCAGCTCCCAAAACACCCACATTATAGACATAGCACTCTCACAAATTAACCAAAAAAATTAACTCTAAACAGCATTTCCCCACCCAAGCATACCAATGATACCATGGACGAACCATCCCAACACCCACAGGAAGCTCACTTCGCTCACTCTCTCACAGCAACAATCCCCAGAAAAAGTAAAAGGCAGGAGGACCAAACTCCTCCCCAATTTCGGCCAGAAAGCCTAAGCCTAAACTCCGAAATTGAGGCCCATTGTTCAAAGCCAATCCAAGCTCCAAGCACAGTCCACGAGCCCTGATCCGATCCAAATCCCATAGCCCACACCAAACTCAGAAGCAGGCCCAAACCTAATTCCCAACTTTTAAGGTATATATGTTCCTAAATTAGATAAGTTTGTCAAATGCATTATCTTTTCATACTATTATTGTTAGTAGCTCATTAAATTAAAACATGTTCAATACTTATGTAATGCCTGTAAAAAAAAACTTCTTTTTTTTTTAATTTACATGAAGAATTAGAGATATAGATTCTATTTTTTTATTCATTTTATTTTGAGAAAAAAGAATCAACACAGATTTTCGTGGTTAGGTGTTAAAAAAACTTTCTGCATAGAGTAATGCACTATCTTTTCCTTGTATTATTCTTACATTATCCGTAGCTCATTAAATTAGAGCGTATTCAAATATATATGTGGGGACACGATTTTTAACGACCCAAGGAAGACATTGGGCTCGTGTGTAAAGGATCCGAACAATATGATTTGTAG
Source organism: Quercus robur (assembly GCF_932294415.1). NCBI lineage: Eukaryota > Viridiplantae > Streptophyta > Magnoliopsida > Fagales > Fagaceae > Quercus > Quercus robur. The sequence continues at coordinate 50,002,119 of NC_065537.1, read as the reverse complement.
AGAGTGGGTTTGGAAAGGCCTGCCTTTGGGCGCTGGGTCTCGGTCTGGTCCCGGTTTCATGAGCGATCATACAAAGATGGGTTTGGACTGTATAGCTGAGTCTTGCATCAATGTAGTTTGAAAGGTTTGACTCCTCGGAATTAGTCTGAGGAGCATTACATTCTCACCATTCCTCCTCTTTTTTCTCCCTTCTTTCTTCGGCCTCCCATTTTTTAGCTCTCTTTTCTCTTTTATACAAGTATTCACTTCCCCTTCTTCATCTACGTGTCAGTTTCTCCTTATTTGGGGTAATTATTCGTCCTATCAATCCATACGTCAGAGTGGTTGGGAAAAGCTGGATAGCATGGTATGGAGTATGGGCTTGTCAGGCGCTAGGCTCCACATTATGGTGTTGGCAGCTTTTTCGTTTGTACTGCTCTTGTACTGAGTTTGTTCTTTTCCCACAGAGGTTTTGTGAGGTGTTGAGCGTGAGATCGTCCTCGGCCACATTCTTGGGCCGTTAAGGAGCCTTCGTCATACGTCCTCGGCAGTAGGCTCCTCGGCTTGGGCTTTGGGCCCTTAATGTGAAGTGGGCTGGGATTTCAAATTTCAGGCCCCACAATAGCCCCTCAAAATCCTGCTTCCCGACTTTTTGGTTGGGGAGGAGGGTTTTGGTGATGTTGGGCCCGTCTTGCGGTTTGCTCAAGTTCCACACCTTATTGCTGTTTGTGTTCTTCCATTTGCGTGGGAGATGTGCCGAATTTAAGAGGCATTACTTTATTCTTCACCCGCGCAGTGTCCTTTTGATGTTTCAGTATTCGAGGGGCGCCTTCACGAGGACCTTTAAATCTTGTGGTGGCGGATAGTGTTGGAAATTGTGCCAGAGCTACCTTGTCTGCAGCGTTTCTTGGGAATCTGCTCAAATTAAATTAAATGACACCTCCTTACCCATTATATAAGTAGGATAGGTGGTTATTCTCCTGGCGTATAAACCCTTCTACTCTCTTCAAAATCATAACCCTTTATCCATAACTAGTTCCCACCTCCAGTGTCATCTTCTCTTAGTGCAATATGTCTGAGGCTTGGGTGAAGGTGGAGGAACTTCACCCGCCACAGAGGCACCGGACCCTTCCAAGACTTAAGGTGATGTGGTCTGGGCAGGGGAGGCACAGATTTAAGGTGTCCTCCCGCTTGGATATGGTGGGAACAGTACCCCCCCCCCTCTTTCAGTCAAAATCTGAAGCAGGTTCTGGTAACACCAGATTTTTGGTGTGTCAGAAGAAAGGTTTTCCGCCATCAGCGCCATCTGCGATATCGCAGGCGTGGTTCCGTGGAGGCTCATCAACTTCCGGTTTCCTGCACCTTTTCTTCAGCTGCGCTAGCCTGAAGTTGGGCTCTCTGCACCTTTTCTTTAACGGTGCGAGCCCCAAGTTGGGCTCTTTGGCTGCCTGAGTTAGAGGCATGTAAAAGTATTGAGGAATGGCTCCCTTAGACGAAATTTTGAAGCGGCAGCACGTCTCTTCTCTGCACCTCTTCTTCGGCTTTTTCTTTATTTCCTTGTATATTTTCCCTACGCTTGTGTTGTTAGTTTCAGTATGAGCTTATTTAAGCTCTTTCATTGTACGCTGTACTGTTTCTTTGTCTTAATAAAAAATGAATTTGTTTATTCTCAAATACTTTTCTTTTCTGCAACAATTACCTCGTGTATGAATATTACATGTGTATTTTCCTTTAATGATGCTTAGAGCAGGAAACCTTGAAACATAATCCGACTAATTCTAATTTACCGACATTACCAGGCATAATAATGATAATTTACAGTAAATTAAACTCAGGAAACTAACCGAGATAACGGCTGAATTCTCCGTAATACGTGCGAGGAGACCGTCCGAGAACGATAAACTCTAAATAATTCATCCGAGAGGGTAACCGAGCAGTGAGGGACTCTAACTACGTTCTGACAACGTATGGCACTATATTGCAGTCGCACCAATTCCTCTGGTACCGAGAGTCCGAGGGTAGGCTGGGGAATCCACGTAGCCATGGGATTAGCCCACTTATCAATGGGGAACTCTTTCGCGGGGTAGACTCTAAGGGTCATATAACGTCCAGGTTGTGTCCAATCCCCGTATTGTCTCTTCTAAGTAGTTGGTTTCCCAATAGGCTTGAGTCCGAGGACCATACAAGACCTGGGTTCTGTCCAAAACTTGTAATCTTTCTTTTGAGTACTTGGTTTCCCCATAGGCTTGAGTCCGAGGACCATGCAAGGCCTTGGTTCTGTCCAAAACTTATAAGTTTTCTTTTGAGTACTTGGTTTCCCCATAGACTTGAGTCCGAGGACCATGCAAGGCCTTGGTTCTGTCCAAAACTTGTAATTTTTCTTTTGAGTACTTGGTTTCCCCATAGGCTTGAGTCCGAGGACCATGCAAGGCCTTGGTTCTATCCAAAACTTATAAGTTTTCTTTTGAGTACTTGGTTTCCCCATAGACTTGAGTCCAAGGACCATGCAAGGCCTTGGTTCTGTCCAAAACTTGTAATTTTTCTTTTGAGTACTTGGTTTCCCTATAGGCTTGAGTCCGAGGACCATGCAAGGCCTTGGTTCTGTCCAAAACTTGTAAGTTTTCTTTTGAGTACTTGGTTTCCCCATAGGCTTGAGTCTGAGGACCATGCAAGGCCTTGGTTCTATCCAAAACTTGTAATTTTTCTTTTGAGTACTTGGTTTCCCCATAGGCTTGAGTCCGAGGACCATGCAAGGCCTTGGTTCTGTCCAAAACTTGTAAGTTTTCTTTTGAGTACTTGGTTTCCCCATAGGCTTGAGTCCGAGGACCCTGCAAGGCCTTGGTTCTGTCCAAAACTTGTAATTTTTCTTTTGAGTACTTGGTTTCCCCATAGGCTTGAGTCCGAGGACCGTGCAAGGCCTTGGTTCTGTCCAAAACTTGTAAGTTTTCTTTTGAGTACTTGGTTTCCCCATAGGCTTGAGTCCGAGGACCATGCAAGGCCTTGGTTCTGTCCAAAACTTGTAAGTTTTCTTTTGAGTACTTGGTTTCCCCATAGGCTTGAGTCCGAGGACCATGAAAGGCCTTGGTTCTATCCAAAACTTGTAATTTTTCTTTTGAGTACTTGGTTTCCCCATAGGCTTGAGTTCGAGGACCATGCAAGGCCTTGGTTCTGTCCAAAACTTGTAAGTTTTCTTTTGAGTACTTGGTTTCCCCATAGGCTTGAGTCCGAGGACCCTGCAAGGCCTTGGTTCTGTCCAAAACTTGTAATTTTTCTTTTGAGTACTTGGTTTCCCCATAGGCTTGAGTCCGAGGACCGTGCAAGGCCTTGGTTCTGTCCAAAACTTGTAAGTTTTCTTTTGAGTACTTGGTTTCCCCATAGGCTTGAGTCTGAGGACCATGCAAGGCCTTGGTTCTGTCCAAAACTTGTAGTTTTTTCTATGTGTACTTGGTTTCCCCATAGGCTTGAGTCCGAGGACCATGCAAGGCCTTGGTTCTGTCCAAAACTTGTAGTTTTTCTGTGTACTTGGTTTCCCCATAGACTTGAGTCCGAGGACCATGCAAGGCCTTGGTTCTGTCCAAAACTTGTAGTTTTTTCTGTGTGTACTTGGTTTCCCCATAGGCTTGAGTCCGAGGACCATGCAAGGCCTTGGTTCTGTCCAAAACTTGTAGTTTTTTCTGTGTGTACTTGGTTTCCCCATAGGCTTGAGTCTGAGGACCATGCAAGGCCTTGGTTCTGTCCAAAACTTGTAGTTTTTTCTGTGTGTACTTGGTTTCCCCGTAGGCTTGAGTCCGAGGACTATGCAAGGCCTTGGTTCTGTCCAAAACTTGTAGTTTTTTCTGTGTAGTTATTTGTTTTTCGAAGGTCAGCCCCTAGACCATGGCGGGGAGAGTTGGCTTGAGGCCGTAAGCCCCTAGAGCTGCCTGCGCCGTTGGCACTGTAGGGCGTAGCCCCTACCAGAAGTTTATGTCAGAGCAACAACTTCATGTCGCCGGAGATGGAGGAAACCCCGCGAACCTCTATTTGCTAGAGGGTTGACTCCACCACCACCTGGGCCAATGCGCAAGCCTTCCCACAGACGGCGCCAATTGTGGGGACACGATTTTTAACGACCCAAGGAAGACGTTGGGCTCGTGTGTAAAGGGCCCGAACAATATGATTTGTAGAGAGTGGGTTTGGAAAAGCCTGCCTTTGGGCGCTGGGTCTCGGTCTGGTCCCGGTTTCATGAGCGATCATACAAAGATGGGTTTGGATTGTATAGCTGAGCCTTGCATCAATGTAGTTTGAAAGGTCTGACTCCTCGGAATTAGTCCGAGGAGCATTACATTCTCACCATTCCTCCTCTTTTTTTTCCCTTCTTTCTCCGGCCTCCCATTTTTTAGCTCTCTTTTCCCTTTTATACTAGTATTCACTTCCCCTTCTTCATCTACGTGTCAGTTTCTCCTTATTTGTGGTAATTACTCGTCCTATCAATCCATACGTCAGAGTGGTTGGGAAAAGCTGGATAGCATGGTATGGAGTATGGGCTTGTCAGGCGTTGGGCTCCACATTATGGTGTTGGCAGCTTTTTCGTTTGTACTGCTCTTGTACTGAGTTTGTCCTTTTACCACAGACGTTTTGTGAGGTGTTGAGCGTGAGATCGTCCTCGGCCACATTCTTGGGCCGTTAAGGGGCCTTCGTCATATGTCCTCGGCTGTAGGCTCCTCGGCTTAGGCTTTGGGCCCTTAATGTGAAGTAGGCTGGGATTTCAAATTTCAGGCCCCACAATATATATATATATATATATATATTCTTAAAAATAGATAATTAAATCTATTTAATTAAATTTTTTTTTTCAAAAAGAATATATTTTTTTCAATATTTATATTTGAAGAATTAGAGATATGGACACTATAATTTGATTCTTTTATTAATAGAATAAATGGTAACTCTAGATTTTGTGGTTAGAAGTTAGAAATCCTTATTGCACTTGTTATTTATGAAAAATGAAAAAAATAAAATAAAATAAGGGCTTCTATAGTTTATATCTTATTGATAGCATATGTATAAGCACATAAAGTGACATTTATTATTTAAATAATTTCAAATTGATTAAGTTTTATATGTTTCATAACTTTTAATCTATGAGAATACTTTAACAATGTACTTTCTAATTGACAGGATAAATAAAAAAATAAATAAATAAATAAAATCTTCGACAAATATAGAGTCTATAAGTTAATAAAAATATTTCTACTATATATATATAACAAATCCAAATCATGTTTGTGTGTGACAAACTGCATAAGTTATATATATGTTTGTATCTTTTATGTTTGTGTGTTTTATGTATAAATTAAATATTATCTTTAATTTAAAAGTTTTTGTATATATTTTACTTGGTCCGTGAAAAATTTTCAAGCTTCACCACTAAGTGATTGACCAGCTTTGTTTTTCTATATTTAAATATATAAAATAAAATAAAATAAAAAGCCTTTAACTTTTTATTAATTTTTTTTTCTAATTGTGTTGTAAGGTTGAAATTAATCAACAATTTTGTTGGCTTTATTTCGTGCCAAATTTGCTTGTATTTCAGCATTTAGTAACCCTGTATTTAAGTGGGTTTGTTGTAAGGGTAGTGAGTGAGATAGAGTATTGAATCTCAAGAGTGTGCAAGAAAACAGAGTCTTGCAGCTGGATCTCGTGGGTGACTCACGGCTGCAAGCCGCCAGAAGTTGAACCGTCATGTTAGTTGGAGCACTACAGGACAAAATAGGACAACTGGTCATTTTGTTATCGCACAACTGGATCTCGCGACTCAGTCAAGCCGTGAGCCACTCTTGTTTTGATAAACTTGACGTTTCATATTCTTTTCTCACCCCAATATAAATACCCCTTATACCCACAAAAGAATGAGAGCTTCCAGAGAGAATTTTGAGAGAGAAACCCTAGAGTAAAACAAGATTGATTCATTTACAATCTTTATATAAGAGTCTCTTCATATTCCTCGAGTCTCTTCCTCTCCATTGTCAAATCCTTGAGAGGCATTTTACCAAAACCTTTTTCTCACCATATCTATTACTGTGAGAGGGTTGTTTGGTGTTCTGGGAAGCAGTTAGGAAGGAACCAATTTATATTGGTTGATGCTATGGTCAAGTAGCGGAATTCGGGAAGTTAGAAAAGAAATAGGTTCGGCGCAATCTCGTTAGAGTAAGAAGCTTAGAGGGCTTAGGTGCACTGGGTAGATTAGGTTTAGAGGGTCTATTGCTGTCCATGTATCCCAACTACATTTTCTAGTGGATTGTTTACCGCTTGGAGGGCGGCGAAGAGGTTTTACGCCAAGGGTTTCAGTTTCCTCTTCGATAACACATCGCGTGTTGTCCTTATGTTTGCATCTTCCTTCACTTTTATCTTTGCCTTTTATTATCTGTTGTGGGTTGTGATTTTAAATTGGCTTAGATTGTTTACTAATTCTGTTTTATAGCTTTTGTTCATTTTCCGCACACTTGTTGTTTGACATAAAGTTTGAATTGGTTAATTTGTAAATTGGGAAGTCTAAACGTTCAAGGGTGTTTTTACACTATTTGAACTTTCAATTGGTATCAAAGCCGGTACACTTCTAGTGGTTTCATTACCAAAGTGTGATCCTTGACTCCCTATTGAGATGGATCGGTCTCAATCCCTAAATGCACTTCCACATTTTGATGGTAGTAATTATGCTTTTTGGAAGGTTCTCATAAGAGCATTTCTGTGTTCCATTCATGAATTTGTTTGGGATGTTGTTGAGATAGGTTGGACTAGACCTGAGGAAGCCAAATCCATATGGGATAAGACAGCACTTGCTGCATCTAATGCTAATAGTAAAGCACTCAATGCTATTTTCTGTGGTGTGTCTCCAGATGAATTTCACAGAATCTCTGACATTACCATTGCCAAAGAAGTGCAAGAGATGTTGGAGACCACTTACGAAGGCACGAAGAAAGTAAAAGATACCAAGCTGCAAATGCTAACCACTCGGTTTGAGAAGCTAAAAATGAGTGAGGATGAGTCCTTTGACTCTTTCTATAGCAAGCTGAATGAGGTGATTGTAAGCAAGTTCAATTTGGGAAAGAAAACGGAGGATTCTAAAATTGTAAGGAAGATCCTTCAATCATTGCCGGAAAGTTTTCGTGCCAAAGTAACAGTGATTGAAGAGAGTAAGGACCTTGATGACATAAAAGTCCAGGAGCTGGTTAGCTCTCTTCAAACTTATGAAATGTCGTTGCCCAATCAACGAAAGAGTAAATCTCTTGCTCTTAAGTCCATTAATGAGAAGGTGGAAGACCATGACTCATCGAAAGAAGATGTGGTTGACAAAGATGTTGCATACCTTGTAAAAAATTTCCGAAAATTCTTGAAATTCAAGAATAATGGCAAATTTGGTGATAAAGGAAAATTCCAAAGTTCAGGAAGAGAGAAAAGGGAATTCAAAAAGAAAGATGGAAAAGAATCTCAATTTACACAGGGTGTCACTTGTTTCAAATGCAACGGGCATGGATACTTTAAGAAAGAATGTCCAAATTATTTAAAATCGAAAGGTAAAGTGTATGCTATGACATTGAGTGACTCGGATTTATCCAACTCAGATTCTGAGGAAAGCTATGACGGAGAAGGGAATTATTCAGTTTTTATGACTATTGCCCATGTTGGGTCTTCAGACGAGTTGAATCTACTTGTACAAGAGCTTGGAGTACATAGTGATGAAGAATCATTTGGAGCTGTTGAGGAATCAGATGCAGAAAAAGATGAAAACACAACCAATCTTCAAGACAATTATGACTCACTCCTGGAGAGGTCAGGTGAGTACACAAGGGTGGCAAAGGCAGCTGTGAGAAAGATGAAGAAGGAGAGGAGGACTATAAAAGTCTCCTAATTCACTATAAAGAGGCCAGCTGTGAGATAGAAAGACTGAATGGTGAGCTGTCAGAAGCCTACACAAAAGTGAGATTTCTTGAGCAAGAGGTTATGCAAGCAAATGCCAAGATAGAAAGGGTCTCCACCAAGAAGCTAGATAATATTATTTCATCTCAAAAGAGCTTTTTAGACAAATCCAGATTGAGATATACCGAAGGAAGTAGCTTATCTGGTAATATCACTAAAGAAGTGAAGTTTATAAAAGCCAAAGAATCAGCTAATGTTGGCCCTACTGCTGAGAAGCCCAAGATAGAGGAGAAGAGGAATGTGGGAAACGAACGGTTGTTGAATCCATGTAATCAATTCGTGGGCAGGTCTGAATCCCGAGCCAAGTCTCGTCCACAACCACAAAGAGGTTCTAGATCGAACTATGTGTGTCATCACTGTGAACTTCAAGGGCATACTCAACCAAATTGTTAAAAACTGAGAGCAATGAATAATGCAACTCCTCAAAGGTCATGAGGACCTAGAAATGACAGAAGAAATTGGGTTGTTGAACCATCAAGAGATCAAAGTGGTGATACCAGAATGATGGACGTAATGAAGATGATTGGTGCTTTCACCAACTGCTTGGAGAGCTTCACACAAAGGTTTGAAAGCCCTAATTCTCATACCCAATCCTATAAGAAAATCACTCCAAACGTAAGTGACGTGTGGATGAAAAATGGTACTCATGCATAAGCATTATAACATGTCCATGCATCAATACTTCCTATACTTGTTTTGCCTTGTACCTTTGTGCTAATGGCTTTGTGCATTTACGAGCGTAGCTTGTTCCTTTGCACTCTTATCACTGTGGGAGAAATCTTGAAATCTATGTGATTGTTGTAAATAGATCTTCAAACTTGTCATGAATGATTAGTGAATGGTTTTGTTGATCTTGAGATATGCATAGACTTATGTCTATATATCTTTCCACTCTTTATTTTTGTTTTTGCTAAAAAGAGTTCATCAAATGTAAATCTCCAAATGAAAAGAGATATTGAGTTGCAAAAGCCTGTCGCACATACTAGTATTCGACTAGGAAAAAGGGAAAACGACCAAAAATTAAAATGAATGTTTATTCAAAAAGCCAAAAGCTATCTCATCAAAGTGAAATATCAAATATCACTCTCACAATGAGAGGTGATTGTCTCAAAATGATCAAAAAGATCAAATGTTATGATTGAAAGTGGAGTCAAATGTAAAGCTCCAAATTATGCTATCAAGTTTTGTGGGAGGTCATATATGCATACTTCTATAATTGAGATGGATCATATGATCTAGTGCTAATTGTGTATGCCTTGGTTGAATTGATCATTGAAACTTCGCATTAGACTAAGGACTATCTCATTGTTGATATCCACACACAACACACAAGTTTATGTTCAATAAATGTCATATTCATTTGGGTGATTGTACTTGACAAAATGTTTTTTCACATGCTCAATCTTTGTTGATTCAAGCACAAAAAGATTTTTTAGTGTTTTAGGTGTTTTTGGAAAGTATTTTGTTCTTCAAAAACTGAAAATTTCAAAAAACATTTTTGCCCTATTTTGGCGACTCAGTCATGGTAAGTCAAGTTGCATGCCACAGTCACAACCTCGCGGGTCAATTTTGGCGAATTATTCACGAGTAGAAGGTCCAGTTGTGATAAGTACATAGAGATTTTCGCGGCTCATCTCGCGACTCACTCATGAGTGAAACTTCCAGTCGCGAAAAACACTTAGAAAATTTTTCAAAGCTTTGTCATGAAGTGTTTTGGCGGGTGGATTTGGCGACTATTTGGCGACTTATCTCAGCCGCGAAAAACGCGTGTTTTGCACAGTGAAGGCAGTTTTTAAAATCTTTTTCAGTTTTCTCTCGAACTTTTTGTGACTGTTCATCTTCTCTCTCAACTATCTCCTTCCCAAACGCTCCGTGTAACCCATTTTGAACTCCATTGTTGCTTCCTTTCAACTTAAAATCTCCAAGTAAAAGGTATGGGTTTTCTTTCTCGAACTCAGTTTTTCTTGATTTTGTGTTTTTCCCTCTTGAATATTCGCATTTTTGTCTAATTTGAGTTAGGTTTTTGTTTCGGCTGTTGCTTTTTGTCCGTGCTTAATTAGTGGAGGCTATTGATTTATTTTGAACTTGTTTAAGTTGTTGGTTTAGGTCTTCATCATGTGTTTAGCTAGGGTTTGTTATTTGTCGTTTATCCATCTTGTCTGATCTTATTTTGATGTGTTGATTCAAAATGTTCTTGTTTTGTTTGTTGGGTTTACTATGTTGATTTTGTGCTTGTTCATCTAGTATGTGCATCTGTCTTATGTTCTCTGGGTCATTTCATACTTATCAAAATGTATGTCTCATTGACATATATTTGTCTTTTGGGTGATTTTAATCTCTGCTGCTTTAATACTCTCCTGCATAATGCTAGTTGTTCTTGTGTATCTACATTTAGGTTCATTCATCTGTGTGGTTGATTTAAGTTATGAGGCTTGTCCTTTTATTTTTGTCTTTGTTACTAACAAAGTACTGATTTGCTCTACACATGTATTGTACTATGTTGTTGTGGCCTTTTCTGATTGTTCACAGATGGCTCCTTCATCCCCAAAGAAGAAAACTCCTACAAAGAAAGCAGATAAGAGAATGAAAATGGACCCTAACCTGTTCAGGTCTGTTTCCCATTTTGAGAGATACAAGGATTTCTTCTTAAAGGCAAGAATCATTCAAGAAAGGTTTGTGGATTTGGAGGATTTGAGAGACACTTTTATCCCTAGCTGTTTTGAAGGGAGAGGATGGGAAAAACTTCTGTGTGATCTCCCAGTTGTGTGTGAACCCCTGATTAGGGAGTTTTATTCCAATGCTGTGATAAGGGAAGACAAACTAAGTTGCTGGGTTAGAGGTAAAGAATTCACTTTAGATGCACATGACATTGATGATGTGCTAGGTCTTGAAGGGTTAGAAGATCAAGAGTTTGTCAACTACAAAGATAGGATTCTATCTATTAAAACTGTACAACAAAGGATAGGTGGACAAAGAGAATGGAAGTGCCTAAATACCACAACTTTTCCAGTGGACATGAGGTGTTTCACTATTATCATGATATTTAACCTATATCCCATAAGGAAGTTGACTACAATTAACAATGCAAGAGTAATTTTTTTGATGGACCTCAAGAAAAAGACATTCATTGACATCAGTTCTCACATATTTGACACTATTATGGATGAGACTAGAACCACTTCTAGGCCTAAACTGATCTTCCCTAGTCTGCTTATGAGAATCTTTAGAAAGAAGGGTGTTGCAATCCCTCGAGACATCAGTCCCATGTCCACACCTGCTGCAATTAACAAGCTAACCTTCAAAAGGATAAGTGTTCGGCTTCTAGGTGAAGAAGATGAAGGTGATGAAGGAGAGGGTGTTCCAATGGAGACTGAGGCAAAGGCAGCAGGCCAGGCATCAACCTCAACACCCAGGAGGAGTGGCAAGAGGACTAGAGCATCAACTTCTTTAGATACACCTCCAGATGCATTTCAGATCATTCTGGAACGACTTGATGGAATCAAAGGGGTCCAGACCGAGCACTCCGAGAGGATAGCAGCCATGCAGGACCAAATTGATATTTTGTCAGCAAAATTTGACAGCTTCACCACCCAGCATGGATAGTGACCCTTTGGCCATTTCGGTCAAAAAGGGGGAGATATATAAAGTTTTTGTTGAGAAGCAGAGAATCAGCTCTTAAGGGGGAGTAATATGTTGAGGGGGAGCAGTCAAAAACAGTGTCCATCTTATTATCTTTGTTTATATTTTTGGTTATTTATTGTAGCTATGGGTTTAATACACTGTGGTTTTGGTGTATTTTTATTTCTAACTCATAACTCATAAACTTAGTTTACTTTATTTATATATATATATATATATATATTGTTGATATTATTTAGTATATATTGTGATTTGTACCCATGTTGCTTCTGTAAGCTTTTAGGGTTATGTTTTATGCATTTCTTGTAGGCTTTATGGTGTGTGCCATGCTTTTATGCAGCCTTTATGCATTGTTTATTCAGTACTTCTATCCAAATGTCATGCATTTTCTGGTTAAGTACTATCACTCTTGTGCCCTTGTAGGATTGTTCCTAGATGCATATACTTAGTGCATTATGCATTGGTTGAGTGTTGAGCATACAAGTAACTTGCATTGTTCTTGTTAGCTTGTATGTTCAAGTGTTCATTCCAAGTGTGAATGAGCATTGTGATCACTCCCTTGTAGTGATTACTTGTTTGATCAAGCCATAATTAGTTTCTTAACTTCATCTTTGCTTGATCACTTTTTGCCTGTTTCATATGCATTTCAAATTTTCTGCATACAATGATCATGGTGTATTATTGTGTTTCAAGAGTTGCATGTTCATATGATTCAAGTGTCTCACAGTTTCTAGAATTAGGTGTGAGTGAGTTTTGCTCAACTGTTCCCAACTCACATGTTAAGTCTAGAGTCTATTTTAGGGTTTTGTCACAGAATAACCAAAGGGGGAGATTGTAAGGCTGAAATTAATCAACCATTTTGTTGGCTTTATTTCGTGCCAAATTTGCTTGTATTTCAGCATTTAGTAACCCTGTATTTAGGTGGGTTTGTTGTAAGGGTAGTAAGTGAGATAGAGTGTGGAATGCTCAAGAGTGTGCAAGAAAACAGAGTCTCGCGGTTGGATCTCGCAGGTGACTCACGGCTGCAAGCTGCTAGAAGCAGCACACATGCCAAGCATGACAAACGTTGACAATCATGCTAGCTAAAGCACTATAGGAAAAAATAGGACAACTGGCCATTTTGTTATCGCACGGCTGGATCTCGCGACTTAGTCAAGCCGCGAGCCACCCCTGTTTTGATAAACCTGACGTTTCACATTCTTTTCTCATCCCAATATAAATACCCCTTATACCCACAAAAGAATAAGAGCTTCTAGAGAGAATTTTGAGAGAGAAACCCTAGAGTAAAATAAGATTGATTCATTTACAATCTTTACATAAGAGTCTCTTCATATTCCTCAACTCTCTTCTTCTCCATTGTCAAATCCTTGAGAGACATTTTACCAAGACCTTTTTCTCACCATATCCATTATTGTAAGAGGGCTGTTTGGTGTTCTGGGAAGCAGTTAGGAAGAAACCAATTTACATTGGTTGATGCTATGGTTAAGTAACGGAATCCGGGAAGCTAGAAAAGAAATAGGTTCGGCGCAACCTCATTGGAGCAAGAAACTTGGAGGGCTTAGGTGCACTGGGTAGATTAGGCTTGGAGGGTTTATTGCTGTCCATGTATCCCAACTACATTTTCTAGTGGATTGTTTACCGTTTGGAGGGCGGCGAAGAGGTTTTACGTCGAGGGCTTCAGTTTCCTCTTTGATAACACATCGCGTGTTTTCCTTGTGTTTGCATCTTCCTTCCCTTTTATCTTTGCCTTTTATTATCTACTGAGGGTTGTGATTTTAAATTGGCTTAGATTGTTTACCAATTTTGTTTTATAGTTTTTGTTCATTTTCCGCACAATTGTTGTTTGACATAAAACTTGAATTAGTTAATTTGTAAATTGGGGGTCTAAACGTTCAAAGGTGTTTTTACACTATTTGAACTTTCATGTGTAAAATTTGGGAAAAATATTTATGAAGAATTTTTTTTCTTTGGACATTCAAAAATTCGACCACTGATGAAGATATTATGTCATGTAAGTATGTCTTTACCACTTTGTGGTCCTTCCGGAGCAGTAAAGTCCTATTTAGCAAAGGAGGTTATATAACTTAAGCATATTTAAGATTTGTTTGGTTGTATTATTTAAACAACAGTTTTCATTGTCTAAATAACATAACACGTATTTTTATAATATTTTTTTCACTCACACATATTTCCACAACACTTAAACATTACTAGAACAACATTACCAAATAAGTCCTTAACTTTTTTCCGGTAAGTGCTTACCAGTACATAGCCAATAACGATGGAAATTACGATTTAGATCCCTGAACAGCTTAACTGAAATTTTTAATCAATTAAAAATTGATTCAAATATTAATTGGTACATGCTTAATTGATGTTTTAATCACTTTTATTTTTGGATAAATATATTCAAGAATACAAAAAACATAAACCATAGTACACAGTTACATAAGATACAACATATATTCTGAGTAGAAATCCTAAAAAGGTAGAAGCAGTCTAAGGCAAACCTTGTACTCACACAACTTTCCGTACATGTAAAAGATTGTTACGGTGTAAATGATACTCACATGACTTCTAGTACATGTCGTACATGTAGTTAGATACCATGCCGAAGTTCTTGTTCTTCTGCTAACAAATGACGACTCTCCAATTTGATTTATATATATATATATATATATAATTAAGTATGTATGGTATATAAATATTCTTTGTTATAGCTTTTCATGCATTATAGAGTTGAGAAATGGAAATACAGCTTACTCAAAGCACTCACAACAGTGAAGACATATTACTATATTGCTAAAATTTAGCTCCACAAACACAAAAATCTTGCTGTAGCAGTGGAGCTAAATCTAAAAATTTTAGCTCCATTGCTACAGTCTACATCTATCTATAGATGCTTACTGTAGTTGAGAGCTAAAAATAATAATAATTTTTTATTCCTCAGCCAGATTAAAATATTATTTTTTTTCCTTTCTTTCTTTTACTTTTTCTGAACTCTCACAATCTCTCAACTTTTAGACCTCGCATGCTGCCGCCCCCTGACCCACACCACCGACCCACGTCACTGACACACGACGCCGCAGACCCAGCTTTGACCACGTCAATCCCCACCACCCCCACCACCACATCAGTCACAAATCCAACCATACCCACACTCATCAAACCCACCACCATCAATATCAATCACCACCTCCACCACCACGGCAACCCCTACCGCCACCACCACCACCACATTAATCACAAACTCAACCACACCCACACTCATCAAACCCACCACTACCAGGAAAAAAAAATCGACAAAACTCACGGCCAAAATGGTTTCTTCTGCAATTTTTTCCTTTGAACAAAAAAAAAAAACAAAAAAAACAAAAAAAAAAAAAACATGAACCAAAGGTTGATAGAGGCGTGGTGGTGGCCCTAGTGGCGTTGCTTTAGTTGGGCTGAGCGAAATTGAAGCTTGTGTCTTGGACAAAGAAATAAAGAGAGAACAGTTGAAAAATGGAGAAGGAGATGAGAAGAAAAAGTAACAAAAAGATAAAACAATAAAAAATAAGAAATGGTTGAAAGTTAAAAGGTGTGGCTGAGGGTGGATGAGATAAGAGGACTACGTGTGTGGAGGAAAAAAAACAAAGAGGAAAAAAGAAAAAAAGAAAAAAGAAAAAAAAGAAACGTGTATTTGGATGAAAAAAATAAGATAATGGGAAAAATAAAATAAAGAATAATAAGAAATTAAAATTAAGAAATGTTACCATAATATTTTTGCAATAAATTTTAAGTAGTAGGTTATTACTATCTAATATTGGTGAGAAAAAAAATAATTTTTTTGATGGTGGCGGTTGCAGTGGCAGTGGTGGCAATGGCTATGATTATTGTTTATTGTAGAGAATATATTATTCTATCATGTGGCGTCGGTGGTGGAAGAGTTGACGATGGAAGAGTTGGCGGCAGCAGCGGAAGAGTCGGCGACAGTGGCGGTGGCGGTGGCAGTGGCGGCAATGGTAGTGGCAGCATTAGCAGTTGTGGGTAGTTGTGATTATTGTTTATTGTAGTGGATATATTATTTTATTATAGTGGATATATTATTTTATTTTGTTGAAAGCTAAAATAGATCCACTGTTGCAGCATGTGTGTAGATAAAATAGATAAAGTAACTTTTGGTGGAGCTAAAAAGTTAAATTTTTAGCTCTACTAGAGTTGAGAAATGGAAATATAGCTTACTCATAATATAGAAAACGTACGATAGTAGGAATGTAAAGCAAAACGCAGGAAATTAAAGGGGAAAGTAGAAGTTTCTCCAACTAAGACTGATCCAAGCCTAGCCAGAAAAGTAAGGAGCCAAGAAACTTTCTGACATTTTTTCTGTGCTTTAACGACTAGTTATAAAGCAATAGCAATGGGAACGCAGCTTCTTCAATATAGAAATTAGATTAAAAGGAATGGGAATATACTTTCCTCAATATAGAAACCGCAGGAAAATATAATTGCATGGCTAAGTATCAGTTCCTTGAACTTAAGGCTAAAGCCTTGATTTTTTTTTTTTTTTTTTTAATTTTTTTATTATTATTATTATTTTTATTTTTATTTTTTTTTGAGAATCCGCTAAAGCCTTGATTCTTTACTTGTCTGAGTAGTGTTGGATCACTCAGAAAAGTAAAGAATCAAGTGAGTTGAAAAAAAAAAGGAGAGAGAAAGAGTTAAAGACTGATCCAAACCTAGTCACACAAGTAGAGAATTAAGATATTGGGTGACAATTAAATTCCTATGGCCAACTAAACTCTAAAGATAGAAAATCTTTAACAATCTTTTCCCCAACTTGTAATTTCTAAATGGACGTGCCAAAATTTTATTGGAGGAACATTACATAGACATACCATTATTTAAGGGAACATTAAGTATTCTAATTACAACAGAGCTACATTAATAGTATGCGAAATTGTGTTTTTAAATTTACTGAAAAAAAAATCTAAACAAAGGTGTGAAATACTGAATCATTGCTTCTTTGTTATTAAATCCACGGTTTTTGATAACCACAGTTCTCACATTCCCTTATTTTATATTTTGGTTGGCCAGAAAAAATTTCTTGACCACAATCAAACCAGTCCTCTTCGAGCAGGAGTTCAGCTTAGTTCAGGTTCGTATGCTGACTTATTATTACTAGCTTTTAATCGCCTTTATATGCACGGATGCAAGTAAAATTAACTATAATTAAACACACGTGCATATGAAATATTCATACAAGTTTGATATCATCGAATTTCATTTGTTTTGGAATTACATTTCCTCTCCCTTATGTATATGCATATTTATTTCTCAAAAAAACAAAAATATTTATATGAAAATTTTAATTGAAGTTTATGCATGAGTTAGTAAGTTCTAGTAAGAGAATTTGAATTATTTTCAAATGGGTTGTAAAGTGGTTTAAATAATTTTTGAAGTAGTTTCAAGTGTAAGCTGCTTTAAATATGGATTAGAAGTAGTTTTGTATGAATAAAAATTGACTGTTTCACTTTGTGTTCAATTTAAAATCACACATGGAAAGTTTTAAAGTGGGATAAATAATATCAATTCCTTTTATAGAATGAGCTTGAATTATTTTTAAATTGGAAGAATAATTAAAACAAAATTAATCTAATTTGAGACTCTTGGCCAAAATTATAGTGTTTTACTTAAGAGTAATGTCACATCCACAATATTTTCACAATAATTTTTAAATAAGTCTACAATATTTTCACAATAATTTTTAAATAATTCTAATATGCATTTTTTATGAATTCATATTATAGCTTTTCTTTACAACTATTATTTTTCCCTTGTCTTGAATTTTATCTTATATTCTTAAATTTTTATATATTTAGTTATTTTTATGATTATTATTTTTTTGATAAAATTTTTATGATTGATTTAATTTTCTTGTTTCTTTATATATTTACTAGACCGTTAGAAATTTTTTTTCACGTTTATATATGACAGTTGTATACAGTTTGGTGTGTACGTGTGTATGTGTGTGAAATTTAAATTTATACATCATAAAAGCTCCAATATGTTTATCTATTGGAGAAGAAGCTAGTGACTCCAATATTTGCAAAACCTAAAGACAATCCTTTTCTGCCCAGTTTTGACCCATCCAAGAAATGTGAGCAACATTTAGGGGTCGTAGGGCACACCTTGGAAGAATGCGTTCATTTGAGACATCAAGTTTAAGATCTTATCGACTACAAGCTAGTATAGTTGGACAACACAACCGGGCCAAATGTCATCACCAATCCCTTGCCTCATCATCCGGAAGGGAACGTGAACACTATCTCTACAGTGGAGGAGAGGATCCTAGATTTCTTATCCCCCTCATTCCCTTGGAAAGCCATGTTGCAGGCTCTAGCCCAAGAAAGTCACATTGTTCTGGAGAACATAGGAGCACTAGGATTTGATTGGGAAATCTGCTCATTCTGTGGCAATGGGACTGGCATGCCCTATTTGATTGTAAAGTGCCCAGGGCGCAAGTTCAGAGCTTAGTCGACCATGGCATTATCTAGATTGAAAGAGAGGTCATATGGAGGAGTGATTGCATGGTAGCTAGCCCATGCCTTTCAAATACCCAAGCAGGAACTAGCCATAATGCTATGTCTAGGACGAGTACTTACAAGAGCGCCTTTGTAAGTTTCCTCCAAGGATGAGGACGCCATCTCCTTTGACTTCGCTCGTTATCGAAGAGATTACAGAATCACCTGTGGATTCAGGAGTGCCAACTCCAAAGAAAGAACAAACCATGCCAGCCATTGAAGGTTTGGCACCTTCGATTTTATCTTTGCTTGGGATTGTAGAGCCATCTCCAGGATTTTTCTAGAAGGGAACCCTTGTTGTCCTCGCTATTCAAAGTTTCAATCCTTTAGTTTTTCCAAAGCTTATCCAAGGTATTTCTGGGGCTCCCGGCCTAAAAGTTTTAGAAGCTGCTCTGCCTAGTCTAGTCATCATCAGTTCGAAGATGTTCTCCCTAGCGCCAAATATGCAGACTCAAGAAGGCTTGGTCATCCACATGCTAAAGCCCTTCCCCTACAAAGATAGTCATCGTGTTCCATGGAAGTACGATGTGACTTTGATCTCCACCTAAATTGGAAACGAAAAGGTTTGCTCAAATATCTCTTCAGGTCTATCTAGACTTACTTGGAGTGGTCGATGTTATACTCCTGAAGAACTAGAAAAAAAGAGGAAAGAGATTGGCAAGGGCACGGCCGAGCCAGTCAAGAATAGGGTCATCCCTAAGGATGCTGAGGAATTCTTGAAAACCATCTGGAAAGGCCGATTATAGTGTGATTCAATAGTTAAACAAATTTGTAGCTTAGACTCCTCCTTCGAGGCTATGGTATCATTGGTGTTGGCCACCAACCAAGTCTCCTTTTCAGATGATGAGTTGCCTCCAGAAGGAAGAGATCATATCTTGGCCATGCATATCGTGGTTAAGTGTGAAGACATGATTGTCACAAGGGTATTAATCGACAAAGGATTAGCCTTGAATTTCTGCCTGATGGCCACTCTAGAGTGCCTAAAAGTGGATATGTCTCTTATTCGGCCTAGCACCATGATCATCAAAGCCTTTGGCGGCATGCGTTGTGAAGTGCATGGCAAAATTGAGCTAATGATTGAGATCAGCCCAAGATCCTTCATGGTCAACTTCCCAGTGATTAAAGTGGACACTCCGTACAATATGCTTTTTGGGAGGCCATGGTTATATGCAGCAGGTGCAGTCGCGTTTGCCCTTCATCAGAGACTCAAGTTCATATTTGAGAATCAATTGATGACTATTATAGCTGAAAAGCCCATGACTACCTTCCAAGAGACATCTTGAAAGTTCAATTAGTGTGTAAAACACCAATGATTGTTTAAACCCCCAATTTTAACAATTCCAACACAAGCTTATACATAAACAATATATGTGTGGAATGATGAATATAAGTTATATCTAAATTGGTAAAACACTCTAGACCATAATTAATCACAGACATAATAGCAATTAAAAGGTAAAGAGTAAGGAAAGAAAGATGCAAACATAAAGATAACACCAACATGTGTTATCGAAGAGGAAACTGAAGAACTCGGCCGAAACCCTCTCTGCCGCCCTCCAAGCGGTCAAATGATCCACTAAAGAATAAAGTTAGGATACATGAATAGCAGAAGACCCTTCAAGCCTAATCTACCCAATGCACCTAAGCCCTCCAAACTTCTTGCTCCAACAAGATTAGACCTAACCTTATCTTCTTTAGCTTCCCGAATCTCGCAATAAGCCCATTGCATCAACTAAGTAAATTGGTCATCTCCAAATTGCTTCCCAAGCACCAAAATACCTCTTCATTGATATGAGTATGGTGAGATAAGGATTTGGCAAATGTACCTCTCAAGGATATGTCAATGAAGAGGGTAAGAGTAAAGGAATTTAGAGAATCAAATGATAAAGATTGTGGATGAGTCAGTCTTGTTTTTCTCTAGGTTTCTCTCTCAAAATTCTCTCTGGAAGCTTTCTACATTTCATGGGTATAAGGGTATTTATAGTAAGGTACGTGAGGAATGTGAAAGTCATTTTTCATCCAAACAGGGTATTATGGCGACTTGGCCACGCGACTAGAACGAATGGTGAGTTTGAGTCATGAGCTAACGGGCTGGCTAGATTGTACATTTTTTCCTATAGTGCTTTAGCTGTCTTGACCCTTCAGTTCCCTATATGCTTCACACGTATGCCACTTCGGTGACTTGCCAGTCGCGAACTAGTCACAAGATCCAATCGCGAGACTCCTTTAAGTGCACACATCTTGAATTTTCTTCACACACTACCCTTACATAGTTCCCACCTATCTAATTTCTAAAATACAAGCAAATTTGGCACGAAATAAAGCCAACACATGATTGAATAAATTCAACCTTACACATATATTGCCTACATTGATGCTAATGCTTTTCTAGAAGTGTCCTTTCATAGATTCGAGCTAGTTTCCATGATTCATAATGCTTCAGCCTAAGTTTGGCTGGCCCGCAGTAGTTTTGATGGTCGCAAAGGAAATGCTTAAGTTTGGGTGCAAATTAGGTCAAGGCCTTGGAACCGTGGGACATGGGAGCCCTGCTCTCATTGAACTCTCAGATAACAAAGAAAGATTTGGTTTGGGTTATGAACCCACTCATTAAAAACTCTTTCAAGCTTCCAGAGGAAAGAAAAAGAAGTGTGCCGCTTCAGGGATATCTATTCCCCATATTAGGACCACTTTTCCAGCTCCAAGTGAGGTTATTATGCTAGAACCTTTCAAGGAACTAGAAGACGAAGAGACTGATCTGGCTTGCATTATTCGGCTCTGTCTCAAAGATTTCTTTGTGAATGCTATCACATCTTCCAAAGATGATCCAACTTCTACTATCCGACCAAGGATGCCAGACGAGACGGCGGGCCTTTGGACCATTAAGCCTTGCTTTGTGGTTACACCGGCTGAGTAAGGAGTATTCCATCATCTAGTGATTGGGCCTTCCAATCACTCAAGAGGGTTGGAATAGCATATTCAGAGGCATCTCCACCCTTCTTGGTAGACTTGAGCTTGGTAGACTTCGAAGCCGAGCCCTTCTTTGTTGATACAGGAAGCTTCACCACTTTTACTAATAAGCCAAGAATGTATTGATCCATTTTGATGAATTAACCAATTAATTAGCCAAGTTGATTAATTCATCAGATTAACATACAATATATGTGGTAGTACAAACAAATCACCAAATACGCAACGGAAAATAAATTGACACTATGATTTGTTTACAAATGGGGAAAACCAACTCGGTCAAAACCCCACCAGGTGATTTTAAGGTCACCACTCCTGAGAATCCACTACTATCACAACAAACGATTACAAGTAAAGGAATTGCAGTACCTTATACCAACCTACGGTTGAACCCTTACCCCAATGCCCAATTGAACTTGTTTTGTAGTGACAATCTCTCCTTTTGATGCACGGCTCTCAGTATGTGACTAACCAATAGATGCGCAGATACCAGTACATGACTTAATCACCAACTTGAGAAGGAATGTTGGCTACAAAGTTCTTCAGCTCATCACACGATGAAGATCACGAAACTCCTTGGTTACAAAACTCTATAGTGTACAAACAAAGTAGCTTCTTGAATAGAAAGATGAACTAGGGTATATGTCTCCGGTTCACAATATGCTTGTGAAAAACCTTTTCATTCAGTTGCATCAACTGCGATGGCCCATAAAACAATCCTTATATATGTTTAGGATTATGAGAAAAAAAAGCCCAAACATCTATTCACGGATTAGAGTGAAATCAAATTTGGAAAACTGATTTTCATAAACCTCGACAAATACCCTACCTATTGAGCAGCTGTTGAGTCTCGGGCTAAAATAGCTTTTTAAGCCTCGATAGATACTAGCTATCGAGCTTAAAATCCAGCACTTCTTCACTTGATTTTTGGAAAGACTTGCATGACTTTAACACTTGAACTTGAAACCTTATTCGTTGAAGCATTAAACACATCCTAGATCTACCCAATTACAAATAAAGTGCGTTTTGTCAAAGGATTAGCCAAATACTATAATGACATATGTTCCTAACATGAATCACATATGTCCTAACATTTACCTTCTTCTCCCAACCACAGGGAAACTCACCCGCATACCAGAACCATCCTTGCTTTTTCTCCCACCACTCGAATGTAGCAAACTTACCCTGCTTCTTAACATAGGCAATCACGGATATGGTAGAGAGGAGTAGTCGAGGGTTTAAGGAGATGATGGCATGCAAACCTTCAGAACGAATATGGGAGAACCCACGACCACCTAGTAGCTCCTCGCCAAAAGAAGTCATAATTGCCTACCAATATCCATGCATTTGGGCAGTGCAAAAGCCCACTCTCTGGGAACGGGGGATGGTGAATACTGTGAAAAGTTTGTTCCAAAACTTAAAGGTACTAGGGCACAGAAAGGGACAAACTAAAGAGGTAGTGTCCCAAACTAACGTAAAGTCATCGGGTATGTCATGGTTAAGCCCAAACTGCCTTTTCACTCTGTGGGCAGAATAATACACATACCGGATACCCTCGTCAGCCAAAAAAGGCAGCCACCCGGCATTGGTGGCAGCCAAGTAAATGATACCCCTCTCATCATAGACTACCAACAGAGTAGTCATCCTAGTAGTGGCCATGAAGGGCCACATCACAGAATCAATACAAGTATACCCAATGCTGAAATCCCTACAAGCCCTCCACGGAAAGCACACCTCATTATAAAAACTCCATAGCAAGATGTCTGAAGGGCTTTAGTCCAACCCAACAATATGCAAATGGAAACTCATTAACAAAACTATCGCAGAAATCTGTAATCACCTTAGGGCAAGACTGGAACTTCTTCTTGGCATAGCGAACTGGCTTGCACTTAGCCAAATGCCTAGCACAGTGCTCCCAGAGAAGGTGCTACAATATGGTACTATGAATGGATGAAGTAACTATATGGCGAGAACCTACTTGCCTTTCATCACTCTGCAAAATATCCAATTGAACATACAGGTCGCCCAAAAACAGAGGGGGGGGGGGGTGATGGCAAACTAACTCCGACAGAATTCTTTATGGCTAATTGAAAGTAAACAGGCTTCAAAGCATAATGCAGGCACAAATACAAAACAAACTTATAGAGCCAGAACATGACGAAGGCAGCACGGCAAGCAGCAGTGGAAGCCTTTGAGAAAGCCCTAATCCAATTAGAAAGCTTCGTGCT
Organism: Quercus robur; assembly: GCF_932294415.1. Taxonomy (NCBI): domain Eukaryota; kingdom Viridiplantae; phylum Streptophyta; class Magnoliopsida; order Fagales; family Fagaceae; genus Quercus; species Quercus robur. The sequence goes on along the minus strand of NC_065537.1, from coordinate 49,978,787 downwards.
CCCCTCGCTAAGCCCCTTCCTTAACTCAGCCTCCACGGCCTCCTCCTTGGCAGAAAGTTAAGTATCACAAGGGTTTGCATTGCCGAGAATATAGAGCAGCAACTGGTTGGCCACATCCTCCAAAGTCACGGTGATCTCACTGCAAGAAAAGAAAAAGGTGTGAGTGGTGCTACACCACCAGTGAATCAAATGGCAAAGATTGAACAAGTCACGGTAGTTGGACAGGTACCAAGAAGAGACTATGGCTTTCAACATGCCGGCCCGCTATAGCACGCCCATGAAATCCGTATCGGAAAACTCTTTGTCAACCCACTCCTTCCAACTAAGCGATGTGCTCGACTCGAATTCAAAAAGGATGGGCACGGGTAACATGTCTCCTTAATGAATAGCAAGATCGAGGATTGAGGAAGCCAACAGAACCCAAGAAATTTCAGAATCATGCTGTTTTAGAGATAACCAAACATAGCCCCACGGAGGAGACGAATGGTCATCGAGTCCCACCGAGAAGTGTGAGTGGGTATCGTGCCATGGATCGATGAGAGAAGGGCATTCACTGCCAAGGTCGTGACTCCTTTCTCCTCCTTGGAACAATCTGATTTGGAATGGGGAGCCTCCTCACCTTTCTCAACCTCCATGGGTGGGTCATCAACAATGATCTCCTTTTCATTACAGTGGGAAGAACCTTCACTCTTTGCCGGCAACATGGAGGATAGATTATGTGGTAAGAGTGATGGGTGAGAAAACTTGGGGAAGATGAAATGAAGAAAGGAGTAAGGGAAGGAAAATAGGTTGTGAGAAAAGTAAAAGTAGCATGAAGAAAAGAAAGAGAAGAGGTTGAGACAAATAAAAACATTAGGAAGGGAAGCGACAGACCAACCATCAAAAGAGGTGTTGCATTAAATGAAGCAGAGGTGGTGATTTAGAATAGCTAATAAACTGGGAAATCTAAAAAGACAAGCTTGTTCATAGCAGAAAAGTAAGCAAGATGGGGACCATTATTTAAAACACCCGCGAAAGGAAACTGTAAAAGTACTTGCATATGAATTGCAAGAGCAATCCACATGCTCAAGGGGTTGAATATTAATGCCCATTTTTGACAAAAGGCCTAATGGCAGAAGAAACCCAACAATAAGGAAATTGAGAGGAAAAATAAGTATAAGTGGTAAAAGTAAGGTAATAAGCCCAATGGACCAATGTGGCAAAAATGACAGATAGCAGGCTCATGGAAACAATAAGACGTAAAAGTGAAGTAAATGAGTTGAGGAAGCCCAATAAAAGAGATAGTAAACCCAACGCGCCAACATGATAGGAATGACAACCAACAGGCCAAAGGACACAATAAGAAGTAAAAGTGAAGTAAATAAGACGAGGAAGCCCAAGTAAAGAGGTAATAAACCCAATAGGCCAACGTGACAAGAATCACAGCCAACGGGCCTATGGGCACAATAAGAGGTAAAGGTGAAGTAAATGGGTAGGGGAAGCCCAACAGAGGAGGTAATAAATCCAATGGGCCAACGTGGTAAGAATGACAACCAGCAGGCCCTTGGGCATGGCAGGAAAAGGAACAACAAAAATGGAAAACCAATGGGCTAGACAAGTGGGAACTTTTACCCAGATCAATGCCCAGTCCATGAGGAAATGAAAGGAAATAGTGCGAGCCCAAAAGCCCACATATCCTTCACACCGTGGGAGATAAACACAAACCCAGTATACACAACAAAATAAGACAAGGCAAGAATGACAAGAATGGTGTGGGAGTAAAAGAAAACAAACGCAAAGGATAATGGAACTGACACAAGGGCCTGGGAACCAGCTACATGTACCTAGCCAATATAGGAGAGGTGGGCCCTCGGTTAAGGGATTCAAAGGGTGTGGTTTGGTGGTGGGGAGAAAATGGGGTCAATATTGGGATTCCTGCTGAAGCTTCTTTTAGGAAAATGTTTTACTGGGATAACATTTCACCCAAAAGAGGCAAGCAAAGGGAAGGGGCCACTTGATGCATGCCATAGGAATAAATATAGAGAAAGCCTCCAATCCTTATCAATTGAGGAAGGCAGATATTGAGAGCAGAGAGAAACAAAACAAGGAATTTTGTCTAGAGATAGAGAGTGGTGTAGCAAATACACTTTGAGTGGAGGTAGTGGCCGGGCAATCAAAAGGTTAGTAGGCAACCATAGGGAGATGCCCACAAGAAATCAGAAACAATTGGTGAAGCCTCAGGGACAAAAGGAAGAAATCTCATAGAATCAAGCAGTATAAAAGGAAGAGAGGTAACCATGAATAGGGGGACAAACAGAGAGAAGAGTAAGAAAGAAACTAAGAACCATAGAATAAAAGAAAACTAAGTGGTAAAAAAGAAAGAGAGCAAACACAGCTTGTCTAAAGGATGTCATCAGCATTCCTCAAAAAGGAAGTGGCCTCAACCTGCAGCTTGTTTAGGGCCACAATCCACCCTTTGGCAAAGTAGACCTAGAGGTTTTTTTGAACCTCGGGCCACACGATAGAAATACAATCAGTTTGGCCATGATAATAAGTAGCACGTAGTTGATCATTATTAACCTTGACATTAGTAGCCAACTTAACAATCATTTCCCTGAGAGCCTTTTTAGTTCCCTTGAGCTCTTTCTCCAAGGCGTCTTTTCTCTCAATAATCACCTTGATATTCTCCTCAACCTTGGCACAAAGCCTCTTGAACCCAATCATCTAGGTCATTGTATCCGAAATATTTTTGAGAAGGTCTTCATTGTTAGTCGACACCTCCTCTAGCTTCTCCTTCGTTGCTAGGTACCTGCTCTCCACCATGGCGGCGCTTTGATAACCCTAGAAAATAGAGGTTAAGGGTTGGAGTTAGATCTAAAGCATAATAAAAATTAGGAAATGAGAAAAGGGACTTACCATAAATGCCTCCCACTTTATGTTTAGAAGAAGGTCACCATCTCCCTACTGCTCTTAATGCCTCATGTCTTCAGGAAGAAGCAAAGCCTTTCCCACGCATTCGGCCACGTGGCCTTCGCAACCTTCCCTCCATGGCCTAGCCCTTTTAGTCACAGGAAGGGGTTCTCCATCCACCATGAATGCTCTGATGTAAGCAGGGGCTCTTAATTCCATGGGAGCAGCTTCCTCTTGAATGAGGGAACCCTCTATATAAAGAGGTGGTGCCTCGAAACTTGAGTTTCCCCTGGCACCCTTTTAACGCTTTCTCCTACCTTGCGACCCTCGGGATGAAGCTGCAGGAGCTTTGGTAGCCCGAGGGGCAAGTAGAACAGGAGGAATTCGGGCTTGAGAAGTAGGAGGGGGATCTTGGGCTCGAGTAGGCAAGGGTGTGTCCAAGATTTGGCTAAGGGAGACCGTGCTTCGTTGATAAGACATGTCTATAGGAACTCCTTCAACCATGATGGAAGGCTCGGTCTCAAGGTTTTGTTGCTTGGAAACAACATCAGTGTAAGAAGATTTACCTTTCTTTCTTCTTCTTCTCCAAGGTTTATCAGCTGGGACGACTACGGTGATGCCAAGATCTTTTGGTGTAAAAGGAGGAGCAGATCTACTGTGTACTCAACCTTTGGTCCTTCGTGCAATCTCTATGGGGGATAACACGTATCCTATAACTCGAACATCAATATAGGAAAGCCGAGGGCCTTTATCCTTGATCACATTACTGGCATTATGAAAACTCCTATACACGTGAGTGTATCCGAGGATGAGGTGAGCTCCTTGTAATTGACCATCCAAGTGGGCTTAGATTGAGGATCTCAAGAGCCTGTTTAGCTTGATGGAATTAATCAATTGCTTTCTCTTTTAGAAAGCATAATCCTTTGAAAACAACAAATGAAGAAAAAGTGGATTAAGTAGAGGAAAGAACTAAAGACAGAAAAAGAGCCTAGTAATTCTACCCACTTGCTTTACCCGAGAAAATTGGGCATAAGAGCTCGTTGGGGTGCCATTTCCCCGTGATTAAAAAATAATCTCCCTCCGTTTCTTTATTTGAGTCTGGGAGACAGGCGATTAGCCTTACCTCCTAGTGACATGTCTTAAAGTAAAACTCTGAGGTTTTGATATCTCAAAAGCTATACACATAATTGATGTCGTGCTCGGTAAGATTGAGATAGAGTCTCCTATCAAGCTTGGCTACACTACTAACTACTCTAAATGTGTTGGGAGTGCATTAATCTGGGCAAACATTGAAATGCCTTAAAAAATTTGTTAGGAGATTGCTCATAGGAATTTTAACTTCCCCCTTTACAAATGCAACCAGTGGGATAACCACCTTCCCTTCCTCTTTTACAAAATCCACCTCTAACTCAAGGTAGTAACTCACCCCAACATCATCAGGAATTTCATACTAACTACTCTAAATGTGTTGGGAGTGCATTGATCTGGGCAAACATTAAAATGCCTTAAAAATTTTGTTAGGAGATTGCTCATAGGAATTTTAACTTCCCCCTCTACAAATGCAACCAGTGGGATAACCACCTTCCCTTCCTCTTTTACAAAATCCACCTCTAACTCAAGGCAGTAACTCATCCCAACATCATCAGGAATTTCATACGCCCTCCTAAACCTAGATAATCCCTCAAGTGTATCTACCAAATATTTGAATTCACCCATCTCTTCTCTACCCAAACAAACTGTAATGCTTAGAAAGGAAAATGAAAGGAAAGAGAAGAAAGTGGAGAAAAGACTTACTAATTGGGAAGATTGAAATGAAGCACTATAGGAAGCTCAAACGTGCCAAGAGCTCTCTTTTTCTCCAAAGAGGGGTAGAAGAAAGTGAAGGAAATGGAAAGCCAGAATCAAGTCTGGGCATTCCCTTTATATAGGAGAGGGAGGAGTGAGAAATGACGAGAGTGGCTCTTGGTTTCCCGTGCCTCCTCAATTCCCCAAACGCCAATCTCGCCACTTAAAAACACGTGTCATTCATCAAAGAATGAGGAAACCAGTCACGTCTGAAGCATTTATTGCATGGCTGCACCCCTTCCCATCAATGATAGTTAATGATTACCCTATATCTCGAGACACGATCCCTACCTCATCATTAATGAAGAAGAGATCATGAGGGGCTAATGTGGGGGGATGATTGCAAGCTCAGCCCAAGGACTACAAGCTCGACTCGAGGATTGAGGCCCAATAGACCAACTTAAGAGATGGGCTTAGCCTAAAGTATGGTAGCAAGTAAAATAGCCTACGAAGTAGAAAGAAGCCATCCAAGCCTACTAGCGTGGAAATCCAAAGCAACTTCCTTCCCTTAGGTCAATTACCAAGGTGACATGCAAAACCCTCTTCCCGAAGTAATGAAGGTACCACGGCTAACTAGTTCCCTTCTGAACCAAGGTTTCCATTCTATTCAAACTTACCCTGAGAGACATGGCAAAAGAGGACACTAGAATTTATGCAACAATCACCTCCACATTAATGAGGCCCTTCATAAAAAAAAAAAAAATATATATATATATATATATATATATATATTTACTAGCCATAGCCACCTCCATCATCGGCCATAACCACCACTATGGCAACCACAACACAACGAAGAAAAAAGAACAAAAAAAAATGAAAAAAACAAAACCACAACCACACACCCATCATCACAAGCCACTGCAACCGGCCATGACAATCCCCCATCACAACCAAAACCACTACCCACCGCCACAACCAAAATCCACAAAACCCATAGTCACTACCAGACACAACAACACACCATCACAACCACAATTACAAACCATGAAACCCATAGCCAAAATCCACAAAACCCTCTGCCAAAGCCGAAATCATGCACCACCACCACCACCACAGCCACCCATATGAACACATACACAAAAAAACCTAATCATAACCAACACACCCAAATTTCGATCTCAATCACGATCGTCATAGCCAAGAGAGAAGAGGGATGGACTCAAGTGCCATGACGGAATTGGTCATTCGTGGTGGCAGAGTGGAGATGAGTGGAAGAGATGGAGAGAGAGAGAGAGAGAAGCCTTGGTGTTAGTAGCAGCAACAAGGTGGTGAAGAAAGACACTTGAGGAGGAGAAAGATGGAGAGACAAATTAGAGGAGAAATGAGAGATGAGAGAGAACAGACTGAGAAGGAGTCTGCCAAGAATGAGAGAAACAAAGAAATAAATAAAACTTTAGTAGCAAGTTGCTACAATAACCTGGAACTAGTACTAGGTTACTGTAGCAATTTGCTAAAATTTTTTAGCTTTGGCACTATTGATAAGAGACTTTTTATTTTATTTTATTTTATTTTTGGTTGGTGTTTGAGGTAATAAAATAGCTAAAAAGCTATTTATGATCACCATTGTGATTGCTCTAAGATAAAACAGTAACAACGTAATAGCTTTTACTGCAATGGTATTTTCGGTATTTAAAAATATATATATAGCACCCTACGAACCTTCACATGTCCATATATGAGGGTGACATACTAAAGTGACCATATCGAAATTTGAAAAAATTTTGTAATAAAATTTGAAGGGCGTCTAATTATTTTAGGATAGTTATAATATATACATGAAGGAATATGTACGGTTCGGTTCAAGATTTTAGAAAACTTTGTAAAAATATAACATGAAAAAAAAAGAAGAACTAAAAAAGAAAAAAAAAAACTTATATAAAGGTATATTATGAATTTAAACGAAGAAATTCAAGACTACCAGAATGGTTATATAGTAGTAGCACTAGTTATAGGCCTATGCACTGCACGTTGCACGGTTTTATTTGAAAGTTTCTTTTCGTAATAAATCCATGGTATTATCATTGTGATGAATGGAACCCTTAATTCTTACTTAAAAATATTAATAAGAAGTAACAATTGGAAGTAATTTAAAAAAAAAAAAAAAAAAACTATAATTAAGGAAAGCAAAATCATTGTTTTTTGCTTCCAACCTTTGCAAATATACATTTTTATTTTTATTTTATTTATTTTTATAATTTGATAGTTCCTCTAGAAACACGGCTATAGTCCACCTATATTTGATAGTTAACTTAAACGCGGCGATAGCCCACCTATAGTTGCGTTTTTGCAAACGCAACTAAAACAATGCGGCTAAAACTCGTGTGCTTTGTAGTGTTCTTACGTTTTGATAACAGATATATGAATGGTTTGGGTACAAGTCCATTAATGTAACAATTAAAAAAAATAAAAAATAAAAAAAACCAGAACAATGTTCAACTCATATGCTAAGTAAGAAGAGAAAATATTCTCTTACACTCATTTTACATTCACTATTATATAATATTTTATCAACTATTTTACACAATATTTATAAATATTGTTGCGTTGATGTACACATTTAAAAAAAACAAAAATGTAATTTCCACATTTAAAACATGAAAGTAGATGTAAAAAAGTGTAGATGTAAAAAAGTACACGTGAGAAAATAAAATCCCCATTACGAAGAAGGGCGAGCTCAATTCCAATGTTATATGAAAGAAGGTAGCTGAATTTAGGTTAAGTCTTCCATTATTTAATTATATTTATATATATAAATTTAGATTGGTTGTCTAGGTTTATTGTTTAACTGGCATCTTCTGATACTTCTTATTGCGACATCTAAAGTTCAAATTTCCCCACCCCAATATAATTATCAAATTAAAACTAAAGAGATATAGATTAGCTTATAAACATCACAATTGCTGTTAAAGATGACATTTTCCCTCTAGTCTCTACGTCTAGATTCTAAACACGCTAAGTATTTTCTATCCTCAATCTTTTTCCTTTTATATTTCCTTATTCCTCTTCTATTTCCTCTCCTTCCTTGAATCCAAACATAGTGTAGGAGTCCGGTTGACCCTATTTATATGCTTTTCAAAGAGTCCAAATCTTCTGTCTCATCTTTTATGCCCCACTTTATGTTCCACGAATTAAAATTTGCCACATGTCCACTTATTTCATTAATGCCTAATTTTATGCCTTTTCTCCTTTCATTTACCTAAAAGAAAGAAAAAAAAAAAAAAAAAAAAAAAAAAAAACCAATACATCATAGCATGGCAGCACCACCACCACCATCCTCCACCAGCACAGGCCATCGGTGCTGCTAGTCATGGCCATGCTACCACTGCCACTAAACTCACCAATCTTAGATCTGGCTCTTCAATAGATTTCACCTTTTGATTGGCAAACACTTTCATTGCTTACAGCTGTAACACAAATGGTTGTTCTATTCATCCCAATTAAATCAAATCCCTCATAAACCCAAACCCAATCAACGATTCTTCTCCACTTGGAATAATCCACAAAAATCAAAGAATGTTCTCAACTAAACTCTCTATATTTTCACCACTTTAAAGTCTCATCCTCTCTTCTCCTTCACGTGCCACCCAAAGCCCATAAAAATTTCTTCCTATTTCCAAGTCTTCACCGTCCACCTCCATTTACACTCCTAGACATGAGTTTTTGCTTCTGTAATTGTGATTTGAGATTTGAAGTTTTTTATTTTCTTATGGGTTAATTGGTAATCTCCTTTTTATTTTGTGAAATCGGAGTTTGTAAGGTTAGTGGTAGTGGTGGCACTGTGACTGGTGGCACCGGTGACCCTTTGTTGGTGGTGCTAGAGGAGGTTGGTGGTGGTGGTGCTAACGTGCTGTTATGTATTAGTTTTTGTTTATTTATATATTTATTTATCTTTTAGGTAAATGAAAGGAGAAAAGGCATAAAATTAGGCATTGATGAAATAAGTGGACATGTGGCAAATTTTAATTCGTGGAACATAAAGTGGAGCATAAAAGATGAGACAGAAGATTTGGACTCCTTTTCAAAACGTGTTTTTTGTGCATTTTGCAAAAACTACTTATTAAGAAAGTGGGGCCTAATGGACTCTTGGGCAAAGGTTCGATATATACTTAACCATCAAGGCCAGTAAAATGTAGAGAGAGATAGAGTTTTCAATTAATTAATAAAAGAGTATTTTGCAAAACTCTTCCACATGAAATTTAGTTAGGAGAATCCAATTTTTATTGGGCATTATGCTTCTTGGGAATTTAATGTATAAGATTGAATAAGAATGTCTAGAAAGTAATGTTACGATCCAAGTGCCCCATATGGTTTAAGTGCAAATTTAACTGTAGTATCCGGAAAAAAAATAAAAATAAAAGGAAGGGTATTTAAGTAAATCTTTTGTGGGGTCAATTTTTATCATTTATAATTATAAGGGAGTTTTTAGAAAATAAAGTTGAAACCCTAACAATATATATAAGCTTATCATGTCAACGTACATGGAGAGATATTTTGAGAGAGGAGACTACTCAAATTACTCAAATAGAGAATGTTTGACTGCACAATTGAGGTAAGAGCTTAAGAATTTCTTTCTTGTCAAATCTAAGTTTTATTTAGAATTAGAGTATTTCTTTTATGTGAGTATTGTGGTCAATAGTGAAACTATTTAAATATTCAAGAGTTTGAATAATACAAACGAAGTTTAGTTTTATTTTTGGGTAAACTGAATGATGTACCTGTAGATTTTTCTAGGTGATGAGATTTAATCCTTTTTTTTTTGTGTGTGTGTGTGTGTTATATTATACAAAGATAGAGGCTATAAACTTTTGGGCTTAATGGTTTCTCCACGGTTTTCTTTGATAAATAGTACCGGATGTGGACTTATTAGGGTATATCGCAGAAACGAAGTGGTATTGGGGGAAAATCAGAAGCCTAGTAGTCTAGGCATGCTTGGAGATTTGACATAGAGTCACATGTGTAACAAAAACAAATCAACGAGAAAACATTAACAAAGCAGAGCTTAACTTCTTTCTTTCTTCTACTTATTATTATTATTTGTTTATTGATCTTGGTAGAAGTGAATAGAAAAGTCAATGAGGTCTGAATAGTAATTTAAAAAAAAATAAAAAAAAAAAAAAGGAAGAGAAACAAACAAAGGAAAACAAAGGAACACATGAAATTGAAGATGGTCCACGTGCCTACATAGTAATAGGAGTTATAGCCTTATCTTTGGGGCTTTAGTTGTGGCAGAAGGGGGAAAAAAAAAAAAATATATATATATATATATATATATAAAGAAAAATATCATGAATAGGAGGAATTTTGGTGTGAGATAACAATAGATAATTATTGGATATTTTTAGTAGTCTCTTTATCTGGTTGGGTACCATTATAATTTTTTCTTAAATTATTTGATAATTGAGTAAGAATATTTGAAAATTGTTCTAGGTGATATCTAAAGATTTTAGAGGAATTGTTAAGGAAAAGTTTCTTTTGGAATAGCTTTTGGAGGTAAGTAACCTTATTCTAATTGGGTTTTATTTTGCTTATATTAATGTTTTTTTTATTTTTTTAACTACTGAAAATTTTTTATAAATATTAGAATTTTATTTCTATTGTATTACTGATTTCAAGTAAAAAATCATTACAAATATATCTGATTACTGAATATATGATGTATTTTATTTAATTGTTTTTTTTAGCTATATTGATTTAAAGTAAAGAATATAGAAATATTACAAATATATTTGAATATTGAATATATGATTATATATATATATATATATATGTATGTATTTGAATAAGAAATATGTTTGTTAGAAACGATGATGTTATATATATATGATTATGGACAATCTGACTATGAATTGATTCTAATACCCAGCCAATGGGGATTGGTCATTGGTACTCTGATACCCAAATCAATGGGAGTTATTCATTGGTGTTCTGATACACAAACCAATGGGGGTTGTTCATTAGTACTCTGATACCCAAACCAATGAGGGTTATTCATTGGTATTCTGATACCTAAACCAATGAGGGTTACTCATTGGTACTCTGATACCTAGCCAATGTGGGTTATTCATTGGTACTCTGATGCCCAATCACGGGGATATAACGTGACCATAGTCATAAGATTATTAAGAATATGAATTACGTTTGAATATTTGAACTATTTTGAGTTCTTAAAACTACATATGTGATTTTGAAAATGTTTGAATATTTGAACTATTTTGAGTCACTTAAACTGCTTATATATTTTTGGAACCTATTGTAAGTTATAACTTTTAATAAATGGAAAACTGACTACTTTCTATACCGTCTATGATATATTTATAAGATTAAAGTATGTGATCTATTTGCAACTTATTATTTTAAGACTATAAAACTTCTTTAGTTATTTTTGAAAACCCATAGTATATTATAACTTTTGAAAACTCATATTACATCTTATTACTTTACAGATCTATTGTTTGATAGAACTTATTAGGATTTTGGTTACTTATTGAGTGTCAGCTCACCCCCTTTTTCCCATTCAGTTTCAGATTGTGAAGAATAGCAAGTTTTGGGAGTTTTGAAGTTGTGTTGTGAGCAGGAAAAGAAGCTCAGTGATTATGGGATTGGATGGTTTTCTAATAGTTTTATATTTATTGGCCAATTAGCATTATGTACATGAGGTTTGGGTTTTGTTCCTATTAAATTATTGGAGATCTATTTCATAAAAAAATTGTTGAGGTATTTTGGATTTATTTGATTTAATTTTTGGGGATAAATTTTTAGTTGCTAAAAAGGCCTTGCACACTTATAGGGTGCTTACTATATAAGCGTGTGGCGGTTGTCACGTGCCTATCTTTATAGTTGGGTTCGGGGAGTGACATTAACCATGTATATATAAAATTTTGGGCACCATTTCCTTGCAAGCCAGTTTTCAAGAGCGAGTTCTACTCATTAGTCTGTATCACTTGGTAACAAAGTTAACCACCATATCGTGTAAGTTGGTTTCCAATGATGAGTTCTACTCATGGGTTTGTATTATTCGGTATCAAAGCTAATCATCACGCCTAGTAATCAAATGTAGCTTGTTGTGTATGAGATCAAATTAGCTGCAGTTTCATGATTGAATCTCAGAGGGGTGACCTAGAAGCTAGATTAATATGTTTTGATAAATCATTGAATAATTGATAGGCGAGTTAAGCCACAAAAAAGCTAAATGGCTACTATTAGGTCAGTGTATTGGGTGAGTGGAGCCACCAAAAAGAAGAAGGGCTAATATTAGGTCAGTGTGTCGATAGAGTGAGCCATCGTGAATGTTGGTTGCAAAGCATAGTGGTATGTTACAATCCAAGTAAATCAATTACAATCCAAGTGGTATATATATTAAGCAAGGTTAAGACGGAATGATGAATAGTGGCCTATTAAACCGAAAATCAAATAACAATTATTTTTTAATCAGAAAATCAATTAACAACTTGAAAGGAAACCAAACCAAAAATCACATAATTTGCGAAGCGAATCCCCAATTCATATTATAGGAAAAGTAAAGTTTAGTGGATATTCATCTGCATGCATGTAAACATTTGATTCCCTATTTGTAACCTAATACTGGAATGTTCACTAATCTTCATCACCCGAGCTATGCATCTTGTAATTGGAACGGTTTCATTTCATTCCATTATAGTATGTTAAAAAAAAAAAAAAACTTGGCAGGAAAGGACGTCAATGTTCACATGAAGATATATAATCATGTGAGAAGTGGTAATTGGATCGCTACAAAAGACTTTTTGGCGCGCCACCCTTAAGTAATTAGTAGTAACATTACAGATGTGGGAAAGACGTTACTTCATATGGCTGTTTTCCTGGGACATAGGTATATAGTGAAGGAATTGGTGGACCAAATGTCGGTAGAACAGCTGAAAATAACAGATAGATTGGGTTACACAGCCCTGGCTGAGACAACTTTGATTGGAAACAAGCAGATGGCAGAGTGCATGCTTGGAAAGCACATGGACTTGATCAGCATTACAACTAAGTGGGGTCTTCTTCCAGTTGTTCTGGCTGTTTTCCATAGGAAAATCGAATTCGCACGCTATCTCTATCAGCATACTCCGCTGCCAAGTCTGCAGGAAAAAGATGGCTACAACGGTGGTATACTTATTATCATCTCTCAATATCCATTCGCCGTTATTATTCCAAATCTTCGCAGAATATATTTCCTTTTTGTCTAATTATTTTTATTATTATATCTGTCCACCTGTGCAACACGTACAATAGATATTGCTTTGGATTTACTACGACGTGATCCAAGCTTGGCTTTTGCTCTAGACAGAGACGAGTCCTCCCCTTTGAGCGTATTGGCTTCTATGCGTTGTGCATTCAAGAGTACCGACCCGCTTGTGTTTTGGAAAGAATGGATATACGAACGTAAGTAGCACCACTCTCTTTCTCTCTCTTTAATTATTTATTTTAGGTCTTTCTCTTGCATTTCATTAAGTTGTGCACATAAAATTAATAGATTTTAATTTATTTTTTTAGACCAAATTGATTTTGTTAGTTTTTAGACCCCTTAAAACACAATTGGATTAACCTAGTTAATTAGCCAAGTTATTACTTAGTCCAAATTTCAGATCTAGGTTATCATAATCAAACAATTATATCATGCATAGTAGCAGAAATATAAATAACACAATGATATGATAACCTAGGAAACCACACTGGTAAAAATCTGAGAAGGATTTAACCTAGCTATCCTCAAGATAAACATGAATCTACTATGAAAGAATCGAAGTTTTACAATAGGACTTAGATCACTAACATCCTAAGTCCTATTGCTACCCACTAGTAGAAACTTACTGACACGACCACGTACAAGCTCCGAGACCATGGACTCCTTCTTTCTTGGATTCTCCAACAAGTACAAGCACACCTGCTTGTGTTTCTTTAAACTTCTTAGTGCAGCAACTAAATGATCATCAACCTCTCAATCAAATCTCCTTCTTAATAATCCTAAGCATGTGTGAAGGCAACCACCTCTAGATCTCACAAGAGATTCACACACAGAGCAAAATAGAGCAACATCAAAAACGTGGTTAGGGTTTGCCTTTTATACTTAGGACAAAATATAAAACCCTACACATTTTAATAGGCTAGGGCTGAGTTGGAAAAAATCTGCAGAAAAAACATTCTGCCTGAGATTCGATTGATCGAGCCAGGCCGAAAGTCACTAATACTTCTGCAGCCACTCGATTCCAACTTTACCTACAACGCACACACTTTGAGCAAGTCTAAACAAGACTAACAACTGTTTTGATCATGGTTTGCCAACATTACACATTAAAGTTCTAAATACATTAATTCCTAAGTCTTTAGAACCTAACGGATTTTAATTTTTAAGGATTAAAATTAATACCATCTTCCAATGGATTGCAATTGACCTTTCTTTTTCTTACAAATTAGTATTTGTAACAATACAAAACACAACTGATCTGTATGTCGGCTTTACTATTGGCGAGAATGCAAAATGTATCGAAGTAATACAAATATCACATTCTCCATCCTTTCAGCTATGGCTTTTGTTTGTGAAAGGAGCACAAAATTAGTATTATGTGTTCGAATTTGGGTCTTCGAGGCCTTCGTCATCATCCTCTGATTGAAATCTCTACAATTCCAAGCAAGGATAATCTTCGTGCTAAGGTTAGGCCTTAGTCAGAAAATTTATAAAACATGTATATTATCACACCCCAAAACCAAAAGGGTCCAAAGCTTGAGAAATACATTCCAAAGGTATTTGCAGATTTTTCCTTTTTGACAATTCAAACTGTAGGAGATCTTTCTCTTCCTTTCTTTTCCACAGGATAAGAATATATAACCATATTAAAATCTCCACATTACAAGTTAGAGTTCTATAACACATTTATGAACAATAACTAAAAATCATGTGCCTCCATATAATACATGAATATATTACAAAACTCCAATTGGATTACACAAAGTCACAATCTTACCAAGAATAAGGAACCTTAACATCAAGTCTAGGCCTACCACGCCTGATAACAAACCTGAAGTGCCCAACCTCCTATAGAATCAATCATGGCCTCATTGAACATAGCAAGATCGAGTCACCAACCATTTACAACACAAGTCTACAATTTAACATAGCATACTAATCATCATCAAAGAAGTAAGCTCCATACCCAAGGTATAGCTAATTGATCTGAAAAATTATTAGAGGATGGGATGAGCTAAAGCCCCAGTAAGTAGCAAAATTAATGGTGGTGGGGGAAATGTAAGTTTCATGTTTTAATTTGGGAAATTCTAACTAAATACTGGAAGATTATTTCAATAATAGTATGACAAGAATGATTAAATAATAAAACACAAAATTTCTCAAAGTAAATACCTTGAAACTATATACTATAATCTATGAACATTAACAATATAATTCCAAAGTCATAAAATCTAACATAGAAATCTAACATATGGTAATTTATCACAAATATACCACACTACCACATTAACCAGTTAGGGGATCCACTCATTCACAATTGGCATGATATTGTTCTCTCTGATATGCAGTCTCTTAGCCCCATGGTTAGCAGCCTCACCCATACCCTCCAGGTTTTGTCTTTCCCCCCATGAGCAATAAGGAGAACACGTCAAATAGGACATCTTTTGCATATGGCCTTTTGGCCCCATGAGTAGCAGCCTCACCCACACACAATTAATGAACCTCTTCCTCCCATGGGTAGCAGGGAAGAATGTGTCATCCAAAGTGAAAGGGCACTGAACTAAATCTAATTTCGTTGTCACAAAGATTACAGAAATCAAATCGGGTGATCACCAGAAAATCACACATGACATAGAGTTAAAACAATATAAAGCTCACAGGTTACGTGTACTTTCAAATACATGGTTTATATTCAGGCAATTTCAGAAAAACCTTAAATAACCAAAACTTCCACAAAGTTTGTAAAGTTTCCAAATTCATTCCTTGTCAACAAGATTTTCTATCAATTTTTCAAATAATACAAGACAAGATAAGCACCTTTAAATTTTCCAATATACCATAAAATCCATGAATTCCATATCAAAGATTAAATCAAAAGATGCTCATATTTTTCATGTCAACAATTCATGCATTTCCCCATATGTAATACCAAAAATGATGCACTTTCATATAAAATCATATGTTGTAGGTCACAACACAACACTTTTTAAGAAAACATAGTTCTATAAGTAATTTTCCAAAATGTGTTTGACCCAAAAGAAAAACATCGTTTATACAACATGGTTATTTTCCAAAAATCCCATTAAAAAGCTATTTACCTTGCAACCCACAAAAGCCTAATTCTCCAAGCTCTAAAGGAGATTAGCTAGAACCTAAACAATATCAAGCAAACCTATCACAATAAGCATAAAACTTGAAATTGTATCTAGTTACAAATTAGGAATTGACAAATGAGTACTTGATTAGGGAAGCCTAGTATTTAACCTCATCAATAATGTATTCCACTTCCAAAGTTTCTCAACAAATTAATTCACAAGGCATAGTCTCCAATTTATAAAATTAACCCATTCAATAATCTCTAACATCAAAACCTCAACACCTTCTAATTATTTCCCATAAGATTTATAACATATCAACAAGAGACCCATGATACCAAAAACCATAATATCCTCCAAGACAAACAATTTAAATATTTAAGTAGCTCCAAATAATCAATAAAAATTATGTTCACCATTTATTTCACATTAAAAAGCCAAAACCCCTAAATCTTCACCACTTAGATAACCACCATTGTAAAAACTGTAAACTCACTCCTCAAATAAATCCACCAAAACAAAATCCATACATATAAACACATGAATATCACTTCCAAAACTCATAAATCACATGAATATCATTATCAAAACTTAGTTAAAAATAACCTCAAACAAAAGTACAAAACCCACAAAAAAGATAAAAATTTTTTACCTCAAATAAAAAATGTGAAGGTGCTTAGAGGTTCTTAAAGAATTTCAGGTGATCTTGCCGAAAAAATGATGGTAGAGATGGTGGTGTGGAGTGTACTGGTGGGAGAGTGTGAGGGACTGATAGAGAGGAGTGTGTGTTTAAGTGAAGAGAAAAGAAAGAAAACAAAAGGAAGAAAAGGGATGACTGGCCAAAAGAGAGAAAACGGATAATGTGAAAATGAGTGGTGGAGAATGGTGGGTCGGTGGGGGGCACATGTGACACTAAAAAATCTGACCTTCACTTCTTCTTCTTCTTTTTTTTTTTTAAAAAAAAAAAACTTGGGCCGTTACATATACTACCTAATGGTTACATTTGGAATGGTAAACAGCCTCTGGATGCCTCACCAGTGAGAAAAAGATAAAAGTTAAGGATTATAGATCGACAAGAGAATTGAAATTAACCGAATCACGACCAGGATGTTTTTTTTGGTAAAACAAGAGAAACTTGAACCCCTAGCCAGGGGCTAGGGCAACACGGAGATAGGCCTTGGGAGATAAATCAAAGGAAAGCATGTCCTTAATACAATCTAGGGGACTAGAATAAAGAACAAAATTAGGGGATAAGAAGCCTCCGAATATAGCCATTGCATCAACACGTTTGTTCTGCTCGTGAAAGATGTGGGACATCTGGTAGTTAGAGATCTGCAGTAACAGAGACCTGCAATCATCAACAATGTTCATCAGCCAAGGATGGACAACAGAGTCCTAGTTAAAGAAGGAGAGAACAACCGGGGCATCTAGCTCAATAAGCACATTAGAGAAGCCCATAAAGGTGACTAGAGAAAGGTCATCCTTCAACGCCCAACGCTCAGCAAGAACACTGGTAGCAAATCCAACATTTTGAGCAAACCCACAAATCCAAGAGCCATTATGATCACGAATCAATCCACCAGCCCCAGCAGGTACTGGATTACCCAATGAAAAGCCGTTTGTGTTTATTTAAACCCAGTCAGAAGGCGGGGCATGCCAAGAAACTACCATAGAGCACTGGGGATGGGGCTGGAAGGGAGTGCCTGAGACAGCAAAAAATTCACAAGCTATAGCAACACAAGTGTCTACAACCTTATTCAGAGCCGAGAATTGATGGGGATTGAAGACCATCCTATTCCTGTGAAACCAAATAGCCCAAACATCAAAAGGAAAAAGAATTTTCCTAGGGACGTGATGCCTGGCGGAGCCAGAGGGGGGCGAGGGGGGGCACCTGCCCCCCCTGACTCCACCTAAAATTTCATTGTATGTGTAATTGTAATCGTAAGGGACTCTGACACAGGAAAAAGAATGGAAAAAATGACTTCCAATTGGTTGAAACTTGAAAGTGACTCTGGCACAAGAAAAGGAAAGTAAAAAAAAGCTTACTCAAACATCAAATCATATCCCATTTTCACCTAATTTACTGTACTTGTAAACTTTTGTTTTATCCCACGTTTGACACTTATTACATAAATTTTTTTTCCTTTTTAATTTCTATCATTATTTTCATTATTAATGATACATTTTGTAGTATTTTATTGTTAAGTGATGTTAGAGATATTGCAAATTTTACTATCTATATCTTACAAATTGGCATGTTATCAATCACAAAAAATAATCACAAACATCTATTCATTATATTGTTTAAATAACACTAATCACATTTTTACCACATCAGTTTGTAAGCTTTTTTGTTGTAGATTTTGTTGTAACTATGAATTGATTTTTTTTGTTTATTTATTTTAATGATATGAAATATATTTATTTTTCTTATAATTTTTTATTTATTTTGTTATTATTATTGTAAGGACACGATTCGTAACGACCCGTAACAGTGTTGGGTTCGCACGTAAAAAGGCCCAAACAATATCATTTGTAGAGCGTGGGTTTGAAAGGCTAGGCCTTAGTCACCAGGCAGTGAGTCTTTCGTGGTGTTCATACATGGTTAAGTCATTTTCACCCTAGGAGTCTTTCTCCAGGAGGCGGGCTGGGAGGCTCTGGTTTTTGGCCATTTTTCCCAGCCTCCTCTATGAATTGCTTACTTTTCCTTTTATACTAGCCTGTATTTTTTATCCTTCGTCCACGTGTAGGATCGACATTCCAAGACTGATACTTGTCCCATCAGCCCATACTCAGAGTGGTTGGGGGTGGTTGTAAAAGCTGGAGAGTATGGCTCTGTCAGGTGCAGAATATTGAATGGCAGTAAGGGCAGCTTTCCTTGGTCATTACACTTTCCAGCATACCCCTTTTTATTGGCACCGATATTTTAAATCTTTTCCAAAGTTGTTTCTATACCATTTTTGCCCTTTCTTCTCGTGAGACCTCGGTTATGCCGAGGAGTGAATCGTCCTCGGCTGTGTCCCAAGGCTACTTCGTATTTGTATTGCCGAACTTGGGCCATCACCTTCCTCGGCTTGGGCCTCTGGACCCCAACAAGTAAATGGGCCTGGCCCACGGATCATTGGGCCCCACAATTATCGATTAATATTTTCTAGATTAATTTCACTTTAAATGTTGTCTTTTAATTTTGCCCCCTCTGAACCAAAATTCTAGCTCCGCCACTGTGCCTAGAGGTGGCATTAGAATTGCAGTTAACTTCCATCCATTCCATGAGGGGCAAGGAGAAAGAAGAGATGCTCTCATCCGGGATACCCAGTCTGTTCCAGAAGGAGATGGAGACCCGAAAATCACGCAGAAGATGGGAGATGGATTCTCGGTCAACTCCACATCTAGGGAAAAGGGGCACAAGTCAATACCTCGGTTAGCAAGGACATCTCTAACCATAACACTATTGTGGGCACAAAGCTAGAGGAATAATTTGATCTTTGGACACATGTTTACTTTCCAAATCCATTTGTCAAAGGGGAAAGGGTCCTCTATCATAGAGAAATGGTCCTCAGAGTCTAAAGAGTAGGAAGACTTGTTGTTGAAGTCACCATTTGAGGAGTCAAGCCAAATTCTTTTGTCTTCCCGAGAGTTAAATCTGTGGGTAGGAATGGCCTTTAGCCTTAAGAGATGATCGGGGGGAGGAAGAAGGGGATAAGGTTAATATTCACCTGGCCATTTCCAAGCAGAAGATCCTTCACACAAAGCCTCTCATCCTCAATTCGGATTGGCCCCGCAAGGAAGGATCTAAGAGAGCAATTACCGATCTAGTTATAAATCCAGATTTTGGTGTTTACTCCATTGCCAATGGCCCAACTAGAGCCCTTCTTAATCACGAGCCACTCTTTTTTTAAGCCGACCCACTTACGAGAGCCACAAAGCTTAAACCTAGGGCCAGGGTCAAGCCTTCCCAGATATTTGCACTTGGGCACGATGGCCCATCTCCCTGATTGTCTTTTAGCATACGCCAAGCAAGATTTGCCAGAGAAGCCTGGTTTTTAGCTTTCATAGAGTGGAGGCCGAGTCCACCAGTTGCTTTTGGTCTAGTTACCTTTCTCTAGTTGACAATAGAATT
Organism: Quercus robur; assembly: GCF_932294415.1. Classification (NCBI taxonomy): domain Eukaryota; kingdom Viridiplantae; phylum Streptophyta; class Magnoliopsida; order Fagales; family Fagaceae; genus Quercus; species Quercus robur. The sequence continues at coordinate 49,958,632 of NC_065537.1, read as the reverse complement.
TTCCTTTTTTCAGGGGTTGAACCCCAAAGGAAATCTCTATTCTTCGCATCAATTCAATCACAAATAGAGGCAGGGATGGAAACACATTGCATGACATAGGAAGGTATTGCCTATGAAACCGACTCGATAAGAGTGGCTCGACTTGCAATGGAGAGGAGTTTAGATTTCCAGCCAGTAAGCTTACCCAAATTTTTTTTCAGCCAACTAGTCAAAGCCACTAGCCTTGATAAGGTGGATTTAATGGGAGTACCTAAGTATTTTCCAATTTCCGAGGATTCCCTAATGTTGAGCAATTTGTTGATATCCCCACGGATAGCGAGATCCACGTTATGGGAAAAAACCACCTTGGATTTATCAAAGCTAACTTTTTAGCCAAAGGAATAGCAGAACTTTTCCAAAATTTCTTCAATGGCTCTAGCAGCAGATGTGGTGGCCTTAGCAAAGAGAACAAGGCCAACGGCGAAGAATAAATGGGAGAAGCTGGGCCCAGATCTGGAGGATTTTAGAGTCTTCCAATCCCCATCTTGGCAACTCTCATTAATGAGGAGCCCAAGAAATTCCATGCATAAGATAAAAATATAGGGTGAGAAAGGGTCCCCTTGCCTCAACGCTCTAGAAGGCCTAAACGACTTAAGCATACCACCATTCAACGAGATGGAGATAAAGGAACTGGAGATACAAGCCATGATAATCTTGATCAAAGGGGGAGGAAAGTGAAAATGCTCTAAGACGACCTTGATAAAGCTCCATTCCATCCGATCAAAAGCCTTTTCCAAGTCAATTTTAATAACCATACCACCTTTCCTAACATTCTCAATGGACAAGTGAATGAGCTCTTGCACAACGACTATGTTATGCAACACTCTTCTACCAAGGACAAAAGCAGACTATAAGGGGAAAATAATTGAGGGTAGAACTAGCCTAAGCCTGTCCACAGTTACCTTTGTCACAGTCTTATAAATAGTGTTATAGAGGCTGATCGCCCTGAACTGGCTAATACTTCCAGGGCCATTGCAATTAGGAATGAGGGCAACCAGGGTTTTATTCAGATCCCCAAAGATAACGGCAGTATGGAGGATGTCAAGCACCTTATTGTGAAGGAATCACCAACCACAAACCGGCAATTTTGGTAAAAACTTGCATAGAGACCATCAACCCCAGGGGCTTTGAAAGGCTTTAAGTCAAAGAGTGCCCACATGACCTTTTCCTCCGAGAAGGGACTAGCTAGAAGGTCAGCTTCTAAATCCAGGAGGTGAATTCCAGAAGAGGGTAGGAACTCCAAAGCCTCAAGGGAAGAAAAGTAATCAAACGAGAAAAAGGATTGGAAGATATCTTGGATAAAGGAACCAATGTCCTCTTCATTTGAGAGCCAAACATCTGAGTTGTTCTTAATCCCATAGATCATAGTCCTCCTTCTACAAACTAGGGTAGAGACATGGAAGAACTTAGTATTTCGATCCCTTTCGAGAATGCAAGAAATTCTAGACTTCAGCGCCCAAAATTCTTACTCTTGATCCAGAATAGAGTTATACTCCTCCATGAGCTGCTTCCCCAAGGACAGAAGGAAATTATTGGGGTTAGTGGCTATGGCACGTTGGGCACCTTCAAGTCTAGCTAGAACAACACGCTTCCTGTGGAACAGGTTTCCAAACACATTTTTATTCCAAACCTTAATTCTTTCAACAAAAATGGGGACAAAGAGGGAGTAAACCCCATTACCATCCCACCAGACATCATCAACAACATTCATAAAGGAAGGGTGGGACATCCAAATACGCTTAAATCTAAAAGGGTGGTTCCTGGAATATGCGATGCAGGGGTCAAGGGATAAATGGATGGGATAATGGTCCGAGTGGGTTCTGGGGACATGGGAAAGAATAGCCTCAGGGAAAAGAGTTTTCCAAGCCGGGTTAGCCTAGGCCCTATCTAACCTCTCCAAAATAAGCCCATCAAGCCCTCTTTTATTAGTCCAAGTGAAGCGAAGGCCTACAAAGCCCAAGTCAATCATGTTACAACTATCCATAAAATTATAAAATTTAGGGCCTGTTTGGTCATAGTTTTCAAAAATTGTTGTTTAAAAAGATGTGAAAATTGTGGTTTAAAAAGTGTTGTTGAACAACGTGTTTTTAGTGTGAATAAAACAAAAAAATGTGTTTGGTATCATAGTTTAAACAATATTTTTCAGTGTTCAAAAAATGTAAAATATGTGTTTGGTATGTGTGTTTTTAATGATAAAAAAAGCTGACAACATATATTAAATAATAATTTTTTAAACCCTTCTTTATCCCTTCTCTTTCTTTATTCCTTCTCTTCCGTCTTTATCCCTTTCTCTTCAGTCTTCCCTCACAGCAGAGATCCAAAAAACCAAACCCACGCAGTCCTCATCTCCATCGACGCCTAAGAAGATCCACGGCTAGGCTTTACGTTCGTCGGAGCTCATCTCCACAGTCAGCACTCCAAGACCCAGCAAGTAATCGAGCTTTTGTCACCGCCGAGTCGTCGAGCCGTATTTTGTCGCTGCCGAGTCGTCGTTCCGAATCACTCACACAGATTTCTCAGTTTTTTGGATTTTTTTTTTCCTGTATTCCTCACCAATCGGGTGGGGAGGCGTGATCTTTGTAGCTGCGTGTCAATGGGTTTTTTTTTTTTTTTTTTTTTTCTCTGAGGCGGAATGGCGCTAGGTGAAGGGAGTTATGGAGGTGAGTGGAGAGTTCCGGGTTCACTGCAGCTGGTGTGATCTTTGTAGTGGTTTTGGGAATGCAAGGTTGGTGATGAATTTTAGTGGGAAAATAGATTATTTGGAACAGAGCACAAACGGGACTTGGTCTTTGTCAGCTGCGGATCCGTTGGTGATGAATTTTGTGCTCTGTTTTGGTCTTTGTCAGCTGCGGATCCGTTGGTGATGAATTTTGTGCTCTGTTTTGGTCTTTGTCAGCTGCAGATCCGAGTGACAATTGTTATGCTTACAATTTTTGTGGAAAATTTGGTTGCTGTAATTTAAACAATAATAAATTGCCATGCAAATGTTTGCCAGGGTTCATGCCCCATGTTGCTCAGTAGTGGTATTCTGGAGATTTTTCAGATGGGTGCACCAGAAATTCGATGTCCTGTGGCGACACCTTCTTAAACTTAACGAACATGAATATATGGGGAAAACCAGAACAAAGGTATCAGGTTGGAAACGAAAGCTGATCAGGTGGGCCCGTTTGAATCTCACTTTTATTACCGAAGTGCCACTGGAAAACAATTTTGTTGTTTAAAATTTGCTCCGGCTTGATTTCAAAACATGTTGTTCAAACAATGTTTTTGGAGCAACCATTTTTAAACAACCCAGAACACAGTAGGTTAACCAAACACATTTTTTAAAATTTTGGACACTAGTGTTCAGTGTTTAAACACTGACACTGTATTTTGGAAAGGGTGACCAAACGGCCCCTTAGTGGCCTGATGAACATTTACCCAATTATCACCGAATTTCTCTCTACCAAAGACAACCTCATTGAAGTCCCCCATAATCAACCAGGGAAGGTTATGAAGACTAGCAAGAATCTCAAGGTTATCCCAAAGACAACGTCTCTCAGCAATTCTAGGACTAGCATAATTCAAAGAAAATAACCAGACACAATTAGAAGAGAGGAGACTTACTAATGCGTGGATTTCCTGCTCAGTAGAATTCAAGATTTACACATTCACCTCATTTGTTCACCAAAGGAGCCAAATAACACTCGCTAGCCCAATGGTATTTGTGAAGTGCCAGATAACACTCGCTAGCCTATGAGCAATCAAAGACTTTCGAACACCATCCAAACGGGTTTCAGAATTGAGTAAGCCAAAACCTTCTATCATATGGGAAGAGGTATTGAACAAGATCCTTAATATTTCACTAGATGAGATTTTTTTCTTGTAGTTAAAGTGGAATGTTTTTTAGAGGCCTATTAGTTAAATTATATATATATAAGAATAAGGAGGAGGGTAATTTTTTAAAACCAAGAGGGGTTAGGGTCCCTTTCCCTCTCTTCCTCTACCAATGCGAATAATATTTAATTTAAATCATAAAATGAATCCATGTCAAATGTATAGAATCTTAATACTAGAGGAATTCTCCCATCCGCCAACCCCCTAAAGTGTTGAATACAAGGTGAATACTTACTCTAAAAATTTCAAAAGATTATACATTTAAGGTTTTTTAAATATGACATATATGTTAAGATAATTTGTTTATGACAACTTAGTTAACTTACTCTAAGCTCTCTTGAAGTTTGGAGAAATGTCAAAGACCTTTTGCATTTTTACAATGATACTTTCCCCATACGGTTATTATTTTTTTTATTAATTTTCTTTTAAATAAATCTTATTATATAACCAATTTGGTTAGTAAGCATATCTTGTGATTATTCTAGATGATGATTTAACTTGAAAGAAAAAAAAAATATATATATATATATATATATATTGACTTAATTTGTAATGGACAAAAACGTTCATAAGCGTTATTTGTTATAAATCAAAATCTCAAATGGTAAAATGTCATTAACAAAAACAAGAAAGGGTTTTGACATTTCTCTCAACCAAAGGGATGCTATCGAAATTTACCCTAACTTTACTTTAATAAGGTAAACTATACTTTGAATTTGACAAATATGGGATGAATTTTATTTGGGCCCCCAAATTTAAAATTTATTATTATTATTTTGGTTTTCCAATATTAAAAAAAAAAAAAAAAAAAAAGGACATTTTAGTCTATCCGTAATTTTTTTTCATTTTTTGCGAGGTTAATAATGTTGCATTGGTAATTGAAGTGGCATTCTTTAGTTGATGTGGCATAATTAAACATTATTTCTTCTTTTCTTATTATTACTAACTAGTAAGTTGCTTGTGCGATGCATGGATAGCATTATAATATATTATGTAAGATGGTTTTAGAGAATGTTGTATCAGTCACATCCTTTACAAATTTACAAATCTACAACATTTGACCTTAAAATCAAAATTACCACTATGAAAGAGTTCCCTAAAACTCTAAGACTGACTGAGAATGGTGGCTAAGTTCGAGGACAACGAACCTACAAGAAGAGAGAGTGAGAATGGGAGAGAGAAATACAAGTAAAACTGAATGTGTATTCTTATTGCTTATCGACAAAGTACATTTATCTCCCTGTTTATAAAATTCAATATAGTAACTGAATACATCTCTTAACAGAATACAGGTATAGCTAATAAAACTACTAGCCAGTTGTCTTAGCCAACTAACCACATATCAGCAACTAACTAATTGATTAAGCTATTGAAACCACATCACCAATTACCCTCAATAGCCATCACAGCTAGTGTCTTAACAATTTCCCCTCTCTTAGAGCACCTTGCCCACAAGGTGGGGAAATTAGTGTTAGAGATTGTACAAACTTTCCCAAGTGGTAACATTAGTACTGCCTCCTTGCCATTGAACCAAAACCAGTGTGATAACCTTGTTTCAAAGTCGGTGAGATCTCTGCTACAGTACTGCTACTGGTTTCACATCACCAATTACCCTCAATAGCCATCACAGCTAGTGTCTTAACAATTTCCCCTCTCTTAGAGCACCTTGCCCACCAGGTGGGGAAATTGGTGTTAGAGATTGTAAAAACTTTCCCAAGTGGCATCATCAATACTGCCTCCTTGCCATTGAACCAAAACTTGTGTGTTAACCTTGTTTCGAAGTCCGGGAGATCTCTATTTTGCAGCACTGCTACTGGTTCAACATTGATGACTCCTTTTGCTGTCATGGCAGGATGGGTGGGAATAGGAATGACCTTCTATCCCAATTTAGCTTTCAAGCATGAGACATGGAAAAATGGGTGCACTATAGCCTCTGTTGATAGATCCAGCTTGTAAGCTACTTCCCCTATCTTTTGTATTACTCAGAATGGACCATAGTACTTAGGAGCTAGTTTCCCAAGAGTCTTGTGACTAAGGGTCTTTTGTATATAAGGCTGCAACCTTAAGAATACCCAATCTCCTGTTGAAAATGATCTCTCAAACCTATTCTTATCAGCTTGAAGTTTCATTCTCTCTTGAGCAAGTACCAAATTATGCTTCAACAACGAGAGAAACTATTGCCTAGATTTCAAATGATTAACCACAACTTCAACCTGTGTAGTACCAGGTATATAATCTAGTTGCCTTGGAGGGAGGTAACCATACAATGATTCAAAAAGGGTTAATTTGGTAGAGGTGTGAAAATTGGTAATCTAGTTGCCTGGGAGGGAGGTAACCATACAATGATTCAAAAAGGGTTAATTTGGTAGAGGTGTGAAAATTGGTATTGAACCAATATTCTGCCAAGCGTAGCCACTCCACCAAACTAGAAGATTTGTCAGCTACAAAGGTCGTCAAGTATGTTCCAAGCTCTTTCTAACCACTTTAGTTTGACCATCTCTCTATAGGTGGTAAGTTGATGGCATGGCTAACTCAACTCCTTGCAATTTCATCAGTTCAACCCAAAAATGAGAAGTAAATATGGGATCTTTTTCACTCAAAATTAAAGAAGGCATTCCATGGAGTTTCAGAATATGTTGAACATATAGGTTTGCTACCTTAGAAGTTGTGTAAGGGTGGGCTAAAGGAATGAAGTGAACATACTTGGTGAGCCTGTCCACCACTACTAAAACCACATCCTTCAAATGAGACTTAGGCAATCCCTCAACAAAATCCATGCTAACAGCTAACCAAGGTTTGGAAGGAATAGGCAAAGATTGCAATAAACCAGCAGGTTTACAATTCTTATGTTTCATCCTCTAACAATTGTCACATTCCCTGATATACTGTCTTAAATCCTTCTTCAAGCCAGGCCAATAAAAGTCTTGGTTAAGTTTGTGCAAGGTTTTAAGATATCCAAAATGTCCCCCTAAAGGACCATCATGTACATGCCATAAAATAGAGGGTTTAAGCCCATATTGTGCCCCTAAGAAAATCTTACCCTTATACAATACAAGCCCATTCTGATGAGAAAATTGGCAATTCTCCAACTAAATGGAAAGCTGAAAGAAGGTTTTGGACAAACTAATCCGTCTCATAACTAGCCTTAAGATCCTAGATCTAAGTAGGAGTAGAAAAAGAAATAATAAACAAGGTCCCCTCAGTAGGAAACAAATCAAGACCCTCTACAGAAAACAAATTAGTAGTAGAAACATCCATGGACTCTTCCCTTTGTCTTGACAAAGCATCTGCTACCACATTTTCCTTACCCTTCTTATACTCAACCAAAAATTTGTAACCAAGGAGCTTCATAATCCATCTTTGTTGAGCTAGAGTACCCACTCTTTGATCCAGCAAGTATTTATGACTCTGCTGATAAGTTTTTATAACAAAAGGTTTACCCAACAAGTAGTGCCTCTACTTTTGAATAGCTACCACCACAGCAAGGAACTCTTTTTCATAAGTAGAAAGAGCCAAACTACTACCTTTTAAGACTTGGCTGTAAAACGCAATAGGCTTTGGATCTTGCATTAGGATAGCATCAAGACCAAACAAAGAAGCATCACATTCCACAGTGAAAGTCTTGGAAAAATCTAGAAGGGCTAACACTTGAGGATTAAAAATAGCAAGCTTGAGTTGTTGGAAAGCCTGAGCAACAAGGTCAGACCAGACAAAAGAGTTCTTCAAAAGAGCAGTCAAGGGTGCAACTATCTGACCATAACCTTTAACAAATTTCCTATAGTAACTAGTGAGACCCAAAAATCCACTCAAGGCTTTGATGTCCTTAGGGATAGGTCATTGTTGCATGGCTACAATCTTCCTTGGGTCAGTGTTCACACCCTCCCTAGAGATGAGATGCCCCAAATACTCCACTTCCTCACAAGCAAACATACATTTGGATTTCTTGGCATATAAATGGTGTTTAGCTAATAACCCCAAGACAGTTCTAAGATGCTCCACATGGTCAGGCAAAGATCTACTGTAAACCATAATATCATCAAAGAAAATCAAAACAAACTTTCTATGAAATGGCTTAAACACCTCATTCATTAAAGATTGAAATGTTGAGGGGGCAATTGTTAAGCCAAATGGCATCACTAAAAATTCATAGTGGCCTTCATCAGTTCAAAAAGCAGTTTTAGGGAAGTCTTGCTCCCTCATTCTAATTTGATGATATCATGATCTCAAGTCTAATTTAGAAAAGAGACAAGCCCCATGAAGTTCATCCAACAATTCATCAATAACAAGGATAGGGTACTTGTCTTTAATGGTAGCTTGGTTTAAAGCTCTAAAATCGATACACATTCTCCAAAAGCCATTTGCCTTCCTTACCAATAGGACAGGAGAAGCAAATGGACTCTGACTATTTCTAACAAAACCTACTGCCAACAACTTTTTCACTATCTTCTCTATTTCATATTTTTGGTAATAGGGATACCTATAAGGTCATTGACAGATTGGTTGTGTTACTTCTTTGAGGTTGATTTGATGTTCATACCCTCGAACAGGAGATAACCCCATTGGAGTGGCAAAGACTGCTCTAAATTCCAGTAATAAAGCTTCAACATTCATAGGACTCGGATGCTAAACCACTGCAGAACCAACCCTCTTTTAGAATCAACCCTCCTTTAGAAGGTTTCTTAAAGAACTGAGCCCGTTCTTGGAAGTTAGAGCCTACAACTTTAATTCCCTGTAACACCACCTGTTGCCCACAATGATGAAATTCCATGGTCAAGAGCTTAAAATTCCAAATGGTTAATCCTAATGTATTGAGCCAATGAGTTCCTAAAACCACTTCACAACATCCTAAGGGTAACGCATGTAATTGCACCATGAAAGTATAACCTTGCACCTATATTGCTACATCTCCACATACCCCTTGTGTTTTTATAACATCTCCATTAGCCACCTTAACCTCCAATATTTGAGTAACATCCACTGAAAGCTGTAATTTTGGCAACAAAGCAGTATCAATGAAGTTATGAGTACTACCAGAATCTAAGAGAATGATTAACCCTTCTCCCATAATCATGCCATTAACCCTCATTGTGCCTGGAGTGGGACTACCAACAAGGTCATAAAAAGAGTAATCTTAGCCTCTTCTATTCCCTCATCTTGAGACTTAATGACACCCACCATACCATCTTCTTCCATTCCAGTAATTTGCACCCTTGAGTTAGATCGAGTTTCAGTCATGGTGGATGCAAGGAACTAGGCTCTGATACCAAATGCAAGTGTTCCCTAAAACTCTAAGACTAACTGAGAATGGTGGTTGAGTTCGAGGACAGCTAACCTCCAAGAAGAGAGAGAGAGAGAGAGAAATTCAAGTAAAACTGAATGTGTATTCTTATTGCTTACCATCAAAGTACATGTATCTCCCTATTTATACAATTCAATTTACTAACTGAATACATCTCTTAAATGAGTACAAGTATAACTCATACCTACTAGCCAATTGTCTTAGCCAACTAACCATATATCAGTAACTAACTAATTGATTAAGCTATTAAGACCACATCACCAATTACCCTTAACGGCCATCATATTTGTCTTAACATGCTGTCACTCAATATAAAATGCATGCCTCCCTTCATTGGTTGTAGCCAACTCGTACGGGTTAGAATTAGATGAGATAACAATGGCAGACATGCACCAATAAGCTAATCCATTTTCTCACTCTAAAAGGCTACCCTCTATTGAGGATAAAGGATTCGTCTAGGCGTAAGCCATTCAGGCCCATTCCCTCAAAGTGGATAATTTCTACAACAGGATCCTCTTACGAGGTTACCCACGTTAAGGAAGTGGTTCCCTCCTTGGTCTTAGTCCCGTAACACAACTGAACATGGCAGACTAACCTTTTCCTTCTTTGATTCCATTACTTATCATTATTATTTCTTTTCTTGTCTTTGCAATTTTACTTATGATACGAATCTTGTTGTTGTGTTGTCCTTTTCCTAGAGGATCCCTTATTTACTTTGCCTAACAATAAACATATTTCTTCTATTATTATTTTATTGCATTTGTCTGCCGTAACTCTTTTGCAATAGCTTCGCCTGCCACGAGCATATGACCAAAGTTTCAGCAAAAAAGTGGCATAGTTTGTGCACAAGCCGGTCCGAGGTGAGTTGCAATTGGACTGGTCCTGACTCTCCTATCCAGAACACTTGGGCCTCAATGCAACAGGAGGCAGCCCAGCCCAAAATCGCAAAAAAGGCCCACCACAAAAGTTTAAAGTCTTTAATTTTTACCATCCTTATATAAATACCTAACTGTATAATTCACTCACCAATTATACTGCAAGGTATACGCATTCCATTTACTCATGCCACCAATGAAATTCCCATAAGTATTGGAAACTCAAAAAACGGAGAAAATTATCAAGAAATATTGGATTAGGTACGTTTTTATCTAGACTCTCTTTCCTTAACATGTATGGTATGCTCTAATATGCACCGTAATGGAATATCTATTTATCAGTTATACAATTATTGACATAAAATAACACACATTACAAAATATAAAATAAAATAAAACCCCAAAAAAAATGTACCAATGTTTTCTCAATTCTCTAACACTTTAAACTGCATGGCTATTTTTACACTTTTTGTTTTTGGATGAACAAAAAATGGGTAAGGGGCGACCAATGTGGCAATTCTATCTGAATGTGACTATAGTAACACCCTACCCGCTAGGTTCAGGGCCCAGCTAGGGTGCAGGGGGACCACGGTGAGCCATAACTTTCTAACCTCACGAGGAATACTAGTGAACCTTGAACTGCTGAGGAAGGTAACCCAAGTGAGTCCATATTCGGACTTGAACCTTGAACCTCACACTCAATACATCTTGTGCATCACCCAAGACCACTAGACCACACCCCTCGGTGGTATTGGCTATTTTTACACTTGTAAGTGCAAACTATTGATATTAGATTTGAGAATAAAGCTACCGCATCAAATTATTTAATTTTTGAGGTTAAATGTGTTTTCTGAATTAATTAGGCAGGGTAAATAAAGTACAGCTCTCTATTGTTTTTAAATGAACTGATTTTCCCCCCTCTTTGCAGCTCGTCGGCTTGTTTCGAAACTCCTTATAATATTGGGTACGCTACATTTACTCAATCAGTAATCTCAAATCTTAGTAATTGATTCTGTTCAACTTTTTGCATGCTCTTTCTTTTTTTTTTTTTAGTATTTACTTTCTTAATCTAGTTGATTTAGAAAACTTCGTTTTAATCATTGACATAGGGATCAAACAAATTTATGAATTGAAGTTGCTTCATTACCAATCTGCTCAACTTCTAAGCCAAGTGTGCGATGAGCTACCGGGTTTAAGTGATTAACAATTGTCAGATGCTCGTGTTCTTGATGCTGTACTTAAAGCTATCCAAAAAGGGAAAATTGAGATTGTTATTGCTGTAATGAGCACAAAAAATGAACTTGTGTGGAGCAAAACAAAGGAAACATCAAGAAACACATTTATGTGGGCTGTTCAACATCGTCAGCGTAAAATATTTTGCTTCCTATACCGATGTCATAAAAAGAACGCAATATTGCCTTCAGTAGATAGCAAGAACAATAACATGTTACATGAGGCAGTCTAGGGCCGGTTGAACAATAGATACAATTAATGCAATGGTCTAAGGCCCCTAATAAAAGAAAGCCCCCTCTTGTATAAAAAAAAAAAAAAAATTATATATATTTTTTTTAATTACAAAAAAAAAAATTAAGTACTTTTATTAGTCAATAAAATACATTAAAAAGGTTTCATTGTATCCTAAAAAGAAAAAAGAAAAAGAAAAAGTCAAATTTCAGCTTATAAAATTAAATTTTAAAGACAAATTCATTAACTAATTCTTGAAATATACTAAAATCAAAACTAATACCAAAAAAATTCATTAATAACACAACGTAATTGTCTTGAGATATGCTAAAATAAAAATTATAAATTTCTAAAATAAAAGAAAAAATCTCTCATCTCTCTATCTCTCTACCTCTCCATCTATATTCTTACCTTTTTTTCTTCATCTTGATTCTTGATCTTTTTCTATAAGCTCAATCATTCTTTGTAATAACTTAAATTCATTTTTTTGTTCACTGCCCTTCAATTCACAGTAGATTCAAAATTGAAGAGGGGTGACATGGGTTGTGGCCATAGCAGAACTAACCCCTCTCTCCCTTTCTATCTTTCCGAAAATTAAGATTGAAGAGTTTGCTTTTTATTCAATTTAAATATTTTAAATTATATTTTTTTTAATCTTCTTCACTACTTGATTGATAGGACAGCACATCTTGCACAGCCCACAACACTGCACAGTGACAGTGCACACAACTTGATAGGACAAGACTACACAGTTCACACAGAACTGCACAATCTTCCTAGAAGCCACAACACATCACAAGGCCATAAGGTAAGCCCATAGTTCACACTTCTGACTTCACAACTGTCCCCCATACACCACACGGCCACACACTAATTAATAAGTTATCACTTTTTTTTTTAATGCAAACTCTTACTTTATCAATTATTATAAATTATCACACCAATTAATAATTTGATGTATATCATATCAACTCATTTGGATTATAATGATACTAATTTATTGAACCATGTAATAAATTAATTTTTATTTGTGCAGGTTTAAACTTTAAAGTGGTTACTGTTTTAGAAAAATTGTAATAACTAGGTGCTATTATTCTATGCTTTAAATTTTATTTTTAGTTAAATTATCATTTTTAATTATAAATTGTGTTTTATTTATCTATACAAAAGCTTAATAATTTTGCATTTCAAAAAGCAAGAAAAATAGATTCTAAGTAAAAAAAAATTTAATAAATATTATTTAATTAATATTTAAATATAAAAATGGCTCATTTAAAATTTTCGCTAAAGGCACCAAAGTTATTTAGCCGCCCTGGCAGCGATTTTAGATTCTTCCTCTGGACTACATACCGTTCCGGGTGCAGCTCTACAGATGCAAAGAGAACTACAATGGTATAAGGTAAAATCACTCAGTTTGTATTATTTTGATCTAATCCCCCAGCTTTACACAATTTTTTTTTTTTTTTTTTTTTTTTTTTTTTTGGGGTAGGGGATGATACTTTATTCAAACCGGAAGTCGGAAGAGACTTGTCTTTAACATGCTTTTCACTCAATGGCATGATCTCCTCCCAACCGGTCTTTCTAAGCACCAATTCATGAAATTCATCTAAATTCTCCTAAAAAAGAAAATGATCCCTATTTTAGACTTGCTTCTACACAGAACACAGTCAGTGTCACCATTAAATCTTCAATGCTTCATTTGTTATCTCGCATAAAACTGTGAAAGACTCTTAACATTTTGTTTTTTGAATCACGGAACTAATGACACACAGAACACCCAAAAGGCTTAAATGCTTAACTTATTAAATGTCTTTAAAATGAATACCACTGATCTAATATAATTTTTTTGTTTTAATTAAGATAAAAAAAATTTATTAAAAAAAAAAAAAAACTACTATAGTCTAATATGAATATGCATGTGAAGCTCATTTCTGGGGAAAAATGTATTTAATATCAAGTGATACCATGAACAAGAGTTAGGCTCTTTTGGATATACACCACTGTAAGTTTCTTTAAAAAACATTATCTCCTCTTCCGTGTATGTGTGTTAAAAAATACTTAATTTTCTCAACAAAAAAAAAAAAAAAAAGTGATACCATGTCAGTGATATCAAAATTTAATAAGCGAGAGACATGTCTAAAAAAAAAAATTCTCACTAAAAAATGAAAGACATATGTTAGTAAATGGTTATTTTTGCACATATATCTTTCATTTATTTAATTTTGAAATGGATAATGTGGTATCATTTGATTCAAAATACATTTTCCTCTTGTAGAATTGAACTCGCCTTGCCTCCTATCTCACAAGAACTAATACATGTAGAGTGATCATCACACCAAGAGTGCAGAGTACAATAAATATATATAAATATATATATATATATATATATTGGTAACAAACTAGTCTAAATTAAATTAAGTAAAGTCTCTTAAGTCTTAACGAAGTGGCATCTTTATAGTTTTTCGCTACAGATATTACAAGCAATAATAGTTTTTTTTTTTTTTTTTTTTTTTTGGGTAATGAGAATTTTCAATCCTACAAATCATTCACTAAGAATAAATTGAACCATTGATCTCACTTCCTTATAGTGAGAGGAAAAAGAGGCCAAGTGACAAAGGTGTTTCTAATATAATATTTTATCTCAACCATTCCATATTTGTTCATGAGGATTTGCTTAATTAACATAGGAGGTGGAGAGCGTTGTCTATCCTTCTTTATTAGAATCTACAATCAAAATGGTTGAACACCTTGAGAATTGTTCACGGAGACCCACAAAGAGTTGGTTGATAAGGATCAAAAAAATTAATGGAGGACACAACAATTTCTTGTATAGTGGTTAGTGCTCTAATTATTACTATTATGTTTGCAGTAACAATTACCATTCCTGGTGGCAACAATTCAAACACTATTATTATTTTTGTGTGTTCTAATAAGTATTACTGTTTACTTAAAAAAAAAAAAATACAAGCTTGCAAATATTCTTAAACAGCAAGATGTTTATGCTTTTTATAATATTTGATGCACTATCTCTCCTTTCTTTATCAATTCAGTATTGATGTTTCTCGGCATACTCACGTCACGTTATGCAAAAGAAGATTTTCTTAAATCCTTACCCAAAAAGATGGTTAAAGGCTTTTTATCCTTATCTTCTTCGTAGCAACCATGATGGAAACCTTCTGTGATTGTCTTTTTATTATTTTACACGGAAAATCATGAATAGTCATTCTTGTCATTTGTCAGAAATTTCGCCTATTTACCTTGACGCAATTTCGCCTCCTTATTGACATGTTCAACTCAACTTTTGGATCTGGAAACTTTGACAGAAATTTGGACTCTTGGTTGTAAGTTTTTCTTTGTGACGTAGGATGTATTGGTGTTACTTAAATAATTGGCATATGGGCAGAAATTTTTTTATTTATTTTTCCTTTTCTTTGGAAAGATAACTTGTGAAATTTCAGCTTGTGATGCATAACGTGTGAGTTCCTTTCTAGACCTAATTATCCTTAAAATATTTGTTCATGCTTATTCTTTTCTTACGTCACACGGTATCATCTCATTGTGCAAATTATATCAAATTGGCCAAAGAGCTGAAATCCAGAAAAATAAAAGAATAATTAATGTTGTTTCTACAACATTTTCAAAGCCAAAGGAAGTTTTTTAAGGAGCTACATGAATTGGACTTATGCGCAAAAATCTTCTCATTCCTAAGCAGAACTCAACAATACACAGAACGACCTCAAAAGCCGATACTGCACAGAACGGGCCTACAAGCCTTCTCTTGCCTCACGAATTGGGTTCAGAAGTCCAAAGTTCTTCACTACACGGATCAAGCTTGAAGCCTATATATAAGAGTTTTTTTTCAATCAAAGCCCGAGGACTCTTGTCTACACAAAATGCACTATAGGAATTAAAAAACTTCAATTTAAAAGCCATTGGGTTCACTCAAACTAATTGGGTTAGAGGGCCCTCCTTTAAATTGATTTGGTGTTCATGATCCCTTAAGGGAGGCTGCCCCTCTGGTGTAGCAAAAACTTATTTGAACTCATCCAACAAAGCAACCACTTCTTCAAGTAGTTAATCTGTACCTTCTGCATTTGACAATTGAGGCTGGAAGGAATTGTGTAGAACCAGCCCTTTCTTAACTGATTGCTTCAAAAAGGTATCCCCATCTTGCAATTGAGATCTTGTACTTCTCAACCCTTGTAGCAGAACTTGCCTGTGGTTATAACCAAAACTCATTGTAAGCAGTTTGAAATCCCATTGAATTACTCCTAAAGTGCCCAACCACTGAGTCCCTAAAACCAAATCACACCCCCCCCCCCCCCCCCATTGGCAACACATGCAAATGTACCAAGAACTCATGCCCTTGCAACCAGATTGGCACTTCCTCACAAGCACCTTGAGTCTTGATCAGATCGCCATTGGCAACCTTGACTTCCAAAACTTGAGAAGTGTCAACATTAATGTGCAAATGTGACACCAAGGCAGCATCAATGAAGTTGCAGGTACTTCCTGAATCCATGAGAATGACAAAGAACTTATGCTTAATCCTCCCCATGACTCTCATAGTGCCTGAAGTAGCAGTGCCACTTGATAACGCCTTAAAATGTATACTTGTTATATATTTATATGGGCGTTATCTCTTTATTACTATGCTTAATTTGTATAATTAAGCCATGATTTGCATTAGTCCCTATTATTTATCTTTACATAATTTCTTGAATAAGATGCTATTTATTGTGTGTAATTTTCTACTTTCAGGAAATCATGTGAGAAAGATGAGTTTACAAGAATTTGTGAGAGAATGGAGGTCAAACTAGAATTAAAGTGGAGCTAAAGGACCATGCTTAAATGTCTAAGGAGGTGCAGCTGGAGTGCTTGGATCGTCTACCATGATTGGAAGCTTCAAATAAGGAAAGAATTCAAAGAGGCAGAATCTGAAAAGGAAAAATTTGATTTGAGCACTGATCAGTATTTTGGGCGTATCTCTCTCCTCAAAAATCCAATTGACACAAGGCTGGATGGGTTGGAACCGTGACTTAAATATCTACAACTTTCCAGTTTTGAGTTTTCCGAAATTCTCAATTTTTAAAGGCCGAAATTAACTCATAAGTTACTGCTGTAAACCTGGACAGAAATTAAAATAGTAAAAGTTTTATTTTCTTTGGACACTTAGACATTAGGGTTTTGAAGGGAGGCTGTGTAGAAGGAATTTTGGAAAAGAAAACCTTGTATTTTTCTTTCTCTAATGGCAGCCTAAACTCTTTACTAGGGCTAGGGGTTATGTTTCTTGTATACGGTATGAATATTCAATGTGATTCTTTCTAGGATTTTATCAACAACATATTTGATTGTTAAATTAGATTTCTTTTGATGTATTAGTTTTTCCATACTTTCAATAAGTTCAATCATGTTTTTCTTATTTTTTAGATGAATTTCTAATAATTTCAAATAGAAATCAAGTTTTAAAATGAATGGGTTTTTTCTGAAAACTTTTCTAACCGCATTATCAATCGAGGTTATCATACGTTCTTGAATTGTCTCAGTTCAACCGAATCATAAGTTTTTAATTGTATAAGAACAATCAATTATGAAATAGATATTTTCTTAGATCACAAAGAATTTCATATCGATATAGGGAAACACCCTGATGCCCTAGTATTTACATTATTGATTTAAATTAGTTTTTATTATTATTGTTGTTAACAATCACCAAGCAAAAGTATTTTTCTTCTTTACCCAAATTTTTGTTTAATTATATTGTTTTTGAATCTATCCTGCTCCTTGTGGTTCGACCTTGGTACTCCGAGAATTATATTGTTACGATCTCCTGCACTTGGGAGTGAGCAAGCACCACTCAATGCACAAAGAGTGATCTCAACACCCTCTTGGTCCTACCCAATCTGATCTACACCACCGTTCTCCTCCAATTCAGTGATATGCACCCCAGAGTTGATGTTTTCTTGAGCTAATTCCACATAATCCAAAAGAAATAACATTGCATTCTTGCATTTGTGGCCAGGACCCCATTTCTCATCACAATTATAGCATAAACCCTTCTTCTTCCTCTCTTCCATTTGAGCAAGAGAAATTCTTTTAATTGGCAGCCTAGCTTTAGACTCCAAAAAAGTAGTTTTAGGTGGAGCACCTAGAACAGAAGGCTTTCCCTGATCCAACTTAGCATTCTTCTTACAACTCCAATTATATTTCTCTTGTATTTTTGCCAAATCAAAAGCCTCATTCAATGATTTTGGATTGAGCATCCTCACTGGCAACCTTATTTCATCTCTTAATACATTAAGGAAACAACTCAGTTTATGAGTAGCAGATAAGCCTTTAATACTATTGGACAAAACGTCAAATTGAGCCTTATACAAGGCCACTGAGGCAGTCTGCCTTAGCCTAGTGAGAGTTTCTATAGGATCATCATAGGTTGTTGCACTAAATCTGATGTGCAAAGCTTGAACCAATGACTCCCAATCAACAAAAAGACCAGCTTCTTCACTATCTTAAAACCATATCAAAGCCTCACCCTCCATGTGAAATGAAGCAAGCATCAACTTCTCTGTAATTGAGGTGCTGTAATACTTGAAATATTGGTTGGCTTTGTAAGCCCAACTAGCAGGATCTTCCCCAAAAAACTTTGGAAATTCCAACCTCATAGGGCGAGACAGAGCAAAAGATGAAGAATTGGCGTATCTGGTTTCACCATTTGTTGGAGATGGAGCCAATACTCCTTGATCAAAACCACCACGCCTCTATACCAGAATTGCCAATTGTTGATTCATCTCATTCAAAGTTCGTGTGTGCACTTCTTGAATTGTTCGCATTTCTTGAATTTCTTTAGCATAATGATCAAACGTAGTCTTGACTGAAGCAATGGCTTCCTGAGTAGTAGCAATGCTTGATCGTGTTTCTGCCATGGCCAAGGAAAGCCAAGTTCTGATACCAAATGCAAGGAATGTGGGAATTGATAGTTGAATTCGAGGACAGCTAACCTCCAAGAACAGGGATAAAGGAGAACAAAGATAGAGATAGAGGGAATAGAGAGAAGTAGCAAAGAAAAGAAGTATTCAATTAACAAAACTGTTCGATGATCCTTTACAACCCATTCCCAAGTCAAATACTTTCAGCTAGTAACTCAATGCTAGCTGTGTAACTACCTTGATAGCTAATCATTCTAACTAACTCTTATATCATCTAACACACATCTGCCACATCACCACTACAGTAATACACGTGTCACTACCCTACAATACAAGTATACAGTGCTAACTAATCAATACACTCATTATCTGCAACATAGTCCTATACACACCCAAACTACACTGGAAGCACACCCTTCATTAACTGAGCATGCATGCTCCATCAGCGACACACCCCCCCCCCCCCCCCACATCATCAGCTTAGGCACACTCTGCAGCACCACTCTATACATGTCTTTTGATGAAATATAACCCTATGGGTATAAATGGAGGCTTATGTTCACTTGAAAAATACAAGAAAATCCTATGATTATTCTCCAAAATCGCTATCTGTAAAACCCAACAACTTGGTTGTATCCTAGGGACAAGTTTGCGATAACCGTTTAGCAACAAGAGTGTGGGGGCAAATATTGTTTAAGGATAACAATTTTGTGCCTCCAAGTTATCTATTTCTGTTTATGTTTTGTGTTATCCTTGTACTTCCTTTATTACTTTTTGTATTATTCCCAACAAAAGAGGCTACACGATAATAGCTTAATTTTGCATATTTATATCATTATTAGAAAGTATTATCATACTTATTTTGAGTTAATTCATGCATTTTATAGTTGGTTTTGGAATAATGCTGAATAATCAAGTTTGTGCTTAATTGAATTTTAATGTATGAATTTGTCTTTTGTAGGATAATAAAATTAAATAAGTGGATTTGTGCAAAGAAGAAATCTAATGGACTTCAATTTTACAAGGGTCATGATGATGTCAAATAAGACCAACCCAATTAAATTCAAGTCCAATTGGAGTAAGGAATCAAAAGAAATTTGCACCAAATCCAAGTCTAATTTGAATTAGGATTCCAGCTTGCACACCAGTTAGTATTTGGAGCATAAATTTTGGCTTAAATGTCCAATCGAGATGATTCAAGTTGGGATGGAAAGCTAACTTAAAGGGTTACAACTTTATAGTTTACCAGAAGTCTGAATTATGAAGTTAAATGGGCCAAGAAAAGGGGTGAAACCCAACCGTTTATTGGTATGTTCTTAACAATTATTTATTGGTTTTAATGCTTATATTTTTATATTTTTGATTGTTTTACTCATCTAGAAAAGTGTTTAGTTCTGTATAATTCTTTCATTTATCGTAGACTCCGGGTATGTTAAATGCTTAGTATTCCCTGCGAACTAATTCACTAGTTTTATTTTGCCTAAAATCAATCAATTTCATAAAATTACCTTAAACAATTAATTCTTGAGTTCTTATTGTTAAATCATCCGACTAAGATCATCCTTCATATGAATTTTAGTTGAATAATAAAATAAATATTGTTAAGACTACCAATAGATGTATTGTGTGTGGATCCCCAAAACCTTAGCGCCTTAATATATTGTTATTTTCTCTCAATTTAGATTAACTTTACTAAACCATCAAAAATCTCTTCAATTAAACTTTATTATTTTAGTTTTATTCTCTTGTGGTTTGCTAATCAATTCCCTTTTCTTATGGATTCGACCTCGGACTTACGGAGTTATTACTTCGTGACAATCATGCACTTGAGAGCATTAGTTCAGTCACAGCAACTTTTTGGCGCCATTGCCGGGAAATTAGGCAATTAGAGAAGCGTTCCACTTCGTTTGAAGAGGTTTTCGGCATTAAATTTCTTCACATATTTGGTAATATCTCTCCAACTCTTTTCTTTTTAAGTAGTTTAGTTTTCTTTTAGAGTTTTCCTTTTATTTTTACTTCTTTTTATTGTTAAAGGTATTTTGTTTTGTTTTCTTTTTCTTTTTCTTTCTTGCTTTACTTTTGCATGCGTGTTTGTTGTCGTGATAGTGATAATCCCTTGGTTAGAATTGAGTCTAATAATTTGTTTGGAAATTTATCTAATTCTTTCACACATTCTGATACACTTGATATCATGGCGGACTTAGAGAGTAATCATGGTGACGAGAATAATTTAAATAATGAAAACTTCCATGCTCACGAACCCATTAGAACTCTCAGGGATTATTTGCAACCTACTAGGAGTAGTGCACCATCATGCATCATTTTTCTAACTAATGCAAATAATTTTAATTTTAAGCCCGGTATGATTTCATTACTTCCTAAATTTCATGGCTTAGATTCTGAAAATCCTTACCTACACTTTAAGGAATTTGAGGAGGTATGTTCTACCTTCTATGACCAATCATGTAATGAAGAGACCATTAGGTTGAAGTTGTTCCCTTTTTCTCTTACAGACAGGGCAAAAACTTGGCTTAATTCTTTAAGACCTAGGTCAATTGGTACTTTGCAAGAGATGCAAACTCAGTTTTTAAAGAATTTTTTTCCAATTCATAGGACTAATGCACTTAAAAGACAAATAATGAATTTTTCACAAAAAGATAATGAGACATTTTATCAATGTTGGGAAAGATTTAAAGATTTGCTTAATGCTTGTCCACATCATGGCTATGAAACTTGGCGTATAATTATTTTTTTCTATGAAAGTTTAACTTCAAAGATGTGCCAATTTGTAGAGATGATGTGCAATGGAGAGTTTTTGAATAAAAATCCTGATGAGGCTTTTGATTATTTTGATCTCTTAGCTGAGAATGCCCAATCTTGGGATACCACTGATACCTCAGATAGGTCTAGAGCATCCACCAACCCCTCTGGGGTTGGTAAATACCAACTTAGGGAAGATGATGACCTTAGTGCTAGGGTGGCTAGTTTAACTAGGAAGCTTGAAGTCATGGAATTAAGGGAGGTCAATGGAATCAATACTGTGCCTAAAATTGATGAAGTTTGTAGAATTTTTGATACCATGGAACACTCTACCAATGAATACCCTATAATTCCAGCTTTTAAAGAGGTGTTGCATGATCAAGCAAATGCTATGAACATGGTAAAAAAATCATACCCTTCCCCCTATTCAGAGACATACAATTCAGGGTGGAGGAATGACCCAAATTTTAGTTGGAGGAATGATAATGTGGTTGCACCTCCTACACATTGTTCTTCAAATTTTGTTCCTTATAATCCCCCTCCAAAGAAGAGTCTTGAGGACACTTTGCAACAATTCATGCAGACTCAATCCACTATTAATAATCAGAACTCACAAGCCATAAATGACATTAGGAGAACTCTCACTAAATTGACCACATCCATGAGCACAATAGAAAAGGGTAAGTTTCTATCTCAACCACAACCAAACCCCCAAGGTCAATTTTGTGTAGATAATTGTAGTTCCTCTAAAAATAAAGTGAGTCAAGTTAAATCTGTAACTACTCTTCGTAGTGGAAAAATCATTGAAAAAGATATTCCTAAAAGCAATACACATGATGAGTCTTCCAAAATAAAGAGTAGTGATGAAGTCCTTGAGCCTAAATCTAATGAAATTGAAAGGTGTCCTATCCCTGCTCCTTTTCCCCAAAGGTTGATTCCACCTCAAAAAGTGAATCAAAATTTTGACATCCTTGAAGTGCTTAAGCAAGTTAAAGTGAACATTCCCCTTTTGGATGCCATAAAGCAAATTCCATCATATGCTAAATTTTTGAAAGATTTATGTACTGTTAAGTGTAAGCTTAATGTACATAAGAAGGCATTTTTTACTGAACAAGTTAGTGCAATCATTCAAAACAATAGACCTCCTAAGTTAAAAGATCCAGGTTGTCCCACTATTTCATTTGTGATTGGTAATTCAAAAATAGAGAAAGCTTTGCTTGATCTTGGGGCAAGTGTGAATCTTTTGTCATATTCAGTGTATGAGCAATTAGGTCTAAGCGAGTTAAAACCCACTTCCATAATTTTAAAACTTGCCGATCGATCTGTGATTGTTCCAAAGGGTGTTGTTGAGGATGTCTTGGTTCAAGTGGACAAGTTTTATTTTCCTGTTGACTTTATTATTTTGGACATTCATCCTGTTTCTAATGCTAATTCTCAAATATCTGTGATTTAGGATGCCCATTTCTTGCAACTTCTAATGCATTGATAAATTGTAGAAGTGGAGTCTCAAAATTATCTTTTGGGAATATGATCCTTGAAAGTTCAAAAAACGTGTACAAAAACACTTTTGAACGTTTAGACCCCCAAAAACCAACTTAACCAACCCAAGCAATATGTCAAACAACTAGTGTGCAGAAACTTAACATATGCTATAATATGGAATTGATTAAACAACTATCTAAGCCACAACAAAATAAACCACAGCAGATAATGTAAAGGCAGAGATAGAGAGGAAAGAAGATGCAAACACAGGGATAACACCAGATATGTTATCGAAGAGGAAACCGAAGACCTCGGCGAAAAACCTCTCCGCCGCCCTCCAAGCGGTAATCAATCCACTAGAAAATACAGTTGGGATACAAGGACAGCAATAGACCCTCCAAGCCTAATCTACCCAATGCACCTAAGCCCTCCAAGCTTCTTGCTCCAACGAGGTTGCGCCGAACCTTTTTCTTTTCTAGCTTTCCGGATTCCGCTACTACACCGTAGCATCAACCAATGAATATTGGCTCCTTCCTAACTGCTTCCCAGAACTCCAAACGACTGTCTCACAGAGATGATAATGGTGAGAACCAGGTTTGGTATAAAACCTCTCAAGGATTTGACAATGGAGAGGAAGAGAGTGAGGGATTTTGATGAGACTCTAAGGTAGAGATTGTGGGTGAAACAATCTGGTTTTTCTTTAGGGTTTCTCTCTCAAAATTCTCTCTGGAAGCTCTCTTTCAATCGTGGGTTAAAAGGGTATTTATACTGGAGTGAAGAGGAATGCGAAACGTCAGGTTTTTCCAAAACAGGGGTGACTCGCGGCTTGACCTCGCAGCTTGACTAAGTCGCGAGTTCCAGTCGCGAGTTAACCGTATGGCCAGTTGTCCTGTTTTGTCCTGTAGTGCTCCAGCTAGCATGACTGTTCATCTTCCAGCATGCTTGGCACGTGTGCATCTTCTGGCGGGTTGAAGCCGCGAGTCCACCCGCGAGTCCCAGCCGCGACACTCTGTTTTCTTGCACACTCTTGAGCAATCTTCACACTATCTCACTCACTACCCTTACAACAATCCCACCTAAATACAGGGTTACTAAATGCTGAATTACAAGCAAATTTGGCACGGAATAAAGCCAATTAGATGGTTGAATAAATTCAACCTTACAATCTCCCCCTTTGGCTATTCCGTGACAAAACCCTAAAACAGACTCTAGACTTAACATGTGAGTTGGGAACAGTTGATCAAAACTCACTCACACCTAACTCTAGAAGCTGTGAAGCACTTGAATCATATGAACAAAAACTCCTGAAACACAACAATACACCATGATCATTGTAAGCAAAAAATTATAAATGCATATGAAGCAGGCAATATGAGATCAAGCAAAAATGGAGTTAATAAACAAACCATGGCTTGATCAACCAAGTGAATCACCACAAGGTAGTGATCACAGTGCTCATTCACACTTGGAATGAACACAAGGACATACAAGTTAACAAGCACAAGGCAAGACACTTGTATGCTCAACACTCAACCAATGCATAGCACACAAGGCATATGCATCTAGGAACAATCCTACAAGGGCACAAGAGTGACAGTACAACAATCACAATGCAGAACATTTAGATTAAGTACTGATTTCAACATAGCATAAAGGCTGCACTTAAGCATGGTACATACCATAAAGCCTACAAACTATGCATAAAACAATAACCCTAAAAGCTTACATAAGCATATGGGTACAAAACAACAAATACCTGAATAACATCATCAAACATATATTAAAGTTTAAACCAAGAGTATATGAAAAGAGTTAGAAACAGTTATATACCAAAACACAGTGTATCAAAAACATAAGAACCATAAGTTTAGAAGATAAGACAAAAAAAATATGTGTGTACTCCCCCTATCACTATGCACACTTCCCTTTGAACTTTTCTCCCCCTTACTGAATGCTCTCCCCCTTTTTGTCACGAATAGCTAAAGACTCTCGTCCAACTTTCGTTGAATCTCATCTAGCTGATTCTCCATAGTCTCGAGGCGCATTTGGACATGGTTGTTTGTGGAGTAGAGAAGTGCCACAAGCTCATCAACGCGTTTCTGAATATGCTCAAGAACACTGCCAACTCTGTCAGTATGAGAAGCAGTTTGTGCTTGCGGAATACCAGCCGGTGAAGCTTCAGGAACATCACGAGATGCAGATGTGGTATGTGCAGGTGTCTCTGAGTCAGGGGCAAATGAAGGAACCGGAGAGATGTGAGCACTTCTTGGTGATTTGGAGGAGTGACTTCTGCTCGCTTGAAGAGTGAACAAAGAAATGGGACGTTGACGAGTCAACATTTTACCATCTGCAGGAGGAGTAATGCCTGCACTAAGGATGAGCTTCATGACGAGACTGCAAAATGGAATGATTCCTCGAGCTGTAGATCGACACGCGGTCTTCCTCAAGTTGTAGTAGATGTGAGCACATATATCAATGGGGGCTCCGGTAATGAGATCACGCAGAAATATAGCTCTCCCAAGATTGATGAATGTAGTGTTGGACAGTGGGTAGAGATTGGTGAACATGATCAACTTCAGTGTGGTCAACTCAGGTGCAAACTTTGCGGTGCTGATGGAAGTTCCTGCACTAGACACCTCATGATCGTGTCCTAGGATTTGTAGAATTTCCCCAACCTCTGGATTTCGTTCATCATAGGGAGTTAAATTCACATTCTGAGGTCTGGTGATGCCGAGAAGATCTGCGATGGAGTCTGGGGTAACACTAAACTCTGTTCCTCTGACCCAGAAAACGAGGACAGGTCCAAGATCAGATGCATTGGAAAAGCATTCTTTGACCAGCTCATCCATTGGATCATCAAAGTTTCCGAACAAGTTTGCCCAGTCTCGTTTCTCAAAGATTCGAGGGATGAAAGTAGTCCCTAAGGTGTTGAACTCTACTACCCGCTCCACTATAGTTGTTGACTTGTCAAACACATTTGAGTAGGCGTGTGAGTTCAGGGGAACTCTGAATCTATCCTCATTAGGATCTTGAGATGCCTGAGATGATAGACGAGTCCTTTTAGCAACTGGGGTTGCTGGTTCGTCAGCAACAATGTCTTTACCCCTGGAAGATCGACGAGACATCTGCAAAAGAACAGGCCAAAAGAAAAGAACCAAGCAACAATACCCCACCAAAGATTGTCAACAAGATTCAGTATAAACAATATTTCAATATAAAAACCCAGACTGAATATAGTGCAGACCCAACCAAACCTTCCAACAATACACAGAAGCACAAACTAATACGTGCATCAGACTTGGTAAAAGTGCACCAAGACAAAGAAAGACATCATAACTGTCATTTAGACAGGTTAACATGACCATGATATGCACTAAGAAACATCATTTGAACATTTTGAGCAGATAACATAAATCACTCCATCAGAGACATGAACATGGGGAAAATATTTCAATCATGAAGAAACCAAACATCCACACTGGAGCACGTGGTTGAGAAACACACATTATGTTATCATATCAACTCAGTAACCAAAACCAAAAACCAACATCAATATTCAGGCAAGTGTAATGAGTAAGTCACATAGACATCAAACCCATTTCAGAAAAGATTCTCAGATTCAATAATAAGCAAAAATCAGAACAATGAAAAACACATTGTGATTGCTCAGCATGAAAACAGGTGAGAACAATATCAAACAAGACACTCCATACCCATTACACATAGAGATAAGTATAACGAATACAATACCAGTCCAAACAGCAACAGAAATATGCAGGAAAAAGAAAATGAGATTGAGAAGACAAAACCCATACCTTTTCTTGATGATTTGGAGAAGAAACGAAGCACCAAAATGGTTTGAAAAATGGATTCACGAAGAGTTTTGGGAGGAAACAGCAGTTTTAAAAGAAAATGAACAGTTACAAAAGTTCGAGGGAAAACTGAAAGAGGTTTAAAAACTGCTCCTGTTTCTGTAAAACACGCGATTTTCGCGACTGGATTAAGTCGCCACACAGTCGCCAGCTCAAGCCGCCAAAGCACATAAGAACAAAATTTTGAAAAATTTTTCTAAGTGTTTTTCGCGACTGGAAGGTCTACCCGCGAGTGAGTCGCGAGCTGAGCCGCGAAAATCTCTGAGTGAATCTCGCGACTGGACCTTCCACTCGCGAACAAGTCGCCAAAACTGACCAGCGAAGATGCGACTTAGGCACGCGACTTGACATACCCGCGACTGAGCCGCCAAAACAGGGCAAAACTGAACTTTTGAAATTTTCAGATTTTTCCAGCAAAACACTTTCCAAAAACACCTAAAACACTCAAAAATCTTTTTATGCTTGAATTAACAAAGATTGAGCATGTGAAAACACATTTTATCAAGTACAATCACACAAATGAATATGGCATTTATCGAATCATAAACTTGTGTGTTGTGTGTGGATATCAACAATGAAATAGTCCTTTGTCTAATGTGAAACTTCAATGATCAATTCAACCAAGGCATACACAATTAGCACTAGATCATGTGACCAATCTCAATTATAGAAATATGAATATATGACCTCCCACATAACTTGATAATCATAACTTGGAGTTTTTCATTTGACTCCACTTTCAGCCTCAACATTTGATCTTTTGAGGCAATCATCTCTCATTGTGAGAGGGATATGTAACATTTCTCTTTGAAGAACAGGCCTTTGGCCTTTTTGAAAGAAATTTCACTTTTAATATAAGGTCGCTTACCCTTTTTCCTAGTCAAATACTAGAATGTGCAACAGGCTTTTGCAGCTCAATATCTCTTTTCATTTGGAGATTTACATTTGGTGAGCTCTTTTTAGCAAAAAAAATAAAAAGTGGGAAGAGATATAGACACAAGTCTATGCATGTTTCAAGATCAACATAACCATTCACTAATCATTCATGACAAGTTTGAAGATCTATTTACAACAATCACATAGATTTCAAGATTTTTCCCATAGTGATATGAGTGCATGAAAACAAGCAATGCTCGAAAATGCACAAAGCCATTAGCACAAAGGTACAAGGCAAAACGAGTTTTAAGACAAAAACTCAACAAAGTCAATCAAGCTTTTTGATTTTCAAATTTTTATGTAATTTTTGGATTTTTGACTCAAGAAACAAAAAGATTGATAAAACACAATTAAGAGATATACACAAGAAGAATAATCAAGCAAACAACCAAAATCAAAAACAACAAGCATACCAAACAAACATAGTCACAAAGCATAGGAAGTATTAATGCATGGACATGTTGTAATGCTTATGCATGAGTACCCCTTTTCACCCACACGTCACTTGCGTTTGGGGTGATTTCCTTAAAGGATTGGGTACGGGAGTTAGGGCTTTCAAACCTTCGTGAGAAGCTTTCCAAGCAGTTGGTGAATGCACCAATCATCTTCATCACGTTCATCATTCCGGGATCTCCATGTTGCTCTCTAGGTTGATCACCTGCCCAAGTTCTCCTATCAACTCTTGGTCCTCCTAACCTTTGAGGAGTTGCACTGTTCTTTGCTCTCAGCTTTTGGCAATTTGGTCGAGTGTGCCCTTGAAGTCCGCAATAATGGCACACATACATTCCTTTAGGACCTCTTTGTGGTCGTGGACGTGACTTGGCACGAGACTCAGACCTGCCCACATATTGATTACGATGATTCAGCATCCGTTGGTCCACCACATTCTTCTTCTCCTCCACCTCGAGCTTCACACCAGTAGGGTCAGCTACAACTGGATCTTTGGCTTTGACAAACTTCACTTCTTTGGTGACCTTTCCAGTTGAACTACTTCCTCCGGTATATCCCAGTCCGGATTTGTCTGAGAAGCTCTTTTGAGAAGATATAACATCGTCAAGCTTCTTGGTGGTGACCCTCTCTATTTTTGCATTTGCTTGAACAACCTCACTTTCAAGAAATCTCACTTTAGTGTAAGCTTCGGAGAGCTCACCATTCAAAGTTTCAATCTCGCATTTAGCCTCCCTATACCGGATTAAGAGACTTTTGTAGTCCTCCTCAGCCTTCTTCATCTTTCTCACAGCAGCCTTGGCCACCCTTGTGTATTCACCAGATTTCTCCAAAAGTGAGTTGTAATTTTCTTGAAGAGTAGCTGTGCTTTCTTCTTCTTCAGCTTCTGATTCTTCAACAATTCCTAGTGAGTCATCCTCACTATGTTCTCCAAGGTCTTGAACAAGCAAATTCAATTCATCCGAAGACTCAATATGAGCAATAGTCATGAAAGCTGAGTAGTTCCCTTCTCCATCACAGCTTTCTTCAGATTCTGAGTCAGACGAATCTGAGTCACTCAGGGTCGTGGCATACACCTTGCCTTTCGACTTCAAATAATTCGGACATTCCCTCTTAAAGTGTCCATGCCCGTTGCATTCAAAACAAGTGACACCTTGTGTGGATGGGGATTCTTTTCCATCTTTCCTGTTGAAATCCCTCTTATCCCTTCCAGAATTTTGGAATTTTCTCTTATCATCAAATTTTCCATTGTTTTTGAATTTCAAAAACTTTCTGAAATTTTTAACAAGATAGGCTACATCTTTGTCCACCATATCTTCTCCCGATGAGCCTTGATCTTCCACCTTCTCATTAGTGGTCTTGAGAGCAAGGGATTTACCCTTCCGTTGATTTGGCAGCGACATCTCATAGGTCTGTAGAGAACCAACCAGCTCCTGCACCTTGATGTCGTCAAGATCCTTGCTCTCTTCAATGGCTGTCACCTTAGCACGAAAACTTTCCGGCAATGATCGAAGGATCTTCCTCACAATCTTTGAGTCCTCCATCTTCTCCCCCAAGTTAAACTTACTGACAACCACTTCATTTAACTTCCCATAGAAAGAGTCGAAAGACTCATCCTCACTCATCTTGAGCTCCTCAAACCGAGTGGTCAGCATTTGTAACTTGGTATCTTTTACTTTCTTCGTGCCTTCATAAGTTGTTTCCAGAATCTCCCATGCATCTTTGGCAATGGTAATGTGAGAAATCCTGTGAAATTCATCTGGAGACACACCACAGAAAATAGCATTTAGTGCTTTACTGTTAGCATTAGATGCAGCAAGTGCTGCCTTATCCCATGTGGATTTGGCTGCCTCAGGTTTGGTCCAACCTATCTCAACAGCATCCCACACGGATTCATCAATAGAGCATAGAAAAGCTCTCATACGAACCTTCCAAAACGCATAATTACTTCCATCAAAATATGGAGGTGCATTAAGGGATTGAGACCTATCCATCTCAAAAAGGGAGTCAAGGATCACACAAATGGTAATGAAACCAAACAGCTGTGTACCCGCTCTGATACCAATTGAAAGTTCAAAAAACGTGTACAAAAACACTTTTGAACGTTTAGACCCCCAAAAACCAACTTAACCAACCCAAGTAATATGTCAAACAACTAGTGTGCGGAAACTTAACATATGCTATAATATGGAATTGATTAAACAACTATCTAAGCCACAACAAAATAAACCACAGCAGATAATGTAAAGGCAGAGATAGAGAGGAAAGAAGATGCAAACACAGGGATAACACCAGATATGTTATCGAAGAGGAAACCGAAGACCTCGGCAAAAAACCTCTCCGCCGCCCTCCAAGCGGTAATCAATCCACTAGAAAATACAGTTGGGATACAAGGACAGCAATAGACCCTCCAAGCCTAATCTACCCAATGCACCTAAGCCCTCCAAGCTTCTTGCTCCAACGAGGTTGCGCCGAACCTTTTTCTTTTCTAGCTTTCCGGATTCCGCTACTACACCGTAGCATCAACCAATGAATATTGGCTCCTTCCTAACTGCTTCCCAGAACTCCAAACGACTGTCTCACAGAGATGATAATGGTGAGAACCAGGTTTGGTATAAAGCCTCTCAAGGATTTGACAATGGAGAGGAAGAGAGTGAGGGATTTTGATGATACTCTAAGGTAGAGATTGTGGGTGAAACAATCTGGTTTTTCTTTAGGGTTTCTCTCTCAAAATTCTCTCTGGAAGCTCTCTTTCAATCGTGGGTTAAAAGGGTATTTATACTGGAGTGAAGAGGAATGCGAAACGTCAGGTTTTTCCAAAACAGGGGTGACTCGCGGCTTGACCTCGCGGCTTGACTAAGTCGCGAGTTCCAGTCGCGAGTTAACCGTATGGCCAGTTGTCCTATTTTGTCCTGTAGTGCTCCAGCTAGCATGACTGTTCATCTTCCAGCATGCTTGGCACGTGTGCATCTTCTGGCGAGTTGAAGCCGCGAGTCCACCCGCGAGTCCCAGCCGCGACACTCTGTTTTCTTGCACACTCTTGAGCAATCTTCACACTATCTCACTCACTACCCTTACAACAATCCCACCTAAATACAGGGTTACTAAATGCTGAATTACAAGCAAATTTGGCACGGAATAAAGCCAATTAGATGGTTGAATAAATTCAACCTTATAATCCTTGAACTTAATATTTTTAATACTTGTGAGCAACCTAAGGATGAAGAGGATTGTGCATGAAGTTGACTTAATCGAAACACTTGTTTAAGAACAATTCAACAAAACATGTTTTTCAGATCCATTAGAAGCTTGTCTAGTCAATTCATGTGATTTTATTTTTTATGAGAATTCCGAAATTGCATACATTCACTGTCTTTTGGAATTTGCACAGGAATTGGAAGCAAGCAATTGGAAATTGAAATATGAGG
This sequence comes from Quercus robur, assembly GCF_932294415.1. Classification (NCBI taxonomy): domain Eukaryota; kingdom Viridiplantae; phylum Streptophyta; class Magnoliopsida; order Fagales; family Fagaceae; genus Quercus; species Quercus robur. The sequence goes on along the minus strand of NC_065537.1, from coordinate 49,927,228 downwards.
AGTTGCCACCTTGTGAGATAACGTTGTTGCCATCTAGTGAGCAAGTACCGAAATTGGGATTGAAGCCCTTGCCTATTGAGCTCAAGTATGCTTTTCTAGGAATCGATGAGACTTTTCCTATGGTAATATCTTCTAAACTTGACTCTTCGCAAGAAGGTAAGTTATTAAATGTTTTGAGAAAACATAAGAGTGCCATAGGATGGAACATAGCTGACATTAAAGGAATTAGCCCATTGGTTTGTACTCACAAGATTTATTTAGAGGACAATGATAAACCATCTAGGGAGATGCAATGTAGATTGAAGCCTACAATGAAAGAGATAGTTAAGACTGAAGTGCTCAAATTGTTAGATGTGGGTATCATATACCCCATCGCTGATAGTAAATGGGTAAGTCCTACTCAAGTGGTGCCTAAGAAATCTAGAATAATTGTGGTAAAAAATGAGAATAATGAGTTAATTCCAACTCGTGTCACCACAGGTTGGCACATGTGTATTGATTATAGAAAATTGAATGCAGTCACTAGGAAAGATCACTTCCCTTTACCTTTCTTGGATTAAGTTTTAGAGAAAGTAGCAGGTCATGAGTACTATTGCTTTTTAGATGGGAATTCTGGGTACTATCAAATTGAAATTGCACTTGAAGATCAAGAGAAAACCACATTTACTTGTCCTTTTGGTACCTTTGCATTTAGGAGGATGCCATTTGGTTTATATAATGCACCTGCCACTTTTCAAAGATGCATGCTAAGTATTTTTAGTGACATGGTTGAGCATTATTTAGAGGTTTTCATGGACGATTTTTCTATGGTTGGTGACTCTTTTGATGAATGCCTTTCAATTTTGCAAAAAGTCTTAACTAGGTGTGAAGAAAAAAATTTACTATTAAATTGGGAAAAGTGTCATTTCATGGTCACAAAAGGGATTGTATTAGGCCACATTGTTTCTTCAAAAGGCATAAAGGTGGATAAAGCAAAAATTGAGTTGATTGCTAATTTGCCTACACCTAAGACTGTTAAAGATGTGAGATCATTCCTAGGACATGTTGGATTTTATAGGAGGTTCATAAAAGACTTTAGTTTCATATCTAGACCTATGTGTAACCTCCTAACAAATGACACTCCCTTTGAATGGACCCAAGCTTGCCAAGAAGCTTTTGATAAGCTGAAAGGCATGCTTACCACTACACCTATCATGCAACCACCAAATTGGACTTTACCTTTTGAAATTATGTGTGACGCAAGTGATTATGCGATTGGAGCTGTTTTAGGGCGAAGAAAGGATAAAAAATCTCATGTAATTTATTCTGCAAGTAAGACTTTGAATAAAGCTCAAATGAATTATTCTACAACTGAAAAAGAGTTGCTTGCTGTGGTATTTGCCTTAGATAAATTCTGTTCATATATTCTTGGTTCTATTGTTGTTGTTTTCACTGACCATGCAGCTTTAAAATATCTTCTTTCAAAGAAGGATGCAAAGCCAAGGTTGATTAGATGGATTCTTCTACTACAAGAATTTAATATCGCCATCAAAGATAAAAATGGAGTAGAAAATGTGGTGGTAGACCATCTGTCGCGCTTCACTTTTAATGAATCCATGGATGCATTGCCCATTAGGGATTCATTCCATAATGAACAATTGTTTTCCATCTCTACTTTGCCTTGGTATGCTAATATAGTCAATTTTCTTATCATAGGCCAAACACCATCTCACTGGAGTGCTCAAGATAAGAAACACTTCATGGTTGAGGTACGCAATTTTTTCTATGATGATCCTTATTTATTTAAGTACTATCCAAATCAAATCATTAGGAGATGTGTCCCTGATAATGAAATATTTAGTGTCATCTCCTTGTGTCATAATGAAGCTTGTGGTGGCCACTTTTCTTCAAGGAAAACTGTTGCGAAGATTTTGCAATGTGGTTTTTATTGGCCTAATATGTTTAAAGACACTCATCATCTTTGCAAATCTTATGAGTCTTGTCAAAAGGTTGGAGGAATAACTCGTAGAAATATGATGCCTTTAAACCCAATTTTAGTTGTTGAAATTTTTTATTATTGGGGCATAGATTTCATGGGTCTATTCCCTCATTCTTTTGGATATCTTTACATTCTAGTGGCTGTAGATTATGTTTCAAAATGGGTTGAGGCTATTCCTTGCAAAAAGAATGATCACATAATTGTTTTGAAATTTTTAAAGGAAAATGTTTTGTCAAGGTTTGGCATCCCTAGGGCAATTATTAGTGATGGGGGCTTGCACTTTTGCAACCGACCTTTTGAGGCATTAATGAGAAAATATTGCATAACACACAAGGTAGCCACCCCATATCACCCACAAACAAGTGGACATGTTGAGCTTGCCAATAGGGAGATTAAACAAATTTTGGAGAAGACAGTTAACCCAAATCGTAAAGATTGGTCTTTGAGGTTGAATAATGTACTTTGGGCATATCGCACTGCCTATAAAAATATTCTTGGTATGTCTCCCTATAGACTTGTTTATGGTAAAGCTTGTCACTTGCTTATGGAATTGGAACATAAATCATATTGAGCAACAAAGATGTTTAACTTTAACTTAGACAAGACTAGTTCATTGAGAAAATTGCAATTGAATGAGTTGGAAGAAATTCGGCGTGATGCATATGAGAATTCTAGGATTTCTAAAGAAAGAATGAAAGTTTTTCATGACAAACAAATTTTAAGGAAATCTTTTGAACCATCTCAAAAAGTTCTTTTATATAATTCTAGGTTACATTTTTTCCCCAAAAAATTGAGATCTAGATGGACTGGACCTTTCATTGTTAAAAATGTTTTCCCCCACGTTGCCATAGAAATTGAAAATCCTAAGAATGGTAACATATTCAAGGTGAATGGACAACGTCTTAAGCCATTTCTTGAGAATTTTTCACAAGAGGAGGAATCCATTAATTTGGAGGATCCCATTTATCAAGACTTGCCAAGCAATTAGCATTAGTGTTTGTGTCTTATTTTAGATTTTTTTTTTCTTTTTATTATTTTTGTTATTTTGTTTTCTAATCCCTTTTGCAGGTGTTAAAGTTTTGTTTTGTTCATTTATGTTCATCTCTTCAAGGTGCTCTCTGTAATCTTTACTCTTTATTGTTTTTCCTTGTTATCATTGAGGACAATGTAAGTTATAGGTTGGCAGGAGGAACTTGAGATGATTTGCATTTGTTTTTATTTTATGTTAATTTTTTTTTGGGTTATTTTTAGTGATTTTTGTTATTGTTTTTATAGTCCAATTTTCAAAAAAAGAAAAAAAAAAGTGTTGCTTTAGCAAGAGTTTTAAGTTAAAGTTCTTTATGCTACTTCTATCTAAAGAATTCCACTATTTTTCATGCTCAACTATCATGCACATGCACTTTAGCCACATGAACATGTTTATTGGTTGAGAGATAGAGATGACTTTGAAAATCTTGAAAATAAAATGTAGAGACTATAACCCAAGCGAATTCTTGAGCCATTCATTTTTTTAGAGGGTTATTTTCTTTTGATCTCATTTTTCATTTGGAAGCACATAACTTTGATGTTACTTAGTCTCATTATTCTTTGATTTGGTCGAATGCTAAGAATTCATCAATTTTATGCCATACTTGAATAAGTTAAAGTCATGGATTTTGAAGAACTATCCCAATCCTTAAGAGATGATTTTAGGCCATCTTTGTTAATTTTGAGCCTTTATTATTTTCTTTCTTGATTCATTACCGCTAGTCACCCATTTGAGCCTATTATTTTAGCCATTCTTTCTCAAACCCTTTCCTAAAGTGTTCCAAGAATGAATGCAATCAAATTGTCTTATTATGATAAATTTGTGGTGAAATAGTTGGAAGAAAAGGAGGACTCACTCAAAAAAAAAAAAAAAAAGTCTTAAACAGAAAAAGAAAAATGTTGAAATAAAATAGGAATGTGAAAGAGGAAGAAATAGAGAATGAATTTGTTGATGAAATTTTGAAGAAAAAAGAAAGAAAGTGAAAGTGCAATATTCAAGAAACTTGAGAGGATAAATCAATTGTCATATGCTCAAAAGAAGTTGTCTCTCTAATTATTCTTGGGAACACTTTTTGTTTTTACATATACCTTTTGTTCTAAATTCCTCCTCTTTACCCTATATTACGTCCCAATGAAAGTCCTATTTGATCTTAAGGAAGTTATGGTTTGGATCTTGACATGACTAATCAATGTTTGGCATCCTTTCATGAGACTATAAATGTCCTTTATTTTACTTCACCATTCTTTATCTTATTTATATGTGAGATATTAGTCTTTGTTCTACATTATTTTGCTCACATATGTTTGAGAGTGTTAAACCCTTTTCAGAGTGATTTTATTTGTTGAGTGTTAACAACTGTAAGATTTGAGTTAAAGCATAACTTTTGATAGAAATTCAAGACATGTTTTATCTTAAGACTAAGGTTGTGTTTGTGTTGGCTAAACTATTCACACTCTTAGTATTAATGGCATGTGAAATATCTTTGGTGGTTGTTAGTGTTTTGACCTTTGATTAACTATTTTTACTAAAGTAATAATTTTTTGTTATTTTGTGTCTTTGTCTCAAGTCGCTTAAATTGCTAGGGACTAGCCATGAGCTGGTTGGGGAGCGTGATAATAGCTTAATTTTGCATATTTATATCATTATTAGAAAGCATTATCATACTTATTTTGAGTTAATTTGTGCATTTTATAGTTGGTTTTGGAATAATGCTGAATAATCAATTTTATGCTTAATTGAATTTTAATGCATGAATTTGTCTTTTGTAGGATAATGAAATTAAATAAGTAGATTTGTGCAAAGAAGAAGGCTAATGGAATTTAATTTTACAAGGGCCATGATAAAGTCAAAGAAGGTCAACCCAATTAAATTCGTGTCCAATTGGATCAAGGAATCAAAGGAAATTTGCACCAAATCCAAGTCCAATTCGGATTAGGATTCCAGCTTACGCACCAGTTAGTATTTGGAGCATAACTTTCTGTTCAAATGTCCAATAGAAATTATTCAAGTTGGGATCGAAAGCTAACTTAAAGGGCTACAACTTTGTAGTTTACCAAAAGTCCGAATTCTGAAGTCAAATGGGCCAAAAAAGTTGGTTAAGTGAAGCCTAAAAACCTGGGATTTTCTCCAAACGGGAATTCAACTTGTAATAGGATTCTTTGACCTATTTAAAGGCTCTTTAGGGCAAAATTCAGAAGAGAGCTGCTATAGAACATAATTTAGGTTTTCTTAAAGTTTCTTTACAGTTTTTAGAGTTTTATTTGTATTATGCATAGTTGTTAGTATCGTACGATACGTATCGTATCGTGTACAAAAAGTTTCGTATCGTAAGTGTGTATCGTAAGTGCTCATGAATCGTCCGATACATAAGTGTGTATCGTATGAATCGTATCGTATCGGTGAATCCTACGTATAGTATCATATATAGACATGTGGGTTTAAAATGAGTTTTTTTGTTAAAATTTGCGATTTTATTTGATTTAAACAAGTTGTTAGACGTTTTTAATGCAAAATTATTGGGAAACTTAACTAAGTCTAATTCCCATGAGTTTTTTTTTCCCTCCTTTCTCTTTCTCCTACAAAATTTAGACTATACTTATAACATTCACTTTCATATATGCAAATATATTTTCTAAGCTATTATTAATAAAATGAAAATATAATTATTTTTTATTTTTTTTATTATTATTATGAGTCTAAGAAGTTAGAATGCCAAGAAAAAATAAATAGAATAAATTATTAGAATAAAAAAAAAACAAAAATAGTCAATGTTGATAATAATGAAGAAAATGTCTATGAAAAAATAATTTAGCAAGATGCTGAACATGATGATAACATTGACTTAGATGGAGTTGATTAGATAAGATGATGAAAAGATATTATATTTTGGTTCATATATCTTGTATTTTCACTTCTGAGTTTAATCAATTTGAATGTGCATGTTACAAATATAAGTTACTTTGATTTATTTAGTTAGCTTTGTTAAATTTTATTGTATAAGTAATGATTAAATTGGTATTTAATGGAATATATTTCGAATTTATAATGAGTATATCTTTTATATATGTATATCTATAGTTATTTTATAATTTTATTAGATATTTGTGTATCTTACGATACACGATTCGATACGATACATGATACATAAAAATTAAAAATCAATTCATGTTATGATTCACGATTTGACAACTATGGTGTTATGGCTTGCTAGAAGCTTTGCTAAGGCAAGGGGTGAAACCCAACCTTTTATTGGTATGTTCTTAACAATTATTTATTGGTTTTAATGCTTATATTTTTATGTTTTTGATTGTTTTACAAGTCTAAAAAAGTGTTTAGTTCTGAATAATTCTTTGATTTATCGTAGACTCCAGGCACGTTAAATGCTTAGTATTCCTTGCGAACTAATTCACGTTTTATTTTACCTAAAATCAATCAATTTCATAAAACTACCTTAGACAATTAATTCTTGAGTTCTTATTGTTAAAGCATCCGACTAAGATTTTCCTTCGTATGAATTTTAGTTGAGTTATAAAATAAATATTGTTAAGACTACCAATAGATGTATTGTGTTTGGATCCCTAAGCCTTAGCGCTTTAATATATTTTTATTTTCTCTCAAATTAAATAAACTTTACAAAACCATCAAAAATCTCTTCAATTAAACTTTATTATTTTAGTTTTATTCTCTTGTGGTTTGCTAATTAATTCCCTTTTCTTGTGGATTCAACCTCGGACTTATCGAGTTATTACTTCGCGACAATCCTGTACTTAGGAGCATTATTTAAGTCGCAGCACTACGCATTGTGGAATTGGGGTTGTAGTTTGAAATAATATGGGACAGATCAAGCGGGTGCTCTCAAAAAAGCTGCACTTTCCACTGGGCGCTTTAGAAGCTGAAGCGAAGGCAATGGAGTGTGGGATTATCTTTGCATGGGAACTGAGACTTAAAAGTAGGTCATAATTAAGGAAGACTCGCAGATTGTTATTCACGCCCTTGCGCGAGAGACACCTGCTCCATCCAACAAATCATAGCTGGGTCGAAAACGTGGCTGACAACTTTTACTTCATGGGCGGCAAACTTCACTCGCCGGGATAGCTATGTAACAGCTCACCTAATGAGAGCATTCACATCAAAGATGTGAAAAATGCTAAATCCTAATTTTAGCTCTCATCTCCTTAAAATATCATCCACATCCATGCTATTCTTAAAATTTTTGACATCTTTGCTATAGTGGAGTGTCATCTTTGACACCCTTTTGTAGCAAATTGTTAGAGTTTTTTATTATTTTTTTCTTTCTCTCTCTCACTCTCTCTTGTGCTATGCGCTTGTGCCTCTCTCCACTACTTTCTTTCTCTCACTTATTAAAATAAATAATATTTTAATGAAGTGGTAAAAAAAAAAAAAAACTGTGTATTATAAAGTGAAATGTTAAAATAAATAACGTAGTATTTTGAGATTTTAAATGCTATATTTTTTGATATGTTTGGTGAGAATGCTCTGACTAAGCATGCCAGGAATATTATAAATTGTACTATCTAGGTGGAGGACACTCCCCCTACACGTTGTGAAGGCCTTTTTTTTACTATGGTCAACTTCAAGTTTTGTCATTTAGATCCTTTAATTTGCAGATATAAACAAATAATTAAATCAAAATTGCATGAGGCTGAATAGGGAAATGAAGTTAGTTTATTGGATGTCTAGCTATCCAACAAAATATATAAGCTGGCATTTTCATTTTGAGAAATGATATTTCTAAAATATTTTCACAATATTGTTATTGGTTATTATTGTTAGGGCAAAAAAGTAATCTTAGTGTTAGGTTCAAATTTGAAATAATAACAATTAACTATTTATGATTTGTTGTGAAAATGTTGTAAAAATATTGCGGACATAGCACCTCTCTTTGATGGAGAAAATTGGCCTTTGCCCCTTTCACGCAAAAAAATCCAGCATTTTGCCCCCTTTTCCAAACTAATTAAGGAAATGCCCCTATTTTGAAACTCGATTTTCTCAAAATCGAGTTTCAACGTCACTATAGGCTCCTTAAAACGCCACTATAGGTATGGGATGATCAAACTTAAAAAAAAATAATAATAATAAATAAAAATAAAAAACTTGCATGGAACTCGAGTTCATGGAACTCGAGTTCATGGAGCTCGAGTTCCAAAACGCCACTATAGGATCCTTAAAACGCCACTATAGGGCTCCTTGAAATGCCACGATAGGGCTTTAGAATTTTTTTTTTTTTTTTTAATTTTCAGTTTGTTATAACTCGATTGTCCAAAAATCGAGTTTTAAATTAAAACTCGATTTTTAGAAAAACAAGTTTCAAAACTAGGATATTTCCTTAATTAGTTTAGGAAATTGGGCAAAATGTTGGATAAAAAAAAAAAAAAAAAAAAAAAAAAAGGCAAAAGCCATTTTCTCCTCTTTTTGATTCTTAATTTCGTTGCAACAGTATTCCTCAATTCGCTCAAGTCATGGTCAACTTTCTTTAAAGAAAAGGTCTTCGTCAACTAAAAATTTTGGTAATTAATTACTATCATCAATACATAAAATTTCCCAAGGCTCTATTAAATAAGCAAGTTGCTGAGAAAAATAAAATAATAAAATAAAGCAACTTACTGCAATGAGGAGAAATGTTTAATAAATTATTTGCATTTTTTTGCTCAGCCGAAGAAAAGTCAGTATGTTGTCTGAAATTTTAACAAGATGTGACTGATGTCACGAGGATAAATGTTTAATAAATTATTTTACTTCTAGAATAACATATTTAATATTTTTTTTATAGATATTGTATAATTTAAACTGATTTTTTGTACAAGAGAGATTTGAACTTCAAATTTCTTATTTAACTATAAAAGAGTTTATCAATTTAGCTTGTTGAAACCCACTAAAATAACACATCTATAATTGCACTCTTGACCTTTGAGATAAATATTATCAAATTTCAATTTAAACTCTTAAAATATTAAATGTATAATATGGGAAAAAATGGGCATTTGCCTCTTTCGCCAAAACTTTTCAGCAAAATGTCTCATATCTGAAACTATTTAGGGAAATGCCCCTGTTTTGAAACTCAATTTTCTAAAAATCCAGTTTCAATTTAAAACTCGTTTTTGAACAATCGAGTTATAGCAAACTGAAAACTAAAAAAAAAAAAAAAAATTCTGGAACTCGAGTTCCATGAACTTGAGTTCTAAGTGAAGTACTCGAGTTCATGAAACTCGAGTTCCTTGAAAAAATGAGTTCCCAAAAAAAAAAAAAATTCTAAGTCCACGTTCAGTATTACTCAATGTTCTAAAAATCGAGTTTTACATTTGAAACTCGATTTGTAGAAAATCGAGTTTTAAAATAAAGGCATTTTCCTAATTAGTTTCATACATGGGACATTTTGCTAGAAAGTTTGTGAGAAAGGGGTAAAAGCCCATTTTGGCCATATAATATGTATCTCGCCCATTTTTAGTCTTGCTTTTATTTCCCGACGTCCATAGCAAATAAAAATAGCAAAAGAAGAAAAGAAAAGAAATTGCTGCATGTTGCAAACTGAGCTACAAATTAGTAAATTTTCCTAAGACGTAAACATTGAAAAAGTTGGAAGTTATACTGATCAAGGTTTTGAAACCTGGACCGGACCGTATGGTCCGACCGGGTTAACCAAGAACCGCTACTTAAAACGATTCTTTAATCACAAAAAACCGGAAATTATATTTTTGCTGTGAACCTCTCGAATCGCGGTCAAACGGCATGGCTTTCTAAACCGGACACGGATTTTCCGGTTTCCTCCTCAGAAAATTTCTTCGTGAAGAGCAATTTCAGGTTGGCCGAATATGTTCTTTAGGGAAGAACGAGTGAGACAAGAATAGAAAGACGGAGAGTGAGTAAAGAATGAAGCTGTGAAAGAGAGTTTTACCTTCAGATCTGTTATAATTTGCTTGAGAACTGAGGAAGATCGAAGATGAGAGACTGAGAAGTTCCAGTGAGAGAAAGACACAAAATTTCAAATCTGAGAAGTAGGTGTTGGAAAGAAAAGTAAACAGATTGCTTGGAAAAAGAAGAAAAAAAAGATAAGATTCACATCTTCTATGTCTCGATCGCTCTCTCTCTGCGTTTTTGCAGATGCTGTGTATCTGCATTTTTGCCTCTGGAGCCTTCTTCTTCAGTTGTTTGAAGATGATGTACTGGTGTACTGCCTTGCTTTACTCTCAACCACAGAAGGCTTGCTTTATTGTACCCACTTATGCTTGCTGTCAAGCACTTCTTAATTTGATAGGAACTTGATTTTTATTAAACCCATTTTTTATTGGCGGACAAACCAATGTCTGCCCACCTACTCTTGTATTTTTTTTTTCTTTAATTCACAAATGGTTAACTATTCAAACTGGCATAAAAGAGAAAATATTAGATTGTATTATGCTTAGAATTTAATATATTTTATTTGCATAATTATGTTTGCTTAGAATTTAATATTTTTATTTACATTATGAAACTTATGACATAAAAAAAATTATTTGAAATATAGTTCTTTATATTTATTTGGATTATTTTAGTTAAATTTTCAATTTTTATTAATTTAATATATTTATTTATTTTTTAAATAATTACTAAACTAATTATGATGTCATCACGGTTCGACCTCGGATCGATCTCAAAAACCTTAAACCTCTTCCTTTTACGGTTCAATGAACGGTCCGGGTTTGAAAACCTTGATACTGATCACGCAGAACATGTAAACATGGGATTGAATGAAATTACTAATTGTGTAGCATTTAACTTTTTTATCTTTTACCTTTAATTCAGAAACAATAAATCTTTTTTATCTTGTAGGATTTAAAATTATAATGTTGGAATCAATTTTTTCAAACATTTATTATGTACTAACAGACACGGTTTTAAAAACCAAAATGGTCAAAGAAACTAGCCTCTGAGCACGTTCGTGAAGCTCTTCTATTTTTATTTTTTTTTGTAAAAGTTAATAATTTGAATCCATTATAATTTGAGATTATTACATTTTTCAATCACAAAAAACCTAGGGGTATGATAAATAAATTATTTCATCCAAAACGCAGAACACTCATCACACCCCTAGGTATTTCTGTGACTGAAAAATGTAGTAATTTCAAATTATAATGGATGCAAATTATTAATCTTTACCAAAAATAAAATAAAATTATAAGAGAAATTTGAAAACCATCAGAAGAGCGGTCCTATTTTGTAGGCAACGTTTTAGTGGGAGTTAAAGATATATCTACTTATAAAAAAGAACTAGCCTCTGAGCATGCGCGCACGCGTGTGCTCAGAGACTCTTCTATTTTTTAGGTAAGAGTTAATTTAGAGTATTTATTATAATTTGAGATTACTACATTTTCCAATTATAAAAAAAAAAAAAAAAAAAAAAAAAAAAAAAAAAAACCAGGGGTGTGATGAGTATTATGTGTGGTGAAATAATTTTTCATCACACCTCTAAGTTTTTTCTTTTTTGTGATTGGAAAATATAGTGTGGGGCCAAAGAATTTGTGGTCCCGGCCCACTTCCCATTAGGGCCCAAGGCCCGCGCCAAGGAAAGTAGTTGCCGAAGACAAGTAGTGAAAGACCAAATAGCCTAGAGATGCAGCCGAGGATGACCCTGTCCTCGGCATCCCAAGGCCTAAAAGGGAAGAACGACATGTCATCAAAGGCAGCCTTCAAAGCGCTCTCAGAAGGACAGGCGAGTAGAATGGGACTCACACAGGGGTACAGTGTGGGAGTGGTTCAAGGAAAAGATGTCACCTCCACATTGAATGCGTCAACAAACGTCCTAGCCACATTGATGGGAAAAGACTCTTGAACAGTGTGGTTTCGGTTATTGCAACTAACAGAAAGTAAGGGGAGGCGACTGATGGGATAGGTACTCGAGTAGTTACTTGCCTAATCAACAGATGGAAGGTTAGGATCAACTGAGAAGGGCTATATAATGTAAGAGCTTATGCGCCAAAAAAAAGGGGGAACCTAGAAAGAATAAGAACATTAAGCTCAATGGACAAGGTCCATGGATACACTTAGTTCACCGCTGCGCGTCCACCATGAGCACCATGACCAACCACTGTCTGGTGACCAAGGCCTAGCCTTTCAGCCCACGCTCTACAAAATTTATTGTTTGGGCCTTTAACGTACGAACCCAATCCCATTTTGGGATTGTTACAAATTGAGTCCTTACAATTGGCGCCGTCTGTGGGAAAGGCTTGTGCGTTGGCACAGGCGATGGTAGGATCAAGCCCCTGTCAAACAAGGGCCAGAGAAAGCCCCTCCGTCATTTCCAGCAGCACACTATTGTTGTCCTAACGTAAAGTTCCGCTAGGGGCTACGCTTCGAAGCACCAGTGGCACGGGCCGTTCTAGGGGCTTCCGACATCAAGTCAACGCCCCACACCTTGACCGATGGGCTAGTCCCCTTGAAACTACTTAAGCAAAAATCTAAGTTTTGGACAGAACCAAGGTATTGCATGGTCCTCGGACGCAAACCTATGGGGAAACCAACTATTTAAGCAAAAATCTAAGTTTTGGACAGAACCAAGGTATTGCATGGTCCTCGGATTCAAACCTATGGGGAAACCAACTACTTAAAAAAAATCTAAGTTTTGGACAGAACCAAGCTATTGCATGGTCCTCTGACTCAAACCTATGGGGAAACCAACTAAGGTATTGCATGGTCCTCGGACTCAAACCTATGGGGAAACCAACTACTTTAAGCGAAAATCTAAGTTTTGGACAGAATCAAGGTATTGTATGGTCCTCAGACTCAAACCTATGGGGAAACCAAATACTTAAAGAAAATCTAAATTGTGGACAAAACCAAGGTTTTGCATGGTCCTCGGACTCAAACCTATGGAGAAACCAACTACTTAGAGAAAATCTAAGTACCAGACACGGCCCAACAACACGCGCGGCACCTCGGATGATGCCTTTAGTCCCTCAGAAGCATGTTTAGGTACAAATTCAAACTCTGAGATATGATCCCAAGTATATCATGTGCACGACTATTCATACATATTAAGATAACTAGATCAAAAACCATGAGATTCGCAACAATAGTAAATATCGGCAAAGACAACTAACATGTAATTTAAAGGAAAAAGGAAGAAAAGAATTTCATATATGTGGTCAAGGAGTTCAACTACAAACAAACTCTAAAGTTCTCGAAATAAAAGGGAAACTAGTTAACAGTTAAACTATAAACAAATACAAAAGTTAGCCAGGGTTTTTACTTCTTCAATTTCGTTTTGGCCACATCCTAGGAAGGTCGAGCAGGATTAGCCTCGAAGCCCTGGGAAACGTCCCCTTCTTGGGAAGGCTGGACAGGATCAGCCTCGGTGCCCTGGGGGACATCAGCAAGGGGAATGGCCTGAGGGGGCTGAACAAAGATGATCGGCTCCTCGACACCAAAGAGCTGAGCGTTGGCTATAGACTTGGCTGCCTCTTGAGGCACCTTAGGATTCAAACCTCCAGGTGCTTCTGTCGCCTCGTGAGGCTCTCTTCCCTCAGTTGACTCGCCAGGAATGACAATGTGCTGAGCAGCTTCTGACTAAGCAACCTCAGCCTCTTGTGGAATGCTCATAGCCTCGGAACTGGCGGAGGCGGTCTCATGGATGGCTGGAGGATAAAATACGCTCTCCGTCTTCCACAAGTCGGACGAAACCTCCACCCCAGCTAGTTTGAGGGCCTCGTTCCAAACCTGGGAGCAGTATAGCCTGCATACACTAGGGATTTGAGCTTTAAGGTGGGCCTGGGTTTCAGCCACCCCCGCCTCGTAACCCTCTTCCTCAGCCTTGTCCCTAGCAGTTTTGGCCTCAGTCCTGACAAACTCAACCTCCGCCTTGGCCCTTACGGCTTCATCCCTGGCAAATTCTGCCACGCCCTTAGCATTGTCGGCCTCGATCAGTTTCTTCTTTAAATCACTGATCTGCTCCTTAGCAATTTGCAATTGCTCCTCGGCAGCAAGTAGGCGCTTCGTCTGTTCCTCGACCTGTTTCTGGGCACCAGTCAAACTTGCCTCGGCACTATCCCTGGCTCTAGCAGCCTCTTTTAAGTCCTCTCTGGCCTTCGCGAGGTCAGTCTCGAAAGTTTTGAGGGTTCGCACAGCATCTATACGTTTACTGCGCTCAAGCTTGGCGATCTTACTCTGCTCCTTCACTTCTTCCTCCATCCTATAGGCAGCCTGGATAGCCTGCCAATTGAAACAAACACAATATGAACGAGAATCTAGGAGCAAAAATCGACGGAGTTATAGGTTTTAGGAGCCTTACCATACCTAGGTACCTCTTCATGCTGAGGGCAACTTCCTGCATCCTCATATTCTTCAACTCTCCCATATCAATGGGAAGCAGTAGGGCCCTCCCTAGCGCGTCGGCTACATAACCGCCTTCGCCGTCTCCAAGGTTCTTCATGGATGCGCCTTCCAACAATGGCTCCCCGTGGAGCATTGGGGCGAGAAGCCAAGCATTCGGCGCGGATGGGGCATCGATCTCTTTCCCCTGTCTTTGATGCCCGATCTTGAACTGCTTTCGAGCTCATGGGGTTTCGTCCCCCTCCTGAGAGGATTGGAACTTCCCCCTATCCATGGGTTCCTTACCCTTGGGACTCCTCTTTCTCTTTGGGTCGGCGGGCTCAGGCCGAGGAGACAGAGCTGATTGAGGAGGTGCAGAAAGTTTGGGGCGGGGAGATTCTGGCTGCGACTTGGAAGAGGAAGACCTAGTTTGGACGGGCTGAGGTTGGGGTGGGGGAGTTGGAACACTGGATTGCGGCTTTCCCTGTGCATCCTTTCCCGGCTGACCCTCAATGAGGTCGAATAAACTGGTCAAGGGCTTTCTCTTAAGACCCATCTCGGCTTGAGAGGATGTTCCCACTGACAACAGTTCCTCCTCGGAAAAGTCAGGGTCACCCAAATCACCAGGAGGATCCTCGAATGGGTCAGCTTGGTCAGATGCCCCAAATCCCTCCTCAGATAGATCCAAATCACCTTCGTCCTCCACTGCCTGGTGAGACAGGGAAGGGCTCGCCAACGGGATACCCTCTGGGATAGGAGATCCCTCAGAGATCAGAAACCTTTGCTCGACTACAGTGATCTTCGGAAGCCAAGGATTGTTGGCACTAATCACATGCTTTGGGTCGGCAAATGACTTCTGGATAGGATTGTACCCTAAGATTTTGTGAGTGGCTCTGACTTGACCATCCTCGTCATTTACAAAAACCGCCACTTGAAGAACAGTCTCTAAATCCACCCGGTTGATCAAATGAAAGTGTCGGTGAAAGGCGTGTGGATCTGCAAAAAAAAAAAAAGGCATGTACATGGTTAGTAACCAAACCACACCAAATTAAGACGGCACAAAGGACTGGCACCCTCCTACTCTCTACACCCCACCCGGTTCTCCCTCCACCATTGGGCAAGGAAGGCCATCGTGCCATTCCCCAGATACAATGAGATAATCCTTGTTCAACCCTTTGTTGGACTCGGGGAGGCACTGAATTAGCCGAACCCTATCGTATCTCGTCTTCATGTAGTAGGATTTTCCCCTTAGATTTTGAAGATTGTAGCACCAATTTACGTCATGATGGGTTAGTCTTAGCCTCATTTTCTCGTTTAAGGCATCCACACAACCCAGAATCCTAAACATATTAGCGGCACATTGGGTGGGAGCTAATCGGAAATGTCTAAGGTAACTCCTCATCACCGGCCCCATGGGGATTCTCATACCCCCCTCTACGAAGGCGAGAAGGGGAATTACCACCTCGCCCGTCCTTCTCTTAAGGTGCCACTCCCCCTCCTTGTAGTGCCTCAAGCTTACATTGGGGGGAATCCTATAGTCGGCAATGAACTTCTCCATCGCCTCTTCGGTCTCAACCAACCTTTTCAATTTAACCATCTCCAGGAACTACCAATCAGACTTAGGGGGTGACGGGAGAAGGAGAGGAGGGGAGCAAGAGAAAAATAAACCCAGAAAAAAAAAAAAAAGCACGAGTTAGTGAAGGCAGAGAACTTACAGAAAAGAGGAAAGGTTCCTCGGACAGGCTTTTTATGCTGGAGATAAACTTGAATTTGGATGAAAGTTTAACTGAACCCAGGGAATATGCGCTAGAGCTCGTAAGTGCAAAAGTGATGGGACAAATCAGTTCCAAAAATTATTTATACCTCCCATCGAAAGTAACTGCACAAATTTTCCCGCCCATAAAGGCAAGGAAATCTCTACCGTTAAATCGTCATCGCGCCGTTGAACGTGGGAAGCACAGAGCCGCCTGCATTTAATGAAGACACATTTCACCTTCCAAGGCTCCAAGAACGTGTCTCGGGCAGACGAAGAGTCTCTAGAACTGATAGATGACAGGGATTGACAAGTTTTGACAGAGGCCTGATGTCATCAAAACCCTCCTCCTCGTCCGAGGATCTGGGCAACAGGATTTTGAGGGGCTATTGTGGGGCTAAAGAATTTGTGGTCCCGGCCCACTTCCCATTAGGGCCCAAGGCCCGCGCCGAGGAAAGTAGTTGCCGAGGACAAGTAGTGAAAGACCAAATAGCCTAGAGATGCAATTGAGGATGACCCTGTCCTCGGCATCCCAAGGCCTAAAAGGGAAGAACAACATGTCATCAAAGGCAGCCTCCAAAGCACTTTCAGAAGGAAAGACGAGTAGAATGGGACTCACACGAGGGTACAGTGTGGGAGTGGTTCAAGGAAAAGACTGAGAAAGGCTATATAATGTAAGGGCTTATGCGCCAAAAAAAAGGGGGAACCCAGAAAGAAAAAGAAAGAATAAGAACATTAAGCTCAATGGACAAGGTCCATGGATACACTTACTTCACCTCTGCGCGTCCACCATGAGCACCATGACCAACCACTATTCGGTGACCAAGACCTAGCCTTTCAGCCCACGCTCTACAAAATTTATTGTTTGGGCCTTTAATGTACGAACCCAATACCATTTTGGGATCGTTACAAATTGAGTCCTAACATATAGTAATCCCAAATTATAATAATGCTCATAGGCTAGTATAAATAAATAACATTTGAGGAATCCATCTATTCTCTAAGTTTAATATCAAAAGATGTAAAAAAAAAAAATTTTGGTGCATGTATTAATTTTTTGAACCCAAGCCCAAAAGTTTAATGAATAAAAAATACCTGGGTAAAATTCTATAAAACATGTTTTTTTAAATAAATTTTAAATGTAAAATAGTGCTGGCATATTATTAAAATACCAAAAACATGAAACCAACGCTGGTTTTTTTTTTTTTTTTTAATTTTACATTTAAATTTTAACTTTAAAACAGTGCTGGCATTTTTTTTTTTTTTTTGGTTGAAATTGTAAAAAAATATGAAACCAATGTTGAAGGACTCACACTTTGTGCAAATTCAAAAGGCATGGTTTGTTTGGAGTCTTTTTGGCTTTTGGTAAGTTATTTTGAATCGGATTAAATTTTACCAATTTTTAAAATGTATGTACATTAAAATTTAAAATGACGTAGCATTTTAAACTATTAAATAAAAGATATATTTAAGGGTGTAGGTTTTTACCCCCAAAAGTTAGTCTATTATTTAGAAGAAATTTTCACCACAATTTTTAAATTTAATCTTTAAAGATAACTTCTCCAGTATTATTCTTGTTTTAGCAAATTTGTGTATATGGCAATTGCTTACAGAATCATCAAATGTGCAATGAAAGGCACAAAAAAGGACAATATTAAATTTCATATGGTAGGATATTTACAAAAAAATGTTTTTTAACAACTACTTGATAGATTGACTACCACTTCGCTCACTTGAATTCATCCAATGTGCTTGCTATGCAATTGTATGTACCCAATATCGGGCTAATGGGCTCTACCTATAATTGGGCTCACAATCTATTTGTATTGTGGGTTTTGAGTTTCCTACAATGGGTAGTCCTCTGCCCGGAGACTCAGTTACTCCCTCTTGTTTTTGCAAGCCTCTCTCTCTCCTATAAAGTCACTCCTCCTGAAATAGTCACTCTTTTCTCTATGTGTTCTCCCCAGAGTTTCCAACCCCCCTTTCTCATTCTATTCTCTTATTTATAGCCTGAGATAAGTGGAGGTGTCATGATTAGTCCTAATCATTAGTGGGAACGGCGATAAGTGGGCGTTCCATTGGTAGAGGCAATAATGGCATTGGAACTGGTTCCCACCTCCAAAAGATTGTTTCTGCAACGATATTCCCCAAGGCAATATCGGGCAGCCGAGATATGGCACCCCCGAGTAATTGCATTCCCGTCCAAGTTGCATTTGATCGAGGGAGGCCTGAAAGTTCTAAAACGTGTACAAAACACCTTTGAACGTTTAGACCCCCAAATTACAACTTAACCAATTCAAGCAATATGTCAAACAACTAGTGTGCGGAAACTTAACACATGCTATAATATGAAATTGGTTAAAAACTATCTAAGCCATAACAAAATAAAATCCACAGCAGATAATAAAAAGGCAAAGATAGAGAGGAAGGAAGATGCAAACACAAAGACAACACGCGATGTGTTATCGAAGAGGAAACCGAAGTCCTCAGCGAAAAACCTCTCCGCCGCCCTCCAAGCGGTAATCAATCCACTAGAAAATACAGTTGGGATACAAGGACAGCAATAGACCCTCCAAGCCTAATCTACCCAGTGCACCTAAGCCCTCCAAGCTTCTTGCTCCAACGAGGTTGCGCCGAACCTTTTTCTTTTCTAGCTTCCCGGATTCCGCTACTAAACCGTAGTATCAACCAATGAAGATTGGCTCCTTCCTAACTGCTTCCCAGAAATCCAAACAACTGTCTCACAGTGATGATGATGGTGAGAACCAGGTTTGGTATAATGCCTCTCAAGGATTTGACAATGGAGAGGAAGAGAGTTGAGGAATTTGAAGAGACTCTAAGGTAGAGATTGTGGGTGAAGCAATCTGGTTTTTCTTTAGGGTTTCTCTCTCAAAATTCTCTCTGGAAGCTCTCTTTCAATCGTGGGTAAAAGGGGTATTTATACTGGAGTGGGAGAGGAATGTGAAACGTCAGGTTTTACAAAACAGGGGTGGCTCGCGGCTTGACTAAGTCGCGAGATCCAGTCGCGAGTTAACCGTATGGCCAGTTGTCCTGTTTTGTCCTGTAGTGCTCCAGCTAGCATGACTGTGCATCTTCCAGCATGCTTGGCACGTGTGCTGCTTCTGGCGGCTTGCAGCCGCGAGTCACCCGCGAGTCCCAGCCGCAAGTCTCTGTTTTCTTGCACACTCTTGAGCAATCTTCACTCTATCTCACTCACTACCCTTACAACAAACCCACCTAAATACAGGGTTACTAAATACTGAATTACAAGCAAATTTGGCACGAAATAAAGCCAATAAGATGGTTGAATAAATTCAACCTTACAATCTCCCCCTTTGGCTATTTCGTGACAAAACCCTAAAACAGACTCTAGACTTAACATGTGAGTTGGGAACAGTTGAACAAAACTCACTCACACCTAACTCTAGAAGCTGTGAAGCACTTGAATCATATGAACATAATACTCCTGAAACACAACAATACACCATGATCATTGTAAGCAGAAAATTATAAATGCATATGAAACAGGCAATATGTGATCAAGCAAAGATGGAGTTAATAAACAAACCATGGCTTGATCAACCAAGTGAACACCATAAGGTAGTGATCACAGTGCTCATTCACACTTGGAATGAACACAAGGACATAGAAGTTAACAAGCACAAGGCAAGACACTTGTATACTCAACACTCAACCAATGCATAACACACAAGGCATATGCATCTAGGAACAATCCTACAAGGGCACAAGAGTGACAGTACATAAACCAAAATGCAGAACATTTAGATTAAAGTACTGATTTCAACATAGCATAAAGGCTGCATTAAGCAAGGTACATACCATAAAGCCTACAAACTATGCATAAACCATTAACCCTAAAAACTTACAAAAGCATATGGGTACAAACACAAAAACATCCTGATTAACATCATCAAAATATATTAAAGATTAAACCAAGAGTATAGGTTAAGAGTTAGAAACAGCTATACACCAAAACACAGTGTATCAAAACCATAAAAACACTAAAAGTACCCAACAAACATAAACCTAAAACCATAAGTTTAGAGGATAAGACTAAAAACAAAAGTATGACAAAAGTATGTGTGTACTCCCCCTATCACTATGCACACTGTAAGGTTGAATTTATTCAACCATCTAATTGGCTTTATTCCGTGCCAAATTTGCTTGTAATTCAGCATTTAGTAACCCTGTATTTAGGTGGGATTGTTGTAAGGGTAGTGAGTGAGATAGTGTGAAGATTGCTCAAGAGTGTGCAAGAAAACAGAGTGTCGCGGCTGGGACTCGCGGGTGGACTCGCGGCTTCAACCCGCCAGAAGATGCACACGTGCCAAGCATGCTGGAAGATGAACAGTCATGCTAGCTGGAGCACTACAGGACAAAACAGGACAACTGGCCATACGGTTAACTCGCGACTGGAACTCGCGACTTAGTCAAGCCGCGAGGTCAAGCCGCGAGCCACCCCTGTTTTGGAAAAACCTGACGTTTCGCATTCCACTCCACTTCAGTATAAATACCCTTTTAACCCACGATTGAAAGAGAGCTTCCAGAGAGAATTTTGAGAGAGAAACCCTAAAGAAAAACCAGATTGTTTCACCCACAATCTCTACCTTAGAGTCTCATCAAATTCCCTCACTCTCTTCCTCTCCATTGTCAAATCCTTGAGAGGCTTTATACCAAACCTGGTTCTCACCATTATCATCTCTGTGAGATAGTCGTTTGGAGTTCTGGGAAGCAGTTAGGAAGGAGCCAATCTTCATTGGTTGATGCTACGGTGTAGTAGCGGAATCCGGAAAGCTAGAAAAGAAAAAGGTTCGGCGCAACCTCGTTGGAGCAAGAAGCTTGGAGGGCTTAGGTGCATTGGGTAGATTAGGCTTGGAGGGTCTATTGCTGTTCTTGTATCCCAACTGTATTTTCTAGTGGATTGATTACCGCTTGGAGGGCGGCGGAGAGGTTTTTCGCCGAGGTCTTCGGTTTCCTCTTCGATAACACATCTGGTGTTATCTCTGTGTTTGCATCTTCCTTCCTCTCTATCTCTGCCTTTACATTATCTGCTGTGGTTTATTTTGTTATGGCTTAGATAGTTGTTTAACCAATTCCATATTATAGCATATGTTAAGTTTCCGCACACTAGTTGTTTGACATATTGCTTGTGTTGGTTAAGTTGGTTTTTGGGGGTCTAAACGTTCAAAAGTGTTTTTGTACACGTTTTTGAACTTTCACACACTTCCCTTTGAACTTTTCTCCCCCTTACTGAATGCTCTCCCCCTTTTTGTCACGAATAGCTAAAGACTCTCGTCCAACTTTCATTGAATCTCATCTAGCTGATTCTCCATAGTCTCGAGACGCATTTGGACATGGTTGTTTGTGGAGTAGAGAAGTGCCACAAGCTCATCAACGCGTTTCTGAATATGCTCAAGTACACTGCCGACTCTATCAGTATGAGGAGCAGTCTGTGCTTGCGGAATACTAGCCGGTGAAGCTTCAGGAACAACACGTGATGTAGATGTGATATGTGCAGGTGTCTCTGAGTCAGGGGCAGATGGAGTAACCGGAGAGATGTGAGCACTTCTTGGTGATTTAGAGGAGTGACTTCTGCTAGCTTGAAGAGTGAACAAGGAAATGGGACGTTGACGAGTCAACATTTTTCCATCTGCAGGAGGAATAATGCCTGCACGAAGAATGAGCTTCATGATGAGACTGCAAAATGGAATAATTCCTCGAGCTGCAGATCGACACGCGGTCTTCCTCAAGGTGTAGTAGATGTGAGCATATATATCAATGGGGGCTCCTGTAATAAGGTCACAAAGAAATAGAGCTCTCCCAAGATTGATGAATGTAGTGTTGGACAGTGGGTAGAGATTGGTGAACATGATCAACTTCAGTGTGGTCAGCTCAGGTGCAAACTTTGCGGTGCTGATGGATGTTCCTGCACTGGATACTTCATGATCATATCCTAGGATTTGTAAAATTTCTCCAACTTCTGGATTTCGTTCATCATAAGGAGTTATATTCACATTCTGAGGTCTGGTGATGCTGAGAAGATCTGCGATGGAGTCTGGGGTAACACTAAACTCTGTTCCTCTGACCCAGAAAATGAGTTGAGGTCCAAGATCAGTTGCATTGGAGAAGCATTCTTTGACCAGTTCATCCATTGGATCATCAAAGTTCCCGAACAAGTTTGCCCAATCTCGTTTCTCAAAGATTCGAGGGATGAAAGTGGTCCCTAAGGTGTTGAACTCTACCACCCGTTCCACTATAGTGGTTGACTTGTCAAACACATTTGAGTAGGCGTGTGAGTTAAGCGGAAGTCTGAACCTATCCTCATTGGGATCTTGAGATGCCTGAGATGATAGATGAGTCCTTTTAGCAACTGGTGTTGCTGGTTCGTCAGCAACAATGTCTTTACCCCTGGAAGATCGACGAGACATCTGTAAGAGAACAGACCCACAGCAAAGAACCAAACAACAATACCACACAAGATAATTGTCAACAAGATTCAGTGTAAACAAAATTTCAATATATAAACACAAACTGAAGATAGTGCAGACCCAACCAAACTTCCAACAATACAAAGAAGCACAAAATAACAAGTGCAGCAAAATGGTGAAAGTGCACCAAGACATAGATAGACAACACAACTGACAAAACTGTCAATGAGACAGGTTATCATGACCATGATATGCAAACAGATACAGCATTCGAACATTTAGAGCAGATAACATAAAACACTCCACCAGAGATATGAACAAGGGGAAAATATTTCAACATGAAGAAACCAATCATCCACACTAGAGCACATGGTTGAGAGACATACATTATGTTATCATAAAAACTCAGTAACCAATACCGAACACCAACATCAATACTAAAGCAAGTGAAATGAGTAAGTCAAATAGACACCAAACCCATTTAAGAAAAGATTTTCAGACTCAATAATAGGCAAAAATCAGAACAATGAAAAACCCATTGTAACCGCTCAGCATGAAAACAGGAGAGAACAATATCAAACAAGACACTCCATACCCATTACACAAAGAGAGAAGTATTTCGAACATACTAACAGTCCAAATGGTAACAAAAATATGCAAGAAAAAGAAAATGAGATTGAGAAAGCAAAACCCATACCTTTTCTTGATGATTTGGATAAGAAATGAAGCACCAATGAGGTTTGAAAATGGATTCACAAAGTGTTTGGAAGGAAGATAGTTTAAAAAGAAGATGAACAGTTACAAAAGTTCGAGGGAAAACTGAAAAGAGGTTTAAAAACTGCTCCTGTTTCTGCAAAACACGCGTTTTTCGCGACTTGATTAAGTCGCCACACAGTAGCCAGCTCAAGCCGCCAAAGCACTCAAGAACAAAAATTTGAAAAATTTTTCTAAGTGTTTTTCGCGACTAGAAGGTCTACCCGCGAGTGAGTCGCGAGCTGAGCCGCGAAAATCTCTAAGAGAACCTCGCGACTGGACCTTCCACTCGCGAACAAGTCGCCAAAAATGACCAGCGAAGATGCGACTGAGGCTCGCGACTTGACATACCCACGACTGAGCCGCCAAAACAGGGCAAAACTGGATTTTTGAAATTTTTAGATTTTTTAAACAAAATACTTTCCAAAAACACCTAAAATACTCAAAAATCTTTTTGTGCTTGAATTAACAAAGATTGAGCATGTAAAAACATATTTCATCAAGTACAATCACACAAATGAATATGGCATTTATTGAACATAAACTTGTGTGTTGTGTGTGGATATCAACAATGAGATAGTCCTTTGTCTAATGTGAAGCTTCAATGATCAATTCAACCAAGACATACACAATTAGCACTAGATCATGTGACCTATCTCAATTATAGAGATATGTATATATGACCTCCCACAAAACTTGATAACAAGACTTGGAGCTTTACATTTTACTCCACTTTTAGTCATAGCATTTGATCTTTTCGATCTTTTGAGGCAATCACCTCTCATTGTGAGAGTGATATTTGACATTTCACTTTAATGAACAAGTCTTTGGCTTTTTGAATAAACATTCACTTTAATATAAGGTCGCTTACCCTTTTCCTAGTCAAATACTAGAATGTGCGACAGGCTTTTGCAGCTCAATATCTCTTTTCATTTGGAGATATACATTTGGTGAGCTCTTTTTAGCAAAACAAAAATAAAAAGTGGGAAGATATATAGACACAAGTCTATGCATGTCTCAAGATCAACATAACCATTCACTAATCATTCATGACAAGTTTGAAGATCTATTTACAACAATCACATAGATTTCAAGATTTTTCCCACAGTGATATGAGTGCATGTAAACAAGCAATGCTCGAAAATGCACAAAGCCATTAGCACAAAGGTACAAGGCAAAACAAGTTTTGAGACAAGACTTAACAAAGTTAATCAAGCTTTTTGATTTTCTAATTTTTATGTGATTTTTGGATTTTTGACACAAGAAACAAAAAGATTGATAAAACAAAATTAAAAATATTCACAAGTAGACAAGCAAACAACCAACATCAAAAACAGCAAGCAAACCAAACAAACATTGTCGCAAAGCATAGGAAGTATTAATGCATGGACATGTTGTAATGCTTATGCATGAGTACCCTTTTTCACCCACACATCACTTGCGTTTGGGGTGATTTCCTTATAGGATTGGGTACGGGAGTTAGGGCTTTCAAACCTTCGTGAGAAGCTTTCCAAGCAGTTGGTGAATGCACCAATCATCTTCATCACGTTCATCATTCCGGGATCTCCATTTTGATCTCTAGATTGATCACCTGCCCAAATTCTCCTATTATTTCTGGGTCCTCCTGACCTTTGAGGTGTTGCACTGTTCTTTGCTCTCAGCTTTTGGCAATTTGGTCGAGTATGCCCTTGAAGTCCGCAATAATGGCACACATAAGTTCCTCTAGGACCTCTTTGTGGTCGTGGACGTGACTTGGCACGAGATTCAGACCTGCCCACAGATTGATTACGGTGATTCAGCATCCGTTGGTTCACCACATTCTTCTTCTCCTCCACCTCGAGCTTCTCACCAGTAAGGTCAGCTACAACTGGATCTTTGGCCTTTACAAACTTCACCTCTTTAGTGACATTTCCAGATGAACTACTTCCTCCGGTATATCCCAATCCGGATTTGTCTGAAAAGCTCTTTTGAGATGATATAACATCATCTAGCTTCTTGGTGGTGACCCTCTCTATTTTAGCATTCGCTTGCACAACCTCATTCTCAAGAAATCTCACTTTTGTGTAAGTTTCGGACAACTCACCATTCAGTGTTTCTATCTCACATTTGGCCTCCCTATATCGAATTAGGAGACTTTTGTAGTCCTCCTCAGCCTTCTTCATTTTTCTCACAGCAGCCTTGGCCACCCTTGTGTACTCACCCGACTTCTCCAAGAGTGAGTTATAATTCTCTTGAAGATTTGCTGTGCTTTCATCTTCTTCAACATCTGATTCTTCAACAATTCCCAGTGATTCATCATCACTATGTTCTCCAAGGTCTCGTACCAGCAGATTTAACTCATCCGAAGACTCAACATGAACAATAGTCATAAAAGCTGAATAGTTCCCCTCTCCATCACAGCTCTCTTCAGATTCTGAGTCAGACGAATCCGAGTCTGTAAGGTTGAATTTATTCAACCATCTAATTGGCTTTATTCCGTGCCAAATTTGCTTGTAATTCAGCATTTAGTAACCCTGTATTTAGGTGGGTTTGTTGTAAGGGTAGTGAGTGAGATAGAGTGAAGTTTGCTCAAGAGTGTGCAAGAAAACAGAGTGTCGTGGCTGAGACTCGCTGGTGGACTCGCGGCTGCAAGCCGCCAGAAGCTGCACACGTGCCAAGCATGCTGGACGATGAACAGTCATGCTAGCTGGAGCACTACAGGACAAAACAGGACAACTGGCCATACGGTTAACTCGCGACTGGATCTCGCGACTTGGTCAAGCCGCGAGCCACCCCTGTTTTGGAAAAACCTGACGTTTCACATTCCTCTTCACTCCAGTATAAATACCCCTTTAACCCACGATTGAAAGAGAGCTTCCAGAGAGAATTTTGAGAGAGAAACCCTAAAGAAAAACAAGATTGTTTCACACACAATCCCTACCTTAGAGTCTCATCAAATTCCCTCACTCTCTTCCTCTCCATTGTCAAATCCTTGAGAGGCATTATACCAAACCTGGTTCTCACCATTATCATCTCTGTGAGACAGTCGTTTGGAGTTCTGGGAAGCAGTTAGGAAGGAGCCAATCTTCATTGGTTGATGCTACGGTGTAGTAGCGGAATCCGGGAAGCTAGAAAAGAAAAAGGTTCGGCGCAACCTCGTTGGAGCAAGAAGCTTGGAGGGCTTAGGTGCACTGGGTAGATTAGGCTTGGAGGGTCTATTGCTGTCCTTGTATCCCAACTGTATTTTCTAGTGGATTGATTACCGCTTGGAGGGCGGCGGAGAGGTTTTTCGCCGAGGTCTTCGGTTTCCTCTTCGATAACACATCGGGTGTTATCTTTGTGTTTGCATCTTCCTTCCTCTCTATCTCTGCCTTTACATTATCTGCTGTGGTTTTATTTTGTTATGGCTTAGGTAGTATTTAACCTATTTCACATTATAGCATATGTTAAGTTTCCGCACACTTGTTGTTTGACATATTGCTTGTGTTGGTTAAGTTAATTTTTGGGGGTCTAAACGTTCAAAAGTGTTTTGTACACGTTTTTGAACTTTCAATTGGTATCAGAGCGGGTACACTGCTGTTTGGTTTCATTACCATTGTGTGATCCTTGACTCCCTTTTGAGATGGATAGGTCTCAATCCCTTAATGCACCTCCATATTTTGATGGAAGTAATTATGCGTTTTGGAAGGTTCGTATGAGAGCTTTTCTATGCTCTATTGATGAATCCGTGTGGGATGCTGTTGAGATTGGTTGGACCAAACCTGAGGCAGCCAAATCCACATGGGATAAGGCAGCACTTGCTGCATCTAATGCTAACAGTAAAGCACTAAATGCTATTTTCTGTGGTGTGTCTCCAGATGAATTTCACAGGATTTCTCACATTACCATTGCCAAAGAAGCATGGGAGATTCTGGAAACCACTTATGAAGGCACGAAGAAAGTGAAAGATACCAAGTTACAAATGCTGACCACTCGGTTTGAGGAGCTCAAGATGAGTGAGGTTGAGTCTTTCGACTCTTTCTATGGGAAGCTAAATGAGGTGGTTGTCAGTAAGTTTAACTTGGGGGAGAAAATGGAGGACTCAAAGATTGTAAGGAAGATCCTTCGATCATTGCCGGAAAGTTTTCGTGCTAAAGTGACAGCCATTGAAGAGAGCAAGGATCTTGACGACATCAAAGTACAGGAGCTGGTTGGTTCTCTGCAGACTTATGAGATGTCGCTGCCCAATCAACGGAAGAGTAAATCCCTTGCTCTAAAGACCATTAATGAGAAGGTGGAAGATCAAGACTCATCGGGAGAAGATGTGGTTGACAAAGATGTAGCCTATCTTGTTAAAAATTTCAGAAAGTTTTTGAAATTCAAAAACAATGGAAAATTTGATGATAAGAGAAAATTCCAAAATTCTGGAAGGGAGAAGAGGGATTTCAAAAAGAAAGATGGAAAAGAATCCCAATCCACACAAGGTGTCACTTGTTTTGAATGTAACGGGCATGGACACTTTAAGAAGGAATGTCCTAATTATTTGAAATCGAAAGGCAAAGTGTATGCCACGACCTTGAGTGACTCAGATTCGTCTGACTCAGAATCTGAAGAGAGCTGTGATGGAGAGGGGAACTATTCAGCTTTCATGACTATTGCTCATGTTGAGTCTTCGGATGAGTTGAATTTGCTTGTACGAGACCTTGGAGAACATAGTGATGATGAATCACTAGGAATTGTTGAAGAATCGGAAGCTGAAGAAGAAGAAAGCACAGCAAATCTTCAAGAGAATTATAACTCACTCTTGGAGAAGTCGGGTGAATACACAAGGGTGGCCAAGGCTGCTGTGAGAAAAATGAAGAAGGCTGAGGAGGACTACAAAAGTCTCCTAATTCGGTATAGGGAGGCCAAATGCGAGATTGAAACACTGAATGGTGAGTTGTCCGAAGCTTACACTAAAGTGAGATTCCTTGAGAATGAGGTTGTGCAAGCAAATGAGAGGGTCACCACCAAGAAGCTAGATGATGTTATATCATCTCAAAAGAGCTTTTCAGACAAATCCGGACTGGGATATACCGGGGGAAGTAGTTCATCTGGAAATGTCACTAAAGAAGTGAAGTTTGTAAAGGCCAAAGATCCAGTTGTAGCTGACCCTACTGGTGTGAAGCTCGAGGTGGAGGAGAAGAAGAATGTGGTGGACCAACGGATGCTGAATCATCATAATCAGTCTGTGGGCAGGTCTGAATCTCGTGCCAAGTCACGTCCTCGACCACAAAGAGGTCCTAGAGGAACGTATGTGTGCCATTATTGCGGACTTCAAGGGCACACTCGACCAAATTGCCAAAAGCTGAGAGCAAAGAACAGTGCAACTCCTCAAAGGTCAGGAGGACCCAGAATTGATAGGAGAACTTGGACAGGTGATCAATCTAGAGAGCAAAATGGAGATCCCGGAATGATGAACGTGATGAAGATGATTGGTGCATTCACCAACTGCTTGGAAAGCTTCTCACGAAGGTTTGAAAGCCCTAACTCCCGTACCCAATCCTTTAAGGAAATCACCCCAAACGCAAGTGACGTGTGGGTGAAAAGGGGTACTCATGCATAAGCATTACAACATGTCCATGCATTAATACTTCCTATGTTTTGTGACTATGTTTGTCTGGTATGCTTGTTGTTTTTGATTTTGGTTGTTTGCGTATCTTCTTGTGAATATTTCTTGATTTTGTTTTATCATTCTTTTTGTTTCTTGTGCCAAAAATCCAAAAATCACATAAAAATTAGAAAATCAAAAAGTTTGATTGACTTTGTTGAGTTTTGTCTCAAAACTTGTTTTGCCTTGTACCTTTGTGCTAATGGCTTTGTGCATTTTCGAGCATTGCTTGTTTTCATGCACTCATATCACTGTGGGAAAAATCTTGAAATCTATGTGATTGTTGTAAATAGATCTTCAAACTTGTCATGAATGATTAGTGAATGGTTATGTTGATCTTGAGACATGCATAGACTTGTGTCTATATATCTTCCCACTTTTTATTTTTGTTTTGCTAAAAAGAGCTCACCAAATGTAAATCTCCAAATGAAAAGAGATATTGAGCTGCAAAAGCCTGTCGCACATTCTAGTATTTGACTAGGAAAAAGGGTAAGCGACCTTATATTAAAAGTGAAATTTCATTCAAAAAAGGCCAAAGGCCTGTTCTTCAAAGAGAAATGTTATATATCCCTCTCACAATGAGAGATGTTTGCCTCAAAAGATCAAACGTTATGTTTGTTAGTGGAGTCAAATGAAAAGCTCCAAGTTATGTTATCAAGATGTGGGGGAGGTCATATATTCATATTTCTATAATTGAGATTGGTCACATGATCTAGTGCTAATTGTGTATGCCTTGGTTGAATTGATCATTGAAGTTTCACATTAGACAAAGGACTATCTCATTGTTGATATCCACACACAACACACAAGTTTATGTTCAATAAATGCCATAATCATTTGTGTGATTGTACTTGATAAAATGTGTTTTCACATGCTCAATCTTTGTTAATTCAAGCACAAAAAGATTTTTGAGTGTTTTAGGTGTTTTTGGAAAGTATTTTGTTGAAAAATCTGAAAATTTCAAAAATACAGTTTTGCCCTGTTTTGGCGGCTCAGTCGCGGGTATGTCAAGTCGCGAGCCTCAGTCGCATCTTCGCTGGTCATTTTTGGCGACTTGTTCGCGAGTGGAAGGTCCAGTCGTGAGGTTCACTCAGAGATTTTCGCGGCTTAGCTCGCGACTCACTCGCGGGTAGACCTTCCAGTCGCGAAAAACACTTAGAAAAATTTTTCAAAATTTTGTTCTTGAGTGCTTTGGCGGCTTGAGCTGGCGACTATGTGGCGACTTAATCCAGTCGCGAAAATTGCTTGTTTTGCAGAAATAGGAGCAGTTTTTAAATCTCTTTCAGTTTTTCCCTCGAACTTTTGTAACTGTTCATCTTCCCTTTAAATTTTTTTTCCAAACACTTCGTGAATCCATTTTTCGAACCTCATTGGTGCTTCATTTCTTATCCAAATCATCAAGAAAAGGTATGGGTTTTGCTTTCTCAATCTCATTTTCTTTTTCCTGCATATTTCTGTTACTGTTTGGACTGGTATTGTATTTGTTATACTTATCTCTTTGTGTAATGGGTATGGAGTGTCGTGCTTGCTATTGTTCTCACCTGTTTTCATGCTGAGCAGTCAATGTGTTTTTCATTGTTCTGATTTTTGCTTATTATTGAATCTGAGAATCTTTTCTGAAATGGGTTTGGTATCTATGTGACTTACTCATTACACTTGCCTGAATATTGATGTTGGTGTTTGGTTTTGGTTACTGAGTTGATATGATAACATAATGTATGTTTCTCAACCACGTGCTCCAGTGTGGATGTTTGGTTTTTTTCATGATTGAAATATTTTCCCCATGTTCATGTCTCTGATGGAGTGATTTATGTTGTCTGCTCTAAATGTTCAAATGTTGTATCGTATTGCATATCATGGTCATGTTAACCTGTCTCAATGACAGTTTTTGTCTGTTGTGATGTCTATCTTTGTCTTGGTGCACTTTCACCAAGTTTGTTGCACGTATTAGTTTGTGCTTCTGTGTATTGTTGGAAGTTTTGGTTGGGTCTGCACTATCTTCAGTCTGGGTTTATATATTGAAATATTGTTTACACTGAATCTTGTTGACAATCTTTTTGTGGGGTATTGTTGCTTGGTTCTTTTCTGTTGGCCTGTTCTCTTGCAGATGTCTCGTCGATCTTCCAGGGGTAAAGACATTGTTGCTGACGAACCAGCAACACCAGTTGCTAAAAGGACTCGTCTATCATCTCAAGCATCTCAAGATCCCAATGAGGATAGATTCAGAGTTCCCCTTAACTCACACGCCTACTCAAATGTGTTTGACAAGTCAACAACTATAGTGGAACGGGTAGTAGAGTTCAACACCTTAGGAACTACTTTCATCCCTCGAATCTTTGAGAAACGAGACTGGGCAAACTTGTTCGGAAACTTTGATGATCCAATGGATGAGCTGGTCAAAGAATGCTTCTCCAATGCAACTGATCTTGGACCTATCGACCGCGTGTCGATCTACAGCTCGAGGAATCATTCCATTTTGCAGTCTCGTCATGAAACTCATTTTTAGTGCAGGCATTATTCCTCCTGCTGATGGTAAAATGTTGACTCGTCAACGTCCCATTTCCTTGTTCACTCTTCAAGCGAGCAGAAGTCACTCCTCTAAATCACCAAGAAGTGCTCACATCTCTCCGGTTACTTCATCTGCCCCTGACTCAGAGACACCTGCTCATACCACATCTGCATCACGTGCTGTTCCTGAAGCTTCACCGGCTGGTATTTCGCAAGCACAAACTGCTCCTCATACTGACAGAGTCGGCAGTGTACTTGAGCATATTCAGAAACGCGTTGATGAGCTTGTGGCACTTCTCTACTCCACAAACAGCCACGTCCAGATGCGCCTCGAGACTATGGAGAATCAGCTAGATGAGATTCAACGGAAGTTGGACGAGAGTCTTTAGCTATTCGTGACAAAAAGGGGGAGAAAAGTTCAAATGGAAGTGTGCATAGTGATAGGGGGAGTACACACATACTTTTGTCATACTTTTGTTTTTAGTCTTATCTTTTAAACTTATGGTTTTTATGTTTTTGATACACTGTGTTTTGGTGTATAGCTGTTTCTAACTCATTTCATATACTCTTGGTTTAAACTTTAATATATGTTGTTGATGTTATTCAGGTATTTGTTGGTTTGTACCCATGTGCTTTTGTAAGCTTTTAGGGTTAATGTTTTATGCATAGTTTGTAGGCTTTATGGTATGTACCTTGCTTAAGTGCAGCCTTTATGCTATGTTGAAATCAGTACTTTAATCTAAATGTTCTGCATTTTGGTTTATGTACTGTCACTCTTGTGCCCTTGTAGGATTGTTCCTAGATGCATATGCCTTGTGTGCTATGCATTGGTTGAGTGTTGTGCATACAAGTGTCTGGTCTTGTGCTTGTTAACTTGTATGTCCTTGTGTTCATTCCAAGTGTGAATGAGCACTGTGATCACTACCTTGTGGTGTTCACTTGGTTGATCAAGCCATGGTTTGTTTATTAACTCCATCTTTGCTTGATCTCATATTGCCTGTTTCGTATGCATTTATAATTTTCTGCTTACAATGATCATGGTGTATTGTTGTGTTTCAGGAGTTTATGTTCATATGATTCAAGTGCTTCACAGCTTCTAGAGTTAGGTGTGAGTGAGTTTTGTTCAACTGTTCCCAACTCACATGTTAAGTCTAGAGTCTGTTTTAGGGTTTTGTCACGGAATAGCCAAAGGGGGAGATTGTAAGGTTGAATTTATTCAACCATCTAATTGGCTTTATTCTGTGCCAAATTTGCTTGTAATTCAGCATTTAGTAACCCTGTATTTAGGTGGGTTTGTTGTAAGGGTAGTGAGTGAGATAGAGTGAAGTTTGCTCATGAGTGTGCAAGAAAACAGAGTGTCGCGGCTGGGACTCGCTGGTGGACTCGCGGCTGCAAGCCGCCAGAAGCTGCACACGTGCCAAGCATGCTAGAAGATGAACAGTCATGCTAGCTGGAGCACTACAGGACAAAACAGGACAACTGGCCATACGGTTAACTAGCAACTGGATCTCGCGACTTGGTCAAGCCGCGAGCCACCCTTGTTTTGGAAAAACCTGACGTTTCACATTCCTCTTCACTCTAGTATAAATACCCCTTTAACCCACGATTGAAAGAGAGCTTCCAGAGAGAATTTTGAGAGAGAAACCCTAAAGAAAAACAAGATTGTTTCACACACAATCCCTACCTTAGAGTCTCATCAAATTCCCTCACTCTCTTCCTCTCCATTGTCAAATCCTTGAGAGGCATTATACCAAACCTGGTTCTCACCATTATCATCTCTGTGAGACAGTCGTTTGGAGTTCTGGGAAGCAGTTAGGAAGGAGCCAATCTTTATTGGTTGATGCTACGGTGTAGTAGCGGAATCCGGGAAGCTAGAAAAGAAAAAGGTTCGGCGCAACCTCGTTGGAGCAAGAAGCTTGGAGGGCTTAGGTGCACTGGGTAGATTAGGCTTGGAGGGTCTATTGCTGTCCTTGTATCCCAACTGTATTTTCTAGTGGATTGATTACCGCTTGGAGGGCGGCGGAGAGGTTTTTCGCCGAGGTCTTCGGTTTCCTCTTCGATAACACATCGGGTGTTATCTTTGTGTTTGCATCTTCCTTCCTCTCTATCTCTGCCTTTACATTATCTGCTGTGGTTTTATTTTGTTATGGCTTAGATAGTATTTAACCTATTTCACATTATAGCATATGTTAAGTTTCCGCACACTTGTTGTTTGACATATTGCTTGTGTTGGTTAAGTTAATTTTTGGGGGTCTAAACGTTCAAAAGTGTTTTGTACACGTTTTTGAACTTTCAGAGTCACTCAAGGTCGTGGCATACACTTTACCTTTCGATTTCAAATAATTCGGATATTCCTTCTTAAAATGTCCATGCCCGTTACATTCGAAACAAGTGACACCTTGTGTGGGTTGGGATTCTTTTCCATCTTTCCTTTTGAAATCCCTCTTCTCCCTTCCAGAACTTTGGAATTTTCTTTTATCATCAAATTTGCCATTATTTTTGAATTTCAAGAACTTTCTGAAATTTTTGATAAGGTAAGCTACATCTTTGTCAACCACATCTTCTCCTGATGAGTCTTGATCTTCCACCTTCTCATTAATGCTCTTTAGAGTAAGGGATTTACTCTTCCGTTGATTGGGCAGCGACATCTCATAAGTCTGCAGAGAACCAACCAGCTCCTGTACTTTGATGTCATCAAGATCCTTGCTCTCTTCAATTGCTGTCACTTTAGCACGAAAACTTTCCGGCAATGATCGAAGGATCTTCCTTACAATCTTTGAGTCCTCCGTTTTCTCCCCCAAGTTGAACTTACTGACAACCACCTCATTTAGCTTCCCATAGAAAGAGTCAAAAGACTCATCCTCACTCATTTTGAGCTCCTCAAACCGAGTGGTCAGCATTTGTAACTTGGTGTCTTTCACTTTCTTCGTGCCTTCATAAGTGGTTTCCAGAATCTCCCATGCTTCTTTGGCAATGGTAATGTGAGAAATCCTGTGAAATTCATCTGGAGACACACCATAGAAAATAGCATTGAGTGCTTTACTGTTAGCATTAGATGCAGCAAGTGCTGCCTTATCCCATGTGGATTTGGCTGCCTCAGGTTTGGTCCAACCAATCTCAACAGCATCCCAAACGGATTCATCAATAGAACACAGAAAAACTCTCATGCGAACCTTCCAAAAAGCATAATTACTACCATCAAAATATGGAGGTGCATTTAGGGATTGAGACCTATCCATCTCAAAAGTGGTCAAGGATCACACAATGGTAATGAAACCAATAGCAGTGTACCCGCTCTGATACCAATTGAAAGTTCAAAAACGTGTACAAAACACCTTTGAACGTTTAGACCCCCAAATTACAACTTAACCAATTCAAGCAATATGTCAAACAACTGGTGTGCGGAAACTTAACACATGCTATAATATGAAATTGGTTAAAAACTATCTAAGCCATAACAAAATAAAATCCACAGCAGATAATAAAAAGGCAAAGATAAAGAGGAAGGAAGATGCAAACACAAAGACAACACGCGATGTGTTATCGAAGAGGAAACCGAAGTCCTCGGCGAAAAACCTCTCCGCCGCCCTCCAAGTGGTAATCAATCCACTAGAAAATACAGTTGGGATACAAGGACAGCAATAGACCCTCCAAGCCTAATCTACCCAGTGCACCTAAGCCCTCCAAGCTTCTTGCTCCAACGAGGTTGTGCCGAACCTTTTTCTTTTCTAACTTCCCGGATTCCGCTACTAGACCGTAGCATTAACCAATGAAGATTGGCTCCTTCCTAACTGCTTCCCAGAAATCCAAACAACTGTCTCACAGTGATGATGATGGTGAGAACCAGGTTTGGTATAATGCCTCTCAAGGATTTGACAATGGAGAGGAAGAGAGTTGAGGAATTTGAAGAGACTCTAAGGTAGAGATTGTGGGTGAAGCAATCTGGTTTTTCTTTAGGGTTTCTCTCTCAAAATTCTCTCTGGAAGCTCTCTTTCAATCGTGGTTAAAAGGGGTATTTATACTGGAGTGGGAGAGGAATGTGAAACGTCAGGTTTTACAAAACAGGGGTGGCTCGCGGCTTGACTAAGTCGCGAGATCCAGTCGCGAGTTAACCGTATGACTAGTTGTCCTGTTTTGTCCTGTAGTGCTCTAGCTAGCATGACTGTTCATCTTCCAGCATGCTTGGCACGTGTGCTGCTTCTGGCGGCTTGCAGCCGCGAGTCACCCGCGAGTCCCAGCCGCGAGTCTCTGTTTTCTTGCACACTCTTGAGCAATCTTCACTCTATCTCACTCACTACACTTACAACAAACCCACCTAAATACAGGGTTACTAAATGCTGAATTACAAGCAAATTTGGCACGGAATAAAGCCAATAATATGGTTGAATAAATTCAACCTTACAAGGCCCAGATTGGCCCCCAAAGTGTGTCCGGGTCAAGATTACAAGTCTAATTGGCATTGGGTCAGGCATTGCGGCATGAGGCTTGGGCCCATGGCCTAGCGAGCCTAAGGGTCCAACCCCGTACAAGGGGTTAAGGTTATGGGTCGTACCACAGGGCCGGGGCCCAAGGCCCAAAGGGCTCGAGGACCCCGTATTGTACAACAATCTAACCAAATTGTTGATATGTCACCCTAAAAAAAATACAAAAAAATAGAGAGTAAGGCTTAAATGTAAGAAAAACAACTGACAAAAATAATAGAAGGAAGAGAGGGCACCACTTAAAACACATACACTAAAATAATGAGTCAAACCTGATAACCCCAAAAAAAAAAAAAAAAAAAAAAAAAGACAAATCAAGATATATCATTCCCATTCTTTAAAAATAGTCATTAATTAAAGAAAATATTATACACCCATCAAACTAACCAAATAAAAGAAAAGAAAAGATTAAAAAAGATAAGATAAGATAATGATATGGAAAGGATAATAGAATTACATTTAAAACTTTATATGTAATACTTTGATTTTTTTTTTTTTTTTTTTTTTTTGGAGAAAATTAAATACTTTGATCTTGATCTACGTAATTTCAAGTTGCAACAACAACCATCCCGTCACTTTGAAGTAGAGTAAGGGCTAGATATTTGCTATCCAATGAATCTGGGACAAAGTATAATTTTGTTTCATAAGGAATCAATGAGTTTCCTTTTTTGTGGACTCCAAACTTGATTTATACTTATCAGGTAAAAAAAAAAGTTTATCTACAATTTACACGCTTAGAAAATTAAGATCATCTAGGATTCTTGTTGTATTCAAGATTAAAATCATGTACAATTTCTTTTCATTAGGATTCTTGCAGGTGGCTAAGAACATTTACTGTAAACTATCTTAATAACTAAAAACTAATTAATGAGAGTTTTATATAGTAGAGTATACTATTGGCCAGGGACAGAGGGAGACTTGGTAGGGATGGCAATGGGATGGGGCAGGGTCGAAGGATGGGGTTTTCATCCCCGCCCTGCATAGTTTCGTCTTGCCCCATCCCCGCCCAGCATGACGAGGAAAACTTTCTCACCCCATCCCTGCCCCTTAGGGCCCCGCAAAGCCCCACCCCACCGCGTAAAATTCTACTTTTTGTTAATTTTCCCTACAACTAGTATAATTTTTTATTGAAATCTATTTCATTAATAAAAATATACTTGAAATTACAACTAAATTTATCATATCCAAACAAATCATTTTTTTAGAAAATATTGAATAATATATCCAAGTGTTTAACAAGACAATCTGAAAGTTCAAAAACGTGTACAAAACACCTTTGAACGTTTAGACCCCCAAATTACAACTTAACCAATACAAGCAATATGTCAAACAACTAGTGTGCGGAAACTTAACACATGCTATAATACGAAATTGGTTAAAGACTATCTAAGCCATAACAAAATAAAACCACAGCAGATAATAAAAAAGGCAAAGATAGAGAGGAAGGAAGATGCAAACACAAAGACAACACGCGATGTGTTATCGAAGAGGAAACCGAAGTCCTCGGTGAAAAACCTCTCCACCGCCCTCCAAGCGGTAAACAATCCACTAGAAAATACAGTTGGGATACAAGGACAGCAATAAACCTTCCAAGCCTAATCTACCTAGTGCACCTAAGCCCTCCAAGCTTCTTGCTCCAACGAGGTTGCGCCGAACCTTTTTCTTTTCTAGCTTCCCGAATTCCGCTACTAGACCGTAGCATCAACCAATGAAGATTGGTTCCTTCCTAACTGCTTCCCAGAAATCCAAACAACTGTCTCACAGTGATGATGATGGTGAGAACCAAGTTTGGTATAATGCCTCTTAAGGATTTGACAATGGAGAGGAAGAGAGTTGAGGAATTTGAAGAGACTCTAAGGTAGAGATTGTGGGTGAAACAATCTGGTTTTTCTTTAGGGTTTCTCTCTCAAAATTCTCTCTGGAAGCTCTCTTTTAATCGTGGGTAAAAGGGGTATTTATACTGGAGTGGGAGAGGAATGTGAAACGTCAGGTTTTACAAAACAGGGGTGGCTCGCGGCTTGACCTCGCGGCTTGACTAAGTCGCGAGATCCAGTCGCGAGTTAACCGTATGGCCAGTTGTCCTGTTTTGTCCTGTAGTGCTCCAGCTAGCATGACTGTTCATCTTCCAGCATGCTTGGCACGTGTGCTGCTTCTGGCGGCTTGCAGCCGCCAGTCTCTGTTTTCTTGCACACTCTTGAGCAAACTTCACTCTATCTCACTCACTACCCTTACAACAAACCCACCTAAATACAGGGTTACTAAATGCTGAATTACAAGCAAATTTGGCACGGAATAAAGCCAATTAGATGGTTGAATAAATTCAACCTTACACAATCACAAAAAAAAAAATAAATAAATAAATCTCATATCATAACACATAACAAAATAAAGGAAGAGAACCACATTGAGTAGAATAAAATAAGCTAATATTAATATGTTTGTTTAAATAGTAAGGTTTTAGGGTATGAAAAATTTACAATTATAACTCTTAGCAATGCGGGGATGGGGCAGGGCGGGGCGGGGCGAGGTGGGTCTAAAAAGTCCAAACCCATCCCCGTCCCGCCCTGTGGTGCGGGGCTAAAATATTCCCCCATCCCCGCCCCACAAAAAACCAGCGCGGGGTGAAGCGGGGAGGGGCAGGTTAAGTGGGGTGGGGCAAAATTGCCATCCCTAAGACTTGGACTTGGGGGGGCAATGCCCCCCCCCACCCCTATTTTTTTTTTTTTAATTAATATATACCTATAAAATCAATTTTGTAATTTTAGCAATTTTGAATCTGTACCAGCATTAAGCCTAAAATTGTTCACCAATTTTAGCAATTTTGTTCAATAAAATCACACTTTGCCCCTCTTAATATTATCATTGATTCTCTTAGGAGTACTACTCTAGCCACAAAATTTTCTATAACATTTTTACAAACTATTGTGGGAGTAAACTTTTATTGGTTTGCATCTGGGTCCATCACTTACATCGCATTTTTAGTTACTAATAACCACTCACCACATTAATAATTTGTAAAAAAAAGTTTGTAATTCTAGCATTTTCCTCCTTTTAAAGACCAGATCTAAAATCTAAAACAAAATGAATAAGCCCAAAAAAATTATTCAACAACAAAAATTACCAATAGTAAACCTAAAAACAATTAAACTCAATCAACCAATTT
The DNA here is from genome assembly GCF_932294415.1 of Quercus robur. NCBI lineage: Eukaryota > Viridiplantae > Streptophyta > Magnoliopsida > Fagales > Fagaceae > Quercus > Quercus robur. The sequence continues at coordinate 49,888,207 of NC_065537.1, read as the reverse complement.
TACCTAAAACAAACAACCTAACCATTAAAAAAAATTTAAACAAAATAATTTTGTACATACCTGGATGCACACATAAAAAACACACACAAAAAAAAAAAAAAAAAAAAAAAAAAAAAAAAAAACTCATTAGCTGTTAAGCAACTAAGCCAGAAGCTAGAGCCACCGCACGCAACTAACAGCAAAACTGCCCCCCTTAACTTCAAGTTCTGGCTTCGTCCCTGCTATTGGCAATGGAATTCAATCCACATTGAAGAGTTGTAATATGAGTTGTGAACAAAACAATAGGAATATAAGAAAACGTGAAAGCAAATTTAAACCAACACAGAGAACCCAACACGCACGAGGCATCCAAAATAGAGGTGATCAAAGATACTTACATTTTGGCTGTTGACTACACTTCAAGTCCAAATTTCAAACAGTCCATTGGAGTTGGAGAACAGAGCACACGAAAATCTTGAAAATCAACACCCTAGTGCACGTTCCTTGAAGAAACATGTAAAAGAAATTAAAGGTGAGATTGAAATATTTGATTTCTTTGTAGAATATAAGAAGTTGTTCATGAATTAAAAAACCAAAATAGAAAAAACCAATGTACATTGATATACACATACCGTTGAGTAGGACCAAATTTGAGCAGAGCAAATAGAAAAAATGATGATAATGGTGAAAAGAAGATTAACAGAATTGAGAGAATTGGAGAATTGAAGAAGAAACAATTTCAATTTGAAAACCAACGTGAGTGTAGTGGGAGTGTGGTTCTATTTTGTAGATAGTATTTTACGTGGGAGTTAAAGAAGCACTTTTGCCAAATTTTGCCCCTACTTAAACATAGGCTGTAGGGGTATTTTGGAACAAAAGAAAAATCAGGTCCAAACAGGGGAAGCTATTTAAATAGTAGTATAGATTAAAAAATGTCCGAATTCTAGTTTTTACCAGTTGAACTGTCAGTTTTTTTTTTTTTTTTATGATTGAACTACTAGTTTTATGATTTTTACCAAACTATTTGAGGGTTCGATTCCCAGTTGAATTGACCAGTCTGATCCAGTTTTTAAAACCATATACAATTTAAATGTCCTTGTTGGTAGTGATTATTTACTAAGGAATGAAACTATAAGTAACTTTCACCATATAAAGTATAATTTTTGTATCTATTGATTCTTCTTTTTTTGGATTTGAGAAAAAAGATAGCGAATTCATTGATTTAAGGTCACCAAATCAGTTTGAATAACATGATGAATATCTAGTGCTACATCTTTATTAAATTGGGTGAAGTAATTGTCTTTCTAGCAAGAGAATGAGCTACATCATTCCCTTAACCACAAACACGGGAAAAACTTATACGAGAAAAGAGAGGAGAATGAATTTTCATATCCTAAATTAAGTGTCCATGTAAAGCTAAAGATGGTTCTTTGTTCATAAGATCATTAAAAATAATCTCATAATGCCCCGCAAAAATAGCACAGTTGATTCCCACCTCTAGAGCGAAATCTACTGCTTGTCTTGTTGCCAGCGCTGCAGCTTGAGCAACAGTACTGGCTATTCACTATTTTAACAATTTTTTGCCGTCAAAAGATATTTATTTTATTCAATTCTGCCCCTATAATAGAAAAATGTATATTATATTGCTGACCCCACATTGTGAGTAAAAAGTCCATTGGACTGTAACGTGCAGCTTCTATTTATATTTAATTTTATTTTATTACTGTTTATAAGTTTCATTGGACTTTTTAATGCTATTTATAGTTTTTATTTTGTTATTTTAACTCATTTTTAACTTTATTTACGATACTTCCAGTAAAAAATTTCAGTTTCAATTAAATAAATTCTTTCTAAACCTACCTTACACATTCATCAAAATGGAAAATTAACATGAATTGTGAGTTGCATTATAAATTTAATTAGTATAATTCATAGTTATGTGAGATGGAGAATACGCATTTATGGTACTCCAAAACTACTCAATAATTACCCCATCAAAACATCATCCTGTATTTAATTCCTTGAGAATAAATTTTCATTTTCTTGTTTTGTTTACTTTTCCAAGATCTCTAATATGCTTTCTCACTGTTGGAAATACTGAATGATTGTATTGTATTTCTCAAGTAATAGAATATACACGAGTGCCTTTATATAGGAGATAGAGTGTGCAGTACAAGTAAGTGTGCTATACAAGTAAATAAGGTGGGCCTAAAGCTCACATACCCTAATACACGTTAACAGTCCCCTCAAACTCAAGGTGGATGTGAGACCAACTTGAGATTGTCAACCAAAGTACGAAGGCGTCCCTTAGGATGTGACTTGGTAAAAATATCTGTAAGTTGATCTTTAGAAGAGACTGAGATCAGTTTGAGAGCACCATGGACAAGATGATAACGGATAAAATGACAATCGATCTTGATGTGTTTGGTTTGTTCATGGAAGACATGATTATGAACAATATGAATGGCACTCTAGTTATCACAATAAAGAGGAGTAGCAGAGGATGTGGACACACCTAAGTTTTTGAGAAGCCATCGTAGTCAAAGGAGTTCGGATGTGGTATTAGCAAGGACACGATATTCTGCTTCAGTATTGGAGCAGGCCACATGAGTTTGTTTCTTGCTTCGCCAAGAAATCAGAGAAGAACCAAGAAGAAAACAATAACCAGTGGTGGACCTGCGATTAGTGGGATCTCCTGCCCATTCAGCATCAGAAAATGCACGGAGAATAAGAGGAGACTAAGCAGGGTAGAAAAGACCATGGAAGAGAGTGCCTTTTAGGTATCGAAGAATGCGCAGAACAGTAGCATAGTGAGTTGATCGTGGAGCAGACAGATATTGGCTCACCTGGTGAACAGTGTAGGAATTTCTGGACGAGTGACAATGAGATGAACTAGGTTGCCAACCAAGCATCTGTAAAGAGAGGGATTAGATAATGGTTCCCCCCCTAAGGGAGTCAGATGCGCATTAAGCTCAACTGGAATGTTAACAGTCTTGCTATCAGTGAACTCAGCTCGAGATAAGAGTTCAGAGGCATACTTGACTTAAGTAATATAAAGTCCATCTGTAGAATGAGTGATTTCAAAACCCAAGAAGTAGCTGAGATGTCCAAGATCTTTCATCTCAAACTGCTGACTAAGAAAATCCTTGAGTTCTTGAATACCACTGAGGTTATCACCAGTTATGATCATACCATCCACACACAGAAGAAGTAAAATAATGAATAAGGCAGAATCATAATGACTGGTCATGTAACCCAAGTAAGAGATAGTAGAGCTGAATTTGGAAAACCAAGCTCGTGGAGCTTGTTTAAGGCCATAAAGTGCATATCGAAGGTGACAAATCTTGTTTGATTTAATAGAGAGACCAGGAGAAGGTTGCATATAAACTTCTTCACTTAAATCCCCATTAAGGAATGCATTTTTGACATCCATCTGAAAAATGTCTCATTCATTGGCAGGAGTAACAGCTAAAAGGGCACGAACAGATGAGATACGAGCAACCGGAGCAAAGATTTTTTCATAATCAATCCCATACTCCTGTGTAAAACCTTTTGCAATAAGACGAGTTTTGTAGCGCTCAATGGACCAGTCAGAGAGAGTCTTAATCTTGTAGATCCACTTACAACCAACCACAGATTTCTCAGAAGGGAGAGTCACCAAATCCCAAGTATGGTTTTTAGATAATGCATCAAGTTTCTCTTTCATTGCAATCTGTCATAAAGGGTTAGTGGAAGCCTCGCGATAGGTGTGAGGCTCGTATAGTGTAGCAAGGGCAATGTAACAATGATAGTTAAGTAAATGTGCAGGAATGGATCTCACTCGAGTTGAGTGATGAGGTGGAATGTCTTGTGCAAAATCTTCAGGCTGAGCAGGAGTGGGGGACCCAAGCTTAAGGTTGGGTAGCTCGTTTTCTACCTGTTCATCTTCCACTTGTTCATTAAAGGGTGAACTAGGAAATGGATCAAAGATATCCGGTGGTTGGACAAAGAAGTCTATAGGAGAATCAGGAGCAACTACAAGAGGATCAGGAGCAGCTACAGAGGGAATATGTGCCTCATTTGGAAAAAGATCTAAGACAAAGGAGGAAGATAAGGAGGCACGAAAGTGAGAAAGCTCTATAAAGGAGCGATGTTTACAAAAGACAACATTGCGGGAGATACGAAAACGATGAGAGACAGGATCATAACCACTGATACCCCTTTTGAGTTTCATTGTAGCCAAGAAAACAACAAAGTCTTGACCGAGGCTCAAGTTTGTTATGCTCATGTGGCTGAAGAAGAACGAAACAAGCAGAACTGAAGGAGCGAAGGTGGTGATAGTCTTGAGGTGGCCTAAAAAGGCGCTCATATGAAGTTTGATTTTGGATAACAGGACTTGGAATGCGATTAATAGCATGAACAATATGAAGAGCAGCTTCGCCCAAAAAGGAATAAGAACTTTGGTAGAGAAAAGGAGAGCACGAATAGTGTCAAAAATATGATGAAGTTTTCGTTCGGCTCTACCATTTTACTGAGAGGTACCTGGACAAGTTAGTTGATGAATAGTGTCATAGGAATGTAAAACAGCTTGGAAAGCATATTGAAAATTTTTGATACATTTGGAAAATTGAGTTTCAACCATTTTTACAAAATTAGAATATACTTGCAATAATTCAGAACGATATTTCATATGAAAAATCCAGTTATAGTTGGAATAATCATCAACAAAGACAACAAAATATCGAGATCCACCAATACTAGAGACAGAGGAAGACACTTAGACATCAAAATGAATTAGGTCAAAGATATCAATGAACATTGATTCATTAGTATTGAAAGGCAAAGCTGGTTGTTTTCCTAACTGACATGAAACACAATTAAAATTTTCTGTGAACACTGAACCTAACAAACCTCTAGAAGCCAAGTGTTGTACTTGAGAGGAAGATGCGTGACCAAGTCGGGCATGCCAAAGTGCAAGGGAAGGAATAGAAGAAACTACAGCAGCTGCAGCAATAGAAACAGGAGCAACAAGTGGAAGACGAAAGGTTGTCCACGGGAAACATATGCCCAACTCTGAGACCGGTCCCAAGCTCCTGTCTCATCCTCGGATCCTGCACAATACACCCAAAATAATAAAAAATAATGCAATAACCCAACTCAGCTAATTGTCCCATAGAAAATAAATTGTAAGAAAGGTCAAGAACATTAAAGACCCCAGGAATCGAGAGGTTGGAGGTTAAAACGGAACCTATATTGTGACCAGACATTGTGGAACCATTTACTGTGCGAATATTAAAAGGGTGTAGCACAGGTTTAAGTTCAGAAAATAAAGACGAGTGAGGTGTCATGTGATTGCAACAAGCAGAATTCATAAGCCAAGAGGAAGGAGACATACTAGATAAAGCTAAAAGAGAAGAGGAATAAGATGCATTACCAACCATATTAATGACATTAGCAATGATATTTTTAAGGTCATCTGTGGACATGGTGAAAGTGCGTCCTGAAGACTTAAACTGTGTAGAGACGGGAGCCATTGGTTGGCCACTCTCAGCATTAGCAACAGTAGCAGCATAAATTGAAATAGCTGATTTGTTGCGAAGATAGCAAGTCTCAATATTGTGACCAAAAGGTTTGCAAAGATTGCAAAAAGGTTTGCTGGATTGTCAGCAACGATTATTGCAACAAGAAGAAGATCTGTCCTTATTCTTTATTTTGAAGCAAAACATGCAAAAATTTACTGTAAAAATGAAATCTATGCAAAAAACTGGGTAAGGAGTACCTGGACTGCAAAAAGTCAACTCTGGCTAAAAGTCAACAGTCAAAGGCGACGGTCAATGGTCAACTAAGGCAGTAAAAAATCAACGGTGATGACGTCAACGGGATGACGTAAGCGCTGACTTGGTGAAATTGCTGACGTGTTGATGACATGTGCAATGATGAGATGGCTTGATGATGTCAGGGGACGGAGTTCTAGCGCGTGTAGGCGCGTGGAAGCGGGTGACAGCGCGTGGAGGCTCGTGAAAAAGATAGGCGGCGCGTGGAAGCGTGTGATTTTACGGCTGAGAATTGAGCAGCGCATGGCAGCATGTGAGTGGTCTGATGAAGATGATTTTTCACAAAAGAGTAGATTGGAGAGAGTACTTTCTGATGGTGCAATCTATGGTCTGATCGGAGAAGGGGAAGCGGTGGTGGCAACAAGGCAATGGTCTTTGATGTACTGGAGTCACGATGGAGGTAGTGGTGCTGCTTACAACGATAGTCACAGTAGATGACACCCAAGAAGACAAGACTGCTTAAGAGCGGCACACTAGAGGATTAGAGCAATGACTCTGATACCATGTTAGAAATACTGAATGATGGTATTGTATTTCTCAAGTAATAGAATATACATAAGTGCTTTTACATAGGAGGCAAAGTGTGCAGTACAAGTAAGTGTGCTATACAAGTAAACAAGGTGGGTCTAAAGCCCACATACCCTAATACATGTTAACACTCACAAAAAAAATAAAAAAGATATAGGGAAGTTAGTTTAATGGACATATAGGGAAATGGACTTAGTTTAATGGATGTAAACTGGCATTTGGTTGCTACAGTATTCCTCTGTTCGCTCAAGTCTTCGTCAACTAAAAACTTTGGTAATTGATCATTATTATCAATGCATAACAATTCTCAACGCTACACTAAATAATCAAGTTGCTGAAAAATAATAGAGAAAGCAAGTTGCTGTAATTTCAAGAGCGAGTAGTTCTTATACATAAGCAGTAGTGTAGGTGTCTAATAATTTCTTCAAGTGATAGCTACCGCAGTGGCACTCAGAGGCAGCCGTTTTGGAAGACATAACCCTCAACTTCTGTAAGTAATTAGTTTATATTTGGATCACATTCTTCGTTTCCATGCATGGCACTGTGGTGAATTTTTTTTTTTTTTGATGTTTTTATTTTTAAATGTCATCATTTGTTTTCAATAAAAAGTTATTTTTCACCACTGTTTTGTACACACGGATCAGAGTCATCAGACGCTAGTCGTGTTGAGGTTTTCTAAAGACACCATGAATATAAAGTATGCAGGGCGTAGTTAGGATTTTTTACATGGGGGGGCCGATTTTTGACGACGATGATTATAATCGTTGTATGGATATATATTTAGGTTGATATGGACCTTCTTTGTGATAAACTCGTCGGATTTCATCTTGTTTGTTGATATGAAATTCACATATTTGTTTACGTGATCCTGGATCACGATCTATCTCTTCAGATTGAATTCTTGAACATTTGGAGGGTTGTTCATCAGGCATTGAAGTATCAACATTTATTTCTACAGCCACATTTGTTTCTACAGCCATGAGTGTCCTAAATTTTGAATTGCTAACATCTTTTTTCTTTAAGAATGCATCAATTGTTTTTCGTTTGCTCATAATTCTTTTAACTTTAAGAATATAACTCAAAAATTAACCTGAAAAGAACTGAAAAAATAAAATCTTAATTAGAAATTTTTACTTAATTATATGAATGTTATTCATACTCAAGAAAAAAATAAAATTTCCACTATAATTTAAACAGTCAACCCATCATCATTCCTATTATTCAAATTTTCCTGTATTTTAATTTTTTTTAATTAAGAATAACCCCTCAAACAAAAGCAAAAATTAAACACACAAGTACACAACATAAACCAAACAATTTAACAACACCCACTGTCACATGATATCTAACTAATCAAAAATAGTTAATAAATCAAAAAAAAAAAAAATACCTTAGAAACTTTGTCTTCACAAAGTGCAAACTTTATCTTCCCTTCAAGACTCATCACAAACAACCTCCCCATGCCCATGCCTTCAACCATATATTTCTCTAAAAATCTATGAAAAATTAAAGAGTATGTGAATATTTAAGTGTAGATAGTTGAGAAAAAAAAAAAAACACTAAAAAGAGATGAAGTGGAAACTAAAAACTCACCCTCTGGCTACGCCCCTGCTTTGAATGATTTATTTTAAGAAAGCAAAAAGAAAGAAAATAATGGTCAGTTTTTTTTTTTTGGGATCGTGAGGACTAAGTTTGAGAGGAGGGTTGAGCTGAGTAGTAAAAAGAGTCTAAAGAGATGAAGGTTTAGTGCTTAAATAAGAGAAGAAAACTCACCAGGCAGTCACCAAGTTCCAAATCCTGAAATTTGACAATAAAATATGCTGAGTGATTTGTTTTAAAAAGCAAGAAGAAAGAAAAAATTGGTTAGGATTTTTTTTTTTTTTTTTGTTGGACTGGAGGATTGATGTTGAGTTTTGGGGGCTGGTAGGCAGTACCAGTGGGAAGTGTAAGTGTATCACAAAAGACCAAAAAAAAAAAAAAAGAAGTAAAGAGAATAGGGATTCTGTGGGTGGGTTTTTGAGATGGAGAAAGTGAAATTTTGTTGTTTTTGTGTTTGGATTTTGAGTATATAAATGTAAGTGGGCTAGCCTTTTGTTTTATTTGGAGTATAAGAGGCCTAAAACTAGAGCTGGGGAGAATAGAGGCCTAAAACTAAAGCTAGGAGAATAGAGTCCTAAAACTAAAGGCTTTTCGCTGGGAGAATAGAGGCCTAAAACTAAAGCTGTGAGAATGGGGGGCCGGATGTCCAACATTGGGGGGGCCAATCAACTTTCTTACATACTCTAATGGATTTTTTTTTGGTGTGTGTGCAGGGGCCACGGCCCTCCCAAGGGACAACGTGGCTCCGCCCTGATTAAGTATGTTAGTTAATTAGGAGAGAAAGAAGAAACGCTATTTTTATGGTTCCTTATAAAGAAGTTAAGACCATTAAAATATTCTAATCTCATTTTCACCAATAGTTTTTATTTTTGAAGAACCCCAATCAAAATACTGGAGTGGTGAGCTCTTTCAAAAAATGTATATGACTCATGTATTTTTCTTTCTTTATTTATTTTTTTGTTACAAGTCTCGTAGGTTGTTTATGCAGTGTATGGGCTTACAATTAACAAAAGCAGAAAGTAAATTTTAAGTAGTCTAAAATTCTAATAGTTTTTAAAATATTTTTTATTTATCAACATTTATATCACTGATTTGTAATTTATTTAATTTGTTGATAATGGAGTGAAAATTAAACTACTTATTATTAAGTAATGGTTAAGATTTTCAGTAGTATACAGTAGAGTTATGAAAGAATTTTATGATAGAGTTATCCTATGAATTTTAGGTGAGGATCTCAATCCCATGCCAAAACAATTTTTTGAGAACTATTACTAATCATGGAACTTTTGATGGTAGATACGACTTTAATATTGTCTCTTGAAACACATACACCAACAAAATCAATAATGTATTTCAACATTGTTAGAAATAACGAAAAAGAAAGACATTGATCTAAGTATGTACTCCCTTCCACTCATCTTCAATCGGAAATACATAATGGGAGGAAAAATGTTTTAAAAAGACAAAATATTTTTGTTTAGGACCTAATCCCATCCAATTTACTCTGTTTACGACCTAAGAGAAAATAATATTTATCAAAGTACAAAGAATAACAAATTAAAGTACTCGGAATGGTTAATGTATCATAGAGTTAACAAATCTCCTTTATCAGAGCATACTCATGTATATATAAATTGTTCATCTAAAAAAGAGTATATATAAATTATCAGAATATTTACAAAGTTGATTGATAATGGAATTCCATTTTGTTTGAAGTTAGTTAAGATAGTGATTACTATCAAAAAAAAAAAAGTTAAGATAGTGATTGGACTCTAACGAATAACGATGCTATTAAAAAGAAAAGAAAATGAGTTATAAAAGGTTACGTTGTTTAGTGATGTGCTTTTTACACACACTCACATGAAAGAGCCCCAGATTGTATCATATATATGAAAAATCTATAAAATTCTTTATGAATTTGTTCATTTGTATTTTATTTTTTTTAATTTGTTCATTTGTATACCAAACACATGGGGTGGAATTTATATTTTACATGTATTAAGAAAATCATGAAATTTCTGATGGATTCTTTTTATGTCAAAATTATCTGTTTTTATTTGTTGAGATAGTCAAAGCTATGATTGTAAAGTTTTGATAACTATTTGTTGTGTGTAGCCAATAATAGTAAGTTTATGCAAAATAAAAATAAAATAAAAATTAAAAGAAACAATAACATTGGAAATACAAAGATTTACGTTATTAGTCTCTAGGCTTTAAACTTATGTCTTCATGGCCGTCATTGCTAAGAAAATAAGAAGATTATAAAAGTGTCACAAAAATACTCTTACAAGACCCAAGCTTCATTCACACCCAAAAAGCACTCTCTCTCCCTCACCATAAGTAACACACCACATGAATTCCTAATTCTCTAAAGTACTTAGTAAATTAAACCCTAAGGTTACTTAAACTAGCAGTAATGGTAGTATAAGTTGAATTATTCACTTGGTTCACACTACATAGTACGTGTATCAATCCCAATAATCTAGGATAGCACATGCAAATAGGCCCTAGTACGATAAATCTTGAAACGTCCCAGCATTTTGAAGAAAAAGAAAAAGAAAAAGAAAAAGAAAGAGGAATGGTCAGATATTTTCGAGACACGTGCCCCACCACCCACTTTAATCCTCCACCACTCATTCTCATTATTTTATTCTCTCTTGGCCGGCCATCTGATCACTTCTCTTTCATTTTCTTCTTTTTCATTTTGCTCTCAAACACTGTTGTTACTTCCTCACACTCTCCCACCGGTGCCACTCCATACCAACATTTTCACCATCTTTTTTCCGGTAAGGTCACCGGAAAATCTTTAGGAACTTCTAAGCGCCTGCACATTTTTATTTGAGGTAAAAATTTCTAATATTTTTGGTGGGTTTTATATGTTTTTGCTTGAGGTTATTTAGTATAAGTTTTGATAATGATATTCATGTGATTTATGAGCTTTAGAAGTAATATTTATGTGTTAATATGTATGAGTTTTGTCTTGGTAGATTTATTTGATGAGTGGGTTTATGATTTTTACAATGGTGGTTATCTAAGTGGTGAAGATTTGAGAGTTTTGACTTTTTAATGTGAAATAAATGGTGAATATAATTTTTATTGATTAGTTGGAGCTAGTCAAAGATTTAAGTTGTTTGTTTTGGAGGATATTATGATTTTTGGTATCATGAGTCTCTTGTTGATGTAGTGTAAATCTTATGGGAGCTACTTATTAAGTGTTGAAGTTTTGATGTTAGAGATAATACCTTGAATGATTTATGAGAATAAGTTAGAGTCTATGCCTTGTAAATTAATTGGTTGAGCAACTTTGGAAGTAGAAAATATTATTTGTGAGGTTAAATACTTGGCTTGCTTAATTAATTGTTTATTTGGCAATCCCTAATTTGTAGCCAAATACAATTTCAAGTTTTATGCTTATTGTGATAGGTTTGCTTGATAATGTTTAGGTTCTAGCTAATCTCCTTTGGAGCTTGGAGAATTAAGCTTTTTGCGGGTTGCTAGGTAATTATTTTTTTAATGAGATTTTTAGAAAATAATCATGTTGCATAAACATTATTTTTGGGTCAAACACATTTTGGAAAATTATATATGGATATATGTTTTCTTAAAAGTGTTGTGTTGTGACCCTATTATATATTATTATATATGAAAAGTGCATCATATCTGGTATTGCATTTGGGGAAATGTATGAATTATTGACATGGAAAAATGAAGATCTTTTATTTAATTTTGAATAAGAAAATCATGGATTTTATGGTATATTGGAAAATTTAAAGTTGGTTATCTTGTCTTGTTATTTGGGAAATTGATAGAAAATTTTTTTGACAAGAATGAAATTGAAAACCTTACAAACTTTGTGGAGGTTAGATTATTTAAGGTTTTTCTGAAATTACCTTGATATTAACTATGTATTTGAAAGCAAGGGAGTCAATACCGTATCGGAGGCCGTTTCGGTTTAGCTAAAGAAATGAAATATTTTGATACTGGTTAATATCGGTGTACCGTTTTGGGATTATCGCTAAATATATATATTCTCTTAAAATTTTTATATATTCTCTTAAAAATATAAAATGATTTAAAGTCTGACCAATAATAATAATTCCTTTAAATATTAATAATTATGATTGTAGTATAACTTTTTATTTTAAGAAGAGTTGTAGTTTAATAATAGTACTAAGTAAATGGTGTTCTAGAGAGATGGCTTATTTTGAGAGAGCACTCAAAAACTATACGTATGCTCATGTACTATAACTTTTAATCAATATCAGTTAGTTTAAATTTAAATTTACTTATCAGATAACCCATGTGGATGATCCATTGGGTCAAACTAGCCCAATTTCTAACTCTATTAAAGTAGTTATGACTGTTAGAGATATAAACATATGACTAAGGCCAATCCTACTTTGTGCACAATCCAACTTTTTTACTTGTACTAAAAGTCTATTCACCATATTTAGTGCATGGTTAGTTTAAGATTTAGCCTATTATATATACTTATGTTAGGTTCATTGTAACACATGATTTATACTAGACTCTCATATAATTAAGATGTAGCTACACAACTCTCGTGTTTTTGTATTCTATATTCTATGCTTCTACTTCTATATCTATTTTAGTATATTCAGCAATGTATCCGAGTTAATATTCAACTTGGTATTAGAGCCAAACTTCTTTTGTGGTCTCTAGCAAATTATTTTTGCAGTTTTTAGTCTTCCACTATTTTGAACCTAATTTGTGTTGATCAAATATAATCTGATGCTAATTTATCTAGACAAACTAATTTCTAAACATTACAATTGTTCATGATTAACTTATCAAAAAAAAAAAAAAATTACAATTGTTCATGATTAAAAACCTAAAAATATGGTTCTAAGAGCATTTGCTTTGATTCGTGCAAAAATTCATGTTTATTTTAGAATAAGAACTTACTTTTTAAAACAGCATATATTAGATTATCTACTTTACGCTTCATTTCATTAAAATATTAAATTTTCCTGATTTTTTATTTGTTTATCTTTCTTCGCACACAACAATAATTATACACTATTTTCCTTCATATTCAAGATATGTAAAGAAAAAAAAAACTATATGCAAAATGAATAGTGTTAGTGTAAATTTATACGGTTACCATAGCAATAATGCATATTTACACAATTTTAGCTTGATGTGGGTAGTTCTTATAAAAAAATGTGTAAACTTGACACATTTTCCATTATATACCCTCTAATGTGAGTGCTCTGACATCCTAAATCCTCTTGCTTTAATGCCAAGTGGATAAGTACAACACTACTTTATAGGTTGCTAGAGATTCTATTAAACAAAGTGAACTTTGTGTTAGGCTTTTGTTTTACTCACAAAAAAAAAAAAAAGGAGGCAAATAATAAAGTTGCAAACTAGTTTACAAAAATTATGATAAATTGCTAATATGGTGAGTGTTTATTAGGAAGTAAAAAGTGATGTCAATGATGGGTTCAAAGGAGAATCAATAAGAATTTTCCTTATCAATAATTTGTAAAAAGGTTTGTGTTTATAGTATTACTTGAAGAAAAAAAAAAAGCTCTTATTTCAATAAATTGCGTTAGGATTTTTTAAGCGACTTTACTTATCATCATTCAATTAAAATGCCTTTCCATTTTCCTTCTTTTAGCCATTAGGGCTTATGTGTGTGCTTAGCATATTAGGAACGTAACCCTATATTAATCAGGAAAAATTAAAAAGTAGCAAATGATTAAGCATTACATTAGTCAGTAGCCTGTACTCCCTAAAGGTAGCTTGGGGTTGTCAATCAAGCAACTATCATTGAAGCAGAACAAATCTTCCTCTTATCAATGCTGTATATATCTTCCTAATAGCAAGCGGATGTATTCACAGATTTAAACATGGCACCAAAGTCTGCCCCGACTGCACCTGTCAATACAATTCTTTGGGACCCAAACAATTATTTGGATTGGAGTCTTCAAGTGAAAACCAGATCGACAAATCAACAGCTCTGGGACATTGTGGAAGGAACCAATGAACCACCCAAAGCAGAAAATGATGAAATTGCTTTTAAGGCTTGGTCCGAAAAGAATGCCATGGCTTTACAGGTGATCCGGTATTCATGCGGATGGCCTTTTAATTCGGCGATTGGGAAGATTACTTCGGCCAAAAACGCTTGGGATACTTTGGCAGCAATATGTGCACTCTATAAAACCAGTTTCATAGGTATCTCTAGATCTCTCTCCAAAATGTACATACTCAAACATTTTTAACGTAAGACAGTTATATAATATGCCGTATAAAAAGTATATTATAGTATAAGGCTCCCAATGAAAAAAGACCCTTAAATTTTTATTAATTGATCTATCAATATGCCAATGAAAGAATTAATTCAGTACAAAATATTCAATAATAAATAAAAGTAATTATTTTGTCAAAGAAAAACTAAAAAAATAAATTTTTTTTCATTGGATGTTACAATGACTGTTTTTTTTTCTTAGTTTTTTAGTGTAGAACTTATTATTCTCCCACTAGTAAATAAATTTATTCTCAAATTTTATTTTGAGAAATTAAATATATAATTTTGTTAAAATTTTCAATCATAATTTTTTACTATTTGGTTGCTTCACTCATTAGATAATGCTTATTTTAGTTGTATATTGTCTTTGAATAATACTATTGATTCTTTTTAATTCGTATTTTTTTGTCTTAAAAAATAGATTTTAAATGAAAAAAGTCCAAAAGTTAAATAAATCTTTTATTAATATTCAAAATATAAGAATAGACCCCACTTTAAATAGTAGCCTTAAGCCCCACAATGACTTAAGTCGACCCTGCTTTGTAATAAAAATTACTTTCTATGTTACCTACTTAACTTTGAATCAAAAGAACTGGTTTTAATGACTTAATTAATTCTATTAGCATTTTTTTTAATTCTCTTAACTTATAGTTATAAGTTTGATGTGTGGACATATAGAATTGTAGACATATTTTTTCTATATTTAAGTTTTCAATTGTTTGTTCATATTTGGTTGCGGATCAAAATACTAAATTAATTATAATTAATAATCAAAGGAATAACTAAATAAGTAATTTTTTATTATTATAAAGTTTCAACCTATGACGTATGCTTCTGATGATTGTATTTTTTATCATCAGACTAAGACACCAATCAATTTTTGGTGTAGGCGGAGATTGAACTCTAAATTTCTTATTCAACCATAAAAAATCTTACTAGTTGAGTTAACTGAAACCCACTAAATAAGTCAAATTTAATGTTACAACTTACAACAAAATAGTATTGATATTTTAGTACATGTATATCCTCATTAGGATTTAATAAGATAATACACTTTCTTCAAAAAATTTATATTGAATATTATTTTTGCAATATATTTATAAGTTATGCAATGTCCAGAGTCTCGCAGCTCAACTAACAGTCCTGGTAATTCCAATAAAAACATTCACTTCTCTTCCTACCAACTATCGATATAAGTTATGTAATTATGTTTACAAGTTATATCCTATTCTAATTTTGATATTAAAAAATTAAGATATATTTCTTTTAATACATGCATGAGCGTGCATTTATGCATGTTTGTATATTTACTTGTGTTTTAAGTTTCTCTTAAGTGGTGTATCAACACCACATTTAGCCTTCTTTCAAAAATTCTGGCACCCTCTTCCCTCTTATTTTTTTCCTCTTTTTTCTTTGGGATTTTTACCCTTCCATTTCTAATATCTTATTGTCTCCTTCTTTAGCCATTCTTATTTAGGACAAATGTGTGTACTTGGTATATTAGGCTCCTAATCCTAGTATATTCTCTGTTTTTTTTTTTTTTTCATGAGAAAATATTTTATTGATCTAGGAAAATTTTAAAAGTGGCGCGTTACATTAGTTAGTAGTCTGCAAGTAGCTTAGGGAACTCAATCAAGCAACTGTCATTGATAAATTGATACATAACGAATCTTCCTTTTATCAATGCTGTATATATGCTCCTAACAGCAAGCGGATGTATTCACAGCTTTAAACATGGTATCAATGTCTACCCCGACTGCAGCTGGTTTTAAACGTCTTGAGGACATAGACAATTATATGGATTGGAGTATTCAAGTGAAAACCAAATTGACAGATCGACAGCTCTGGGACATTGTGGAAGGAACTGATGAACTTCTCAAAGCAGAAACAGATGAAGCTGCTTCTCAGGCTTGGTCCGAGAAGAATGCCATGGCTTTAGGAGTGATCCGGTATTCATGCGGTGGGCGTTTATGTTGGGCGATTGAGATGATTACTTCGGCCAAAATTGCTTGGCATACTTTGGCTGCAATTTGCAAACTCCCCATTAGTAGTTACAAAGGTATCTCCAGATCTCTTTCTAAAATGCACATGGCCGAACATTTTTAACTTAAGATATATATATATATATATATGCATATATATATATATATATTTATATATATCAAGCATGAAAGACCTAGGCCAACCTGCGGTCCAAACCAAGTAAAACAGCTGTAGTTATTACCAACCAAACAATAGAACCTCAATTATATATATATATATATATATATATACCAACCGATTACACCAACTATATTTTCTAGGATACCTACTTAACTCTGAATCAGTAGTACTGGTTTTAATGAATTAATTGATTCTATTGGCATTTTTTTAATCCATTTAATTAACACGTAACTTCATGCATATGCATAAGTACATTTTTAAATATGTAATTAGATGCATTTTATAAGTCATACACGTAAGCTTTATTATGTTCATTATAATATTTATTTTTTAATTCTTAAAAAATCTTGTGAAAATATTATTTAGTAGAAAATGCAAATTGTTCATGCTTGTGAATTTTATTCTTGGAAAAAATTATTATCTTACTTCCTAACATAATTTTTTCTATTACAATGCAATAAATTATAGTTTAAATTTTTTAATTATATTTTTAGGAATATTTTATTCTTGAGTTATCTTAACTTTTTTTTTGTTTTTTGAGAAACAAACTAACTATTAACACACACACACTTAATTACACTCTCTTACTAAGCTCAAACATATTACTTAACCCAAAGTACCACTACAAAAGGGCCTAACTCTTGTAGTAGTAGAGTGAGACTTTAAACAATGGAAAAGAGTTACACTCATGCAATGTGGGACAACATCCACTTTATCTTACTTAATTCATATACAAAACAATATTCTCTCTTTCAAATAATAAGGTTCTTTTAAAAAGAATTTGTTGTCTATTGTCATAAAATAAATTAAACTTTTAAAACTAAAAGTTCAATATGCTATAGAATTATTATAATTAAAAAGGAAATGGTTCTTATTGAAAGTGATGCTACATTTAATATAAAACTAACAAAACTCTCAATTGTTGTAGTTCGTGATAAATACTTGTATTAAAATTAAAAAATTTATTTGACACTTGGTACAAAATTAGACTTTAATTTTAGAATCTAATTGAATTTTTTCTCAGTTTTGGCTATATATTTAGTTAATGATTGAATGAGTAACAAATTAGGTACATGGGGAATGGATTAAGTACAAGAGGCCCATGGGCTCAAAGGCCATAAGAATAAGATAAAAAAGGGGAAGCAATAGGTCCAGCCCGAGGCAGTTACAGAAGAAATGATCCAAGCATTGAAGGGACCTTAGTGGGTAATAAGGTCCGGTTTACTAAAAAACCCCTCTCTCTTTAGGCACATGGCTGAGGTGAATCTTATCCTCAGCTCGTGACCAAGAATATGATCTAACCAAGGGATAACCAAGAAGTACTTGAAAACCATCAGAGAAATACAGCCGATGAATTAGGGAAGGTAGCGCCTAACCTAGCAACCTTCACCTCTACATTAAATCACTACACCTACCAATCAGGAGGCATTTGATACTAAATGACTTGTCAGAATAGTGCCCTCCACCCATCCACCCAATTACTTTTTCATTAGAAGGGAGTATACCTCTAATGGGACACGTATTATCCTCCCCATTGCTCCACCGAACAAATGATAGGAGAGATAAGGTCCCAACATGTATAAATAGAGCCCTTCTACCATCATAAAAGGGGATAAAAATATTAGAGAGAGAAAAAGTGTGAATTGTAAATCCAAACTTGTAATAATTTTCATCTGCTAGGTCCAAAGGGAATATAATAGCATTCACATTAGTTTGTCTAAATTTTTCTATCTATTTTAGCATAAGAACCTACTTTTTCTATTTTACACAATTACTTTTACAAAATACCCACACCAGATTATCTATTATACACTCCATTTTATTTAAATAATTATTTTTTATTCATTTTTTATCATTATTTTACTGAAGCTCACATGACCACCACAAAGGCGAACCTTCATGGCTAGACCTTCGTTTCCTTCTGCTGCTATTGTCACTGCCTTTTCTTCTTCTTGGCTGCATCTTTTTCTTTTTCTTTTCCTTCTTTGATGATTCACATGGGTTTTTACAAGGGATTGACGACTCATATGATTTTGTATATGAGTTTGATGTGTTTGAGATCTAGATTTAGGATGTGTTTGATGAACTTGATGATTTGTAGAGCATTTTATTGAGATTTAAAAGGAGATGGAGAAGGAAGAGAGTAGAGGAAGAGATTCAAGGGAGAAGAAAGAGAATTTGTTGCAAGTATTGAGAGAAAAAATTATTTAAAAAGTAAAATACAAAGCTAGAGTAACGTTGTAATTATTGTAGCAAAAATGGAAACCCATAGTGTTTTATATAGATTGATATGGAGAGTTCTTGAAGAAAAATTTGTCAATTTGACACATTTTCTATTATACATCAACTGATGTAAATGCTCTAAGGATCTTTGCTATCAATACAATCTTATTAGTCTTGATTTAATCTCTTGCTTGGTTGTTCCACTATTAATTGCCTTCCCATACTTATAAATTAATTGTAGAGTTAATTTTACTTTTCTTTAGTATTTTGACCAATATATGTCGATTTAATGTAAAAAATTTAAAATAAAATAGTATTGATATTAATTTTGTACATTTATATGCTCATTAGGATTTAATAAATAAGATAATAAGTTATCTTCAAAAATTATGTATCAAATTATTTTGTTTGCAATGTATTTATAAATTAGCAATGCCAAGAATTTTGCCACTCAACTAGAACATCTAACTATTTCTAAAGGATTCATCAAAAAAAAAAAAAAAAAAACTATTTCTAAAGGAGCTATTCAAGATTCAATTCCTCTCACTTCCAACTATCAATATAAGTTATGCAATATGTTTACAGGTTATAATCTACTCTAATTCCAATATTATAACCTATGCAGATGTTTTTAAAAATCTTGAGGATGTGGACAATTACTTGGATTGGAGTCTTCAAGTGAAAACCAAATTGGCAGATCAACAGCTCTGGGACATTGTGGAAGGAAACGATGAAGCTCCCAAAGCAGAAAGTGATGAAGCAGCTTTTAAGGCTTGGTCCGAAAAGAATGCCATGGCTTTAGGAGTGATCCGATATTCCAGCGAAGGCCCCTTAAAGTGGGCGATTTGGAAGATTACTTCTGCCAAAATTGCTTGGGATACTTTGGCAGCAATATGCACACTCCCCAAAAGTAGTTTCATAGGTATCTCTAGATCTCTCTCTGAAATGCACATGCTCATATATGTATATATATAAAAGTGATTAACTTTATTCTAATGGTTAGCATTTTAACGTTTTCATAAAAAAGAAAAACAACCCAAACACGCATCACTGCTGAGTCTACTGTTACCCTTGGCAGTTAACAGTTAGTACACACCAAGGCCAAGGAGAGGTCTAAACCAACCAAAACAACTGTTGTTATTAGTTATTTGGTTATTACCAAATAATCAAACAATAAAACCTCAAATATATGTACACACCAATCAGTAGTACGTACTGGTTTTAATGACTTAATTCATTCTATTGGCATTTTTTCTTTTTATTTACTTAACTTATGAGTTATAAATTTAATTTTTGGACATATATAATTGCACGACAATTTTTTCTTCATTTAAGATTTCAATTGTTTGTCCATATTTGATTGAGAATCAAAATATTAAATTAACTATAGCTAATGATCAAAGGAATATTAACTAAATAGGTAAGATTTAATGTTACAATAAAATAGTATTGAAATTGTTGTACATGCATGTCAATACTATTTATAAGTTATGTAATTATGTATCGAATAAAGTTGTTTGCAATATATATAAGTTATGTAATACTAAGAGTTTTGTAGTTCAATTCTCTCCATCCCCAACTATCAATGTAAGTACATATTAATAAGTTATGATCTATTCTAATATCAAAAAATTAAGATATATCTTTTTCTAATATATATATATATATATATATACATGCACATATGAACGATTGTATATTTTTTCTTTGGCGGTTGTCTTCTCAAGAGACCCGATAAGCTCCTCAACTCCGTCACCTTAAACTCGTGAAATTAATGTTACTAATTTATTTATAATATTAGGAGATATATATTAAAGCACCAACAAGGTAATCTATCAATTTATTCTCTAATTTATGGAAAAGACAACTTTAGCGAAACATCATATTATCTAAATTCTATGAATAATGAAATGCAATTTATAACATCTTCACAGAACCAGTTTCGTAACATAATATATTAAATTGCTGTTCTTCTACTTTTAGTTCCTGAGGAATATGATTATGTGGCTTGGAGCGTCCGGATGAAAGCCTATTTGAAGGCTTGCGATCTTTGGGACATCGTTGAAGCAGCCACCCAACCTCCGAAACCCGAAGATGATGAAATTGCCTTTAATGCTTGGAGCAAGAAGGATGCCATAGCTTTATATTTGATCAGGGAGTCGTCCTCTGCATTTTATAGCTCTCTGTTTTCTGCTGGAACTGCCCAAAATGCTTGGGATATCTTGGCAAAATTTTACAATTCAGAAGGTAGCTCCCTCTCTTGTAATTTGTTCTTGTACAGAATAGTAGCTATCTCTCTTTTATTTATTTATTTATTTATTTTTTGAGAAGAATCTCTCTTCATCTCTTGAAAATGAACATGCTCAAACATTCTAAAATAGGCTTAATCCGCAAGACAATGACAAAGTTATATACACAGTGCAAATCCATGAAAGACAAAGATATAATTCACAATATTAAAAATTTTAATTTATTAATAAAATCATTTTTATTTGATTTTGTCAACAATAAAAACTATATCTTCACGTCAAGAATCTTATAACTCAATTAAAATCTCCTGATATTTCTAACAGTGATATTCAAAGTTCACATTCCCCCTCTTTCCAAGCCCCAACTATGGAAATTTTTTTTTAAAAAGTTATATCTTCACTTAATTTGCACTATATGTATTTTGGGTGGCGTTTAGGGTATAACCCTCGTGCAAATATGATTATTCTTTTAGTGCTATTTTTTTTTTTTCTTGTTTTCTATAATTCGCTAGTTGGAGGATTGATCCGTAACTGTTTCTATTGAAATCATCAAGAGGTATGAGTTGAAATCTAGATCAAAAATCTTGTAATTGCTATTAGATACTCTAAATATTTTGTTAAAATCTTTGCAGGGAGAGAGAACAGTGAACTCCGTAAGTATGTATTATTTAAGCAGTATCTTCGTGACGGTAATTGGGCCGCAGCAAATCAGTTCATTACTTCCAATCCGGGGGCAGAGAGTGCAATAATTTCAAATACAAGAAGTACAGCTTTACACATTGCTATCATTGCTGGACATCTGCATATTGTGAAGGAGTTGGTAAACATATTGCCCACAGACAAATTAAGAATGACGGATAAAGATGGTAATACGGTTCTTGGTTGCTGTGCTCTTTTTGGAAACACAGAGATGGCAAAATGCATAGTTGAAAAGTGTCCAATGTTACTTAGCATTGGAAACAGAAACAAATTTGACAAACTCATTCCAGTCGTGATGGCTCTTACGCGTAACTCCAATTCAATAGCTACGGCTCAATATCTCTATTCTGTAACTCCTCCAGGAAGTCTAAGTCCTGGAAAGGGCAGTATAAATGGTGCTACGTTTGTTACTCGATGCATTTATTCAAAAGAATT
This sequence comes from Quercus robur, assembly GCF_932294415.1. Lineage (NCBI taxonomy): Eukaryota > Viridiplantae > Streptophyta > Magnoliopsida > Fagales > Fagaceae > Quercus > Quercus robur. The sequence continues at coordinate 49,866,245 of NC_065537.1, read as the reverse complement.
TGGTAAGTAGTTTAATTAGATTTGACTATACACTCGTTATTATTATTACTATTATTTGACAATAAATCATTATTTCTATGCTTTCAAATATTAGATTTGATTCCCTTTTAATTAGTTCCTTCTGTTTGCGACATCAATAGATATGGCTTTGGATGTGCTGGAAAAATTCCCTACTTTGGTGACTGCTTTAGATATCGAGGAGGAGTCCCCTGTGCTGGCATTAGCTATCATGTCTTTTCCATATACGAGTGAAAATCAGCTCATATCTTGGAAACGACGGATCTATAACTGTGAGTCCCACTCTCTTTTATCTACTGCCTATTAAATTATTTTGCTATTTGGCAAACACCTTGGATGGATTTATTTATTTATTTTTATTTTTTTGAAAAGGCTGGATTTAATTTATAATATTAATTGCAGCACTAAACAATATTGCGAAGAGAACAAATTAGGATTTGATGTCATACATAAAATAAAATAAAAAGAATAAAATACATCATTTAAAACTAAATTAACAAATTCAAATTCAAACTAACATATGTTCACTATATATTAAAAAAGTGTAAATAATATAAAAATACAAAAAATAAATGTTCCTAATACATTTCTATTTATTCTTTTTAAAATATGGAATTTGGCATTTTTCAAATTCTGAAAATGATCTATAATGAGTCTTATTAGAAAATTATCATTCATTTTCCTTAAATTTTTTTTTTTAATAATATTTATGACCGAAAGGTCATATGCTACGTAGTTTACTTTTCCATAATCTACTAATTAAATAAATGATATACATTATCTTATTATATTTCCAATATTTACCTAACTAACCAAAAACTAATTAGTGTTGAGAAATAAAACTTTAAAATATAATAGCCAAGCGTAAACAAAAATTTGAAACCACTGATCCTCAATCCTCAATTGCTCAACATTATGTTTTACCAAGGTTTTCAGACCCGGACCGTTCATTGAACCGTTAAAGGGAGAGGTTCAAGGTTTTTAAGGTCGGACCGAGGTCGAACCGTGATGACGTCATAATTAATTAAATAATTAATTAAAGCCTAAATATAGATATTAAATTTATAAAACTAGCAAAATTGACAATATATCTATATATGTGAGGGAAATTTAATGATTTTCAAGCATATATTTAATAATTAAATAAGAAAGTTAATAAAATAAAATAATAACCATGAAAATATTAAAATTTATGATTAATTTTTGAAATAAAGTTGAATATCTTTGAAAGATTTTAATTATAATTTTTTTTATTCCTTGTAAGAGATGAATAATTTAATTAAGTAGAATAAAATTGTAAAAAAAAAAAATTGCTAAGGGGTTGGACCGCACGGTTCTCACCGGTTTGTACGGTCCAACCCCAGTTTTAGCGGTTCACGGAATTAACAAAAAATCCGGTTATTTATGCTTAAAAAACCGGTTTTCATCCCGGTTCCCGGTTTTCACGGTCCGACCTCCCGGTCCGGTCCGGTCCGGTTCTGAGAACTATGTGTTTTACAACTAGTTTCTAACATGTACAATAGGAAAGCTTAGCAATACATATTTCATTCATAAGTATTAAAATCATATTCTATACATATTCGATTATATGTATATAAATATATGAAGTTAATTCTACTTACTCTGTTGCATATCAAAGTTCCAAGAAGTCTAAATTTCTATTAAGATTATAATTTTGTTAAACGTAACTTATTTTAATTATTTATCTTATTTATTTTCATGTTTGACGAAATATTCAATTTTATAGTTTTGTGTTAATTGAAACCACAATGTGAAATGATAGTTTATACAATAAAAATTATGTCTTGTAATTTGCAATCACACCAAATGAATGGCCTTGCCCTTTGACGGTCGATCCTTTTACCCTTTATTTTATACATGTAATTATCCTCACAAATTGAAGAGCTCTTGCCACATAGTAGATATATTAAAATTATTATGTGAATTGTTATAAACAATGTTTAGCTACAAAACTTGTTATAGTTTAAGACTATAACTTTACAAAATAAAATAAATGTTACTACATATTTTGAAGATCTAATTATTGAATAGAATATTCTATATGTTCTTAATATACATGTCAAATTTTGTATCAATCAGAGATTATTTACCATATTATCTATAAACTTATATATTATGCATAATTTTAAACTATAAAAACTTGTAATTTAAACAATTTATTGATGACATAGCTATTGATCTTAATTTTTTTAGAAATTTTGTAATCATGGAGGATATAAGAAGAAAATGTAATAAAATGGTGGATTTTTCAAAATTCAGCTCCAATTAGTAAGTTTGTAGGTTGAGGCTACAAACCCATTTTCTACCTAAACTTTGTTCAAATGTTATTTCAAAATGTGTTTCTGCTCAACACCAGTACTGGGTGAAAGTTTTCATTTAATGGATAACAAAGGTGGCTAGTTTGTTGGGAAATATTAGTAAGGACAATATTGTAATTTCACCATGTGGAAGGTTAAAATGGACAATTTATTGAATTAGGATCATGTGACTTGTACATGCAATTTTTAAAATACGGAGTGGTGATTGCTTTGCAAGTTTTAGTAGATTGGAGTGCAAAGTAGTGCAATAACCCTCATAAATTTAGGATGAAATAGTACAATTAATCCTATTTTAAAATATAGGGTAAAATACTATTTTGGTCCCTAAATTTTATAAAAAGTATATTTTTGGTCCCTAAACTTTAAAAAGTTCTTTTTTATCTCTAAATTTTGTAAAGAATTTTTTCAATAGTTTACAGACAAAAATAGGGACGAAAAAAGAACTTTTTTAATAGTTTAGGGATGGACAACAAACTTTTGGTAAAATTTAAGGACATGAATAAAAAATTTTCAATAATTTAAAGACGAAAGCAGTGGCGGAGCCACATTGGGACCCAAGAGGGCCTTGGCCCCCCCAAAATATTTGAAAAAAATTAGTATATACATAGTAGAGTTATTTTAATAAAGAAATGCTATATTCACAATATTTTTACAATAAATCTTAAGTGGCAATTATTATTGGCTGTTACGTGTGCACAAAAAAGTTATTTAGTTGTGGATTAAAATTAAAACTAATAATAACTTACCACTTAGAATTTATTGTGAAATTGTTGTAAAAATATTATAGAGGTAGCACTTAAATAATTTTCCTCCACTACATAACCATGTGTGTGGTTAAAATACTTCCTGCAAAAGCAGTTGTGTAGCTGTGTAGGCTACTCTCACTTTCTCATATTTTTATTTGTTCTTAAAATATTAAAATAATCAATGTATCATAACATCATAAATGTATATGATTAAAATATATTATTTTTATCATTTTATTTATATATAAAATAATATAACATGTATTTGGTTGTAGTTTTAGCTTCTTCTTCTTTTTTTTTTTAATATTGAAATTTGAATGATTGTTTGTTTTTTATTTAAAAATCTTTAAATTATTAGTATTTTTTAAAATTTTAGTCATTATATTTAATGGGTGATAATTTAATTTGAAAAATCTAGGTTCATGGACAAGTTTAGGAATTGGTAATTCAGAAATAATACACTTTTGGGTTTTGATTACTGTTAGTATGGATATAATTAATATATACACAGAAATAATTAATTGTCTAATTTTATGTTTGGCCCCCCCAAATATAAATTCCTGATTCTGCCACTGGACAAAAGATGAACTTTTCAATAGTTTAGGGACAAAAAAAGAACTTCTTAAATTTTAGGAATGAAAAAAAAAAACTTTTGATAAAATTAAAAGACCAAAATAGTATTTGTGAGGACACAATTTGTAACGACCCATAATAATGTTGGGTTCGCACGTAAAAAGACCCAAACAATATCACTTATAGAGCGAGGGTTTGAAAGGTTAGGCCTTGGTCACAAGACAGTAGTTTTTCGTGGTGTTCATACATAATTAAATCGTGTTCACTCTAGGAGTCTTTCTCCAGGACGCGGGCTGGGAGGCTCTGGTTTTTGGCCTTTTTTCCCAGCCCCCCTTCCGGATTGTTTGCTCCTCTTTTTATATTAGCCTGTACTCCTTATCCTTCGTCCACGTGTAGGATCGATTTTTCCAAGACTGATACTTGTCCCATCGGCTCATACCTAGAGTGGTTAGGGGTGGTTGTAAAAGTTTAAGAGCATGGCTCTGTCAGGTGCAGAATGCTTTATTGTAGTTTTGGCAGCCTTTTAATTGTGTTGTCCCCGCATTGTGATCACTTTTCCTTTTAAGGGCATTTATGGCATGCCGAGTAGGAGCTCGTCCTCGGCCATTTCCTTAGGCCATCCATGACTCTCGTGATGTGTCCTTGGCCATGTACCTCCTCGGCGCAGGCCTTGGGCCTTAACATGAAATGGGCTGGGGTCACAAACTCTCTGTAAGGTTGAATTTATTCAACCATCTAATTGGCTTTATTCCGTGCCAAATTTGCTTGTAATTCAGCATTTAGTAACCCTGTATTTAGGTGGGATTGTTGTAAGGGTAGTGAGTGAGATAGTGTGAAGATTGCTCAAGAGTGTACAAGAAAACAGAGTGTCGCGGCTGGGACTCGCGGGTGGACTCGCGGCTTCAACCCGCCAGAAGATGCACACGTGCCAAGCATGCTGGAAGATGAACAGTCATGCTAGCTGGAGCAATACAGGACAAAACAGGACAACTGGCCATACGGTTAACTCGCGACTGGAACTCGCGACTTAGTCAAGCCGCGAGGTCAAGCCGCGAGCCACCCCTGTTTTGGAAAAACCTGACGTTTCGCATTCCTCTTCACTCCAGTATAAATACCCTTTTAACCCACGATTGAAAGAGAGCTTCCAGAGAGAATTTTGAGAGAGAAACCCTAAAGAAAAACCAGATTGTTTTACCCACAATCTCTACCTTAGAGTCTCATCAAAATCCCTCACTCTCTTCCTCTCCATTGTCAAATCCTTGAGAGGCTTTATACCAAACCTGGTTCTCACCATTATCATCTCTGTGAGACAGTCGTTTGGAGTTCTGGGAAGCAGTTAGGAAGGAGCCAATATTCATTGGTTGATGCTACGGTGTAGTAGCGGAATCCGGAAAGCTAGAAAAGAAAAAGGTTCGGCGCAACCTCGTTGGAGCAAGAAGCTTGGAGGGCTTAGGTGCATTGGGTAGATTAGGCTTGGAGGGTCTATTGCTGTCCTTGTATCCCAACTGTATTTTCTAGTGGATTGATTACCGCTTGGAGGGCGGCGGAGAGGTTTTTCGCCGAGGTCTTCGGTTTCCTCTTCGATAACATATCTGGTGTTATCTCTGTGTTTGCATCTTCCTTCCTCTCTATCTCTGCCTTTACATTATCTGCTGTGGTTTATTTTGTTGTGGCTTAGATAGTTGTTTAATCAATTCCATATTATAGCATATGTTAAGTTTCCGCACACTAGTTGTTTGACATATTGCTTGGGTTGGTTAAGTTGGTTTTTGGGGGTCTAAACGTTCAAAAGTGTTTTTGTACACATTTTTGAACTTTCAATTGGTATCAGAGCGGGTACACAGCAGTTTGGTTTCATTACCATTGTGTGATCCTTGACTCCCTTTTTGAGATGGATAGGTCTCAATCCCTTAATGCACCTCCATATTTTGATGGAAGTAATTATGCGTTTTGGAAGGTTCGTATGAGAGCTTTTCTATGCTCTATTGATGAATCCGTGTGGGATGCTGTTGAGATAGGTTGGACCAAACCTGAGGCAGCCAAATCCACATGGGATAAGGCAGCACTTGCTGCATCTAATGCTAACAGTAAAGCACTAAATGCTATTTTCTGTGGTGTGTCTCCAGAAGAATTTCACAGGATTTCTCACATTACTATTGCCAAAGTTGCATGGGAGATTCTGGAAACAACTTATGAAGGCACGAAGAAAGTAAAAGATACCAAGTTACAAATGCTGACCACTCGGTTTGAGGAGCTCAAGATGAGTGAGGATGAGTCTTTCGACTCTTTCTATGGGAAGTTAAATGAAGTGGTTGTAAGTAAGTTTAACTTGGGGGAGAAGATGGAGGACTCAAAGATTGTGAGGAAGATCCTTCGATCATTGCCGGAAAGTTTCCGTGCTAAGGTGACAGCTATTGAAGAGAGCAAGGATCTTGACGACATCAAGGTACAGGAGCTGGTTGGATCTCTACAGACCTATGAGATGTCGCTGCCAAATCAACGGAAGGGTAAATCCCTTGCTCTAAAGACTGTTAATGAGAAGGTGGAAGACCAAGGCTCATCGGGAGAAGATATGGTGGACAAAGATGTAGCCTATATTGTTAAAAATTTCAGAAAGTTTTTGAAATTCAAAAACAATGGAAAATTTGATGATAAGAGAAAATTCCAAAATTCTGGAAGGGAGAAGAGGGATTTCAACAGGAAAGATGGAAAAGAATCCCCATCCACACAAGGTGTCACTTGTTTTGAATGCAACGGGCATGGACACTTTAAGAGGGAATGTCCGAATTATTTGAAGTCGAAAGGCAAGGTGTATGCCACGACCCTGAGTGACTCAGATTCGTCCGACTCAGAATCTGAAGAGAGCTGTGATGGAGAGGGGAACTATTTAGCTTTCATGACTATTGCTAATGTTGAGTCTTCGGATGAATTGAATTTGCTTGTTCAAGACCTTGGAGAACATAGTGAGGATGACTCACTAGGAATTGTTGAAGAATCAGAAGCTGAAGAAGAAGAAAGCACATCTACTCTTCAAGAAAATTACAACTCACTTTTGGAGAAATCTGGTGAATACACAAGGGTGGCCAAGGCTGCTATGAGAAAGATGAAGAAGGCTGAGGAGGACTACAAAAGTCTCCTAATCCGGTATAGGGAGGCCAAATGCGAGATTGAAACTTTGAATGGTGAGCTCTCCGAAGCTTACACTAAAGTGAGATTTCTTGAAAGTGAGGTTATTCAAGCAAATGCAAAAATAAAGAGGGTCACCACCAAGAAGCTAGACGATGTTATATCTTCTCAAAAGAGCTTCTCAGACAAATCTGGACTGGGATATACCGGAGGAAGTAGTTCAACTGGAAGTGTCATCAAAGAAGTGAAGTTTGTCAAAGCCAAAGATCCAGTTGTAACTGACCCCACTGGTGTGAAGCTCGAGGTGGAGGAGAAGAAGAATGTGGTGGACCAACGGATGCTGAATCATCGTAATCAGTATGTGGGCAGGTCTGAGTCTCGTGCCAAGTCACGTCCACGACCACAAAGAGGTCCTAGAGGAATGTATGTGTGCCATTATTGCGGACTTCAAGGGCATACTCGACCAAATTGCCAAAAGCTGAGAGCAACGAACAGTGCAACTCCTCAAAGGTCAGGAGGACCAAGAATTGATAGGAGAACTTGGGCAGGTGATCAACCTAGAGAGCAAAATGGAGATCCCGGAATGGTGAACGTGATGAAGATGATTGGTGCATTCACCAACTGCTTGGAAAGCTTCTCACGAAGGTTTGAAAGCCCTAACTCCCGTACCCAATCCTTTAAGGAAATCACCCCAAACGCAAGTGACGTGTGGGTGAAAAGGGGTACTCATGCATAAGCATTACAACATGTCCATGCATTAATACTTCCTATGCTTTGTGACTATGTTTGTTTGGTATGCTTGTTGTTTTTGATTTTGGTTGTTTGTTTGTGAATATTTCTTAATTGTGTTTTATCAATCTTTTTGTTTCTTGAGTCAAAAATCCAAAAATTACATAAAAATTTGAAAATCAAAAAGCTTGATTGACTTTGTTGAGTTTTTTGTCTTAAAACTCGTTTTGCCTTGTACCTTTGTGCTAATGGCTTTGTGCATTTTCGAGCATTGCTTGTTTTCATGCACTCATATCACCATGGGAAAAATCTGCTCGGCATCACCAGACCTCAGAATGTGAATTTGACTCCCTATGATGAACGAAATCCAGAGGTTGGGGAAATTTTACAAATCCTAGGTCACGATCATGAGGTATCCAGTGCAGGAACTTCCATCAGCACCGCAAAATTTGCATCTGAGCTGACCACACTGAAGTTAATCATGTTCACCAATCTCTACCCACTGTCCAACACTACATTCATCAATCTTAGGAGAGCTATATTTCTGTGTGATCTCATTACCGGAGCCCCTATTGATATATGTGCTCACATCTACTACAACTTGAGGAAGACCGCGTGTCGATCTACAGCTCGAGGAATCATTCCATTTTGCAGTCTAGTCATGAAACTCATTCTTAATGCAGGCATTACTCCTCCTGCAGATGGTAAAATGTTGACTCGTCAACGTCCCATTTCATTATTCACTCTTCAAGCAAGCAGAAGTCACTCCTCCAAATCACCAAGACGTGCTCACATCTCTCCGTTTGCTCCATCTGCCCCTGACTTAGAGACACCTGCACATACCACATCTGCATCACGTGATGTTCCTGATGCTTCACCGGCTGGTATTCCGCAAGTACAAACTGCTTCTCATACTGACAGAGTTGGTAGTGTACTTGAGCATATTCAGAAACGAGTTGATGAGCTTGTGGCACTTCTCTACTCCACAAACAACCATGTCCAAATGCGCCTCGAGGCTATGGAAAATCAGCTAGATGAGATTCAACGAAAGTTAGACGAGAGTCTTTAGCCATTCGTGACAAAAAGGGGGAGAACATTCAGTAAGGGGGAGAAAAGTTTAAAGGGAAGTGTGCATAGTGATAGGGGGAGTACACACATACTTTTGTTTTTCGTCTTATCTTCTAAACTTATGGTTCTTATGGTTTTGATACACTGTGTTTTGGTGTATAACTGTTTCTAACTCTTTTCATATACTCTTGGTTTAAACTTTAATATATGTTTGATGATGTTATTCAGGATTTGTTGGTTTGTACCCATATGCTTTTGTAAGCTTTTAGGGTTATTGCTTTATGCATAGTTTGTAGGCTTTATGGTATGTACCATGCTTAAGTGCAGCCTTTATGCTATGTTGAAATCAGTACCTTAATCTAAATGTTCTGCATTGTGATTGTTGTACTGTCACACATGTGCCCTTGTAGGATTGTTCCTAGATGCATATGCCTTGTGTGCTATGCATTGGTTGAGTGTTGAACATACAAGTATCTTGCCTTGTGCTTGTTAACTTGTATGTCCGTGTGTTCATTCCAAGTGTGAATGAGCACTGTGATCACTACCTTGTGGTGTTCACTTGGTTGATCAAGCCATGGTTTGTTTATTAACTCCATCTTTGCTTGATCTCATATTGCCTGTTTCATATGCATTTATAATTTTCTGCTTACAATGATCATGGTGTATTGTTGTGTTTCAGGAGTTTATGTTCATATGATTCAAGTGCTTCACAGCTTCTAGAGTTAGGTGTGAGTGAGTTTTGATCAACTGTTCCCAACTCACATGTTAAGTCTAGAGTCTGTTTTAGGGTTTTGTCACGGAATAGCCAAAGGGGGAGATTGTAAGGTTGAATTTATTCAACCATCTAATTGGCTTTATTCCGTGCCAAATTTGCTTGTAATTCAGCATTTAGTAACCCTGTATTTAGGTGGGATTGTTGTAAGGGTAGTGAGTGAGATAGTGTGAAGATTGCTCAAGAGTGTGCAAGAAAACAGAGTGTCGCGGCTGGGACTCGCGGGTGGACTCGCGGCTTCAACCCGCCAGAAGATGCACACGTGCCAAGCATGCTGGAAGATGAACAGTCATACTAGCTGGAGCACTACAGGACAAAACAGGACAACTGGCCATACGGTTAACTCGCGACTGGAACTCGCGACTTAGTCAAGCCGCGAGGTCAAGCCGCGAGGTCAAGCCGCGAGCCACCCCTGTTTTGGAAAAACCTGACGTTTCGCATTCCTCTTCACTCCAGTATAAATACCCTTTTAACCCACGATTGAAAGAGAGCTTCCAGAGAGAATTTTGAGAGAGAAACCCTAAAGAAAAACCAGATTGTTTTACCCACAATCTCTACCTTAGAGTCTCATCAAAATCCCTCACTCTCTTCCTCTCCATTGTCAAATCCTTGAGAGGCTTTATACCAAACCTGGTTCTCACCATTATCATCTCTGTGAGACAGTCGTTTGGAGTTCTGGGAAGCAGTTAGGAAGGAGCCAATATTCATTGGTTGATGCTACGGTGTAGTAGCGGAATCCGGAAAGCTAGAAAAGAAAAAGGTTCGGCGCAACCTCGTTGGAGCAAGAAGCTTGGAGGGCTTAGGTGCATTGGGTAGATTAGGCTTGGAGGGTCTATTGCTGTCCTTGTATCCCAACTGTATTTTCTAGTGGATTGATTACCGCTTAGAGGGCGGCGGAGAGGTTTTTCGCCGAGGTCTTCGGTTTCCTCTTCGATAACATATCTGGTGTTATCTCTGTGTTTGCATCTTCCTTCCTCTCTATCTCTGCCTTTACATTATCTGCTGTGGTTTATTTTGTTGTGGCTTAGATAGTTGTTTAATCAATTCCATATTATAGCATATGTTAAGTTTCCGCACACTAGTTGTTTGACATATTGCTTGGGTTGGTTAAGTTGGTTTTTGGGGGTCTAAACGTTCAAAAGTGTTTTTGTACACGTTTTTGAACTTTCACTCTCTAGCCCCACAATAGCCCCTCAAAATCATGCTGTTCGACCTCTTGGTCGGAGAGGAGGGTTTTGGGCGATGCCCTGCCTTTATTGTGGTCTGCTTAGACCTGCCCTTCATCAATGTGGGTGTCTCTTCATCTATCCAAGAAACACACCAAACTACGAGACATTCCTCTGAATTCATTCACACTGCGTTCCTGCCGTTTCATTATCCGAAACGCACCTTTAATGATTTCCTTTTACGAGACCATTTAAATTGTAAGGTTATTGACGGCGTGGGGAAGTGGAATGGGTATATTCTCGTTTTACAGATTTTTCTTGGAAATTTGGATAGATTAAATGCCTCCCGTTTTGTCCCTCATATAAGAAGAGAGGCAAGAGGTTATTTCTCTTACACAGAGACCCTTTTAATCCTTTTAAAGTCTGAAACCCTTAGCCTTCCCCTGAGTTTACTTTATCCGCTAGTTTACACCTTAAATTGTAATACTTTCGAGATAGAAGCGGGAATGAAGGGACCATACCCTTCCCAGAAATGCCATGTTCTTCTGAAGATCAAAATGGCACGATCAGAGCAGGGATGGCAGAGACTCAAGATACTTCTCATCCTTCCTTCAGCCAAAATCCGAAGCAGGGGCTTGTTGCGTCCAACTTTTGGTGCGACTGAGCTGGGGTCACCCATTATCAGTACCAGCCGCTCTTTTATGAGCATAGCTAACATGGCACCAGCGTGTTAGGAGTCAGGACCAACGCAGGGACAAAGTATCCCTGCTTCTTCCTCTCTTCCTTCACTGGTTCCTCCTTTTGCCTCCCTTTCTTCTTCTTTCCCATCACAAGATCCATTCTGGTGCTTTTCCTTCTTCCTCTTCTTCTCTTATTCCATCAAGGGAGGTCCTCCTCTCAATATGGGTGCTACTGGAGCAGAATTTGGAAAGATTTCGGAGCAAAGCTTAAAAAGACTTCTGGTCGTTTGTTTGTTTCTGTTGTTTTTGTAATTCGTTTTCTATATAGGCCTGTTTTAGGCCCTTCATTGTACGCTGTAATACCTTTTTATATTAATAAAAATCAATATTGCTTTATTTTGTATATTCTACCTCTTTTTCCTGAAATGGTTATGCCGTAAATAGACGTACTACCATAGGATTTGTTTTTTTCTTTTTATACTCTGAATGATGCTAAGGGCCGAAATTCCAATTAATAAAAAGACCTTGCTCTGTGCTTATTAGAACTATCCGGCATAATAATGCCGATTCGAATAAATGGTACTTAGGGCAGAAACCCTTACTGAGAAAAAGATGTTTATTATGAACTTAATAGAGTTGTTCGGCACAATAATGCCGACCTGAGAAAGCGATACTTAGGGCCGAAATCCCTTACCAAGAAAAAAGATACTATTATGAACTTATTGGAGCTATCATGTACAATAAGACTGATCTGAAAGTGGGTTGTATACCCCAAACTTGAACGAGATAATAGCCAAATGTTCGGTGCTGTGTAGGAAGTAATCATCCAAGGATATATAACCCAAAATGAACAGCCCCTGCAGGCCGCTGAGAATTAAGGCGTTTCGCTAACTGCCTAATGACCTTCATAGCCTTAGCCTTTTCTAGTATTTGGTCCGAGGACTGAGCGACTTAGAATTCTTCTTAAGTAGCAGACTTTCCATAGGTTTGAGCCCGAGGACCATGCAATACCTTGGTTTTGTCCAAAACTTGATTTTTATAAGTAGTTGGTTTCCCCATAGGTTTGAGTCCGAGAACCATGCAATACCTTGGTTCTGTCAAAAACTTGATTTTTAAGTAGTTGGTTTCCCCATAAGTTTGAGTCCGAGGACCATGCAATACCTTGGTTCTGTCCAAAACTTGATTTTTAAGTAGTTGGTTTCCCCATAGGTTTGAGTCTGAGGACCATGCAATACCTTGATTCTGTCAAAAACTTGATTTTTATAAGTAGTTGGTTTCCCCAAAGGTTTGAGTCCGAGGACCATGCAATACCTTGGTTCTGTCCAAAACTTGATATTTAAGTAGTTGGTTTCCCCATAGGTTTGAGTCCGAGGATCATGCAATACCTTGGTTTTGTCCAAAACTTGATATTTAAGTAGTTAGTTTCCCCATAGGTTTGAGTCCGAGGACCATGCAATACCTTGATTCTGTCCAAAACTTGATATTTAAGTAGTTGGTTTCCCCATAAGTTTGAGTCCGAGGACCAAGCAATACCTTGGTTCTGTCCAAAACTTGATTTTTATAAGTAGTTGGTTTCCCCATAGGTTTGAGTCCGAGGACCATGCAATATCTTGGTTCTGTCCAAAACTTGATTTTTAAGTAGTTGGTTTCCCCATAGGTTTGAGTCCGTCCAAAACTTGATTTTTATAAGTAGTTGATTTCTCCATAGGTTTGAGTCCGAGGACCATGCAATACCTTGATTCTGTCCAAAACTTGATATTTAAGTAGTTGGTTTCCCCATAAGTTTGAGTCCGAGGACCAAGCAATACCTTGGTTCTGTCCAAAACTTGATTTTTATAAGTAGTTGGTTTCCCCATAGGTTTGAGTCCGAGGACCATGCAATACCTTGGTTCTGTCCAAAACTTGATTTTTAAGTAGTTGGTTTCCCCATAGGTTTGAGTCCGTCCAAAACTTGATTTTTATAAGTAGTTGGTTTCCTCATAGGTTTGAGTCCGAGGACCATGCAATACCTTGATTCTGTCCAAAACTTGATATTTAAGTAGTTGGTTTCCCCATAGGATTGAGTCCGAGGACCATGCAATACCTTGGTTCTGTCCAAAACTTGATTTTTATAAGTAGTTGGTTTCCCCATAGGTTTGAGTCCGAGGACCATGCAATACCTTGATTATGTCCAAAACTTGATGATTAAGTAGTTGGTTTCCCCATAGGTTTGAGTCCGAGGACCATGTAATACCTTGGTTCTGTCCAAAACTTGATATTTAAGTAGTTGGTTTCTCCATAGGTTTGAGTCCGAGGACCATGCAATACCTTGGTTCTGTCCAAAACTTGATTTTTAAGTTGTTGGTTTCCCCATAGGTTTGAGTCCGAGGACCATGCAATACCTTGGTTCGGTCAAAAACTTGATTTTTAAGTAGTTGGTTTCCCCATAAGTTTGAGTCCGAGGACCATGCAATACCTTGGTTCTGTCCAAAACTTGATTTTTAAGTAGTTGGGGGAATTAACCCCTCGGCTATGGCATGGGACCTTGGTTTAAGGGGAATTAGTTCCTCGGCCAAGCCCCTAAAACCATCAGTGCTGCTGACGCTATGAAACGCAATCTCTAGTAAAGAAACATAACCCCTAGTAGAACTTTACGCTAGAACACTACAACCGGCTGTTAGAAATGACAAGGGGACTGTCTCGACCTACCACCTGTGCCAACACACAAGCCTTTCCTACAGACGGCGCCAATTGTGAGGACACAATTTGTAACGACCCATAATAATGTTGGGTTCGCACGTAAAAAGGCCCAAACAATATCACTTATAGAGCGAGGGTTTGAAAAGTTAGGCCTTGGTCACAAGACAGTGGTTTTTTGTGGTGTTCATTCATAATTAAATCGTGTTCGCTCTAGGAGTCTTTCTCCAGGAGGCGGGCTGGGAGGCTCTGGTTTTTTGGCCTTTTTTCCCAGCCCCCCTTCCGAATTGTTTGCTCCTCTTTTTATATTAGCCTGTACTCCTTATCCTTCGTCCACGTGTAGGATCGATTTTTCCAAGACTGATACTTGTCCCATCGGCCCATACCTAGAGTGGTTGGGGGTGGTTGTAAAAGTTTAAGAGCATAGCTCTGTCAGGTGCAGAATGCTTTATTGTAGTTTTGGCAGCCTTTTAATTGTGCTGTCCCCGCACTGTGATCACTTTTCCTTTTAGGGGCATTTATGGCATGCCAAGCAGGAGCTCGTCCTCAGCCATTTCCTTAGGCCGTCCATGACTCTCGTGATGCGTCCTCGGCCCTGTACCTCCTCGGCGCAGGCCTTGGACCTTAACATGAAATGGGCTGGGGTCACAAACTCTCTGGCCCCACAGTATTTTACCATAAAATATATTTAGCAAATACCAAATCCAAATTATTCACGATTTGTTTAATGTTAAGTTGCTTTAGTCCAGTGGATTTTAATTGTTTTCAACTAAAATATAACAGTTGATTGCTTCTTATTATATCTCTTTAAGTTTTTTTTTTTTAAATTAAAAATAAATATTATAGTGCCGACAAGGTTACGTAATAACTTTGAAATAGTCATAAAATTAAAAATTAAAATTTTTTACTTTTTTTTTTTTTTTGCTGAATATAAAATTAAATATTAAAATTTTTTACTTGTACTATTATTATATATATTTATATATACACTTTTTACTCAAGATTCATTGGTCAATTCTACTGAAAGGTATACGCATTCCCGGGGTTGATGACATCAATCAAATTCCTATAAGCATCCAAAAACCAGAAAAGGGAAAAAGTACTCAAGTAAGAAATATCGAATTAGGTATGTTCCCCTCTACACTCTCCTTTCTTAGGAATTTTATTTTGTCACAATGAAAGTCATATTTTTGTGCAACTTTATTTTTCTTTTCAACAAAATTTAGAGACAGCAAAATTTCAATGCATTTCATAATATTCTTATTTCATTTTATTAATTTGGACTTATGATGGTTTGACATATCATTTATTGTAAGAATATTGTGAGATATTGTAATGGCTGTAAAATAACTTTTTTTTTCCTCACACGGTAATGGTAAAATGATATTTAAAATATTTTTTGGTTGCTGGCAACAAAAATGGAGAAACTAATTTGGTTTTTATATATATACTTGATTAATCTGTAGGACGTTGTTTGAAAATAAGAGAAAATAGAAAGAAGAAATATAAAATCAAACAGAAAAGGCATAAGCTAAGATGTTAAAATTAAAGAAGGGAAAGAAAAAAAGTTAAGAATTTGAACTACTTTTTTGGTGATATTTAATATCTCAGGACAAATGTCTTGTTCAGAATTTATGTGATATTCTTATTTATTTTAAAATTTTCTTTTAATAAGGATTTTACTTACTAAATAATGAAACTAGGAATTAGAAAAAAGGAGTATAAAGCAAAAACGGGAAAGATAAAATTTTGTACAATGTTGAGAAGAAAGTGGTAGAAAGCCACAAACTAGCAAAAGGACATATAAATATGCAAGTTGATGAGAAAACTTGACTTACTGATGAGTTGGTGGAGTTGGACTTTCTGGACGGATTTCATATTGGTTCAAACTGTGAGTTTAGTTATTTGTCCGTCTAGAAATAAAACCAAAAGACAAACTACTTGGTTAGGTTCTAAATATTTAGATATAAATGTTTAGGTTTTAAATACTTTGTATGTTGGCAAATTAAGAACAATAACTTGTTTAGGATTAGATCTTAGGGTCTATGAAGTGTTTTAGACATTACTCAAGGTAATACAAGTCAAGAATCAAGAACGTACAAGCTGCAGAAAGTTGAATTGAAAAACTAAAGAGCTTGATCGATCGAAGGAAAGGCTTGATCGATCAAGATGCAACTTTGTAGAATTTTAAATAAGACCCAATAGCTTGCAAAACGATTAGGGTTTGAATCCAACTTTACTAGGTATATAAGGAAAATCCTAATACACGTTTTTCAAGACTTGATAGTTCCTCTTGTGAGATCTGTGAGGTTATTGTACCTTCTAACTCTTTCAAGCACCTACTGAAGATCACACGCATATTGCTAGTACTAGTGGAGTAAAATTGTAGTCAAGTTTCGGCCATCAAGCATACTAAAGATCAAGACATGAATTGGAGGCTCATGTTGGAGCAAGTTCACATCAAAGAAGTTTGAGACGTTCATAGCTCAATTTGGTAATTGTGTTAGCTTTACTATGAATTGGTATTCTTGAACTGTAAATCCCAATTTGATATAGTGGATTGTTCTCTTGGGATAGTTCCCCCCAGGTTTTTACCTTGAAACTAATTTGTTTCATTAGTTTTCCTGAGTCATCATATCTTGTGTTATTTAGATTTTCGCTGTGTATGTTGATTGTAATGAAAGTTTAACCTAGATCTGGATAATTAATCTAAGTGAAAACTTGATTCAAAATAAATTAGGTTAAACACTGTGTTTTTCTAGGGGTCTAAAACTAACACTACTTAAAAGAAGATAGCTTTTTTCTTTTAACATAAAGAACAAGATATAAAAGCTTCAACAAAGACCTATAAAACCAAAGGGGATAAAATACTCTTTAACTCTCTATCATCATTAGCATATATTTTGGGTTAGAGTCTTAAAGGTATATTAATCATATAGGTCCAAACCCAATCCTATTTGTATGCAAGTAAAGTCTCTTACTTGTACTACAAGTCTATTAATCATAGTTAGTGTTTTATTAGTTTAGAATTTAGTCTACCATAAATATCCTTGTTGGGTTCATTATAATACTAGATTTGTGCTTTACTCTTATAATAAATATGTTGCCCTTAAAGATTTCCTTCATGGATGTAAGCTATTAAGCTGAACCACGTAACCTTGTGTTCTTGTGTTTATTTCATACTTTTTCTTTTGCATCTATTTTAGCATGTTGGGTTGTAAATTGAACTTGGTTAATTGATTCAATTATCCAAGATGATTAATTATTCAGATTTTATGCAAATAATGTAAAGGCATAAACAAATCACAAATCTAATCTAGAGTGTAGCAAAAACTAAATTTGACATAGTGATTTGTTGACTAATGGAGAAAACTTTCACAAGGCAAAAACCCTACCAAATGAATTTTAGGTCACCACTCCCAAGAATTCACTAATAAAAAATAAGTGGTTACAAATATAAGAAATTTTGCTACTACTCTGGCCTATATGAAAATACCAACTTACAATTAAACCTTTGCTCCAATTCCCAATTGGCCTTGATCTTATAGAAGACTTCTTCCCTTTGAACAAATCTTCAATCTGTGACTAACTGTTTTGCACGAATCCTAGCTACTATGTGACTAATTCCACGCCAAACCTTTTAATGGTTGCAGTTGATTTGCAGCAGCTTCACAAAAAAACACTAATAAGATTTTCAATTGTTGAAGTCAGATACTTTGCTTTGCATAGAACCCAAAGGCACATAAGAGTCACAGCAAGATCTCTTTATTCTTTTTTTTTTCCTAAACTCATAAGTTCAAAAGGTGGAGGTTAGGGTTTTAATTAAGAAAACTTTATGAAGCATTATGGTTTTGGTTTTCTTTTTCTACCACCTTATTGAAATAGGAGTTTAATGGGTCTTTTAAATGGACTCTCATATTCTTATTAGGTTTACACAAACCCATAAGCAAATAGCCTCTTAGAATAAAATGTTCTAGTCTATATTCTGAAATTTCGTTAGCTTGATAGATCGAGACAGGTGTCGAAGGTAAATCTCAATAGATCAAAGGTATTGGACTAGGCATCGGGACCTATAGATTCAACTTTTCTTGAGCAATTTCATGAGTATTCTTCATGTTTTCAGCTATACTACTTGCTATACTTCTTCAAGTACTTCGTGATGATCTTAAACCCACTTAGATCCACTCAATTACAAGAAAAATGTGTTTTGTCATATAATATGCCAACTACATAAAACTATGACCCAAACATAGCATTTTTAATAATTTGTTAAGAAAATATAGGAGCACAACATACCTTATGAGGAATCAAAATAAAAGGAAGAAGCCTTGCAAAAAAAAAAGAAAAAAAATGGAGTGTTTGTGTGTGAGAGGAAGGAGAGCTACATCTCTTCCCTTGCTGCTCTCTGTCTTCTTCCATATTCGGCTAAAAGGCCCAAAACCACACATTTGAGTCACGCCAAACACAAGAAAATGGTGTATATATATGGGTCAGAGAGTAACGAGTATATTGGTTTGAATGGGCTAAACCAATACTTCAACAAGTAGAGAATATGGACCTTTCCACCGTGAGAACTAAAATTGCAAGCACATTCCATTAAAAGCTGACTATAATTAAACAAAATAGATGATAATAAATACATTAAAATGACCCAAAATTATCAATATGTGGTGATCACTATTTACTATTGGGTCTTTTAATAAATGCTTACTAAAATACACTCAAACTAATCCTTATTTTATAAAATACATAAAAGTAATCAATGACTATGCCAACTCACAAGTCACAACATAAAAAATGCCAACAAAACATTTGGTTCACAAGTAGACTGCTTTAGAAGGTAGAATTTATTTTAGAAAACTTTTAAAACTTTTTTTTTTTTTTTTTTTTTTTTTTAAAAAAAAATTTAGAGCTTATAGAAAACTCTTAAATCTCTTCTTATAGTATATGGAATGAATACAAATCCTCTATGCTACATTTTGTGTTTCACTTTATGTTCTACTAATTACAACTTGTTATAAGGTTTTTTTTTTTTTTTTTCATTTTAAATTTTGGCTTTATTTATTTATTTAATTTAGAGCTTATAGAAAACTCTTAAATCTCTTCTTATGGTATATGGAATGAATCCAACTATGCTACACTTTGTGTTTCACTTTATGTTCCACCAATCACAACTTGTCATAAGTTTATTTTTTTTCCATTTTAAATTTTGGCTATTTTATAGGGAAACTTAAACAAATACATAGCAAGTTGGGATTGGTGGAACATAAAGTGGAACACAAAAAATAGTACAGAAGATTTGTATTCATATGGAATATGTTTTTTTTTTTCTTTTCTTTTGATAAGCCATATGGAATATGTCATTCATAGGAATTTGTTGGGTGTTGCTGACTATTACATATATACATTAACTTTTTTTTTTTTTTTAAAATAGAAACAAAAACCCTATGAGTAATTTTACAACTACAAACTGTTTTACAATATTTTCAGAAACTTTTGATGTAGCCAATCCTTACTAGTTCTCATCTTGAGCTCACCACCGACATCACTATTTCACTTACTGATAACAGCTCACCACATCAATAGTTTGTAAAAAATATTATAAAATAATTTGCATTTCTAGTATTTTCGAAAACGCTATTAGCCGCATACATTATTCTGCTGCCCACAAATCTCATAGTCACCAAACTACGCTAAAGACATTCGGAAAATTCATAATATATACTTATCACTCTTCTCCTATGTTTGATTTCTTATTTTCTTTATGTTAGAATATTCGCTCAAGATTCGAGATCCACTTGGACTAAACCCTGTCGTACTTTGCACTAGTAAGTTAGGTAGTTACCTAAGTTAAGAGCTTATATGAAGACGATTCCTGTACAGTCATTGACACAAAATAGACGGGACTTTCACAATTTTCTAACTACTTTGAAATTTGGAAATGTAAAAAACTGATATTACATTTGATAGTAAACTCCCGCATCAAAAACTAGTGCAATGTGAGAGTTTAATATCAATGGATGGTTTACCAAATTTTGTGGTTAAAGATGGTTTCGAACATATATATTAAAGGTCTCATTAAGTATTGGCCTTCCCATTATCAAATGGTGTGAAAGCTTCATGATTGATCTTGGAAAGAAAATCCCGTTAAAGGTATGTTTCCCATGGTTGATCTTAGATAGAGGAAGAAAGGTGTTTCTCACGGTTGATCTTAAATACTTTATTGTTTGTCGACTCTAATATAATTGATAATGCCAAAAATCGTCAGTTGGGTTACTCGTCCAAATTTAAAGTTTTTGACGATTTTTTAAGATTTGCAAGAAAAATAAAGTTGATCAAAGAGACTATTAAAGTATGCCCGCTTCTAATGTTTAAGTTAGTGTCAATTAATTTATTTTGTTTGTAGATAGTATTTTGTGGTTTTTTTAGTCGTACTTTAGCAAATTGAGATAGGTGATTCCTTTTATAGGTGGCCTAGGTTGTTAGAAATTAATCACAAAGAAGAAGCTAGAAGAGAGGAAAGACAAGAAAGAAGAAACGACAGTAGTTTAAGTAGTCATTTCGATTAAGCTGCAAGTAATTTAATTTATTTTGTGAAGTGTGCTGGTCACGTGGCTTAAAGTAAACAGCCGTAAATAAACAGAGTGCTGAATCTAATAAGATGAAGCTATTTATTCCATCATTTCACACTTTTCTGTTAGAGATAGTCGTTATATTATAAGGGCTTTGAGTAACATAATTATTTAATAGGTTTTTTTTAGACAGTTTCAACCTATGGTATCCACACACCAATTGTTCTTTGGTATAGACGGAGATTGGACTCTAAATATATCATTCATCCATCAGAGACTTTACTAATTGAACTAACTAGAACCGACAATTATTTAATAGATTGAATGTGTTTAAATGGTTACATCTTTTTTTATTTTTTTATTTTATATATATATATCCTGCCAGTAACACAAGGTTGTCTATTACGGTGGACTACCTAATGATTTTTCTATACTCATCAATAATAGGGTATTTTTATCTTTTAAGTAAGCAAATTTTATTAATTAAATTATTATTATTTGTTTTTTTCACTTTGAAGAACTTATTATTTGTTTCGAATCTCTTTTTTTTTTTTTTTTTGAAGTGTAATCTCTTTCAACTTTTGGTTACAATATATTTAATCAATTAATTCCGTATATTTGATTATTAGTGATTGATTATGTTAAAATGTTTATTTATACTTCTTGTTTTTTCCTCATCTAGTTGACTGATCATTGTTTTTATTATTGACTCAGGAATCAGACAAACATATGATTATGAATCGAAGCACCAATACAAAAAACTTCAACTTCGCATGTGCCAAGGGCCCAAGAGTTACAGTGTTCAAGTGATAAACAACTAGAAAAGGGTCTTGTTTACGAGGCCATCTTCAAAGCAACCAAGAAGGGGATGGTTGAGTTTGTTACTGCTATTTGGAGCGCATTTCCTGAACTTGTGTCGGCCGAGGAAGAGTTCACAGGGAGAAACCCATTTATGTGCGCCGTTCTGTACCGTCAGTATGAAATATTTCGTCTTCTGTACTGTTTTAGTTTGAAGGACTCAATATTAGCGGCAACAGATGACGAAGGAAATAACATATTACACATGGCGGCGATGACAGAACCTTCTGCCAGACGTAATACTATTCCAGGCGCAGCTTTTCATATGCAAAGAGACCTACAATGGTTTAAGGTAACATCTCTCGCTTTACATTATTAAAACCCTTATATTATTTAGGTATACTTTCAGTGCAGTGTTTTTTTTTTTTTTTTTTTTTTTTTTTTTTTTTAGAGGGAAATCGATAGCAGACTTGATAAATAATCAAGTTATACATTTGGGAACAGAAAATATGGACATTCTTGAAACTAATAAATAGTTTCTTTTTTTTTTTTTTTAGCAACACTAACAAATGGTTGAACAGCTCTATTACAATTCAGTGAGACACTAGCTACCAAAGAAACTAAATGAAAATTTTTACAAATTTGATTAATATCTTCAAGCATTCATGTAATCAAAGCATCAGATTCTTTGCCTACCCCAAATCATTAAAGAAACACCCAAAGTATACTTCATTCCCAGCTTCAACTTCATAAATTCAGCGCTTCGAGTAAACGAGTTTAGTAATTTCCGTAAGAAACATAATTTGGGGATCTAACTCCTTCACAAAACAGTGAATGTCTCTAACTGCTTGTGAGTTTCCAAGGCCATAATAGTTTAAACTAAGAATTTTCATGTTGAGTAATGAGGCTGAGAGATAGCTTCACAGAGGAAATTAGAACATGATCTTTTTCCGACCCCACTGCTCTCTTCTTCACCAAATTCACCTAATCATTGCTGTCACTTTGATAGATGATGAACAATTTTTTGAAATAGGTACATCTACTCCCTCATCAAGCGAACAAGATATATCTTTTGCCTCTCCAATAAGTCTTTTCCATGTTCTCAAACTTTTAGCTGTAGGTATTTTTTCAAAGTTAGAATTTTTTGATATTTTTGAATCCTTACTCTTCTTACTTTTGGGACAAAGTTTAGCTACAAACTAGATTGCATATTAAGGTTACAACTCTCCTAAATATCATTTTATTAGATGTGAATTTTAATAAGCCTATCATTGGATTGTTAATTTACCGATTGTTCCTATCGGTAATCTATATATATATAATAGCAGAAGCTGAGAGAAAATGAGTTCCTAGAATTAAGGAGGTAATGACAAATAGGAAAAGTCCCTATTTAAAATTTAGACATGTGTAACTTTAAAAAGCGATACATTATATTGTTTTCAAAATATTAACACCGTTTGGCTGTAATTTTTTATATTAAAAAAAAAAACCTGTTAAAAGAAAAAAAAACATAGAAATTTTAAAATATCTGCCGATCTCTTCAAACTACTTAACATTTTCTCTTTATTAAAAAAAAAAAAAAAAAAAAAAAAAAAAAACCTGCCAATATTGCGATACAGAGAAAGGGAAAAAGAGAAAAATCCTACCCTCTTCACATCAGTCTTCTTAACTTTTTTTCTCTCTAAAAAAAAAACCCTAGCCATACTACGATAGAGGTGATCTCTTCACATCAAACTCCGCTAGGAGAAAAGAAAAAAAAAAAAAAAAACTTGCGCCACACTGGAGATTCGATTGATCATCGCTATCCCCTTTTGAGTTTTCCAGGTACGTTCTTCTCTCTCTCCCTCTCCCTCTCCTTCTTTCTATGAGTTTTTGTTGTTTTGATTCAGTTTTGAAACTTCTCTGTGATTTCGGGATAAGTTTCCCCTATTTCCGTCAATTTACGGTATATTCTCGGTGTGTTCATTCTACCTTTTTTGAGTGCTTTGTTGTGAAAATTGGACGAAATATACGCATCAATTGTCTGTGTCCATTTTTCCCCTTTTGGTGCTTTGTTGTGAAAATTGATTGTTCAAATTTCTGCAGGAATTTTCCCGCATAATTTCGTTTAAGAACTATTGTTCGATAAATCTGTGTGCTGTGATTGATGTATGTGATATATTAATTCAAGTTTCGGATACTGTGGCTTGCCATATATATAATTTTATATGGGTACAAACTTGATTTGTAAAACCTAAGGTGTTTGGGTTATAATTGATTTTGTTTTGGGTATTTGGTGTGAGATTCAATTCTGATGTATATTTGTGTTGTTGGTTAGATTGGATTGTAAGACTTTGAAATCTGAAAGTGTAATGTATTTTTGTTGTTGTAACTTTATGGTTGCTGGTAGGTGAATTTTCATTTATAAAACAATGAATGTAATTACTATTAAATTGACAGAAATTGTTTGTAATTCATTTAGTAGATCATGTTTGGTTGGAGCACGCCTCTTTTTCTTTGAGTTTCATACTGTAGAATACTTACAAAGATTGTATGTGCAGCAGCCAATGTGGCATGACCACAAAACTGAAGCTGCAAAGGGGTATCAAACATTTGATTAAAATTAAAATTGTTTGTTCAATGTTGTTCAAGATTATATTTCCTAAGAACTGAATCTGTTTTCACCAAAATGTATAAATATTGTCTAAATTTGTTGGATTCTTTTTCACATGCAAATTAGCCACCATTTATTTCAAAATGCTTACCACCAAACATATTACACAAAAGCAAGTATTCATAGAAAGATATCCATGAATATTCTTAGGCTCATATGATCTGATTGTCACTGACCCTTATTATCAATAGAGAAACAGCTAATAACATTGTGCCAATCATTGTTTAGGATGTCTGAAATACCTTTCTCGGCCACTTAGCTAGCAAAGATAAGTGTAGTATATGCCTTTTTAATGTTTGGAATGGGGAGAAACGGATGAGAGAAGAGGAAAGGGAAGGGAGGGAAGGGTGGCTGACATATACTAATATTCCAAATATACATTAAAACACTTTAATTGGCACAAGGTTAAGAGCTGTTTTTTAATTAGTAGCAATGCCAGGACCAACTACCTCTTCCATGTTGATATCTTCCTCTTTCATCCCATAGGGTAGTTTCCAATGGAAACAATATAAAAGATTTGCAAGTGCAAGCTCAATTGCAGTTGTTGCCATGGCTAGAGTTTGGACTGTAATTTACTTCTTATCAATTATTATATTACTGTTTCAACTTAACAGAATTTGTATTGCTTTTTATATTTCTTTGGATTGATTGGGCAAAATAATTTGATACCATTTGATTTCCTGCTTATTACACTTTCCTTCTTTTTTTTTTTTTTTTTTTTTGGGCATCCCATTGATCTTAAGGTTCATTTTTTTTAATAGGGGACTCATTAACTGCCAGTCTGTACTTGCTGCCATCCTAACAAAAACAGGAGTTTCAGCCCATTTTACTTATTAGTGAAAATGAACCAATGACTTACTGCTTACTATTGAAGGGGAGACGGAGCGCTAAAAAAAAGAAAGCATTATCATTATTTCAAACTGTTTTTCATCCTACCTGATCTACTGTTTTTGAAGAGCGATTAAAATTGTAAGACTTTGAAATCTGAAAGTGTAATGTATATTTGTTGTTGTAACTTTATGGTTGCTGGTAGGTGAATTTTCATTTATAAAACAATGAATGTAATTACTATTAAATTGTCAGAAATTGTTTGTAATTCATTTAGTAGATCATGTTTGGTTGGAGCACACCTCTTTTTCTTTAAGTTTCATACTGTAGAATACTTTCAAAGATTGTATGTGCAGCAGCCAATGTGGCATGACCACAAAGCTGAAGCTGCAAAGGGGTATCAAACATTTGATTGTTTTATATATACTTATTTTAATTTGCTAAAAATTCTACTGCACCAATAAAATAAATGAACCTGTAGGCCACGAGCATTTGCTTTGGCAACAAGATCTGTCACTTTCATTCAAATAATGGTTATGCTACCTAATTAAATAAAAAATTGCCTAACATCTCTACTATAATACCAGTCCTGTACTTATGGCTAGCAACATGATTCACGCTTAAAAATTAAATATTTTACAAGTTATTAGTCATGTTAAACAACAAATTATTGAAGTTAATCTGCTTGCCAACAACAAAGTAAATTGGATTTTCAGAACGAAAACAAAGAACAAACTTGATTGCTTTAGTCTTTCTTTTGACATATATATACTTTTGTATCTATATTACAACCAACTATTGAAATCTTTTTCTTTTGCTACAATTGTTTAAATCTCAGCTATGAAAACAAGCTTCAGTAAAAAGTGAAGAAAATAGAAGTAATATAATTCTTGAATGGATTAAATAATAAATAAAACTTTTCTATTAATCTACCAATCAAATCTAAAATACATGAAAATATAAACTAAGAATAGATGTTTAGCAACATATGTTGTCACTGAAACTCACAATCGATCCCATTCTTCTCAAAGGGAATTATAAAGTTTCCTGTTCTAACGTACCAGCCTCTTATATCTTGGGGGTAAGAATTTCTTTTTGAAGTAGGCTTTGGTAAATGCAAGTTGAGTGCATATTTATATGAAATTATTTTTCTCCGTTTAGTAATATAAAAAAAACTCATAAAAACAAATGCTAATTGTTTCTTCTTCTTCCTTTGAGGGTGATTAGGATAGGGGAAGGATTATGATGAAATTTACAGATTTGATTGACGAACATGCAGAAGAATTAGCGGCTTTAGATACCATTGATGCTAGGAAATTGTTTAGTGAAGGCAAGGCTGGTATTCCCCATTCAGCAAACATGCTACGATACTATGCTGGTGCAGCAGATAAAATTCATGGGGAGGTCTTGAAAATGTCACGAGAATTTCATGCCTATACATTGCGTGAGCCAATTGGTGTTGTAGGACACATCATTCCCTGGAATTTCCCTACCTCTGTGTTCTTAACGAAGGTTAGCCCAGCCTTAGCCGCTGGCTGCACCATGGTCGTCAAGCCCGCTGAGCAAACACCACTCTCGGCTCTCTATTATGCTCATCTTTCAAAGCTGGTATATGCTCCTATAAATTAATCACTTTTCATGGTTCTAAAGAATATGAACACAGAAAGGATATTGTAACAAAACAATTCTTGAAAAATTAGGATACAACACTGTGAGATATGACAATTAATAAATTAATATAATTAGGTATATTTTATTTATTTATAGGCCTATTTATGTTTATTTATAAGTTTTTGAAATAAATAATAGATTATCAAAATCTTTAAAACGCGCCTAAAATCAATGAGACTACGGTAGTCTTTTATTTTCTTTCTTAACAAATAATAACAATTTTCTTCTCATTAAAAATAATAATAGTACTACCTTTCTTGGCTAAGGCTGGTATCCCTGATGGAGTACTAAATGTTGTAACGGGTTTTGGACCAACTGCTGGTGCAGCCATAAGCTCTCATATGGACATTGATGCGGTAATTTGAAATCAAAAAAATTACATTCAATAAGGCCATTGTATATTCCCAAATCAGATAATTGCCAAATACACATAAATCTCAGAATTAAATCTTTGTATTATAGAACTTGATGGTAACATGCAATGCCAAAATCATTAACATCAACAACAAATATGGATGGTATTATGTTGCATGTTTTATATGCAAGACGAAAGTGAAACAAGTCAAAGGAGTTCTATGCTGTGAACGTTGTAAAAATGAGCCAAAATTTGCAGTCCCAAGGTAATTAAAAAAAAAAAATTTGATTTGTAAATTCTAAAACACACACAAATTATATATAACATTCTATTAACAACTTTGTATCTAAAACAGCTATAGAATACAAGTCCAAGTACAAGATGAGACCGGATCAACCACATTCATATTGTTTGACAAAGGAGCTGAGAAAATTATTTCTAAAACTGCAAAAGAACTTGCAGAGATGCAAGAAGAGGTAATTTCATATATAAATGTCAGCCCTATATATTTATTTTCTGAAAATTGAAGTTTTAATACTTTCTTACCAATGTTGCATTTATATTTATATATATTGCTAATTGTATGATACTTTGTTTATACAGATGTTGAAATTAGATGAGAATACTTTACCAAAAGAGATTCAAAAAATAATTGGCAATGAATATTTGTTCCAACTGCATCTTGATGAATATAATTTGAAGTATGGAAAAGAAAATTACACGGTCTCAAAAAATTTGGTGATGGAAGTTTTACATAAGCAAAAAGACTCAAGTAAAGTTGAAGAACATCAGGTGATTGAAACATACTTACTTCAACTTGCTTACTATATGATTCAAACATTAGTCTACACATAATCTACTTTACATATCTAACTGATACATAACAATGCAAATTATTGCAGGAAACAATGGAGGAAATTGTAAGAAAATCAAGGAAGGACAAGTACATAGCCAATCAAAAAATAGAAATAGGAGAAACATCTGTTCAAAGACCTGAAAGAATGTCGCTCCAAAATGTAAAATGTAATTATATTTAACAATTTGGTATGTTAGACACTGTGATGGTCCCAAAATAGTTGATTTCAAAGTGTATAAGCTGAATGAAGAATGTAGACAACAGGATTTGCTTTATTAAAATAAATAGATTTTCCCCTATTGTTCTGTTATTGTAAAGTAAAAAGTTATGTGTGTTCAGCTACTACATCTCTATTTTTTTGGTTACTGTAATTTTTCAACTAAGTCAATATAGTGTATATAATTGTATTATGGCTGTTTGGATCAGTTATATGTCTGCTTGAATACATCAAAATTTTCCTTATAATGTCAATTGTGCTATTTTTCCTTCTCAATTGCTTAATGGAACACTATGGAGTTTTACCTAAGAAATATAATAAGTTAAAACAAGTTTTTTTCTGAAATAGTATGCCATGGTTCAGATATATAAATATAACAATCTAAATTTTTCTTCCCATTTCTTTTCCTCTCTTCCTTTTTATTTTAAAAGAAATATAAAGATATCTAATTCTTACAACTTTATTACTTCTAATGAAACCATTTTTATAGCTATACACAGGTTATCATTTTGATCTCTTATTTTTTTAGGAGGGTTAGTTATACAGTGAAAAACATGTCTGTTTATTTCAATTTAATTTGTCAGGATCCTTCGTAAATACCATCAAAATTAGAGTTGTAATGACTAAGAGTCTTAACAATGTATAATATATATTTAAAGCAATTACCTGTATTTTCTTCTACTTATGAGATTTTAAATGATCCCGCGCATCGCATGGGTTAAACACTAGTTTAACATAATATCAGAGTAGCAAGTTCTAAATTCGATCTTTATCTCTTCCACATTACCTCCTATTTAAAATCGCATGTGTGGGATCTCACCTATTAAAATGGAGTTTGAGCGCACACATGAAGAGGCATGTTAAAAGTATGGGATTAAATAAATAAATTACCATATTTCAATATAGTTTAAGTTTTTAGAACAGTTGATAATTTAACATTAATTACATTTTCTTTTTATATCCTTCATTCTTGAAAAGTTTCTAGAAAATCAAAAACTAATAATTATCATAGTCATGCAAATGAATCATCTTCTTATATATGCGGTGAAGAATTGATAGTGTTGGCGTCGCAAAGATCGTGTACGGTGCTGAACCCATAAGCCACACTTTGACTTAAGGTTAATATAATCTTAATTACTTTAGATCTACTGTTGGAGTTCATTGATTCATTCCTTTTGAATGTCATAATGGTGTAGAGATGTTAGATTCCATCTGGGAAGCCTTCGTGAAAGGTGAAACAATATATGAAAGCATCTAAACTACATGCAAAGATCAAATTAATATTAAAGCTTGTGTGGAAGATTTCATATCAACAATCAAAGATGTGACTGGGTGCAAGCCGTTTCAATCTTAGTCAATGCAAAGAAGATTATACATCCGTATTCATCTAGCCATGTTTTCCACGAGTGAGGCAAGATGAATAAAAAACCTATTCATTTGTCTTGTGTCTTAGAAAATTATTAGATGGAAATTATTGATAGGGCTTCCAAAAGATCTAAAGGAAAGATTATTGGCTTAAACTCGAAGAAAAATTGTGGGTGGTTATTATTGGTCACTGTCTTTATAGAAGTGTAAGATCTTTGAGTAATGGTCGTCATTTAATGGGTTGAATATGCATGAAAAGTTACATCTTTTTTCTTTGATGGCTTGCCAGTGCATTCAGGTTGCCCATTAAATGACCTTAATTACTGATTTTTTCATACTCATTATATAGTAACTAAGGGTGTGGAGGTGTCTTGAACCTATGTGAGGATATGGAAGTCCAGAATCAAGTCTTTTGTATTGACTTTTATCAATTTTATCTTTTAGTTTAGCTTAGTTCCCATTTCATCTATCTCCTTATCTTTAGGTGGCCCTAATTCTCCCTTGTTCCATCTTTCACCCGCGTCAATTATGACCATCAACCAATGATAAAATTTTTACTCCTATAAATCTTTCATTCAAGTTATATTGAGCCATAGATATTGATTCTTTAAATTAGGGATATGAAACACGCAAAATTACAAGGTGTTCAATATTTTATTTATATATTAAACTATTTTGTGATGTGAGTTTTTTTTTTAATAAACACAGGAAGTGAAGAGCATTGTCAGTCCTTCCTTAATAGAAGCTGAAAACTACGATGGTTTTACACCTCAAGATTTGTTTGTAGAGAACCATAAGGGCTTGGTTGATCAGGCCAAAAATTGGATCAAGGAGACAACGTCTTCTTGCACAGTGCCAGCTATTTTAATTGTTATTACTATGTTTGCAGCAGCAATTACAGTTCGAGGTGGTAACAATCAAAATACAAGCTTGCCAATGTTCTTAAAGGATAAGGTGTTTATGCTCTTTATGCTATCCAATGCACTGTTCCTAGTTTCTGCCACAACATCATTATTGGTGTTTCATACAATCACATCACGAAATTTAGAGGAAGATTTACTCATATCCTTACCCCAAAAAATGATAATAGGCCTTTCATCTCTTATCTTTTCCATTGCACCCATGATGGTCAACTTTTGTACCTCACTTTCCATTATTCTAGACGGAAATTTATGGGTGGTCATTCCTATCATTTGTCTTGTTACTGTTTCTGTCATCCTATTCGCATGGAAACAAGTTCACCTTCTTCTTGCCATGGTCGCTTCAACTTATAGACCAAGAATCTTCGACAGGAATGTGAAGCCTTGGATGTAAGCTATTTCATTGTGCGTACTGTTCCTTTAATAATTGTAGGGCCAAAAACTACGCTCTTTTTTTTCTTAGAAAGATAACTGATGAACTTTCAGTTTGTGATTGATATCATGTGTTTTTTTCTCCGAATTTAGACCTTTTGTCTTTAAATCAAATAAATCATAACTCCATTATATATTTTCGGTTTTTATTATCTAAATTCATTTTCTAATTTTGTTTTTGTTTTTGTTTTTTTTTTTTTTTTTTTTGTGCAAGGATAGTATAATGCCTGATCCACAAAATCACATATGTAATCTTTATCTCTTTTTTGGGAAAAGTTTGCAATGTAAATATCGAATTTAGATCTTTACCTTTTGAAGCAAAAGAAGTCTAGTAATTAAGTCTATATTAAAAGAGAGGTCTAGTTAAGTCTGGTAAGAGACTTTTCTACCATGGATAATAAGGAAAGCTATTTGAGGACAAACTATTCAATATTATATAATTTGTGTCTGAATTCCAAGTTTTGATGAAATTCAGCAATATATCGTTGTATATATAAAAAAAAATAGAAGTTAAATTTAATAGGTAAATTAAAATGTATGTTTGTTCCATAAATTTTGTTACAAGTTTTATTTTAGACCATAATTTTTTATTTTCTTTTAGAGGAAACAATAACAAAATTGAGGCCAAAGTATACTGTTGATTCCTAAAATTTACCTATTTAAAACATTTTTAGCTCCTGAAATTTTGAATGAGTATTATTGGTCTCAAAATTAAAAAATGAGTGTTATAGGTACCTTCATTAATTCTGTTAACTTTCTTTCATGTGTCTAACAGAATTAATAATGATGTATCAATTTTTTAATTGATGTGGCAACCTTTTTATTTTTCAAAAATTACACATCAAAGCTAAAGCACAATCTGAGTTACCAAACACTTATTGTCAAATTAAACTTATCCTAATCTTCAAACAACTGAAATCCCTTTAACCGTTGCTTGCCTCCGTAGGAAAACCGAAAACCAATCTAAGAAAGTCCAAATGTACTGGAACCCATCGCAGTTGACAAATTAACTGCCAACACTGAACAATTTTATTTTTTTAAATCCATCAAGAAGTTAGTATCTTTATTCATTTAGCACGTAGCCTTAGATAGTTACCAAGAAAACTAAAATCCCAGCCAAAGCTAACTAAACAACTTTTGACAAATCAACCGGTTTTGGAAGATTTGGATTTTTCAATTGTATTTGCGGCAGTAACGAGGCCGGCGTGGTATTTGGTTTTGCCGTTTTCGTAAAGGATATATATCCTTACTAAAATTTGACAACTAAAATTGAGTGTTGGTGTTGATGCTTAATTGTTAGTGTATAGCTTAGACTAGTTTAGCCCATTGGGCTTAGCCCAGTATACTGTACTTGTAGTTCACTCCTTTTACTTGTACTGCACACATATCTAGCCTATATAAGGCTCTCTATTGTACATTGTTTCATACACATCAATATACAGACTATTCAGTCTTTCTCACACTTTATATTCTTAACATGGTATCAGAGCCAATCCTCTGACTTCCTGGTTCCTGTGGACATCTCCGGCGTTCTTCCGCTGCCCTCGCCTTCATCCAGTAGCCACTGTCATAAGCGAGTCACCGCCGTCACGCCCACAGTCCCAGCAAATCTCGGATCTCATTGTTCTGCTCATCCAACTGTCAAAGCAAAGGCATTAAGTGACAGAACAGACAATCCCGAGCAAAACCCAACCAAGAACGGCCAGAAAACACTTCACACGCGCCCCCACGCGCCGCCTGAAGTTTCTGCCTCACGAGCACGCGCTCCACGCGCCGTCACGCGCCGCCACGCGCCGTCCCTCTCACTCACGCGCCCCCACGCGCCAAATCAGACTTATCCACGCGCCTACACGCGCCCCACGCGCCAGCTCCGTTTCGCGAACTGCCACGTCAGCCCTAGTGTGACGTCACCCTGCCACGTCAGCCGTTGACTGGACCAGACTTGACCGTTGACTTTTGACCGTTGACCGTTGACCAAGTCAAAATTTTTCAACAGGACCTGTCTTGCTCAGTTTTTCGCGTAGATTCTGATTTTGGACTCCGTTTCTGCATTTGAGGTATCTAAATATCACTTTTTGATCATTTTCTTCATTATGGCTCAACAAAGTGAACGAGATATCATACGTCCTATCACCATTATGTTGGATGGTCCTACTAGCTATCATGCATGGTCTCAGAATATGACCATCTTTCTCAAGGGTCGTAAACTGTGGAGATATGTGACTGGTTCAATTCCTAAGCCAGTACCAAACCCTAAGTCCAAAGCCACAGCTGCTGAAGAGTCTTCCAAGACTGCTGTTACAACAGATGATTATGAAGAACGTCTAGAAGAATGGGAGAGTATTCAGAGTAAGATTTTATCTTGGTTTATCAATACCTCTATTCCCTCCATTCATAATCTTCTTCCTCGTCTTGAAACTGCTGAGGCTGCTTGGAAATTTTTGGCCGATCGTTATAACTGCACTAATGATTCAAGTTTGGAGTTTCACATTGAATCAAAACTTTATCAAATGCGCCAAGAGACAGGTCAGTCTATTTCTGATTTTTATTCTCAGACTTCTACTATGTGGGAACAACTCTCTGCTGCAGATCCTCCACTGGTGTGTTCTAAGGACATTGAGCTCTTTGTCAAATATCGGGATCGCCGTAGATTTATGCACTTCATGATGGGTTTACGTGAGGATTTTGAGCCTACTAGGGCTTCTCTACTTAGCCGGTCTCCTACTCCTTCTCTTGATGCTGCAGTAAAGGAGCTCATTTCTGAGGAGAATCGTCGGCCCACTTATCACATGACATTATCTGATCATGTCTTGGCTACACCCTCACCACAGCCTCCCATTGTTGCATTCACTGCTCCTCCGCGAATAAACTCCGGGCGTCCCACCTCTCAGTCTTCCAAAGGTGCTCACTGCAAGTTTTGCCGTGCCAAAGGCCATGACATCTCTGTTTGTCGTAAGCTACAGAAATTTGTGCAAGAGCAGAATAAAGCTTCTCTTCCTCAGGCAGCTGCTGTATGTCCTTCAGATCCATCGGTTCCTACAGGTCCATCTTTGGCTTCCTCACTTACTACGGCTGATATTGAGGCAGTTGTTTAACAGGTTTTATCCCGCACTTCCACTGCCCTTTCTGTCACCTCAGGTAAACAACCTTGATTTTTTGATACTGCATGTTGTAACCATATGACTCCTGATGAATCCCAATTTTCTGATAAGGCACCCTTAGAACATCCAATCACCATTTACACTGCTGATGGAACTCCTATGCCTGTTAGTCATAAAGGAACAATCTCTTCTCCTTGTTTATCCCTTAGTGACACTTTTCATATTCCAAAGTTATCCCTCAATTTGCTTTCTGTTGGTCAACTTTGCGAATTAGGCGTAGATCTTCTATTTACTAATCATGGTGTGGATGTGCAGGATCCCCGGACGGGTCAAGTGCTTGGGACAGGCCGTAAGGTTGGTCGCATGTTTGAGGTTCATGACTTGAAGATTCCTTCACAAGTTGTTTCTGCAGCTGCTACCACTGCCACCTCCTCACCTGATCTATGGCATGCTCGTCTTGGTCATCCATCCTTATCTCGTCTTCAATTGTTAGCTTCTCAAGGTCATTTAGGTTCAGTTCAGTTTTCAAAATTTGATTGTACTTCCTGTCATTTTGGTAAACAAACAAAATTGCCATTTAATAAAAGTGACTCCTTTTCTTCTGCTCCTTTTGATCTTATACATTCTGATATTTGGGGTCCTGCACCTGTTCCCACTGAGGGGGGATCTAAATATTTTGTCATATTTGTGGATGATTTTTCTCGGTATACTTGGATTTATCTGCTTCACCATAGGTCTGAACTTGTGTCTATTTACCAAACATTTCATAAAATGATTGAAACACAGTTCAATCACACCGTTAAAGTCTTTCGATCAGATAATGCTCAAGAATATAATGATAAATCTTTCCTATCCTTTTTAGACAGACATGGTACTCTTCCTCAGCGGTCTTGTCCTTACACCTCTCAACAAAATGGTCGTGCAGAACGAAAACATCGTCACATTCTTGATGCTGTCCGCACCCTTCTCATTTCTGCCTCTCTTCCTGAGCGATTTTGGGGTGAGGCCGCTCTCACTGCTGTGCACACTATTAATCGTATTCTTTCACCAACTACACACAACAAATCACCATTTGAGCTTCTCTATGGTCAAACTCCTGACTACTCCTCTCTTCGGGTTTTTGGTTGTGCTTGCTTTGTCTCTCTTCCTCCTCATGAACGAACAAAGCTCCAACCTCGTACTCGTCTCTGTTGTTTCCTTGGTTATGGTGTGTCTCAAAAAGGGTTTCGCTGCTATGATCCCATTTCTCATCGCCTTCGTGTCTCCCGTCATGTTGAGTTTTGGGAACATCGTCCTTTCACGAGTCTTCAGCAGTTTCCTACATCTTCTTCCTCAGAGTCTCCCATTTTTACTGATCTTTTCCTCCCTCTCTATCCTGAACTTGTGGAGGATTCTTCAGCATCGACTGCCTCTCCAGACGACTCATCTCCGGTTCTGTCTCCGGCATATGACCCGCCTGTCTTGGATCCTGTGGCACCACCCTCTCCTGAGTCTCCTATTGGTCCTGAACTTCGTCGTTCCACTCGGGTAAGCATTCCTCCCCCTTATCTCACTGATTATCATTGCTCTTTTGCTCTTGCCACTCTCTATGAACCTCACACCTATCGTGAGGCTCATACTGACCCTCTTTGGCAGCAAGCTATGAATGAAGAACTAGATGCCCTTCATAAGAATCACACGTGGGATATGGTTGATTTGCCTCCTGGTCAGTCTGTAGTGGGTTGTAGGTGGGTTTACAAGATCAAGACCAAGGCTGATGGATCTGTTGAACGATACAAGGCTCGCCTAGTTGCCAAGGGCTTTACTCAGGAGTATGGTATTGACTATGAGGAAACATTTGCTCCTGTTGCTCGTCTTACATCTGTTAGATGTCTCATTGCTGTGGCTGCTGTTCGCCATTGGCCTCTTTATCAAATGGATGTGAAGAATGCTTTCCTCAATGGAGACCTCCATGAAGAAGTGTACATGCAACCACCCCCTGGCTATCCACACTCAGGCAATCAAGTTTGCCGCCTTCGCCGTGCTCTTTATGGCCTCAAGCAGGCTCCTCGAGCTTGGTTTGAAAAATTTAGCTCAGTTGTTGCTCAGCAGGGTTTCACTTCGAGTCCTCATGACACTGCTCTCTTTGTTCGAAGATCCTCTGCTGGTATCACTCTTATTCTTCTTTATGTTGATGATATGATTATTACTGGAGATGATTCTGCAGGTATCCGCTCTCTTCAGAACTTCCTTAGTCAGCATTTTGAGATGAAAGATTTGGGCACTCTCAGTTATTTTCTTGGGCTTGAGGTTACCTCATCCTCTAATGGATACTATCTTTCACAGGCTAAATATGCTTCTGATCTTCTCTCTAAAGCCGGTGCCACTGATAACAAGACTGTTTCCACTCCTTTGGAATATAATGCAAAGCTCACACCCTTGGACGGTGAACCTATATCCGATGCTACTCGCTATCGTCAGTTGGTTGGCAGTTTGATCTATCTCACTGTTACTCGTCCAGATATTTCACATGCTGTGGGTATGGTTAGTAAGTTCATGGATGCACCTCGTTCTGTCCACTATGCTGCTGTTCTTCGGATTCTCCGATATGTCAAAGGCACACTTTATCATGGTCTGCATTACTCCTCTCGATCTTCTCTCGAGCTTCATGCTTATTCAGATGCTGACTGGGCAGGTGATCCGACTGATCGATGCTCTATCACAGGTTTTTGTTTCCTGTTAGGTACTTCTCTGGTCTCGTGGCGCAGCAAGAAGCAGGATGTGGTTTCCCGTTCTAGTACTGAGGCTGAGTATCGTGCCCTTACCGACACCACTTGTGAGCTTGTTTGGGTTCGTTGGCTCTTGGCTGACATGGATGCTCCACAGCCCACTGCCACTCCTCTTTATTGTGACAATCGTAGTGCTATCTACATTGCTCATAATGATGTCTTCCATGAACGCACTAAGCATATTGAGATCGACTACCACATCACTCGCCAGCATCTTAAGAAAGGAAATCTCCAGTTATTCTCCATCTCCTCTGCTGACCAGCCTGCTGATATCTTTACCAAGACTCACCCGCCTGGTCGTCTTCGAGATCTTATATCCAAACTCCAGTTGGCTTCCTCCTTGCCACCTCGAGTTTGAGGGGGGATGTTAGTGTATAGCTTAGACTAGTTTAGCCCATTGGGCTTAGCCCAGTATACTGTACTTGTAGTTTACTCCTTTTACTTGTACTGCACACATATCTAGCCTATATAAGGCTCTCTATTGTACATTGTTTCATACACATCAATATACAGACTATTCAGTCTTTCTCACACTTTATATTCTTAACATTAATTAATAACAAATTACCACATCACCTAAAAAATTGACATATCATAATTCCGTCAAACACAGGGTAAAGAAATTAATGGAAGTTGACGATGGACCAATAGCACTAATTTTTTTTTTTTTTAAGTTCAAGGATTAATAGGACCATTGTTTCTATAAGACTTTCTCCCCTCTTCTTGTATGTGTTAAAATACTTAGTAAAAAAAAAAAAATAGTGGATTAATCTCACATTGGAAAATGAGTAAGAGTTACAGAGGTTTAAAGTCTAGCTATGTTGTGTATCCAAGAATTAGGTCATTTTAGATCTATACAACTGTCAGTTTCTTTAAGATCTTCTCTTCTTTCCCTATGTGGGTGTTAAAATACTGGGTATTTAAAAAAAAAAAAGGTTAATAGGACTAAAAGGACTTAATTAGTAAGTAAACTTTGGGACCAATAGGGCAATAATTCATTTTGACCGTAATAGTTACTAAT
This sequence comes from Quercus robur, assembly GCF_932294415.1. Lineage (NCBI taxonomy): Eukaryota > Viridiplantae > Streptophyta > Magnoliopsida > Fagales > Fagaceae > Quercus > Quercus robur. The sequence goes on along the minus strand of NC_065537.1, from coordinate 49,828,795 downwards.
TAAAACCTGAAAAGACTTGAGGATGGGGGCTATTCTATTTCTACCTCCTAATTATTTTTATTTCTACAATTAAAAACTATTTTGTCAAGGAAAATGTTAAATGTATTATAGATTTTACATAATGCTTATAAACTAATTCAATAATAAATATGATTGGTAAACTTTATCCATCTTATAAATAAATATTTGAATAATCTTATTGGTTACACGTCATTATAATAAAATTTGTACTACACACAGTACTATAACGTGGAAAAGTTCGAGCTTGTATTGCAACTATTGGTTGGTTTTCTCTTGGGCTTTCCTTTCGGAGTGAGCTGTAAAGCTTGAATTTCAAGTCTGTATCCGGAATTTTCTGTTTATTAGTCTTCTATTCCAAGCTATAAAACTTAACTGTTAATGCTTTTTGATTGCAAATTTTCTTTAAAATAAATAAATATATATATATATATATATATAAACAGTAAATGGAATAACATAAAAAATAAAAATAAAAAAATGAAGCAATGAAATTTCAGTGCCGGGGTATTTTTTTTTGAATGATTTGAAGTTGGTTTTAAGTATTCTTCCAGGTTTGGATATACTTTGAACTTTCAAAAATATTAATAGAAAATCTGGGGTGTTACTGAGTATTGGGTTTTTGGTTGCAAGCTCTAAGGGAGTGGTTGAATTTGAAAAACCATTGATCTCCAAGTTTAACTGTTTAAGTTGCATATATATTATACAGTTCCTTCAACCCAATATCAGGGTAAAGGCCAATAATAACTAGCATTTCTATTGCAAGATCTTTATAGTAAATCACGCGTAGATTAATATTTGGAGCTAGAAACTGATAGTAGTGGTAAAAACAAGTCGAAGTTGCTGGGGATGTCACATGAAACTCAAAAACTTGATCCCGAAATTCACCTGTCCAAGGACTGGATTTTTCCACTACAAATTAATATGTGGCTCCAGATTCATGGCTTACCACTTTGAACACAGTCAAATGTATAAGTGCAAAATGTGTTTGCAACTTTGAACGAGGCTGCTAAGAGCAACCGCACCAGTAGTTGCAAATGTTTGCAAAATACAAAATGTGCTTAATTTTGTACATTTAAAAAAAAAAAAAAACACTCACATCAGTATTTGTAAAAATATATAAATATACAAAACTGTTATACTAACTGTTCATATATGTATAATTACTGTAACTTTGCATATAATATTTTAATATTTTTTTCTCTCTCCCTCTCACCGGTCCTCTGACTCTCACCTCACCCTCTCTTTTTCTCATTTTTTTCTCTCTCTCCGCATCAACCCTCTCAACTTTCTGTTTCTCTCATTTCATAAGCTTCCTCTTCCATGGCCGGACCCACAGATCAGTGGGGTTATGCATCGTGGGCGTTGATCAGAGCTGGGTTGAAGGTGTCGATCAGAGTTGGGTTGAATGGGTATTTGGTTTAGACGCACTTGGGCTTTGACGCAGCTTCCATGGCCGGACAATGGGAGGTGTCGATCTTGTTGCGCAGTGGCTGGGTTGGATGAATATTTGGATTTCATTCATGGTAATTGGGTTGAATGAGTATTTGGATTTCACTAGTGGTGGCTGGGTGAATGGGTATTTGGGTGGGTTGATGATGGAGGCTAGTTGCTTGATGATGGTGGTTGAATGGACTGATGATGGTGGCTGGTGGCTGGGTGGATTGTGTTGGGTTTTTGAGAGAAATGATAGTGTAAAAAAATAATATTTTATTAAATAAATGTTTAGAATAGAAAAATTGATATAAATATTTTGTAAAAATTGATATGGAAAATAAAATAAAAATGTGTTTTTTATTTTTTGGTAAAGTAGACGGAAATTATACACTTGACGCAGTTGCTCTAATATGCTTTAGCTTTAAGTGCCGAAGTCATCATTTTCAGTGTCGGGTTCATCAATAGCCAGTAGTCAAACTTTTCTCCTTTTCCCCACAGTCATTCACTCCACATTTCTCATCTCTCTTGCTTTCTCAAACACAGAAACCCCACTCAAAACACAACACAAATCTCTCTCTCTCTCTCCGGGGCCGGCTCAAGGCCTAGGCAAGTTAGGCCTAGGCCTAAGGCCCCACCAAAAAACAAAAATTTTCTTAGGAAAAAAGGTCTCACTTTCCATAATTAAATGCCCAAATTTTTATAAAATTATATATATATTTTCTAAAAATTGTACATTTTTTTTATTAGTGATGTTAAGGATATTACAAATTTTACTATTGACTTACAAATTGTTATGTTATTAATCACAAAAATTTAATATAAACATTCATTAGTTAAATTGATGAAATTCATTAATGAGAGACAACGTCACATTATATTTTGAACATTTTATAGTGCTTTCAATTAGCATATTTTTCTTTTTCATTTCTATTAAGACTCTCAAATTACGAGACTAATAGAACCTTAACTCAATTGAAACCCTAAAATATTTCAAAAAGATGTTGCAAATGTGTTAAATCATCAATTATAGATTAATCTCCCCTGATAGTTTGAGACTTTGATTTTTGTAAACTAATATCCTACAAAGTCACACACCAAATAATATCTATCTCTCTCTCTTAAAATCAAAATATAAAATTAAAAATTAGATTACAACTTTATTTAACTATACATTGTTTTATATTCAAAATAATGTATCTTTTTCAATCGCAATATATTTTTATTTCTTTTTATTAATATTTATGATTCAATTATGATATTCAATTCTCTATATGAAATTAACATTAGTCTAGTTGGTATTATTTATGTATTTAATGTATCAAATTAACCTTAATTTAATTAGTATTAAATGATTTTGTTTAATTAATATTTACATATTAAAGGTCCCATATAAATTTTTCGCCTTAGGCCCTAAATTATGTTGGGCCGCCCCTGTCTCTCTCAGCGCCAAACCGTCCTTCCCCTCTTCTCCTATACAGCACACATACTTCACACACTCTTCCCTTCTCAGTTCCAACACCCTCCCCAGCTCCCAAAACACCCACATTATAGACATAGCACTCTCACAAATTAACCAAAAAAATTAACTCTAAACAGCATTTCCCCACCCAAGCATACCAATGATACCATGGACGAACCATCCCAACACCCACAGGAAGCTCACTTCGCTCACTCTCTCACAGCAACAATCCCCAGAAAAAGTAAAAGGCAGGAGGACCAAACTCCTCCCCAATTTCGGCCAGAAAGCCTAAGCCTAAACTCCGAAATTGAGGCCCATTGTTCAAAGCCGATCCAAGCTTCAAGCACAGTCCACGAGCCCTGATCCGATCCAAATCCCATAGCCCACACCAAACTCAGAAGCAGGCCCAAACCTAATTCCCAACTTTTAAGGTATATATGTTCCTAAATTAGATAAGTTTGACTAATGCATTATCTTTTCATACTATTATTGTTAGTAGCTCATTAAATTAAAACATGTTCAATACTTATGTAATGCCTGTAAAAAAAATTTTTTTTTTTTTTAATTTACATGAAGAATTAGAGATATAGATTCTATTTTTTTATTCATTTTATTTTGAGAAAAAATAATCAACACAGATTTTCGTGGTTAGGTGTTAAAAAAACTTTCTGCATAGAGTAATGCACTATCTTTTCCTTGTATTATTCTTACATTATCCGTAGCTCATTAAATTAAAGCATATTCAAATATATATATATATATATATATTCTTAAAAATAGATAATTAAATCTATTTAATTAAAAAAAATTTCAAAAAGAATATATTTTTTTCAATATTTATATTTGAAGAATTAGAGATATGGACACTATAATTTGATTCTTTTATTAATAGAATAAATGGTAATTCTAGATTTTGTGGTTTGAAGTTAGAAATCCTTATTGCACTTGTTATTTATGAAAAATGAAAAAAATAAAATAAAATAAGGGCTTCTATAGTTTATATCTTATTGATAGCATATGCATAAGCACATAAAGTGACATTTATTATTTAAGTAATTTCAAATTGATTAAGTTTTATATGTTTCATAACTTTTAATATATATATATATATATATAATAAATTCAAATCATGTTTGTGTGTGACAAACTGCATAAGTTATATATATGTTTGTATCTTTTATTTATTTATTTTTTTTTTTGAGAAAGATGTTTGTATCTTTTATGTTTGTGTGTTTTATGTATAAATTAAATATTATCTTTAATTTAAAAGTTTTTGTATATATTTTACTTGGTCCGTGAAAAATTTTCTAGCATCACCACTAAGTGATTGACCAGCTTTCTTTTTCTATATTTAAATATATAAAATAAAATAAAATAAAAAGCCTTTAACTTTTTATTAATTTTTTTTCTAATTGTGTAAAATTTGGGAAAAATATATGTCCTATTTAGCGAAGGAGGTTATATAACTTAAGCATACTTAAGATTTGTTTGGTTGTATTGTTTAAACAACAGTTTTCATTGTCTAAATAATATAACACGTATTTTTACAATAATTTTTCACTTACACGTATTTTCACAACACTTAAACGTTACTAGAACAACATTACTAAATAAGTCCTTAACTTTTTTCCGGTAAGTGCTTACCAGTACATAGCCAATAACTATGGAAATTATGATTTAGACCCCTAAACAGCTTAACTGAAATTTTTAATCAATTAAAAATTGATTCAAATATTAATTGGTACATACTTAATCGATGTTTTAATCACTTTATTTTTGGATAAATATATTCAAGAATACAAAAAACATAAACCATAAGTACACAGTTACATAAGATACAACATATATTCTGAGTAGAAATCCTAAAAAGGTAGGAACAGTCTAAGGCAAACCTAGTACTCACACAACTTTCCGTACATGTAAAAGATTGTTACGGTATAAATGATACTCACATGACTTCTAGTACATGTCGTACATGTGGTTAGATACCATGCCTAAGTTCTTGTTCTTCTGCTAACAAATGCAGACTCTCTAATTTGACTTTTATTTATATATATATTTTTAATTAAATATGTATGGTATATAAATATTTTTTGTTATAGCTTTTCATGCATTATAGAGTTGAGAAATGGAAATATAGCTTACTCAGAGCACTCACAGCACTGAAGACATATTGCTATATTGCTAAAATTTAGCTCCACAAACACAAAAATCTTGCAGCAGAAGTGGAGCTAAATCTAAAAATTTACCCAGCTCCGACCACAGCAATCCCCACCACCCCCACCACCACATCAGTCACAAATCCAACCATACCCACACTCATCAAACCCATCACCATCAATATCAATCACCACCTCCACCACCACCACCACCACCACATTAATCACAAACTCAACCACACCCACACTCATCAAACCCACCACTACCAGTAAAAAAAAAAAAAAAAAAAAGCAAACATCAGCAAAACCCACGGCCAAAATGGTTTCTTCTGCAATTCTTTCCTTTAAACCAACAAAAAAGAACCAGAGGTTGATAGAGGCATGGTGGTGGACCTAGTGTCATTGCTTTAGTTGGGCTGAGCAGAATTGAAGCTTGTGTCTTGGACAGAGAAATAAAGAGAGAACAGTTGATAAATGGAGAAGGAGGTGAGAAGAAAAAGTAACAAAAAGATAAAACAATAAAAAATAAGAAATGGTTGAAAGTTAAAAGGTGTGGCTGAGGGTGGATGAGATAAGAGGACTACGTGTGTGGAGGAGAAAAACAAAGAGGAAAAAAAAGAAAAAAAAAACGTGTATTTAGATGAAAAAAATAAGATAATGGGAAAAATAAAATAAAGAATAATAAGAAATTAAAATTAAGAAATGTTATCATAATATTTTTGCAATAAATTTTAAGTAGTAGGTTATTACTATCTAATATTGGTGAGAAAAAAATAATTTTTTTTATGGTGGCGGTTGCGGTAGCAGTGGTGGCAATGGCTATGATTATTGTTTATTGTAGAGAATATATTATTCTATCATGTGGTGTCGGTGGTGGAAGTGTTGACGATGGAAGAGTTGGCGGCAACGGCAGAAGAGTCAGCGGCGGTGGCGGTGGTAGTGGCAGCGTTAACGGTTACGGGTAGTTGTGATTGTTGTTTATTGTAGTGGATATATTATTTTATTGTGATGTTTATATTATTTTATTGTGTTGCAAACTAAAATAGATCCACTGCTGCAGCATGTGTGTAGGTAAAATAGATAAAGTAACTTTTGGTGGAGTTAAAAAGTTAAATTTTTAACTCCACTAGAGTTGAGAAATGGAAATATAGCTTACTCATAAGATAGAAAACGTACAATAGTAGGAATGTAAAGCAAAACGCAGGAAATTAAAGGGAAAAGTAGAAGTTCCTCCAACTAAGACTGATCCAAGCCTAGCCAGAAAAGTAAGGAACCAAGAAACTTTCTGACATTTTTTCTGTGCTTTAACGACTAGTTATAAAGCAATAGCAATGGGAACGTAGCTTCTTCAATATAGAAATTAGATTAAAAGGAATGGAATATACTTTCCTCAATATAGAAACCGCAAGAAAATATAATTGCATGGCTAAGAGCATCCGCAGCCGAAAATCCCATCCTATCCTATTTTACCATCCCAAAAAGCAACTTTATCAATTATACCATACAATTTACAACATACCCAACATCCCAACTTCTATTTTCCTATTCTACTCTTTAAAATAATATATCTACCCAAGAAAATAATATATCCCAAATCCATATCTATTCTCTCCCTTCTCTCTCCTCTCTCTGATTTTTAACTCTCTTCCTCTGTCTCTCTTCCATTGAAACCACCACCACCTCCACCGTCCAAAAAGGCCTCTGTCTCTCTTCCACTGAAACCACCACCACCTCTACCGTCCAAAAAGGCTACAAAACTCAAACAAACTACCCCTGCTTCACTGCCCATCACCCCACCACCACCAAAACAAAACCCACAAATGACCAACAAAAACCCAGCAAAATCAGACCCATAAATGAACAACTCGCACCATAAATGAACAAAACCCATAAACCGATCTCTGCGCCGATCTCCACACCCAACGCCGATCTCCACATCCCACGATCTCCATGCCCAACGGCGATCTCCACATCCCACATCCAACGGCGATCTCCATGCCCAACGGCGATGTCCACATCCCACGCCCAACACCTATCTCTACGCCCAATGCCGATCTCCACACCACACCCAAACACCGATCACTGCGCCAAACCCCAAACGCCGATCTCCACACCACCACACTGATCTGCAATGAGAGGGAGAAGAGAAATAATGACTAGGTGGTGGCTTGCCATGGCCAGTGACAGTGGGTCAGGCCATGGTGTGGTGGCTATGGGGTTGAGTCTGAAGAGAGGAAAGCTGAATGAGAGAGAAGGAAGAAAGAGAAAAGAAAAGGAAATAATGGGAGAGAGAGAGGAGAGAGACAATTAAAAAATAATTTTTAGAAATAAGATTGTGCTACAGTAGCATCTTACTAATAAGATGCTACTGTAGCACAATTGTAAAAATTTTTACAATTCTGAATGTTTACAAGTCCAAATTCTGGGTGTTTTTGGGGTTTTTATGCTAAACCCATCTTACATTTGGCATATCCATGCCCAGCTGCGAATGCTCTAAGTATCAGTTCCTTAAACTTAAGGCTAAAGCCTTGATTTTTTTTTTTTTTTTTTTTTTTTTTGAGAATCCGCTAAAGCCTTGATTCTTTACTTGTCTGAGTAGTGTTGGAACTTAGAAAAGTAAAGAATCAAGTGAGTTGAAAAAAAAAAGGAGAGAGAGAGAGAGAGTTAAAGACTGATCCAAACCTAGTCACACAAGTAAAGAGTTAAGATATTTGGTGACAATTAAATTCCTATGGCCAACTAAACTCTAAAGATAGAAAATCTTTAACAATCTTTTCCCCAACTTGTAATTTGTAAATGGACGTGCCAAAATTGTATTGGAGGAACATTACATAGACATACCATTATTTAAGGGAACATTAAGTATTCTAATTACAACAGAGCTACATTAATAGTAACTGATGATGCCGAAAATATCACCAATAAGCCACACGGTTCTCACGCGCTCCAAACAACACCTGCATAGCAAAAAGAAAGGACCTAACAGAGAGCACCGGTGTGGTGCCGGCCAAATACCCTCCAAAGGTCAAGTCAGAACTATTCTCACAACTCTAGAGTGCTAAAGAGGGTAAATTATGCGTACCTTAGTTCGTGAAGGTGCTTGGGTTTTTATAGTAGTAGGAGTTGACCCATTTTCCTTGGAGTAGAAGTCTTTTCCTTATAGGAGTCTTCTTGGGCCTATTTCGCGGGATCCTTTCCATATAGGAATCCCTCTTAGGTTTCTCAAAACGTGGAGGGCAAGTCATTTCCTTATACACGCAAACGTGGTTAGCAAGTATTCTTTGACTAATGCCGTCAGCTTACATTATGCCTTCGGTCTTGATCCCGTCAGCTTCAGAATCCCTTCAGCATTATGATCCCGTCAGCCTTAGGATGCCTCTTCGGTGATTCTCCCTGCAACCCTCGCACGTCGACAGTCATTAAATGGGGGCTGACGGCTCAGTCGATCCCGTCACTTATAAATCGTCAGCTTATCTTTTGTGATCAATCTCTTTTATCTTTATCAGTATGCGAAATTGTGTTTTTAAATTTACTGAAAAAAAATCTAAACAAAGGTGTGAAATACTGAATCATTGCTTCTTTGTTATTAAATCCACAATTTTCGATAACCACAGTTCTCACATTCCCTTATTTTATATTTTGGTTGGCCAGAAAAAATTTCTTGACCACAATCAAACCAGGGACAAAATGGGCTTCTGCCCTTTTCGAGCAAATTAATTAGCTTTTTGCCCTTCTTTCCAAACTAAATAGGGAAATGCCCCTCTTTTGAAACTCGACTTTTTCCAAATCGAGTTAAACTCTATAGTGACGTTTTTAAGGACCTATAGTGACATTTTGTAACTTGATATCCATGAAATTGAGTTATAGGCAATTTTATTGCCTATAACTCGATTTAATGGATATCAAGTTATAAAACGTCACTATAGGTTCTTAAAACGTCACTATAGGTCCTTAAAAATGTCACTATAGGGCTCCAGAATTTTTTTTTTTAACTCGATTTTGAGAAAGTCGAGTTTCAAAAGAGGGGCATTTCCCTAATTAGTTTGAGAAGAAGGGAAAAAGGCTAATTAATTTGCCCGAAAAGGGCAGAAGCCCATTTTGTCCATCAAACCAGTCCTCTTCGAGCAGGAGTTCAGCTTAGTTCAGGTTCGTATGCTGACTTATTATTACTAGCTTTTAATTGCCTTTATATGCACGGATGCAAGTAAAATTAACTATAATTAAACACACTTGCATATGAAATATTCATACAAGTTTGATATCATCGAATTTCATTTTTGGATTTTGTGTTGGAATTACATTTCCTCTCCCTTATGTATATGCATATTTGTTTCTCAAAAAAACAAAAATATTTATATGAAAATTTTAATTGAAGTTTATGCATGAGTTAGTAAGTTCTAGTCAGAGAATTTGAATTATTTTCAAATGGGTTGTAAAGTGGTTTAAATAATTTTTGAAGTAGTTTCAAGTGTAAGCTGCTTTAAATATGGATTAGAAGTAGTTTTGTATGAATAAAAATTGACTGTTTCACTTTGTGTTCAATTTAAAATCACACATGGAAAGTTTTAAAGTGGGATAAATAATATCAATTCCTTTTATAGAATGAGCTTGAATTAGTTTTAAATTGGAAGAATAATTAAAACAAAATTAATCTAATTTGAGACTCTTGGCCAAAATTATAGTGTTTTACTTAAGAGTAATGTCACGTCCACAATATTTTCACAATAATTTTTAAATAAGTCTACAATATTTTCACAATAATTTTTAAATAATTCTAATATGCATTTTTTATGAATTCATATTATAGCTTTTCTTTACAACTATTATTTTTCCCTTGTCTTGAATGTTATCTTATATTCTTAAATTTTTATATATTTAGTTATTTTTATGATTAATATTTTTTTGATAAAATTTTTATGATTGATTTAATTTTCTTGTTTCTTTATATATTTACTAGACCATTAGAAATTTTTTTTCAGGTTTATATTTGACAGTTGTATACAGTTTTGTGTGTACGTGTGTATGTGTGTGAAATATTGGACTAGTACAATATTAAAAACGGATTATACCCGAATTCATCCAACCCAACTTGTTACCAAAGTCCTAACACCATTTACATATATTTGACAGATTAAAGATGGAAACAAGTTCTGCCTCAAGGAGTGCAGCAGTTAGTGAAGTTCTTGACGGAGACAATTATTTTGTTTGGAGTGTTCAATTGAGTGGTTCATGATCTTTGGGACATTGTTAAAGCTACCAACGAAGCTCCTAAATCAGAAAATGATGAAACTGCTTCTAAGGCATGGACCCAAAAGAATATCATGGCTTTGCACATGATCCAGATTTCATGCGGGCAACGCATATGTTTTGTGATTAGTCTGATTACTTTGGCCAAAATTGCTTGGGATACATTGGAAGAAATATGTTGCATCCCCAAAAATGTTTATGAAGGTCTCTCTCTCTCTCTCTCTCTCTCTCTAAAATGCACAAATTTAAATATTTTATACGGAAAAGAGGCATACATATATAGGGGGACAAAATGGGTTTCTGCTCTTTTCGGGCAAATTAATTAGCCTTTTGCCCTCCTTCCCAAACTAAATAGGCAAAAGCCCCTCTTTTGAAACTCGACTTTCTCAAAATCGAGTTTAAAAAAAAAAAAAAAAAAATTTCTGGAGCCCTATAGTGACGTTTTTAAAGACCTATAGTGACATTTTAAGAACTTATAGTGACGTTTTATAACTTGATATCCATGAAATCGAGTTATAAGCAATAAAATTGCCTATAACTTGATTTCATGGATATCAAGTTACAAAACGCCACTATAAATCCTTAGAAACGTCACTATAGGTCCTTGAAAACGTCACTATAAGGCTTAACTCGATTTTGAAAAAGTCGAATTTCAAAATATGGGCATTTTCCTATTTAGTTTGAAAAGAATGGTAAAAGGCTAATTAATTTGCCCGAAAATGGCAGAAGCCCATTTTGTCCTATATAGGGTGTGGAAGATATGATAAACTTACCAAAAAAGAGTCCTAATTTACATATCAGTTTGTCCTTCATATATATATAAGATTTACATATCAGTTTGTTTCCTAACCTTTACTCCATGTTTTAAAATATTCCCTAATTTTAATTTGTCATTTTAATTCAAAACCTTTTGTTCATGTATAAAAATAGTTCGCTAAATTATATTATGAAGATTTTCAGTATCAAATATGAGGAGAAGCTAAGATCAAGTAAAAACTTAGAGCAAGATTGATTGAAATGTAAAATAGTTATAGCCTATACGATTAGGGTATTTTGAAGAGTTTAATTGCATCAGAGTCAATTTTGTACGTGAGAACGATATATTTAATTGCTGCTATTCTTTCAGCTTCTGAAGAAAGTTATGTGGCTTGGACCAATCGGCTGAAAGCATATTTTATGGACAAAGATCTTTGGGACATTGTTGAAGCAACCACCAAACCTCCTATGCCTGAAGGTGATGAAATTGCTTTTATGGCATGGAGCAAGAAGAATGCATTGGCTTTATATTTGATCAGGGAATCGTGTGGCTCAAACAAATTTCCTCTTATAGGGAAGATTAGAGAGGCTAAAAAGGCCTGGGATACTTTGGCAGAAAGGTTCAAGCCTGGTACTGACTCAACTATCTCTCCTTTCTATGGAAAATACACACGTTCAAACGTTCTAAAATAAGCTTAAAGTCTGCAAGATGATGATAAATTTATTTAAAATAAATATAGAAAATAAAAAACCTTAAATCCTTTGTATGCATTAGCTCGCAAGGGGACAAAAAAAATGTTCAATTATCATGTTGATACCTAAATTTTGTCCTATATGTCAAACTGTCAAACTGGTCCTTTAACTTTTCAAGTATGTCAGTTTAGTCATTCACATGTTAATATTAAATGTAAGTTTCGATTTCCATAAAAATTAAAAATTAAAAAAGAAAAAGAAAAACTGACATCTCCCTTATATATTAAATTATAATAATTGACAAATTCACTTGCTTGATTAATATAATGACATATAAAACAAGATTTATTTTTTCAAAAAAATTTCCAGTAATAAAAATTATTTAAATTTAAATTTATACATCATAAAAGCTCCAATATGTTTATCTATTGGAGAAGAAGTTAGTGACTCCAATATTTGCAAAACCTAGAGACAGTCCTCTTCTGCCCGGTTTTGACCCATCCAAGAAATGTGAGCAACATTTAGGGGCCGTAGGGCACACCTTGGAAGAATGCGTTCATTTGAGACATCGAGTTTAAGATCTCATCGACTACAAGCTAGTACAGTTGGACAACACAACCGGGCCGAATGTCATCACCAATCCCTTGCCTCCTCATCCAGAAGGGAACGTGAACACTATCTCTACAGTGGAGGAGAGGATCCCAGATTTCTCATCCCCCTCATTCCCTTGGAAAGCCATGTTGCAGGCTCTAGCCCAAGAAAGTCACATTGTTCTAGAGAACATAGGAGCACTAGGATTTGACTGGGAAATTTGCTCATTCTGTGGCAATGGGACTGGCATGCCCTATTTGATTGTAGAGTGCTTAGGGCACAAGTTCAGAGCTTAGCCGACCGTGGCATTATCTAGATTGAAAGAGAGGTCATATGGAGGAGTGATTGCATGACAGCTAGCCCATGCCCTTCAAATACCCAAGCAGGAACTAGCCATAACGCTATGTCTAGGACGAGTACTTACAAGAGCGCCTTTGTAGGGTTCCTCTAGGGATGAGGACACCATCTCCTTCGACTTCGCTCGTTATCGAAGAGATTACAGAATCACCTGTGGATTTAGGAGTGCCAACTCCAAAGAAAGAACAAACCATGCCGGCCATTGAAGGTTTGGCACCTTCAATTTTATCTTTGCTTAGGATTGCCGAGCCATCTCCAGGATTTTTCTAGAAGGGAACCCTTGTTGTCCTCGCTATTCAAGGTTTCAATCCTTTAGTTTTGCCAAAGCTTATCCAAGGAATTTCTAGGGCTCCCAACCTAAAAGTTAGAAGCTGCTCTGCCTAGTCCAGTCATCATCAGTTCGAAGATGTTCTCCCTAGCACCAAATATGCAGACTCAAGAAGGCTTGGTCATCCATATGCTAAAGCCCTTCCCCTACAAAGATAGCCATCGTGTTCCATGGAAGTACAATGTGACTTTGATCTCCACCTGAATTGGAAAGGAAGAGGTTTGCTCAAATATCTCTTCAGGTCTATCCGGACTTACTTGGAGTGGTTGATGTTATACTCCTGAAGAACTAGAAAAAAAGAGGAAAGAGATTGGCAAGGGCACGGCCGAGCCAGTTAGGAATAGGGTCATCACTAAGGATGTCGAGGAATTCTTGAAAACCATCTAGAAAGGCCAATTATAGTGTGATTCAGTAGTTAAACAAATTTGTAGCTCAGACTCCTCCTTCGAGGGTATGGTATCATTGGTGTTGGCCACCAACCAAGTCTTCTTTTCAGATGATGAGTTACCTCCAGAAGGAAGAGATCATATCTTGGCCATGCACATCGTGGTTAAATGTGAAGACATGATTGTCACAAGGGTATTAATCGACAATGGATTAGCCTTGAATTTCTGCCCGATGGCCACTCTAGAGTGCCTAAAAGTGGATATGTCTCTTATTCGGCCTAGCACCATGATCATCAAAGCCTTTGACGGCACGCATTGTGAAGTGCAAGGCAAAATTAAGCTAATGATTGAGATCGGCCCAAAATCCTTCATGGTCAACTTCCAAGTGATTAAAGTGGACACTCCGTACAATATGCCTTTTGGGAGGCCATGGTTATATGCAACAGGTGCAGTCACGTCTGCCCTTCATCAAAGACTCAAGTTCATATCTGAGAATCAATTGATGACTATTATAGCTAAAGAGCTCATGACTACCTTCCAAGAGACATCTTGAAAGTTCAATTAGTGTGTAAAACACCAATGATTGTTTAAACCCCCAATTTTAACAATTCCAACACAAGCTTATACATAAATAATATATGTGTGGAATGATGAATATAAGCTATATCCAAATTGGTAAAACACTCTAAACCATAATTAATCACAAACACAACAGCAATTAAAAGGTAAAGAGTAAGGGAAGAGAGATGCAAACATAAAGATAACACCAGCACGTGTTATCGAAGAGGAAACTGAAGAACTCGGCCAAAAACCTCTCTGTCGCCCTCCAAGCGGTCAAATGATCCACTAAAGAATAAAGTTTGGATACATGAATAGCAGAAGACCCTTCAAGCCTAATCTACCAAATGCACCTAAGCCCTTCAAGCTTCTTGCTCCAACAGGAGTACACCTAACCTTGTCTTATTTAACTTCCCAAATCCCGCAATAAGCCCATTGCATCAACCAAGTAAATTGGTCATCTCCAAACTGCTTCCCAAGCACCAAAATACCTCTTCACTGATATGAGTATGTTGAGATAAGGATTTGGCAAATGTACCTCTCAAGGATATGTCAATAAAGAGGGTGAGAGTAGAGAATTTGGAAAATTAAATGATAAAGATTGTGGATGAGTCAATCTTGTTTTTCTCTAAGTTTCTCTTTCAAAATTCTCTCTGGAAGCTCTCTACATTTCATGGGTATAAGGGTATTTATAGTAGGGTACGTGAGGAATGTGAAAGTCAGTTTTCATCCAAACAGGGTATTTTGGCGACTTGGCCTCGCGACTGGAACGAATGGCGAGTTTGAGTCGTGAGCTAACGGCCTGGCTAGATTGTACATTTTGTCCTGTAGTGCTCCAGCTGTCGTGACCCTTCAGTTCCCTGCATGCTTCACACGTGTGCCACTTTGGTGACTTGCCAGTCGCGAACCAGTCACAAGATCCAATCACGAGACTCCTTTAAGTGCACACGTCTTGAGTTTTCTTCACACTCTCTCACACACTACCCTTACATAGTTCCCACCTATCTAATTGCTAAAATACAAGCAAATTTGACACGAAATAAAGCCAACACATGATTGAATAAATTCAACCTTACACATATATTGTCTACATCGATGCTAATGCTTTTCTAGAAGTGTCCTTCCATAGATTCGAGCTAGTTTCCATGATTCACAATGCTTTAGAGCCTAAGTTTGGCTGGCCCGCAGTAGTTTTGATGGTCGCAAAGGAAATTCTTAAGTTTAGGTACAAATTAGGTCAAGGCCTTGGAACCGTAGGACATGGGAGCCCTGCTCTTATTGAACTCTCAGAAAACAAAGAAAGATTTGGTTTGGGGTATGAACCCACTCATGAAGAACTCTTTCAAGCTTCCAGAGGAAAGAAAAAGAAGTGTGCCGCTTCAGGGATATCTATTCCCCATATTAGGACCACTTTTCCAACTCCAGGTGAGGTTATTATGCTAGAACCTTTCAAGGAACTAGAAGACGAGGAGCCTGATCTGGCTTGCATTATTCGGCTCTGTCCCAAAGAGTTCTTTGTGAACACTATCACATCTTCCAAAGATGATCCAACTTCTACCATCCGACCAGGGATGCCAGACGAGACGGCGGGCCTTTGGACCATTAAGCCTTGCTTTGTGGTTGCACCGGCTGAGTAAGGAGTATTCCATCATCTAGTGATTGGGCCTCCCGATCACTCGAGAGGGTTGGAATAGCATATTCAAAGGCATCTCCACCCTTCTTGGCAGAATTGAGCTTGGTAGACTTCGAAGCCAAGCCCTTCTTTGTTGATTCAAGAAGGTTCACCACTTTTACTAATAAGCCAAGAATGTATTGACCCCTTTTGATGAATTAACCAATTAATTTGCCAAGTTGATTAATTAAACAGATTAACATAAAATATATGTGGTAGCACAAACAAATCACCAAATAACTAAATATGCAGCGGAAAATAAATTGACACGGTGATTTGTTTACAAATGGGGAAAACCAACTCGGCAAAAACCCCACCAGGTGATTTTAAGGCCACCACTCCCGAAAATCCACTATTATCACAACAAGCAGTTACAAGTAAAGGAATTGCAGTACCTTATACCAACCTACAGTTAAACCCTTACCCCAATACCCAATTGGACTTGTTTTGTAGTGACAATCTCTCTTTTTGATGCACGGCTCCCAGTACGTGACTAACCAATAGATGTGCGGATACCAGTACGCGACTTAATCACCAACTTAAGAAGGAATGTTGGCTACAAAGTTCTTCAATTCATCACACGATGAAGATCACGAAACTCCTTGATTACAAAACCCTATGGTGTACAAACATATCAACTTCTTGAATAGAAAGATGAATTAGGGCATATGTCTCCGGTTCACAATATGCTTGTGAAAAACCTTTTCATTCAGTTGCATCAGCTGTGATGGCCCATAAAACAATCCTTATATATGTTTAGGGTTATGAGAAAAGAAAGCCTAAACATCTATTCACGGATTAGAGTGAAATCAAATTTGGAAAATTGATTTTCATAAACCTCGACAAATACCCTATCTATTGAGCAGTTGTTGAGCCTCAGGCTAAAATAACTTTTTAAGCCTCGATAGATACTAGCTATCGAGCTTTAAAATCCAGCACTTCTTCATTTGATTTTTGGAAAGACTTGCATGATTTTAACACTTGAACTTGAAACCTTGTTCCTTGAAGCATTAAACACATCTTAGATCTACCCAATTACAAATAAAGCGCGTTTTGTCAAAGGATTAGCCAATACTATAATGACATATGTTCCTAACATGAATCACATATGTCCTAACATTTACTTTCTTCTCCCAACCACAGGGAAACTCACCCGCATACCAAAACCATCCTTACTCTTTCTCCCACCACTCAAATGTAGCAGACTTACCCTGCTTCTTAACATAGGCAATCACAGATATGGTAAGGAGGAGTAGTCGAGGGTTTGGGGAGATGATGGCATGCAAACCTTCAGAAGGAATATGGGAGAACCCACGACCACCTAGTAGCTCCTCGCCAAAAGAAGTCATAATTGCCTGCCAATATCCATGCATTTGGGCAGTGCAAAGGCCCACTCTCTGGGAACTGGGGATGGTGAATACTGTGAAAAGTTTGCTCCAAAACTTAAAGGTACTAGGGCGCAGAAAGGGACAAACTGAAGAGGTAGTGTCCCAAACTAACGTAAAGTCATCGGGTATGTCATGGTTAAGCCTAAACTGCCTTCTCACTCTATAGGCAGAATAATACACATACCGGATACCTTCGTCAGCCAAAAAAGGTAGCCACCCGGCATTGGTGGCAGCCAAGTAAATGATACCCCTCTCATCATAGGCTACCAATAGAGTAGTCGTCCTAGCAGTGGCCATGAAAGGCCACATCACAAAATCGACACAAGTATACCCAGTGCTGAAATCCTTACAAGCCCTCCACGAAAAGCACACCTCCTTACAAAAAAACTCCATAGCAGGATGTCTGAAGGGCTTTAGTCCAACCCGACAATATGCCAATGGAAACTCAATAACAAAACTATCATAGAAATCTGTAATCACCTTGGGGCAAGACTGGAACTTCTTCTTGGCATGGTAAACTGGCTTACACTTAGCCAAATGCCTAGCACAATGCTCCCAGAAAAGGTGCTACAATATGGTACTATGAATGGATGAAGTAACTATATGGCGAGAACCTGCTTGCCTTTCATCACTCTACAAAATATCCAATTGAACATATAGGTGGCCCAAAAACAGGGGAGGGGGAGAGGGGGGGGGGGGGGCAATGCCAAACTAACTCCGACAGAATTCTTTATGGCTAATTGAAAGTAAACAGGCTTCAAAGCATAATGCGGGCGCAAATACAAAACAAACTTACAGAGCCAGAACGTGATGAAGGCAGCACGGCAAGCGGTAGTGGAAGCCTTTGAGAAAGCCTCAATCCAATTAGAAAGCTTCGTGTTCCCCCCACTAAGCCCTTTTCTCAACTTAGCCTCCACGGCATCCTCCTTGGCAGAAAGTTGAGTATCACAAGGGTTTGCATTGCTGAGAATATAGAGCAGCAACTGGTTGGCCACATCCTCCAAAGTCATGGTGATCTCACTACAAGAAAAGAAAAAGGTGTGAGTGGCACTACACCACCAGCGAACCAAATGGCAAAGATTGAACAAGTCACGGTAATTGGACAGGCACAAAGAAGAGACTATGGCTTTCAACATGCCGGCCCGCTATAGCATGCCCATGAAATCCGTATCGGAAAACTCTTTGTCAACCCACTCCTTCCAACTAAGCGATGTACTCAACTCGAATTCGAAAAGGATGGGCACGGGTAACATGTCTCCCTGATGAATAGTAAGATCGGGGATGGAGGAAGCCAACGGAACCCAAGAAATTTTGGAATCATGCTATTCTAGAGATAACCAAACATAGCCCCACGAAGGAGGCGAATGGTCACCGAGTCCCACCGGGAAGTGTGAATGGGTATTGTGCCATGGATCGATGAGAGGAGGGCATTCACTACCACGGTTGCGACTCCTTTTCTCCTCCTTGGAACAATCCGATTCGGAATGGGGAGCCTCCTCACCTTTCTCAACCTCCATGGGTAGGTCATCAACAACGATCTCCTTTCCATTACGGTGGGAAGAACCTTCACTCTTTGTCGGCAACATGGAGGATAGATTATGTGGTGAGAGTGATGGGTGAGAAAACTTGGGGAAGATGAAATGAAGAAAGGAGTAAGGGAAGGAAAATGGGTTGTGAGAAAAGTAAAAGTAGCATGAAGAAAAGAAAGAGAAGAGGTTGAGACAAATAAAAACATTAGGAAGGGAAGCGACGGACCAACCATCAAAAGAGGTGTTGCATTAAATGAAGCAGAGGCGGTGATTTTGAATAGCTGATAAACTAGGAAATCTAAAAAGACAAGCTTGTTCATAGCAGAAAAGTAAGCAAGATGGGGACCACTATTTAAAACACCCGCGAAAGGAAACTGCAAAAGTACTTGCATATGAATTGCAGGAGCAATCCACATGCTCAAGGGGTTGAATATTAATGCCCATTTTTGACAAAAGGCCTAATGGCAAAAGAAACCCAACAATAAGGAAAATGAGAGGAAAAAGGAGTATAAGTAGTAAAAGTAAGGTAATAAGCCCAATGGACCAATGTGGCAAAAATGACAGATAGCAGGCTCATGGAAACAATAAGAGGTAAAAGTGAAGTAAATGAGTCGAGAAAGCCCAATAAAAGAGATAGTAAACCCAATGGGCCAACATGATAGGAATGACAGCCAACAGGCCCAAGGACACAATAAGAGGTAAAAGTGAAGTAAATGAGACGAGGAAGCCCAAGTAAAGAGGTAATAAACCCAATAGGCCAACGTGACAGGAATGACAGCCAACGAGCCCATGGGCACAATAAGAGGTAAAGGTGAAGTAAATGGGTCGAGGAAACCCAAGAGAGGAGGTAATAAATCCAATGGGCCAACGTGGTAAGAATGACAACCAGCAGGCCCATGGGCATGGCAGGAAAAGGAACAGCAAAAACGGAAAACCAATGGGCTAAACAAGTGGGAACTTTTACCCAGATCAATGCCCAGTCCACGAGGAAATGAAAGGAAGTAGTGCGAGCCCAACAGCCCATACATCCTTTACACCGTGGGAGATAAACACAAACCCAGTATACACAACAAAATAAGACAAGGCAAGAACGGCAAGAATGGCATAGGAGTAAAAGAAAACAAACGCAAAGGATAATGGAACTCACACAAGGGCCAGGGAACCAGCTACTTGTACCCAGCCAATACAGGAGAGGTGGGTCCTCAGTTAAGGGATTCAGAGGGTATGGTTTGGTGGTGGGGAGAAAATGGGGTCAATATTGGGATTCCTGCTGAAGCTTCTTTTGGGAAAATGTTTTACTGGGATAACATTTCACCCAAAAGAGGCAAGCAAAGGGAAAGGGCCACTTGATGCATGCCATAGGTATAGGTATAGAGAAAGCCTCCAATCCTTATCAATTGAGGAAGGCAAATATTGAGAGAAGAGAGAAACAAAACAAGGAATTTTGTCTAGAGATGGAGAGTGGTGTAGCAAATACACTTTGAGTGGAGGTAGTGGCCAGGCAATCAATAGGTTAGTAGGCAACCCTAGGGAGATGCCCACAAGAAATCAAAAAAAATTGGTGAAGCCTCAGGGACAAAAGGAAGAAATCTCATAGAATCAAGCAGTATAAAAAGGAAGAGAGGTAACCATGAATAGAGGGACAAATGGAGAGAAGAGTAAGAAAGAAACTAAGAACCATAGAACAAAAGAAAACTAAGTGGTAAAAAAGGAAGAGAGCAAACACAGCTTGTCTAAGAGATGTCATTAGCATTCCTCAAAGAGGAAGTGGCCTCAACCTGCAGCTTGTTTAGGGCCGCAATCCACCCTTTGGCAAAGTAGACCTAGAGGTTTTTTTGCACCTCGAGCCACACGGTAGAAATACAATCAGTTTGGCCATGATAATAAGTAGCACGTAGTTGATCATTATTAACCATGACATAGGCCACCAGCTTAACAATCATTTCCCTAAGAACCTTCTTAGTTCCCTTGAGCTCTTTCTCCAAGGCGTCTTTTCTCTCAATAATCGCCTTGATATTCTCCTCAACCTTGGCACGAAGCCTCTTGAACCCAATCACCTAGGTCATTGTATCCGAAATATTTTTGAGAAGGTCTTCATTGTTAGTCGACACCTCCTCTAGCTTCTCCTTCGTTGCTAGGTACCTGCTCTCCACCACGGCAGCGCTTTGATAACCCTAGAAAATAGAGGTTAAGGGTTGGAGTTAGACCTAAAGCATAATAAAAATTAGGGAATGAGAAAAGGGACTTACCATAAATGCCTCCCACTTTATGTTTAGAAGAAGGTCACCATCTCCCTACTGCTCTTAATGCCTCATGTCTTCAGGAAGAAGCAAAGCCTTTCCCACGCATTCGGCCACGTGGCCCTCGCAACCTTCCCTCCATGGCCTAGCCTTTTTAGTCACGGGAAGGGGCTCTCCATCCACCATGAATGCTCTAATGTAAGCAGGGGCTCTTAATTCCATGGGAGCAGCTTCCTCTTGAATGGGGGAACCCTCTATATGAAGAGGTGGTGCCTCGGAACTTGAGTTTCCCCTGGCACCCTTTTGATGCTTTCTCCCACCTTGCAACCTTCGGGATGAAGCTGCAGGAGCTTTGGTAGCCCGAGGGGCAAGTAGAGCAGGAGGAATTCGAGCTTGAGAAGTAGGAGGGGGATCTTGGGCTCGAGTAGGCAAGGGTGTGTCCAAGATTTGGCTAAGGGAGACCGTGCTCCGTTGATAAGACATGTCTATAGGAACTCCTTCAACCATGATGGAAGGCTCGGTCTCAAGGTTTTGTCGCTTGGAAACAACATCAGTGGAAGAAGATTTACCTTTCTTTCTTCTTCTTCTCCAAGGTTTATCAGCTGGGATGGCTACGGTGATGCCAAGATCTTTTGGTGTAAAAGGAGGAGCAGATCTACTGCGTACTCAACCCTTGGTCCTTCATGCAATCTCTATGGGGGATAACACGTATCCTATGACTCGAACGTCGATATAGGAAAGCCGAGGGCCTTTATCCTTGATCACATTATTGGCGTTATGAAAACTCCTGTACACGTGAGTGTATCCGAGGATGAGGTGAGCTCCTTGTAATTGACCATCCAAGTGGGCTTAGATCGAGGATCTCAAGAGCCTGTTTAGCTTGATGGAATTAATCAATTGCTTTCTCTTCTAGAAAGCATAATCCTTTGAAAACAACAAATGAAGAAAAGGTGGATTAAGTAGAGGAAAGAACTAAAGACAGAAAAAAGTTTTTAAAAAGAGCCTAGTAATTCTACCCACTTGCTCTACCCGAGAAAATTGGGCATAAGAGTTCGTTGGGGTGCCATTTCCCTGTGATTAAAAAATAATCTCCCTCCGTTTCTTTATTTGAGTCTAGGAGACAGGTGATTAGCCTTACCTCCCAGTGACATGTCTTAAAGTAAAACCCCGAGGTTTTGATATCTCAAAAGCTATACACATAATTGATGTCGTGCTCGGTAAGATTGAGATAGAGTCTCCTATTAAGCTTGGCTACACTACTAACTACTCTAAATGTGTTGGGAGTGCATTGATCTGGGCAAACGTTGAAATGCCTTAAAAAATTTGTTAGGAGATTGCTCATAGGAATTTTAACTTCCCCCTCTACAAATGCAACCAGTGGGATAACCACCTTCCCTTTCTCTTTTACAAAATCCACCTCTAACTTAGGGCAATAACTCACCCCAACATCATCAGGAATTTCATACGCCCTCCTAAACCCAGATAATCCCTCAAGTGTATCTACCAAATATTTGAATTCACCCATCTCTTCTCTACCCAAACAAACTGTAATGCTTAGAAAGGAAAATGAAAGGAAAGAGAAGAAAGTGGAGAAAAGACTTACTAATTGGGAAGATTGAAATGAAGCACTATGGGAAGCTCAAACGTGCCAAGAGCTCTCTTTTTCTCCCAAGAGGGTAGAATCAGGTCTAGGCATTCCCTTTATATAGGGGAGGGAGGAGCAAGAAATGACGAGAGTGGCTCTTGGTTTCCCGTGCCTCCTCAATTCCCCAAACGCCAATATCTCGCCACTTAAAAACACATGTGTCATTCATCGAAGAATGAGGAAACCAGTCACGTCTGGAGCATTTACTGCATGGCTGCACCCCTTCCCATCAATGATAGTTAATGATTACCCTATATCTCGAGACACGATCCCTACCTCATCATTAATGAAGAAGAGATCATGAGGGGCTAATGTGGGGGGATGGTTACAAGCTCGGCTCGAGGACTACAAGCTCGGCTCGAGGATTGAGGCCCAATTGACCAACTTAAGAGATGGGCTCAGCCTAAAGTATGGCGGCAAGTAAAATAGCCTACGAAGTAGAAAGAAGCCATCCAAGCCTACTAGCGTGGAAATCCGAATTAACTTCCTTCCCTTAGGTCAATTACCGAGGTGACATGCAAAACCCTCTTCCCGAAGTAATGAAGGTACCACGACTAACTAGTTCCCTTCTGAACCAAGGTTTCCATTCTATTCAAACTTACCCTAAGAGACATGGCAAAGAGGACACTAGAACTAATGCAACAATCACCTCCACATTAATGAGGCCCCTCATAAAAATATATATATATATATATATATTTACTAGCCATAGCCACCTCCATCATCGGCCATAACCACCACTATGGCAACCACAACACAACGAAGAAAAAAGAAGAAAAAAACAAAACCACAACCACACACCCATCATCACAAGCCACCACAACCAGCCATGACAATCCCCCATCACAACCAAAACCACTACCCACTGCCACAACCAAAATCCACAAAACCCATAGTCACTACCAGACACGACAACACACCATCACAACCACAATCACAAACCATGAAACCCATAGCCAAAATCCACAAAACCCTCTGCCAAAGCCGAAATCATGCACCACCACCACCCCCACAGCCACCCATATGAACACATACACAAAGAAAACCAAATCATAACCAACACACCCAAATTTCGATCTCAATCACAATCATCATAGCCAAGAGAGAAGAGGGATGGACTCAAAGTGCCTTGACGGAATTGGTCATTCGCGGTGGCAGAGTGGAGATGAGTGGAAGAGATGGAATAGAGAGGAGGGGTGAGGTGGAGAGAGAGAGAGAGAGAGAGAGAGAGAGAGAGAGAGAGAGAGAGAGAGAAAGAGAAGCCTTGGTGTCGGTAGCAGCAACAAGGTGGTGAAGAAAGACACTTAAGGAGGAGAAAGATGGAGAGACAAATTAGAGGAGAAATGAGAGATGAGAGAGAAGAGACTGAGAAGGAGTGTGCCAAGCATGAGAGAAACAAAGAAATAAATAAAACTTTAGTAGCAAGTTGCTACAATAACCTGGTACTAGTATCAGGTTACTGTAGCAATTTGCTAAAAGTTTTTAGCTTTGGCACTATTGATAAGAGACTTCCTTTTTTTTTTTTTTTTCTTTTTTGGTGTTTGAGGTAATAAAATAGCTAAAAAGCTATTTATGATCACCATTGTGATTGCTCTAAGATAAAACAGTAACAACGTAATAGCTTTTACTGCAATGGTATTTTTGGTATTTAAAAAAATATATATAGCACCCTGCCAACCTTCACATGTCCATATATGAGGGCGACATACTAAAGTAACCATATCGAAATTTGAAAAATTTTTGTAATAAAATTTGAAGGGCGTCAAATTATTTTAGGATAGTTATAATATATACATGAAGGAATATGTACGGTTCGGTTCAAGATTTTAGAAAACTTTGTAAAAATATAACATGAAAAAAAGAAGAACTAAAAAAGAAAAAAAAAAAACTTATATAAAGGTATATTATGAATTTAAACGAAGAAATTCAAGACTAAAAGAATGGTTATATAGTAGTAGCACTAGTTATAGACCTATGCACTGCACGTTGCACGGTTTTATTTTAAAGTTTCTTTTCGTAATAAATTCATGGTATTATCATTGTGATGAATGGAACCCTTAATTGTTACTTAAAAATATTAATAAGAAGTAACAATGGTAAGTAATTAAAAAAAAAAAACTATAATTAAGGATAGCAAAATCATTGTTTTTTGATTCCAACCTTTGCAAATATACATTTTTATTTTTTTTTTATTTTATAATTTGATAGTTCCTCTAGAAACACAGCTATAGCCCACCTATATTTGATAGTTACTTAAAACGCGGCTATAGCCCACCTATAGTTGCATTTTTGCAAACGCAGCTAAAAAAATGCAGCTATAACTCGTTTGCTTTGTAGTGTTCTTACGTTTTGATAACAGATATATGAATGGCTTGGGTACAAGTCCATTAATGTAACAACTAAAAAAAAATAAAAAATAAAAAAACCAGAGCAATGTTCAACTCATATGCTAAGTAAGAAGAGAAAATATTCTGTTACACTCATTTTACATTCACTATTATATACAATATTTTATCAACTATTTTACACAATATTTATAAATATTGTTGCATTGATGTACACATTTAAAAAAAAACGAAAATGTAATGTCCACATTTAAAACATGAAAGTGGATGTAAAAAAGTACACGTGAGAAAATAAAATCCCCATTACGAAGAAGGGCGAGCTCAATTCCAATGTTATATGAAAGGAGGTAGCTGAATTTAGGTTAAGTCTTCCATTATTTAATTATATTTATATATATAAATTTAGATTAGTTGTCTAGGTTTATAGTTCAACTGGCATCTTCTGGTACTTCTTATTGAGACATCTAAAGTTCAAATTTCCCCACCCCAATATAATTATCAAATTAAAACTAAAGAGATATAGATTAGCTTATAAACATCACAATTGCTGTTAAAGATGACATTTTCCCTCTAGTCTCTACATCTAGATTCTAAACACGCTAAGTATTTTCTATCCTCAATCTTTTTTCCTTTTATATTTCCTTATTCCTCTTCTATTTCCTCTCCTTCCTTGCATCCAAACATAGTGTAGGAGTCCGGTTGACCCTATTTATATGTTTTTCAAAACGTGTTTTTTGTGCATTTTGCAAAAACTACTTATTAAGAAAGTGGGGCCTAATGGACTCTTGGGCAAAGGTTCGATATATACTTAACTATCAAGGCCAGTAAAATGTAGAGAGAGATAGAGCTTTCAATTAATTAATAAAAGAGTATTTGCAAAACTCTTCCACATGAAATTTAGTTAGGAGAATCCAATTTTTATTGGGCATTAAGATTCTTGAGAATTTAATGTATATAAGATTGAATAAGAATGTCTAGAAAGTAATGTTACGATCCAAGTGCCCCATATGGTTTAAGTGCAAATTTAACTGTAATACCCGGAAAAAAAATTAAAATAAAAGGAAGGGTATTTAAGTAAATCTTTTGTGGGGTCAATTTTTATAATTTATAATTATAAGGGAGTTTTTAGAAAATAAGTTGAAACCCTAACAATATATATAAGCTTATCATGTCAATGTACATGGAGAGATATTTTGAGAGAGGAGACTACTCAAATTACTCAAATAGAGAATATTTGACTGCACAATTGAGGGAAGAGCTTAAGAATTTCTTTCTTGTCAAATCTAAATTTTATTTAGAATTGGAGTATTTCTTTTATGTGAGTATTGTGGTCAATAGTGAAACTATTTAAATGTTCAAGAGTTTGAATAATATAAACGAAGTTTAGTTTTATTTTTGGGTAAACTGAACGATGTACCTGCAGATTTTCCTAGGTGATGAGATTTAATCTTCTTTTTATTTTGTGTTTTATTGCGTTATGCAAAGATAGAGGCTATAAACTTTTGGGCTTAATGGTCAGGTTTCTCCACGGTTTTCTTTGATAAATAGTACCGGATGTGTACTTCTTAGGGTATATCGCAGAACTGTAGTGGTATTGGGGGAAAATCAGAAGCCTAGTAGTCTAGGCATGCTTGGAGATTTGACATAGAGTCACGTGTGTAACAAAAACAAATCAACGAGAAAACATTAACAAAGTAGAGCTCAACTTCTTTCTTTCTTCTGCTTATTATTATTATTATTTGTTTATTGATCTTGGTAGAAGTGAATAGAAAAGTCAATGAGGTCTGACCAGTAATTAAAAAAAAAAAAAAAAAAAAAAACAAAAAAAAAAAGAAACAAACAAAGGAAAACAAAGGAACACATGAAATTGAAGATGGCCCACGTGCCTACATAGTAATAGGAGTTATAGTCTTATCTTTGGGGCTTTAGTTGTGGCAGAAGGAAAAAAAAAAATACATACATATATATATATATATATATATATAAAGAAAAATATTATGAATAGGAGGAATTTTGGTGTGAGATAACAATAGATAATTATTGGATATTTTTAGTAGTCTCTCTATCTAGCTAGATACCATTATAATTCTTTATTAAATTATTTGATTATTGAGTAAGAATATTTGAAAATTGTTGTAGGTGATATCTAAAGATTTTAGAGGAATTGTTAAGGAAAAGTTTCTTTTGGAATAGTTTTTGGAAGTAAGTAATCTTATCCCAATTGGGTTTTATTTTGCTTATATTTTTTTTTTTTTTTTTACTACTGAAAATTGTTTATAATTATTAGAATTTTATTTCTATTGTATTATTGATTTCAAGTAAAAAATCATCACAAATATATCTGATTACTGAATATATGATATATTTTATTTAATTGTTTTTTTTAACTACATTGATTTAAAGTAAAGAATATAGAAATATCACAAATATATTTGAATATTGAATATATGTATGTATTTGAATAAGAAATATGTTTGTTAGAAACGATGATGTTATATATATATATATATATATGATTATGGACAATCTGACTATGAATTGATTCTGATACCCAGCCAATGGGGGTTGTTCATTGGTACTCTGATACTCAAATAAATGTGGGTTATTCATTAGTATTCTGATACCCAAACCAATGGGGATTGTTCATTGGTACTCTGATACTCAAACCAATGGGGGTTATTCATTGGTACTCTGATACCCAGCTAGTGGGGGTTATTCATTGATATTCTGATACCCAAACCAATAGGGGTTATTCATTGGTACTCTAATACCTAGCCAATGGGGGTTATTCATTAGTACTCTGATACCTAGCCAATAGGGGTTATTCATTAGTACTCTGATGCCCAATCACGGGGATATAACGTGACCATAGTCATAAGATTGTTAAGAATATGAATTACGTTTGAATATTTGAACTATTTTGAGCCCTTAAAACTACTTATGTGACTTTGAAAATGTTTGAGTATTTGAACTATTGTGAGTCACTTAAACTGCTTATATATTTTTGGAACCTATTGTAAGTTATAACTTTTGATATATAAAAAACTGACTTCTTTCTGTACCATCTATGATATATTTATAAGATTAAAGTATATGATCTATTTGCAACTTATTATTTTAAGACTATGAAACTTTTTTAGTTATTTTTTAAAACCCATAGTATATTATAACTTTTGAAAACTCATATTACATTTTATTACTTTACAGATCTATTGTTTGATAGAACTTATTGGGATTTTGGTTACTTATTGAGTGTCAGCTCACCCCCTTTTTCCCATCCAGTTTCAGATTGTGAAGAATAACAAGTCTTGGGAGTTTTGATGTTGTGTTGTGAACAGGAAAAGAAACTCAGTGATTTTGGGATTGGATGGTCTTCTAATAGTTTTATATTTATTGGCCAATTAGCATTATGTACATGAGGTTTGGATTTTGTTCCTATTAAATTATTGGAGATCTATTTCATAAAGAAATTGTTGAGGTATTCTGGATTTATTTGATTTAATTTTTGAGGATAAATTTTTAGTTGCTAAGAAGGCCTTGCACACTTATAGGGTGCTTACTATATAAGTGTGCGGCGGTTGTCACATGCCTATCTTTATAGTTGCGTTCGGGGCGTGACATTAACCATGTATATATAAAATTTTGGGCACCATTTCCTTGCAAGGCAATGCAAGCTAGTTTTCAAGAGCGAGTTTTACTCATTAGTCTGTATCACTTGGTAACAGAGTTAACCACCATATCGTGTAAGCTAGTTTCCAATGGTGAGTTCTACTCATGGGTTTGTATTATTTGGTATCAAAGCTAGTCATCACGCATAGTAATCAAATGTAGCTCGTTGTGTATGAGATCAAATTAGCTGCAGTTTCATGATTGAATCTCAGAGGGGTGACCTAGAAGCTAGATTAATATGTTTTGATAAATCATTGAATAATTGATAGGCGAGTTAAGCCACAAAAAAGAAAAATGGCTACTATTAAGTCAGTGTATTGGGTGAGTGGAGCCACCAAAAAGAAGAAGGGTTAATATTAGGTCAGTGTGTTGATAGAGTGAGCCATCGTGAATGTTGGTTGCGAAGCATAGTGGTATGTTTCAATCCAAGTAAAGCAATTACAATCCAAGTGGAATATATATTAAGCAAGGTTAAGACGGAATGATGAATAGTGGCCTATTAAACCGAAAATCAAATAACAATTATTTTTTAATCAGAAAATCAATTAACAACATAAAAGGAAACCAAACCAAAAATCACATAATTTGCGAAGCGAAACCCCAATTCATATTATAGGAAAAGTAAAGTTTAGTGGATATTCATCTGCATGCATGTAAACATTTGATTCCCTATTTATAACCTAATACTGGAATGTTCACTAATCCTCATCACCCGAGCTATGCATCTTGTAATTGGAACGGTTTCATTTCATTCCATTATAGTATGTTAAAAAAAAAAAAAAAAACACTTGGCAGGGAAGGACGTCAATGTTCACATGAAGATATATAATCATGTGCGAAGTGGTAATTGGATCGCTACAAAAGACTTTTTGGCGCGCCACCCGGAAGTAATTAGTTGTAACATTACAGATGTGGGAAAGACGTTACTTCATATGGCTGTTTTCCTGGGACATAGGCATATAGTGAAGGAATTGGTGGACCAAATGTCGGTAGAACAGCTGAAAATAACAGATAGATTGGGTTACACAGCCCTGGCTGAGACAACTTTGATTGGAAACAAGCAGATGACAGAGTGCATGCTTGGAAAGCACATGGACTTGATCAGCATTACAACTAAGTGGGGTCTTCTTCCAGTTGTTCTGGCTGTTCTCCATAGGAAAATCGAATTCGCACGCTATCTCTATCAGCACACTCCGCTGCCAAGTCTGCAGGAAAAAGATGGCTACAACGGTGGTATACTTATTATCATCTCTCAATATCCATTCGCCGTTATTATTCCAAATCTTCGCAGAATATATTTCCTTATTGTCTAATTATTTTTATTATTATATCTGTCCACCTGTGCAACACGTACAATAGATATTGCTTTGGATTTACTACGACGTGATCCAAGCTTGGCTTTAGCTCTAGACAGAGACGAGTCCTCCCCTTAATTTGAGCGTATTGGCTTCTATGCGTTGTGCATTCAAGAGTACCGACCCGCTTGTGTTTTGGAAAGAATGGATATACGAACGTAAGTAGCACCACTCTCTTTCTCTCTCTTTAATTATTGATTTTAGGTCTTTCTCTTGCATTTCATTAAGTTGTGCACATAAAATTAATAGATTTTAATTTATTTTTTTAGACCAAATTGATTTTGTTAGTTTTTAGACCCCTTAAAACACAATTGGATTAACCTAGTTAATTAGCCAAGTTATTACTTAGTCCAAATTCCAGATCTTGGTTATCATAATCAAACAATTATATCATGCATAGCAGCAGAAATTTAAATAACACAATGATATGATAACCCAGAAAACCATACTGGTAAAAACCTAGGGAGGATTTAACCTAGCTATCCTCAAGATAAACCTGAATCCACTATGAAAAAATCGAAATTTTACAATAGGACTTAGACCACTAACATCTATTGCTACCCACCAGTAGAAACTTACTGACACGACCACGTGCAAGCTCCGAGACCATGGACTCCTTCTTTCTTGGATTCTCCAACAAGTACAAGCACACCGGCTTGTGTTTCTTTAAACTTCCTAGTGCAGCAACTAAATGATCATCAACCTCTCAATCAAATCTCCTTCTTAATAATCCTAAGCATGTGTGAAGGCAACCACCTCTAAATCTCACAAGAGATTCACACACAGCAAAATAGAGCAACATAAAAAATGTGGTTAGGGTTTGCCTTTTATACTTAGGACAAAATATAAAACCCTACACATTTTAATAGGCTAGGGCTGAGTTGGAAAAAATATGCAGAAAAAACATTCTGCCCGAGATTCGATC
This sequence comes from Quercus robur, assembly GCF_932294415.1. NCBI lineage: Eukaryota > Viridiplantae > Streptophyta > Magnoliopsida > Fagales > Fagaceae > Quercus > Quercus robur. The sequence goes on along the minus strand of NC_065537.1, from coordinate 49,798,038 downwards.
GATCAAGCCAGGCCAAAAGTCACTAATACTTCTGCAACCACTCGATTCCAACTTTACATACAACGCACACACTTTGAGCAAGTCTAAACAAGACTAACAACTGTTTTGATCATGGTTTGCCAACATTACACATTAGAGTTCTAAATACATTAGTTCCTAAGTTTTAGAACCTAATAGATTTTAATTTTTAAGGATTAAAATTAATACCATCTTCCAATGGATTGCAATATTGACCTTTCGTTTTCTTACAAATTAGTATTTGTAACAATACAAAACACAACTGATCTGTATGTCGGCTTTACTATTGGCGAGAATGCAAAATGTATCGAAGTAATACAAATATCACATTCTCCATCCTCTCAGCTATGGCTTTTGTTTGTGAAAGGAACACAAAATTAGTATTATGTGTTCGAATTTGGGTCTTCGAGGCCTTCGTCATCATCCTCTGATTGAAATCTCTACAATTCCAAGCAAAGATAATCTTCGTGCTAAGGTTAGGCCTTAGTTAGAAAATTTATAAAACATGTATATTATCACACCCCAAAACCAAAAGGGTCCAAAGCTTGAGAAATACATTCCAAAGGTATTTGCAGATTTTTCCTTTTTGACAATTCAAACTGTAGGAGATCTTTCTCTTCCTTTCTTTTCCACAGGATAAGAATATATAACCATATTAAAATCTCGACATTACAAGTTAGAGCTCTATAACACATTTATGAACAATAACTAAAAATCATGTGCCTCCATATAATACATGAATATATTACAAAACTCCAATTGGATTACACAAAGTCACAATCTTACCAAGAATAAGGAACCTTAACATCAAGTCTAGGCCTACCACGCTTGATAACAAACCTCAAGTGCCCAACCTCCTATAGAATCAATCATGGCCTCATTGAACATAGCAAGATCGAGTCACCAACCATTTACAACACAAGTCTACAATTTAACATAGCATACTAATCATCATCAAAGAAGTAAGCTCCATACCCAAGGTATAGCTAATTGATCTGAAAAATTATTAGAGGATGGGATGACCTAAAGCCCCAATAAGTAGCAAAATTAATGGTGGTGGGGAAAATGCAAGTTTCGTGTTTTAATTTGGGAAATTCTAACTGAATACTGGAAGATTATTTCAATAATAGTATGACAAGAATGATTAAATAATAAAACACAAAATTTCTCAAAATAAATACCTTGAAACTATATACTATAATCTGTGAGTATTAACAATATAATTCCAAAGCCATAAAATCTAACATAGAAATCTAACATATGGAAATTTATCACAAATATACCACACTACCACATTGACTAGTTAGGGGATCCACTCATTCACAATTGACATGATATTTTTCTCTCTGATATGCAGTCTCTTGGCCCCATGGTTAGCAGCCTCACCCATACCCTCCAGGTTTTGTCTTTCCCCCCATGAGCAGCAAGGAGAACACGTCAAATAGGACATCTTTTGCATATGGCCTTTTGGCCCCATGGGCAGCAGCCTCACCCACACACAATTAATGAACCTCTTCCTCCCATGGGTAGCAGGGAAGAATGTGTCATCCAAAGTGAAAGGGCACTGAACTAAATCTAATTCCGTTGTCACAAAGATTACAGAAATCAAATCGGGTGATCACCAGAAAATCACACATGACATAGAGTTAAAACAATATAAAGCTCACAGGTTACGTGTACTTTCAAATACATAGTTTATATTCAGGTAATTTCAGAAAAACCTTAAATAACCAAAACTTCCACAAAGTTTGTAGGGTTTCCAAATTCATTCCTTGTCAACAAGATTTTTTATCAATTTCTCAAATAATACAAGACAAGATAAGCACCTTTAAATTTTCCAAAATACCATAAAATCCATGAATTCCATATCAAAGATTAAATCAAAAGATGCTCATATTTTTCATGTCAACAATTCATGCATTTCCCCATATGTAATACCAAAAATGATGCACTTTCATATAAAATCATATGTTATAGGTCACAACACAACACTTTTTAAAAAAACATAGTTCTATAAGTAATTTTCCAAAATGTGTTTGACCCAAAAGAAAAACATCGTTTATACAACATGGTTATTTTCCAAAAATCCCATTAAAAAGCTATTTACCTTGCAACCCACAAAAGCCTAATTCTCCAAGCTCTAAAGGAGATTAGCTAGAACCTAAATAATATCAAGCAAACCTATCACAATAAGCATAAAGCTTGAAATTGTATCTAGCTACAAATTAGGAATTGACAAATGAGTACTTGATTAGGGAAGCCTGGTATTTAACCTCATCAATAATGTATTCCACTTCTAAAGTTTCTCAACAAATTAATTCACAAGGCATAGTCTCCAATTTATAAAATTAACCCATTCGATAATCTCTAACATCAAAACCTCAACACCTTCTAATTACTTCCCATAAGATTTATAACATATCAACAAGAGACCCATGATACCAAAAACCATAATATCCTCCAAGACAAACAATTTAAATATTTAAGTAGCTCCAAATAATCAATAAAAATTATGTTCACCATTTATTTCACATTAAAAAGCCAAAACCCCTAAATCTTCACCACTTAGATAACCATCATTATAAAAACTGTAAACCCACTCATCAAATAAATCCACCAAGACAAAACCCATACATATAAACACATGAATATCACTTCCAAAACTCATAAAGCACATGAATATCATTATCAAAACTTAGTTAAAAATAACCTCAAGCAAAAGTACAAAACCCACAAAAAAGATAAATTTTTTTTACCTCAAATAAAAAATGTGAAGGTGCTTAGAGGTTCTTAAAGAATTTCAGGTGATCTTGCCGAAAAAATGATGGTAGAGATGGTGGTGTGGAGTGTACTAGTGGGAGAGTGTGAGGGACTGATAGAGAGGAGTGTGTGTTTAAGTGAAGAGAAAAGAAAGAAAACAAAAGGAAGAAAAGGGATGACTGGCCAAAAGAGAGAAAACGAATAGTGTGAAAATGAGTGGTGGAGAATGGTGAGTCGGTGGGGGGCACATGTGACACTAAAAAATCTGACCTTAACTTCTTCTTCTTCTTCTTTTTTTTAATTAAAAAAAAAAAAAAAAAAAAAAAAAACTTGGGTCGTTACATATACTACCTAATGGTTACATTTGGAATGGTAAACAGCCTCTGGATGCCTCACCAGTGAGAAAAAGATAAAAGTTAAGGATTATAGATCGACAAGAGAATTGAAATTAACCGAATCACGACCAGGATGTTTTTTTTAGTAAAACAAGAGAAACTTGAACCCCTAGCCAGGGGCTAGGGCAACACGGAGATAGTCCTTGGGAGATAAATCAAAGGAAAGCATGTCCTTAATACAATCTAGGGGACTAGAATAAAGAACAAAATTAAGGGATAAGAAGCCTCCGAATATAGCCATTGCATCAACACGTTTGTTCTGCTCGTGAAAGATGTGGGACATCTGGTAGTTAGAAATCTGCAGTAACAGAGACCTGCAATCATCAACAATGTTCATCAGCCAGGGATGGACAACAGAGTCCTAGTTAAAGAAGGAGAGAACAACCGGGGCATCTAGCTCAATAAGCACATTAGAGAAGCCCATAAAGGTGACTAGAGAAAGGTCATCCTTCAACGCCCAACGCTCAGCAAGAACACTAGTAGCAAATCCAACATTTTGAGCAAACCCACAAATCCAAGAGCCATTATGATCACGAATCAATCCACCAGCCCCAGTAGGTACTGGGTTACCCAATGAAGAGCCGTTTGTGTTTATTTAAACCCAGCCAGAAGCAGTGGCGGCGCCACGTACAGGTCAGGGTGTTCCCAGGAACACCCTGACCTGAAGAAAATTACTAAAAAAAAAAAAAAAATTTATATTTAAGCTAAATTAGGAACACCCTCAACACAAAATTAGGAACACCCTCAGATTAAAATAAAATTGATCTGTTCAACTTTCAAGAAAAAAAAATACCCAAAAAAAAACTTAAATCTTAAAAAAAAAAAAAAATTGTAATAGAGCCAAGCCAAAATTTATCTGTTCAACTTTCAAGCAAAAAAAAAAAGCCCAAAAAAAATTGAACTAAAATCTGGGGAAAAAAAATTGAAACAGAACCAAGCCCATGGCAAGCCAAGCCCACAGCGAGCCCAACAAAGCAAACCCACCCACAGATTCTCAAAACAAAAAAAAAAAAAAAAAATACCAACACAGAATCAGAAATCAAACTTACCCACCGTACCCATGGTCACGTCGCTGCAGAGAAAACCAATCCCCAATACACTGATATAGTCTATACAATACAGAGCAAAAGCAAAACAAACCAAAAGCAATACTGTGTTTATCAAAAAAAAAAAAAAAAAAAAAACCCAATACATAGCCTCCGTACCAAAACGGCAAAACCAAACCAAAAAACGCCAATACTCGCTCCTCGGTCGCCGTAACTCGCTCCTCGTCGTCGTCGCCGTCGCTCGCTCCTCGTCGTCATCGCCGTAGCTCGCCCCTCGTCGCAGATCTCAGATCGTAGACCGTGGATCGTAGTCGCAGATCGCTTTGCTCAGCTCCGGTGCTCGATGCTCGGTGCTAGGTGCTAGCAGATCGCAGATCCCTCCGGACCCTCCCTGAGCTTCAGCTCCCTCAACCTCAAGGTATTTCTAATTTCTCTCTCTTTTTCTCTCTCATCTTCTCAGTCTCTCTCTCTCTTTATCTCACTGAAAGTGTGATTTTCTAAAATCATGAACATCTCTCTCTCTTTGGTCTTTATTTAAATTAACTCAGTAACTCTCTCTCTCTCTTTCTCTCTGATTGGCTGGCCGAATGAATCACTCCTCTCTCTGATTGGTTGGCCAAATGAATCATTGTTTGTCTTTATTTATATTTTGCTTTTTCCTGTTCTTTGTCTTTTTGAAATTTGGCTTTAGTGATTATTTTATCCGTTGGTGTTGTGTTGGTCAGTGTGTGTGTGTTCTATATTGGTGTGATATTAATTGTCTTTTAGTGAATATTGTGATCTGTGAATCTTGTGAAATTTTCTGATTGATAGGCAATTGTGATTGGGCATCAGGCATAAGGCTTGTGGTTGTGCATATAGATGTGTGTCAGTACAACTAATAAATAATAATTTAATTAATCAATAATTAATTGAGAAAAACAACTAATAAATAATAATTAATAATTTCATTAACCAATACATTATAAAAGACAAAAAAATTAAATTATATTAGGCTAAATAACAATTAATAATTTAATAATTAATAAAATAACAATACAACAAATTATAATTTATAAAAGACAAACAAATTAATGAAACAACTAAACAATAACAATTAATAATTTTATTAATATGTCAAATGAACTTATAGTTTATTGTATAGGTATCTTTGTTCATTTCTTTTCTTTTCATTTTTTCTTTTTTTCCTTTTGAGCTTTTTCGGTGTACAAAATGCAAATTTGTTTTGGTTTTAAGAATTTTTTTTTTTTTAAGCACAAACTTCATGCCGGCCAAATTTTGAATTTCGACTGGTATTTATCGAAACATCTCGAAATAGACCGAAATGACCCGAAATTTTTTCAAAGTGAAATAGGAACACCCTGGATAAAATTCCTGGAGTCGCCACTGGCCAGAAGGCAGGGCATGCCAAGAAACTACCATAGAGCACTGGGGATGGGGCTGGAAGGGAGTGCCTGAGACAGCAAAAAATTCACAAGCTATAGCAACACAAGTGTCTACAACCTTATTCAGAGCCGAGAATTGATGGGGATTGAAGACCATCCTATTCCTGTGAAACCAAATAGCACAAACATCAAAAGGAAAAAGAATTTTCCTAGGGACGTGATGCCTAGAGGTGGCATTAGAATTGCAGTTAACTTCCATCCATTCCATGAGGGGCAAGGAGAAAGAAGAGATGCACTCATCCGGGATACCCAGTCTGTTCCATAAGGAGGTGGAGACCCGAAAATCACGCAGAAGATGGGAGATGGATTCTCGGTCAACTCCACATCTAGGGAAAAGGGGCACAAGTCAATACCTCGGTTAGCAAGGACATCTCTAACCATAACACTATTGTGGGCACAAAGCTAGAGGAAGAATTTCATCTTTGGACACATCTTTACTTTCCAAATCCATTTGTCAAAGGGGAAAGGGTCCTCTATCATAGAGAAATGGTCCTCAGAGTCTAAAGAGTAGGAAGACTTGTTGTTGAAGTCACCATTTAAGGAGTCAAGCCAAATTTTTTTGTCTTCTTGAGAGCTAAATCTGTGGGTAGGAATGGCCTTTTGCCTTAATGGCCTGTTTGGATGTTTAAAAAAGAAGGGGGAGTAGAGTAGAAGGAGGGAGAGTAATTCAATTATCTTGTTTGGAAGTTTTTTAAGGAAAGAAGGGGAGGGGTTTGGAGGGATTTCAACTACCTCCAACCCCTCATTTTTAATTCCTCCAAATTGGAGAGATTTGGAGGGAGAGTAGAACATATAAATTATTGAATATGTAAATTACCTAATTTACCCTTATTATATTAAAAAAATTACAAGGTTTTTTAACATCAAAAAAAAAAAAACTGATTATGTAAATAATATTTGTTTGTTTCCTAAGAAAATTAAGGTGAATGAAAAGAAAAATTGAATCAAACTAGCTAGGGCAAAAGCAACGGTATCAGAGCCTATGAATTCGATTGCCAACACGAAGCTCTCTGAAAAGCCTTCCAAAGCCAAAGAAGAAGCCGAGCTATCTTCCTACGATGTCGACGACAACGGCGAAGACAACAACAACAACGTATTGCTCTCCAAAACCCTAGCTCATATTCAAACTTTCAGCTAGTTTTATTGTATTTTTGGTTTCATCGAGTTCAATGCTTGATTTTTGTGTTTACATGCCATTTCTCATCATTACTTGGCCTCTGTTTCGTTGCTGAGAAAATAGAGGAAATTGCATTTTTTTTTTTTTTTTTTGGTTGTTCTTCTTCGGTTTTGTTGTATTGCTCTCCAAAACCCTAGCTCATATTCAAACTTTCAGCTAGTTTTATTGTATTTTTGGTTTCATCGAGTTCAATGCTTGATTTTTGTGTTTACGTGCCATTTATCATCATTACTTGGCCTCTATTTTGTTGCTGAGAAAACAGAGGAAACTACTTTTTTTTTTTTTTTTTGTTCTTCTTCTGTTTTGTCATATTGCTCTCCAAAACCCTAGCTCATATTCAAACTTTCAGCTAGTTTTATTGTATTTTTGGTTTCATCGAGTTCAATGCTTGATTTTTGTGTTTACGTGCCGTTTCTCATTACTTGGCCTCTGTTTTGATGCTGAGAAAACAGAGGAAAATAGAGGAAACTGCATTTTTTTTGTTCTTCTTCAGTTTTGTCCACCGATAAGGAGCTTTCACTTAGATAAAGATACATAGTTGTATTAGGTTGAGTAGTCACAAATGATAATGAATCTGAGATTTAGAAGCTCCAATTTAATTTTCTTTTTGTACAATTTTAGCTACCACAAGGCCTTTCCAATAATTTTATTTGAATTTATTAGTTAGTTATTTTTTAGTTTATATAAGCTTTAATGGTTCGCAATTTGTTGATTTTTATATTTAGCATGAATAATTTTTAAGGTTCTTAACATTTTGAAATTGTAATGAAAAAAAATCACTAATAACATATTCTAAGATTGAAAAAAAAATCTTAGAATAAATTAATCATAGGCCAATGTTACAAGTCCATTTTCAAATAGTGGTAAATTTGTCTATTTTAATCATTTCCTCTCCTCTCCATCCTAATTTTTAAAATATTCAAACAAGGAGAAGGGCTAATTACTCCCTTCCCCCTTACTAATTTTAAAAACATCCAAACAAGGTGGAGGGAAATCATTCCACTCTACTCTCCTCCCCACTATTCTCCTCCCCTCTACTCCCCTCTACTCTCATCCCTCTCTAAACTTCCAAACAAGCCATAAGAGATGATCGGGGGGAGGAAGAAGGGGATAAGGTTAATATTCACCTGGCCATTTCCAAGTAGAAGATCCTTCGCACAAAGCCTCTCATCCTCAATTCGAATTGGCCCCGCAAGGAAGGATCTAAGAGAGCAGTTACCAATCTAGTTATAAATCCAGATTTTGGTGTTTACTCCATTGCCAATGGCCCAACTAGAGCCCTTCTTAATCACGACCCACTCTTGTTTTAAGCCGACCCACTTACGAGAGCCCCAAAGCTTAAACCTAGGGCCAGGGTCAAGCCTTCCCAGATATTTGCACTTGGGCACCATGGCCCATCTCCTTGATTGTCTTTTAGCATACGCCAAGCAAGATTTGCTAGAGAAGCCTGGTTTTTAGCTTTCATAGAATGGAGGCCGAGTCCACCAGTTGCTTTTGGTCTAGTTACCTTTCTCTAGCTTACAATAGAATTTTCCTTTTTTCAGGGGTTGAACCCCAAAGGAAATCTCTATTCTTCGCATCAATTCAATCACAAATAGAGGCAGGGATGGAAACACATTGCATGACATAGGAAGGTATTGCAGGTATTGCCTATGAAACCGACTCGATAAGAGTGGCTCGACTTGCAATGGAGAGGAGTTTAGATTTCCAACCAGTAAGCTTACCCAAATTTTTTTTCAGCCAAATAATCAAAGCCACTAGCCTTGATAAGGTGGATTTAATGGGAGTACCTAAGTATTTTCCAATTTCCGAGGATTCCCTAATGTTGAGCAATTTGTTGAAATCCCCACGGATAGCGGGATCCACGTTATGGGAAAAAACCACCTTGGATTTATCAAAGCTAACTTTTTAGCCAGAGGAATAGCAGAACTTTTCCAAAACTTCTTCAATGGCTCTAGCAGCATATGTGGTGGCCTTAGCAAAGAGAACAAGGTCAACGGCGAAGAATAAATGGGAGAAGCTGGGCCCAGATCTGGAGGATTTTAGAGGCTTCCAATCCCCATCTTGGCAACTCTCATTAATGAGGAGCCCAAGAAATTCCATGCATAAGATAAAAATATAGGGTGAGAAAGAGTCCCCTTGCCTCAACGCTCTAGAAGGCCTAAACGACTTAAGCATACCACCATTCAACGGGATGGAGATAGAGGAACTGGAGATACAAGCCATGATAATCTTGATCAAAGGGGGAGGAAAGTGAAAATGCTCTAAGACGACCTTGATAAAGCTCCATTCCATCCAATCAAAAGCCTTTTCCAAGTCAATTTTAATAACCATACCACCTTTCCTAACATTCTCAATGGACAAGAAGTGAATGAGCTCTTGCACAACGACTATGTTATGCAACACTCTTCTACCAAGGACAAAAGCAGACTATAAGGGGGAAATAATTGAGGGTAGAACTGGCCTAAGCCTGTCCACAGTTACCTTTGTCACAGTCTTATAAATAGTGTTATAGAGGCTGATCGCCCTGAACTGGCTAATACTTTTAGGGCCATTGCAATTAGGAATGAGGGCAACCAGGGTTTTATTCAGATCCCTAAAGATAACGGCAGTATGGAGGATGTCAAGCACCTTATTGTGAAGGAATCACCAACCACAAACCGGCAATTTTGGTAAAAAATTGCATAGAGACCATCAACCCCAGGGGCTTTGAAAGGCTTTAAGTCAAAGAGTGCCCACATGACCTTTTCCTCCGAGAAGGGACTAGCTAGAAGGTCAGCTTCTAAATCCAAGAGGTGAATTCCAGAAGAGGGTAGGAACTCCAAAGCCTCAAGGGAAGAAAAGTGATCAAACGAGAAAAAGGATTGGAAGATATCTTGGATAAAGGAACCAATGTCCTCGTCATTTGAGAGCCAAACATCTGAGTTGTTCTTAATCCCATAGATCATAGTCCTCCTTCTACAGACTAGGGTAGAGACATGGAAGAACTTAGTATTTCGATCCCTTTCGAGAATGCAAGAAATTCTAGACTTCAACGCCCAAAATTCTTACTCTTGATCCAGAATAGAGTTATACTCCTCCATAAGCTGCTTCTCCAAGGACAGAAGGAAATTATTGGGGTTAGTGGCTATGGCACGCTGGGCACCTTCAAGTCTAGCTAGAACAACACGCTTCCTGTGGAACAGGTTTCCAAACACATTTTTATTCCAAACCTTAATTCTTTCAACAAAAATGGGGACAAAGAGGGAGTAAACCCCATTACCATCCCACCAAACATCATCAACAACATTCATAAAGGAAGGGTGGGACATCCAAATACGCTTAAATCTAAAAGGGTGGTTCCTGGAATGTGCGATGCAAGGGTCAAGGGATAAGTGGATGGGATAATGGTCCGAGTGGGTTCTGGGGACATGGGAAAGAATAGCCTCAGGGAAAAGAGTTTTCCAAGCCAGGTTAGCCTAGGCCCTATCTAACCTCTCCAAAATAAGCCCATCAAGCCCTCTTTTATTAGTCCAAGTGAAGCGAAGGCCTACAAAGCCCAAGTCAATCATGTTACAACTATCCATAAAATTATAAAATTTAGTGGCCCGATGAACATTTACCCGATTATCACCGAATTTCTCTCTACCAAAGACAACCTCATTGAAGTCCCCCATAATTAACCAAGGAAGGTTATGAAGACTAGCAAGAATCTCAAGGTTATCCCAAAGACAACGTCTCTCAGCAATTCTAGGACTAGCATAATTCAAAGAAAATAACCAGACACAATTAGAAGAGAGGGGACTTACTAATGCGTGGATTTCCTGCTCAGTAGAATTCAAGATTTACACATTCACCTCATTTGTTCACCAAAGGAGCCAGATAACACTCGCTAATCCAATGGTATTTGTGAAGTGCCAGATAACACTCGCTAGCCTATGAGCAATCAAAGCCTTTCGAACACCATCCAAATGGGTTTCAGAATTGAGTAAGCCACAACCTTCTATCATATGGGAAGAGGTATTGAACAAGATCCTTAATATTTCACTAGATGAGATTTTTTTCTTGTAGTTAAAGTGGAATGTTTTTTAGAGACCTATTAGTTAAATTATATATATAAGAATAAGGAGGAGGGTAATTTTTTAAAACCAAGAGGGGTTAGGGTCCCTTTCCCTCTCTTCCTCTACCAATGCAAATAATATTTAATTTGAATCATAAAATGAATCCATGTCAAATGTATAGAATCTTAATACTAGAGGAATTCTCCCATCCGCCAACCCCCTAAAGTGTTGAATACAAGGTGAATACTTACTCTAAAAATTTCAAAAGATTATACATTTAAGGTTTTTTAAATATGACATATATGTTAAGATAATTTGTTTATGACAACTTAGTTAACTTACTCTAAGCTCTCTTGAAGTTTGGAGAAATGTCAAAGACCTTTTGCATTTTTACAATGATACTTTCCCCATACGGTTATTATTTTTTTTTATTAATTTGCTTTTAAATAAATCTTATTATATAACCAATTTGGTTAGTAAGCATATCTTGTGATTATTCTAGATGATGATTTAACTTGAAAGAAAAAAAAAATATATATATATATATATTGACTTAATTTGTAATGGACAAAAACGTTCATAAGCGTTATTATAAATCAAAATCTCAAATGGTAAAATGTCATTAACAAAAACAAGAAAGGGTTTTGACATTTCTCTCAACCAAAGGGATGCTATCGAAATTTACCCTAACTTTACTTTAATAAGGTAAACTATACTTTGAATTTGACAAATATGGGATGAATTTTATTTGGGCCCCCAAATTTAAAATTTATTATTATTATTTTGGTTTTCCAATATTTAAAAAAAAAAAAAAAAAAAAAGGACATTTTAGTCGATCCGTAATTTTTTTTCATTTTTTGCGAGGTTAATAATGTTGCATTGGTAATTGAAGTGGCATTCTTTAGTTGATGTGGCATAATTAAACATTATTTCTTCTTTTCTTATTATTACTAACTAGTAAGTTGCTTGTGCGATGCATGGATAGCATTATAATATATTATGTAAGATGGTTTTAGAGAATGTTGTATCAGTCACATCCTTTACAAATTTACAAATCTACAACATTTGACCTTAAAATCAAAATTACCACTATGAAAGAGTTCCCTAAAACTCTAAGACTGACTGAGAATGGTGGCTAAGTTCGAGGACAGCGAACCTCCAAGAAGAGAGAGTGAGAGTGGGAGAGAGAAATACAAGTAAAACTGAATGTGTATTCTTATTGCTTATCGACAAAGTACATTTATCTCCCTGTTTATAAAATTCAATATACTAACTGAATACATCTCTTAACAGAATACAGGTATAGCTAATAAAACTACTAGCCAGTTGTCTTAGCCAACTAACCACATATCAGCAACTAACTAATTGATTAAGCTATTGAAACCACATCACCAATTACCCTCAATAGCCATCACAGCTAGTGTCTTAACAATTTCCCCTCTCTTAGAGCACCTTGCCCACAAGGTGGGGAAATTAGTGTTAGAGATTGTACAAACTTTCCCAAGTGGTAACATTAGTACTGCCTCCTTGCCATTGAACCAAAACCAGTGTGATAACCTTGTTTCAAAGTCGGTGAGATCTCTGCTACAGTACTGCTACTGGTTTCACATCACCAATTACCCTCAATAGCCATCACAGCTAGTGTCTTAACAATTTCCCCTCTCTTAGAGCACCTTGCCCACCAGGTGGGGAAATTGGTGTTAGAGATTGTACAAACTTTCCCAAGTGGCATCATCAGTACTACCTCCTTGCCATTGAACCAAAACTTGTGTGTTAACCTTGTTTCGAAGTCCGTGAGATCTCTATTTTGCAGTACTGCTACTGGTTCAACATTGATGACTCCTTTTGCTGTCATGGCAGGATGGGTGGGAATAGGAATGACCTTCTATCCCAATTTAGCTTTCAAGCATGAGACATGGAAAAATGGGTGCACTATAGCCTCTGTTGATAGATCCAACTTGTAAGCTACTTCCCCTATCTTTTGTATCACTCAGAATGGACCATAGTACTTAGGAGCTAGTTTCCCAAGAGTCTTGTGACTAAGGGTCTTTTGTATATAAGGCTGCAACCTTAAGAATACCCAATCTCCTGTTGAAAATGATCTCTCAAACCTATTCTTATTAGCTTGAAGTTTCATTCTCTCTTGAGCAAGTACCAAATTATGCTTCAACAACGAGAGAAACTATTGCCTAGATTTCAAATGATTAACCACAACTTCAACCTGTGTAGTACCAGGTATATAATCTAGTTGCCTGGGAGGGAGGTAACCATACAATGATTCAAAAAGGGTTAATTTGGTAGAGGTGTGAAAATTGGTATTGAACCAATATTCTGCCAAGCGTAGCCACTCCACCAAACTAGAAGATTTGTCAGCTACAAAGGTCGTCAAGTATGTTCCAAGCTCTTTCTAACCACTTTAGTTTGACCATCTCTCTATAGATGGTAAGTTGATGGCATGGCTAACTCAACTCCTTGCAATTTCATCAGTTCAACCCAAAAATGAGAAGTAAATATGGGATCTTTTTCACTCACAATTAAAGAAGGCATTCCATGGAGTTTCAGAATATGTTGAACATATAGGTTTGCTACCTTAGAAGTTGTGTAAGGGTGGGCTAAAGGAATGAAGTGAACATACTTGGTGAGCCTGTCCACCACTACTAAAACCACATCCTTCAAATGAGACTTAGGCAATCCCTCAACAAAATCCATGCTAACAGCTAACCAAGGTTTGGAAGGAATAGGCAAAGATTGCAATAAACCAGCAGGTTTACAATTCTTATGTTTCATCCTCTAACAATTGTGACATTCCCTGATATACTGTCTTAAATCCTTCTTCAAGCCAGGCCAATAAAAGTCTTGGTTAAGTTTGTGCAAGGTTTTAAGATATCCAAAATGTCCCCCTAAAAGACCATCATGTACATGCCATAAAATAGAGGGTTTAAGCCCATATTGTGCCCCTAAGAAAATCTTACCCTTATACAATACAAGCCCATTCTGATAAGAAAATTGGCAATTCTCCAGCTAAATGGAATGCTGAAAGAAGGTTTTGGACAAACTAATCCGTCTCATAACTAGCCTTAAGATCCTAGATCTAAGTAGGAGTAGAAAAAGAAATAATAAACAAGGTCCCCTCAGTAGGAAACAAATCAAGACCCTCTACAGAAAACAAATTAGTAGTAGAAACATCCATGGACTCTTCCCTTTGTCTTGACAAAGCATCTGCTACCACATTTTCCTTACCCTTCTTATACTCAACCAAAAATTTGTAACCAAGGAGCTTCATAATCCATCTTTGTTGAGCTAGAGTACCCACTCTTTGATCCAGCAAGTATTTATGACTCTGCTGATAAGTTTTTATAACAAAAGGTTTACCCAACAAGTAGTGCCTCTACTTTTGAATAGCTACCACCACAGCAAGGAACTCCTTTTCATAAGTAGAAAGAGCCAAACTACTACCTTTTAAGACTTGGCTGTAAAACGCAATAGGCTTTGGATCTTGCATTAGGATAGCATCAAGACCAAACAAAGAAGCATCACATTCCACAGTGAAAGTCTTGGAAAAATCTAGAAGGGCTAACACTTGAGGATTAAAAATAGCAAGCTTGAGTTGTTGGAAAGCCTGAGCAACAAGGTCAGACCAGACAAAAGAGTTCTTCAAAAGAGCAGTCAAGGGTGCAACTATCTGACCACAACCTTTAACAAATTTCCTATAGTAACTAGTGAGACCCAAAAATCCACTCAAGGCTTTGATGTCCTTAGGGATAGGTCATTGTTGCATGGCTACAATCTTCCTTGGGTCAGTGTTCACACCCTCCCTAGAGATGAGATGCCCCAAATACTCCACTTCCTCACAAGCAAACATGCTGTCACTCAATATAAAATGCATGCCTCCCTTCATTGGTTGTAGCCAACTCGTACGGGTTAGAATTAGATGAGATAACAATGGCAAACACGCACCAATAAGCTAATCCATTTTCTCACTCTAAAAGGCTACCCTCTATTGAGGATAAAGGATTCGTCTAGGCGTAAGCCATTCAGGCCCATTCCCTCAAAGTGGATAATTTCTACAACAGGATCCTCCTACGAGGTTACCCACGTTAAGGAAGTGGTTCCCTCCTTGGTCTTAGTCCCGTAACACAACTGAACATGGCAGACTAACCTTTTCCTTCTTTGATTACATTACTTATCATTATTATTTCTTTTCTTGTCTTTGCAATTTTACTTATGATACGAATCTTGTTGTTGTGTTGTCCTTTTCCTAGAGGATCCCTTATTTACTTTGCCTAACAATAAACATATTTCTTCTATTATTATTTTATTGCATTTGTCTGCCGTAACTCTTTTGCAATAGCTTCGCCTGCCATGAGCATATGACCAAAGTTTCAACAAAAAAGGGGCATAGTTTGTGCACAAGCCGGTCCGAGGTGAGTTGCAATTGGACTGGTCCTGACTCTCCTATCCAGAACACTTGGGCCTCAATGCAACAGGAGGCAGCCCAGCCCAAAATCGCAAAAAAGGCCCACCACAAAAGTTTAAAGTCTTTAATTTTTACCATCATTATATAAATACCTAACTGTATAATTCACTCACCAATTATACTGCAAGGTATACGCATTCCATCTACTCATGCCACCAATGAAATTCCCATAAGTATTGGAAACTCAAAAAACGGAGAAAATTATCAAGAAATATTGGATTAGGTACGTTTTTATCTAGACTCTCTTTCCTTAACATGTATGGTATGCTCTAATATGCACCGTAATGGAATATCTATTTATCAGTTATACAATTATTGACATAAATTAACACACATTACAAAATATAAAATAAAATAAAACCCCAAAAAAAATGTACCAATGTTTTCTCAATTCTCTAACACTTTAAACTGCATGGCTATTTTTACACTTTTTGTTTTTGGATGAACAAAAAATGGGTAAGGGGCGACCAATGTGGCAATTCTATCTAAATGTGACTATAGTAGCACCCTACCCGCTAGGTTCAGGGCCCAGCTAGGGTGCAGGGAGACCACGGTGAGCCATAACTTTCTAACCTCACGAGGAATACTAGTGAACCTTGAACTGCTGAGGAAGGTAACCCAAGTGAGTCCATATTTGGACTTGAACCTTGAACCTCACACTCAATACATCTTGTGCATCACCCAAGACCACTAGACCACACCCCTCGGTGGTATTGGCTATTTTTACACTTGTAAGTACAAACTATTGATGTTAGATTTGAGAATAAAGCTACCGCATCAAATTATTTAATTTTTGAGGTTAAATGTGTTTTCTGAATTAATTAGGCAGGGTAAATAAAGTACAGCTCTCTATTGTTTTTAAATGAACTGATTTTCCCCCCTCTTTGCAGCTCGTCGGCTTGTTTCGAAACTCCTTATAATATTGGGTACGCTACATTTACTCAATCAGTAATCTCAAATCTTAGTAATTGATTCTGTTCAACTTTTTGCATGCTCTTTCTTTTTTTTTTTTTAGTATTTATTTTCTTAATCTAGTTGATTTAGAAAACTTCGTTTTAATCATTGACATAGGGATCAAACAAATTTATGAATTGAAGTTGCTTCATTACCAATCTGCTCAACTTCTAAGCCAAGTGTGCGATGAGCTACCGGGTTTAAGTGATTAACAATTGTCAGATGCTCGTGTTCTTGATGCTGTACTTAAAGCTATCCAAAAAGGGAAAATTGAGATTGTTATTGCTGTAATGAGCACAAAAAATGAACTTGTGTGGAGCAAAACAAAGGAAACATCAAGAAACACATTTATGTGGGCTGTTCAACATCGTCAGCGTAAAATATTTTGCTTCCTATACCGATGTCATAAAAAGAACGCAATATTGCCTTCAGTAGATAGCAAGAACAATAACATGTTACATGAGGCAGTCTAGGGCCGGTTGAACAATAGATACAATTAATGCAATGGTCTAAGGCCCCTAATAAAAGAAAGCCCCCTCTTGTATAAAAAATAAAAAAAATAAAAAAAAAATTATATATATTTTTTTTAATTACAAAAAAAAAATTAAGTACTTTTATTAGTCAATAAAATACATTAAAAAGGTTTCATTGTATCCTAAAAAGAAAAAAGAAAAAAAAAAGTCAAATTTCAGCTTATAAAATTAAATTTTAAAGACAAATTCATTAACTAATTCTTGAAATATACTAAAATCAAAACTAATACCAAAAAAATTCATTAATAATACAACGTAATTGTCTTGAAATATGCTAAAATAAAAATTATAAATTTCTAAAATAAAAGAAAAAATCTCTCATCTCTCTATCTCTCTACCTCTCCATCTATATTCTTACCTTTTTTTCTTCATCTTGATTCTTGATCTTTTTCTATAAGCTCAATCATTCTTTGTAATAACTTAAATTCATTTTTTTGTTCACTGCCCTTCAATTCACAGTAGATTCAAAATTGAAGAGGGGCGACATGGGTTGTGGCCATAGCAGAAATAACCCCTCTCTCCCTTTCTATCTTTCCGAAAATTAAGATTGAAGAGTTTGCTTTTTATTCAATTTAAATATTTTAAATTATATTTTTTTTAATCTTCTTCACTACTTGATTGATAGGACAGCACATCTTGCACAGCCCACAATACTGCACAGTGATAGTGCACACAGCTTGATAGGACAAGACTACACAGTTCACACAGCACTGCACAATCTTCCTAGAAGCCACAACACATCACAAGGCCATAAGGTAAGCCCATAGTTCACACTTCTGACTTCACAAATGTCCCCCATACACCACACGATCACACACTAATTAATAAGTTATCACTTTTTTTTTAATGCAAACTCTTACTTTATCAATTATTATAAATTATCACACCAATTAATAATTTGATGTATATCATATCAACTCATTTGGATTATAATGATACTAATTTATTAAACCATGTAATAAATTAATTTTTATTTGTGCAGGTTTAAACTTTAAAGTGGTTACTGTTTTAGAAAAATTGCAATAACTAGGTGCTATTATTCTATGCTTTAAATTTTATTTTTAGTTAAATTATCATTTTTAATTATAAATTGTGTTTTATTTATCTATACAAAAGCTTAATAATTTTGCATCTCAAAAAGCAAGAAAAATAGATTCTAAGTTAAAAAAAAAATAATAAATATTATTTAATTAATATTTAAATATAAAAATGGCTCATTTAAAATTTTCGCTAAAGGCACCAAAGTTATTTAGCCGCCCTGGCAGCGATTTTAGATTCTTCCTCTGGACTACATACCGTTCCGGGTGCAGCTCTACAGATGCAAAGAGAACTACAATGGTATAAGGTAAAATCACTCAGTTTGTATTATTTTGATCTAATCCCCCAGCTTTACACAATTTACTTTTTTTTTTTTTTTTTTTTTTTTTTTTTTTTTGGGGTAGGGGATGATACTTTATTCAAACCGGAAGTCGGAAAAGACTTGTCTTTAACATGCTTTTCACTCAATGGCATGATCTCCTCCCAACCGGTCTTTCTAAGCACCAATTCATGAAATTCATCTAAATTCTCCTAAAAAAGAAAATGATCCCTATTTTAGACTTGCTTCTACACAGAACACAGTCAGTGTCACCATTAAATCTTCAATGCTTCATTTGTTATCTCGCATAAACTGTGAAAGACTCTTAACATTTTGTTTTTTGAATCACGGAACTAATGACACACAGAACACCCAAAAGGCTTAAATGCTTAACTTATTAAATGTCTTTAAAATGAATACCACTGATCTAATATAATTTTTTTGTTTTAATTAAGATAAAAAAAAATTTATTAAAAAAAAAAAAAACTACTATAGTCTAATATGAATATGCATGTGAAGCTCATTTCTGGGGAAAAATGTATTTAATATCAAGTGATACCATGAACAAGAGTTAGGTTCTTTTGGATATACACCACTGTAAGTTTCTTTAAAAAACATTCTCTCCTCTTCCGTGTATGTGTGTTAAAAAATACTTAATTTTCTCAACAAAAAAAAAAAAAAAAAAAGTGATACCATGTCAGTGATATCAAAATTTAATAAGCGAGAGACATGTCTAAAAAAAAAAATTCTCACTAAAAAATGAAAGACATATGTTAGTAAATGGTTATTTTTGCACATATATCTTTAATTCATTTATTTAATTTTGAAATGGATAATGTGGTATCATTTGATTCAAAATACATTTTCCTCTTGTAGAATTGAACTCGCCTTGCCTCCTATCTCACAAGAACTAATACATGTAAAGTGATCATCACACCAAGAGTGCAGAGTACAATAAATATATATATATATTGGTAACAAACTAGTCTAAATTAAATTAAGTAAAGTCTCTTAGGTCTTAACGAAGTGGCATCTTATAGTTTTTCGCTACAGATATTACAAGCAATAATAGTTTTTTTTTTTTTTTTTTTTTTTGGGTAATGAGAATTTTCAATCCTACAAATCATTCACTAAGAATAAATTGAACCATTGATCTCACTTCTTTATAGTGAGAGGAAAAAGACGCCAAGTGACAAAGGTGTTTCTAATATAATATTTTATCTCAACCATTCCATATTTGTTCATGAGGATTTGCTTAATTAACATAGGAGGTGGAGAGCGTTGTCTATCCTTCTTTATTAGAATCTACAATCAAAATGGTTGAACACCTTGAGAATTGTTTACGGAGACCCACAAAGAGTTGGTTGATAAGGATCAAAAAAATTAATGGAGGACACAACAATTTCTTGTATAGTGGTTAGTGCTCTAATTATTACTATTATGTTTGCAGTAACAATTACCATTTCTGGTGGCAACAATTCAAACACTATTATTATTTTTGTGTGTGTTCTAATAAGTATTACTGTTTATTTAAAAAAAAAAAAAATACAAGCTTGCAAATATTCTTAAACAGCAAGGTGTTTATGCTTCTTATAATATTTGATGCACTATCTCTCCTTTCTTTATCAATTCAGTATTGATGTTTCTCGGCATACTCACGTCACGTTATGCAAAAGAAGATTTTCTTAAATCCTTACCCAAAAAGATGGTTAAAGGCTTTTTACCCTTATCTTCTTCGTAGCAACCATGATGGAAACCTTCTATGATTGTCTTTTTATTATTTTACACGGAAAATCATGAATAGTCATTCTTGTCATTTGTCAGAAATTTCGCCTATTTACCTTGACGCAATTTCGCCTCCTTATTGACATGTTCAACTCAACTTTTGGATCTGGAAACTTTGACAGAAATTTGGACTCTTGGTTGTAAGTTTTTCTTTGTGACGTAGGATGTATTGGTGTTACTTAAATAATTGGCATATGGGCAGAAATTTTTTTATTTATTTTTCCTTTTCTTTGGAAAGATAACTTGTGAAATTTCAGCTTGTGATGCATAACGTGTGAGTTCCTTTCTAGACCTAATTATCCTTAAAATATTTGTTCATGCTTATTCTTTTCTTACGTCACACGGTATCATCTCATTGTGCAAATTATGTCAAATTGGCCAAAGAGCTGAAATCCAGAAAAATAAAAGAATAATTAATGTTGTTTCTACAACATTTTCAAAGCCAAAGGAAGTTTTTTAAGGAGCTACATGAATTGGACTTATGCGCAAAAATCTTCTCATTCCTAAGCAGAACTCAACAATACACAGAACGACCTCAAAAGCCGATACTGCACAGAACGGGCCTACAAGCCTTCTCTTGCCTCACGAATTGGGTTCAGAAGTCCAAAGTTCTTCACTACACGGATCAAGCTTGAAGCCTATATATAAGAGTTTTTTTCAATCAAAGCCCGAGGACTCTTGTCTACACAAAATGCACTATAGGAATTAAAAAACTTCAATTTAAAAGCCATTGGGTTCACTCAAACTAATTGGGTTAGAGGGCCACGCTCAAGGATCAAGCCGAAGAAAAGCCAAGGCAATCCAGCCCATCAAGAGAGAAGAAAGCAGAATAAAAGAGAAAGAAAAAAGAAGTAACCAAATACTGGAGAATTTATGTGTCCCACGTTTGAGTGGTAGATTAAACTCATGTCTTAAGTTTCTTATTTCATGTCCTAAGTTTCCTATTTGTGAAAGTTACATGTTAGGTGTAACATTCTTTAGGTAACTCTCAATTGGTATAATCTCGCTCTTTGATTAATAAACACCATAAAGTTACAATTTTTAAGTTCCTTGATGAAAGGAGAGTTATAGAAATCTTAAATTAAAAGGATTCTTAATCTAGCCTATATATATAGCCTATTTTTCCATCAAAATGTGATATGTGAAGTAAAGTTCATAAACTCAAAGACCCTTTTTATTTATACATTATCATATAATAAGTCTTCTTTTTCTCTAAACACTTAAACAACTATGGGTGGAGGTATATTTATGTTTCTTTTCTTCCTTGGCTCTAAATTTATTTTACATTATACACTCTATGACACCCATCACATGCATGACCTTAATTCATTTTGATTATCCATTTTCAATTATTGAATGGAATTTAAATTAAACAATATGATACTAATTAGAGGTATGTAGTGTGTCCCACGGTGACATGCAAAATGTTGTTGACGTAGCATTTTTTTAATTATATACTCACATTCCGTAGTAGTCTAGTAATATATCTGTGTGCTTAGTCTGATATCTGTGTGCTTAGTCAGCACCAGCAATACTCGGTGTTTTGTACACCAACAATGTTCCTTATATGTGACCATCATGCACTAGAAATAGAACTATGCATGTTTGCCAATGCAAGTATCAAGTATATGCATGGAATGGTAATCCTAGTATATTTGGAGGATATGCCTTGGGCATATGCGAGCATATGTACGTTGTCAATAATTCCTTACCCAATTTATCATTCGCCTACATGAACTTGGAGATTCCATCATCTGGTGCCATAATTTAACACTATTTCACTCAAGATCATAAAAGGCATGATGTGACCAATGTCTTAAAACTCTTAACATCATTAAAAAAAAAAAGGCACTTACAGCATTCACTTGCCATGCATACATTACCTTACCCTTGAGAAGGTCACTTACAAAGAACATCCTCCACCGCATGATTGAAGATACGGCATTCTGTGAGAACCCTAATTAATGGACTATATAATTAATTTCGATTCTGGATATAAGATACGTTATTTTTATAAAGTCAAGGATCTTAAAAAAAAATTTAGGTATGTTCAGATACTGCTTATTTTGCTGAAATTGAAAAATTATTGCTGAAAGTACTGTAGATAAATGTAAAAGTTAGTTAAAATAGTACGATGGGACTAATGAACAGTGCAAAAAAGTGCAGTGAGGCCCATAAATAGTAGCAAAAATAAACTGAATAATGAAATAATTTTTATTTTTAGGTGGGGTTTGGATAGCGTCTGCGTTG